>NC_059075.1:21144024-21777774 GCF_020497125.1 Mauremys mutica
TTCAAGTCCTGCCTGGTCTAGGATGAAAAAAATCCTGGTCTAGGATGAGGGAGGGGGTGAGGGTTCCAGCTGGGAGTGTGGGCTCTGGGGAGGGGGCAGGAATGAGGGGCTTGGGGTGCAAGAGGGGGCTCTGGGCTGGGGGTGGAGCCAAGAGGTTTGGTGTATGGGAGGGGGGTCTGGGCTGAGGCAGGGGGTTGGGGTGTGGAAGGAGGTATGGGCTCTGGGCTGGGGGTGTGGGCTCTGGTGTGGGGATGAGGGATTTGGGGTGCAGGAGGGGGCTCTGGGCTGGGGGTGGAGCCAAGAGGTTTGGTGTATGGGAGGGGGGTCTGGGCTGAGGCGGGGGTTGGGGTGTGGAAGGAGGTATGGGCTCTGGGCTGGGGGTGTGGGCTCTGGTGTGGGGATGAGGGATTTGGGGTGCAGGAGGGGGCTCTGGGGCAGGGGGTTGGGGCTCCAGCTGGGGATGTGGGCTCGGGGGTGGAGCCAGGGATGAGGGGTTTGGGGTGCAGGAGAGGCCTCCGGTCTGGGGCTGAGGAATTTGGAGTGTGGGAAGGGGATCTGAATTGGGGCAGGGGGTTGGATTGCAGGGGGTGAGGGCTCCAGCTGGGGGTATGGACTCTGGGATGGGGTTAGGGATGAGGGGTTTTGGGTCTAGGAGGGGACTCCGGGCTGGGTTCGGAGAGCAGGAGGGGGATCAGGGGTGGGGCAGGGGGTTAGGGAGGGGGTCAGGGGTGCAGGCTCCGGGTGCTGCTTACCTCAAGCAGCTCTTGGAAGTAGCCTCATGTCCCCCCTCCGGCTCCTATATGGAGGTGCAGCCAGGCAGCTCTATGTGCTGCCCCTTCTGCAGGCGCCTCCCCTGCAGCTCCCATTGGCTGTGGTTCCCGGCCAGTGGGAGCGGCAGAGTTGGGGGCAGTGTGCGGAACACCCTGGCTGCCTCTACACATAGGAGCCGGATATGCCACTGCTTCCAGGAGCCGCACAGAGCCACAGCAGGCAGGGAGCCTTCCCTAACCCTGCTGCATTGCCGATTGGACTTTTAACGACCCGGTCAGCAGTGCTGACCGGAGCTGCCAGAGTCCCTTGTCAACCAGGCATTCCAGTTGAAAACCGTACACCTGGCAACCCTATCCTGAACACTCACTCCTTGTGCATTGCCCCAAAAGAGTTAAATCAACACAGCCCACACATGGCATTCCCTCCTCTGGTTCTCCCCGTGCATTCTACCTCCCATGTGTCTGTTAGGGCAGGCCTACACCACAAACGTATATCGGTATAACTATTGCTTCGCTCGAGGGTGTGAAAAAGCCACACCCCAAGTGATGTAGAAATATCAACCTAACGCCTGGTGTGGACAGCACTGTGTCGATGGGAGAGCTTCTCATGGAGGTGGATTAACTATGCCGATGGGAGAGTTGTGTCTTCACTGAAGCACTGCAGCAGCATAGCTGCACCGGTGCAGCTGCAGCAACTGTATGTGTAGACAAGCCCTTAGACTGGGCCAACTCTTTAGGGCTGGGACTGCATTGCTGGTGCTGAGTGTATTATGTAATAATGATGCAGCTGTGAAAATCGTATCTGGGTTTGGATTGTGAACCTGCCCTTCCCTTTTCTCCCTGCAGCTCTCCCTACAAAAGGAAGGGGTGGTTAGATTCAGAGTTTGAGTTCAGGCCCATTTCTAGCTTGGGCCATGCAGCCTGTAAGCAAGCAAGTTTGGTAGTAAACTTCTTCTGGAGGTTGAGATAATACTGCACCCCAGTCCTCCTCCAGATCAGGGTTGAGCCATGCTGACGGGAGAGCAGTGTGGGGCGGGGACCTTGCTCCGCAGCAGTGCTATAGATAAACAGAGGACTTCAGTCAACAGTGCCTTTCACCAGCTCTGGATCCACAGATGGGAGGATATGTTTCTGGAACAGAGCAACTGGTTCCCTCACTCGGAAATTTTGTGTGCATCCTCTGCAATACTGCAACCAGTTTGAGATGGGTATGGTATGCTCAGAGGAGCTCATGGTCATTTTGTCCCTGGCAGTACTGGTGGAGTCCACTTACTAGGAATCAGGAATAAAAATGGATGTTAATTTGAGCACAGTATATTTGGGTTTGAGCACAGTATATTTGATTAGATACTTTAATGAGAGTGATTCTTGTTCATGTGCACAGGTTTAAATGGACAGGTGAATTGCCATATTGGCAGGGACCTACATTTTGTTTTGTTCCTTTTCCTGTAGCATTGATCAGGAGTCCATTAGCAATAAGAGCACGCATCCCCCCAGGATCAAGGTTTCCTACTACTGCAGGGTTGTCTCAAGCACTGGTGGATACTGCTCGCCTAGTTCCCACTGCTGGCTTGTAGGTTTAAGCCCTTTCATTTGAACTGCACTAATGAACAACAACAGAGGCAGCATTTCTGAAACTTGTTAGGCAGCTGTGCTAAGCCCTGCTCACCTGTGTCACCTTCAGGGCAGGAAATCTCAAAGTGCTTCATTTTAAAATAGTTTCTATTCATTTTTATAAACAGAATTAGCATGGCCTTGAGTTTACAGAACAAGATTGGGAGCCAGGAGATCCAGGTACAATTCCTATCTCTGTTCCAGATGTCCTGTATGTCCATGGATAAATCACAGAACCTCTCTCTGTACCTCTGGTTCCCCAGCTGTAAAACGGGGATTGAAAGCTTACCACACAAGGGTATGGTGAGGCTTACTGCATTCCTGGTTGTAAAACACTACGAGCGCCTCTGATAGAAGATGCTGTAGAAGTAGTTTTATTCTGAGAAAGGCAGCCTTGTTCCCACCAATATGTCACTGTGTTCTAGCAGCTAGAATGAAACCATTTACAACTATAAGCAGTATCAAGTGGGGCTTGTCAGGGTGAGGGTTCGATGGGCCTGCTTAACAGGGAAGCCCCAGCTTCTGCCAAGGGGATGCTGCATGCTGGGCTCCAGTTTCCCCCCTCCCCCCACTCCCCCCCATCCCATGCCTCTTCCCCACTGCTCTGTCTCCTCTGCACCCCACCCCCTTCATCCCCACTGCCTCTTCCCCCCTGCCCCTGCTTCCCCATCCCCTTCTCTTCCTCATCCCACGCCCCTCCCCCGCCGCTCCATCTCCTCCCCACCCCACCCCCTTCCTTCCCCACTGCCTCTTTCCCCCTAGTCCCAGCCTGCCCCTGCCCTTCCCCACCATAAGCACTCACAGTTGTACTGTACAGAAAACAGGATGGCTCCCAGCACACAGAACGGGAGCTCAACCAGCACTAGGACCCAGAAAGTGGCATCTTCTGAGCAGCACCCTCTTTTTTTCAGCGGGGCAGCTCTGTGCTTGCAGAAAGGGAGGGGAGGCAGTGGCATGTGATTCCGTGTGCCCCCGCGCCTCGCCTCTGTTTGGGGGCACTGCTCCCCAAACTAAGCCCATGGGCGTTCTCAGCTGCCACCCCCCCTCCCTTTGCTTCTCCGTCACTTTTGAAAGGGAAGCAAAGAAATCTGCAGGGGATCTGTTTTCATTCCCCCAGGAGTACCCCACACAGAACCCCCGGTGCTCCCCCCAGACCCTCCAGAGACCCACTCCCCCTCGCCCTTCCTGCATCCAGCCCAAGCCACACTGCTGTGGCTGGTCAGGGATCTCTCTGGCCCCTCGGAAGCAGCACAACCAGCCAGGACAGAGCGGGAGCCCGGCCTGCCGGCCCGGCCAGGCTCCCTCAGGACCCGCATGCCTGGAGGGGCCCAGCCCACCACTCACACTCCAGGGGTTAGGAGGGAGAGAGGCGGGTGAAGAGGAGTGAGCGGTGGATGGGGCTTCATCCAGGCAGAACCCAGCCAGAGCGGGTTGGAGAGGTGGGGCCACAGTCCAGAAATTGGGGCCCTTTCTGAGTGTGGACCTGGCACCATGCAGCCACTGGCGCCATGGTAAACGTGGTACTGTTTAAAGCTAAACTTTGTTTATATGCAAATTATGCAAATTAACTCATTTAATAATTGGCAGGCAATGTTACACACAGAGCTACACAAAACTTATGTCTACACTGCAACCAGAGGTGTGACTGCAGCTCCAGTTTTTGTCTAGCTAGTGTGGCTAAAAAGAGCAGTGGCGACGTGGCAACACAGACCCCGGCATAGGCTAGCCACATGAGTACTTATACGGGGTCCCAGGTGGGCTTGAACAGCCCGTGCTTAAGCTGTGCCACTATGTCTTCCCTGCTGTTTTTAGCCATGCTGGTTATATTAACGCCAGTTGCAGGTCTCTCTACTGTTGCATGTTAGGAGTGCAAGGCACTGTGCTTTGCCCCTGTGCAGGAGCATGACTCCTTGTGGCCGTGGCTAGCCCAGCCCAGCTAGCTGTAACTGTGCACATCTGTCATGGGCCGTACCTAGCCTGTGGGGCTCCCTACATCCTGCCCCAGGAAAGGAGCAGTGAGGGTGGGTTCTCCAAGCCTGCCTAAAGAGGCCTCCTGGAAGCAGCCAGTCACAGCCCAGGAGGCGCAGATAAAAGAAGCTGCAGGGCCTTAGCAGGCCAGTTCCTGGGTGGGGCTAGGGGGGCACACCCCACCCTCTCTGGCCAGAGTTTGGGTCTGGCTGCGTTTGTGTCAGCTGGGAGAAAGGGGACCTGAGAACTTTAACCCTCAGGTAAGGGCTGAAGACGAAGGGGCCAGGAGGGAAGAGGCCCAAGGAATGAGCAGCGATGAATTGAAGTGAGCAGTACGTGGCTGTTGTGTATAAGGGCCCAGGTTCCTCCTTTGGTGAAGCCCCTGAGAAAGGAACCAGGCCTGTTTGGAAACCCAAGCAAAGGGCTGAATTTAAAGGGCCAAGAGCCGGGGCTGAAGACCATGGGAAGGGCAGACAGACAGCTTTGTTGGAGGAATTGCTACCCTGGAAGGGGTTCATGTTGAGTGTTTGACCCAGCTGGAGGGCTGGGCCACTGAGACCCACCAAGCGAGGTTGACAGCCCACAGGGGGCACTGAGAACGTGAAAAGGACTGCAGTACTGCATGCAACAGCAGGCAGCACTCGAGAGGTGAGTGCCCCGCCGTTATAACATCTCTTGGCAATTCAGTTTGAGACTGCAGAAAAGGCTGGTGATCTACATAATGAAACATTAAGGGCCGCAGCCCAGAAGCTGTAAGCATTCTGATCGCAAGCTTTGTGACATGGGAATGCTTTCCCCTCAACCTCCCGGTGTAAGTAGAATGATGTTAGGCAAATGCTTATGATCTCACTCATTCCAAATATGGATTTTTATTTTATTTTATTTTATTTTTTTAGTGGGAAGCATCTAAAAATAACCTGTCCCTTTAAGTGATGAGAGGGCATATTTTACAGCTGTGACCGAGGAAAAGTTTCTTCCACTCAAGTGAGGATGATTGCCCACTGATGACAGCCAGCTTTTTGGGTACGTCCAGACTACCCGCCCTATCAGCCGGTAGCGATCGATTTATCAGGGATCGATATATCGTGTCTCATCTAGACGCGATATATCGATCCCCGAACGCGCTCCCCGTCGACTCCGGAACTCCACCGGAGCGAGCGGCGGAAGTGGAGTCGACAGGAGAGCCACGAACGTCAATTCCGCGCCATGAGGACGGGAGGTAAGTCGGAATAAGATATGCAACTTCAGCTACGGGAATACCATCGCTGAAGTCAAAGTATCTTACATCGACATCCCCCCCACCCAGCGTAGACCAGGCCTTTGTCTCCTTCATGGGGTGGGGAGGGATAGCTCAGTGGTTTGAACATTGGCTTGCTAAACCCAGGGTTGTGAGTTCAATCCTTGAGGAGGCCACTTAGGGATCTGGGGCAAAAATTGGTCCTGCTGGTGAAGACAGGGGGCTGGACTCAATGACTTTTCAAGGTCCCTTCCAGTTCTAGGAGATTGGTGTATCTCCAATTATTAAAAAGATAATGGCTGAGGATGGATTAATAGCTAATCTGGTTAACTTCTATTCTGTCCCCACCCCACAAGATCCCTGCATGTATTCTAGCCAGTCAACATTCCTTGTACAAAATGACAGGGTTCATGAAGAAAATAGAAAGAATTGTCATAAGCTTACAGGGACAAAGACCTTTAAATTCTGCTCATTTTCTTACACAGTTAGGACCTGGTGAAGAATATAGTTGGTATCTAATTTCCTGTGTTCTCAGCATGACTCTCTGGGTGACACTTATGGGAATCATTAGGTCACAGAGGAGGGCTCTGAAGGTAGATCAATATTAATGGCCCTGGGGCATTTGCTGGGGCGTTTTGACAGTAAATTGGAAACACGGATAATATTTTCACCATTAAGCGAGCATCTAATCTTTTAATTCTCTGTCAGCAACAACTCTCCTCACGCACCACCCTTGAGAATTCAGCATCCCACAGAAAAGCATTCTTAAAGGTGAGGGCAAGTTAATTTCAAGAGGCGGTAAATGAAAAACAGAGGTCAAGCTCACAGTCAGGAATGGGAAAATTGGTCCCATTGTTACAGGAAGAAAAGAACATCAGAAGTCTTTTAGAAATGTCAAGAGTGGAGTATTGCTGTGTGCTCACTGCTGAGCAAGGGCAGTTTGAGGGAAGTTTGCTTCAAATATACCTCCTATACAAAAACTCAGAAATGTTTTCTAGGAAACTTTAAATATTGGCTAGAATAGTCTTCTGATGAAAACACAGTCATTATTTCTTCGAACACGCTACCTACTGCAGAGCAAGCATTACATGTTGCCGAATGGTGGCTTTTAAATCCTCTGACTATACCTGGAAGGTAAATGAAATATTTGAACCTGAGCATTCATTTATATTTATAAGAGCCTGAGTCTGCAAACCCTTGTACCACTGAAGTCTATGGAACTACTGGTGAAAGGACCCTTATACAAGGATGGGCTCACAGGATGAGGCTCCAAGTAATTGGGTACTTATTTAAAAATAATGATCTGCTGAGCTTTTCTGTTAAGGAAACAGACAAAGGGGATATTTAGTCTAGGATCTGACAGCACAAGTCCCTGGCAGAGCCCTGAAGATCATGTCCCGTATCATACTTTTGGGCATGAACATCATAACCAAGGCTACGATTATGTCACAGATTCCGTGACTTCCATTGACCTCCATGACCTTTTTTTGTCCTGGGGCTGGAGCTCCCAGCCAGCCCCACCCTTGCAGCTCTTAGCCCACAACCTGGCGGGGGGACCTCCATGCAGCTGCCCAGCCGCAGCGGACTCCCTGCATCTGCCCAGTGGCAGCAGGGACTCCCCAGAGCTTCCCAGCTTCAGCCAGGGCCAGTGGCTGGAGGACCCTGCAGCTACCAGCTGCCTTGGCGAGGGGACCTTGCAGAAACCTAGCCCCGCGGGCAGGGGGACCCTGCAGATCCCACACATCGCAGCAGTGGGGGACCAGGAGCCCCAGCAGCAGTGAGTGCTGAACCCACCTATCCCTTTTGTCAGGGATATTTTTAGTGAAAGTCAGGGACAGGTCATGGGCTGCTGGGAATTCTTACTTATTTCCCGTGACCTATCCATGACTTTTACTAAAATATCCATGACAAAAACTTAGCCTTAATCATAACTACTGTCTTTATAGCTATGAATGAGGTGAGGCTTCATTTGGAGCCTAACAATGATACTTCCCAACATAGTCGGCTCTGAAAACTTACCAAGTTTGCACCTGCATGAGCTCTGTACTTTGGAGGGGTGTGGATGGGCAGGAACCCACTGTAATGGTATTCCCACCCAGCGAGCACTGGTAGTCTGACTTACCCCACCAGCCGGCCTCCTGTGAACCTACAACTTCAGAAGATGACCATAAGGTCCCAACCCTTTCTGGTAGCCTCAACCCCTTCCCCACCCCTAGTTGGTCCCTCCTCTGTTTGGCAAACTCTCCTGACACCCCCACCTCCCCAGGGGTGGCTAGCTCCCCAGTTTTTCCCAGAAGCTGCCAAGCCCTTTGACTCACAAATCATTGAAGTGGCGGACTGGAAAGGACCTCAAGAGGTCTTCTAGTCCAGTCCCCTGCACTCAAGGCAGGACTAAATATTATCTAGCCATCCCTGACAGATGTTTGTCTAACCTGCTCTTAAAAATCTCTAATGACAGAGATGCCACAACTTCCCTTAGTAATTTGTTTCAGTGCTTAATTATCCTGATAGTTAGGAAGTTTTTCCTAATGTCCAACCTAAGCCTCCCTTCCTGCAATTTAAGCCCATTGCTTCTTATCCTATCCTCAGAGGTAAAAGAGAACAATTTACCTCCCTCCTCCTTGTAACAACCTTTTATGTTCTTGAAAACTGTTTTCGTGTCCTCCCCTTCAGTCTTCTCGTCTCTGGCGTAAACAAACAAAAAAAACCTCAATCTCCCTTCACAGGTCCTGTTTTCTAGACCTTTAATCACTTTTGTTGCTCTTCTCTGGACTTTCTCCAGTTCGTCCACATCTTTTCTGAAATATGGTGCCCAGAACTGGACACAATACCCCAGTTGAGACTAATCAGCACAGAGTACAGCAGAAGAATTACTTCTCGTGTCTTTCTTACAACACTCCTGTTAATACATCCCAGAACGACGTTTGCTTTCTTTGCAATAGTGTTACACTGTTCACTCATTTAGCTTATGATCCACTTTGACCCCCAAATCCCTTTCCGCAGTACTCCTTCCTAGGCAGTCATTTCCCATTTTGTATGTGTGCAACTGATTGTTCCTTCCTATGATGTGATTGGAATAACAGAGACTTGGTGGGATAACTCACATGACTGGAGTACTGTCATGGATAGATATAAACTGTTCAGGAAGGACAGGCAGGGCAGAAAAGGTCGGGGAGTTGCATTATATGTAAGAGAGCATTATAACTGCTCAGAACTCCAGTATGAAACTGCAGAAAATCGTGAAAGTCTCTGGATTAAGTTTAGAAGTGTGAGCAACAAGGTGATGTCATGGTGGGAATCTTCTATAGACCACCAGACCAGGGGAATGAGGTGAATGAGGCTTTCTTCAGACAACTAACAGAAGTTACTAGATCACAGGCCCTGGTTCTCATGGGGGACTTCAATCGCCCCAATATCTGCTGGGAGAGCAATACAGCAGTGCACAGACAATCCAGGAAGTTTCTGGAAAGTGTAGGGGACAATTTCCTGGTGCAAGTACTGGAGGAACCAACTAGGGGCAGAGCTCTTCTAGACCTGCTGCTGACAAACAGGGAAGAATTAGTAGGGGAAGCAAAAGTGGATGGGAACCTGGGAGGCAGTGACCATGAGATGGTTGAGTTCAGGATCCTGACACAAGGAAGAAAGGAGAGCAGCAGAATATGGACCCTGGACTTCAGAAAAGCAGACTTTGACTCCCTGAGGGAACTGATGGGCAGGATCCCCTGGGAGAATAACATGAAGGGGAAAGGAGTCCAAGAGAGCTGGCTGTATTTTAAAGAATCCTTATTGAGGTTGCAGGAACAAACCATCCCAATGTGTAGAAAGAATAGTAAATATGGCAGGTGACCAGCTTGGTTTAGCAGTGAAATCCTTGCTGATCTTAAACGCAAAAAAGAATCTTACAAGAAGTGGAAGATTGGACAAATGACCAGGAAGGAGTATAAAAATATCACTCAGACATGCAGGAGTGAAATCAGGAAGGCCAAATCACACTTGGAATTGCAGCTAGCAAGGGATATTAAGAGTAACAAGAAGGGTTTCCACAGGTATGTTAGCAACAAGAAAAAGGTCAGGGAAAGTGTGGGCCCCTTAGTGAATGGGGGAGGCAACCTAGTGACAGAGGATGTGGAAAAAGCTAATGTACTCAATGCTTTTTTTGCCTGTCTTCACAAACAAGGTCAGCTCCCAGACTACTGCACTGGGCAGCACAGCATGGGGAGGAGGTGACCAGCCCTCTGTGGAGAAAGAAGTGGTTCAGGACTATTTAGAAAAGCTGGACGAGCACAAGTCCATTGGGCCGGATGCACTACGTCCGAGGGTGCTAAAGAAGTTGGCGGATGTGATTGCAGAGCCATTGGCCATTATCTTTGAAAACTCATGGTGATCAGGCAAGGTCCTGGATGACTGGAAAAAGGCTAATGTAGTGCCCATCTTTAAAAAAGGGAAGAAGGAGGATCCGGGGAACTACAGGCCAGTCAGCCTCACCTCAGTCCCTGGAAAAATCATGAGACAGGCCTCATGAGCAAAAAATCATGAGCAAGTCCTCAAGGAATCAATTTTGAAGCACTTTGAAGAGAGGAAAGTGATCAGGAACGGTCAGCATGGATTCACCAAGGGCAAGTCATGCCTGACTAACCTAATTGCCTTCTATGATGAGATAACCGGCTCTGTGGATGAGGGGAAAGCAGTGGACATGTTATTCCTTGACTTTAGCAAAGTTTTGATATGGTCTCCCACAGTATTCTTGCCAGCAAGTTAAAGAAGTATGGGCTGGATGAAGGGACTATAAGGTGGATAGAAAGCTGGCTAGATCATCGGACTCAACAGGTTGTAATCAATGGCTCCATGTCTAGTTGGCAGCTGGTTTCAAGCAGAGTGCCCCGAAGGTTGGTCCTGGGGCCGGTTTTGTTCAATACCTTGTGGATTGCACCCTCAGCAAGTTTGCAGATGACACTAAACTGGGAGGAGTGGTAGATACGCTGGAGGGTAGGGATAGGATACAGAGGGACCTAGACAAATTAGAGGATTGGGCCAAAAGAAATCTGATGAGGTTCAACAAGGACAAGTGCAGAGTCCTGCACTTAGGACAGAAAAATCCCATGCACTGCTATGGACTAGCGACCGAGTGGCTAGCCAGCAATTCTGCAGAAAAGGACCTAGGGGTTACAATGGATGAGAAGCTGGATATGAGTCAGCAGTGTGCCCTTGTTGCCAATAAGGCTAATGGCATTTTGGGCCATTTTTGGGCCTCACACTACAAGAAGGATGTGGAAAAATTGGCAAGAGTCTAGCAGAGGGCAACAAAAATGATTAGGGGGCTGGAGCACATGATTTATGAGGAGAGGCTGAGGAAACTGGGATTGTTTAGTCTGCAGTAGAGAAGAGTGAGGGGGGGATTTGATAGCTGCTTTCAACTACCTGAAAGGGGTTCCAAAGAGGATGGATCTAGACTGTTCTCAGTGGTACCAAATGACAGAACAAGGAGTAATGATCTCAAGTTGCAGTGGGAGAGGTTTAGGTTGGATATTAGGAAAAACTTTTTCACTAGGAGGGTGCTGAAGCACTGGAATGGGTTTCCTAGGGAGGTGGCGGAATCTCCTTCCTTAGAGGTTTTTAAGGTCAGGCTTGACAAAGCCCTGGCTGGGGCCTTGGCTACACTTGCAAATTTGCAGCGCTGCAGCAGGGTGTGAAAACACACCCTCTCCAGCGCTGCAAATTGCGGCGCTGCAAAGCGCCAGTGTGGTCAAAGCCCCAGCGCTGGGAGCGCGGCTCCCAGCGCTGTACGTTATTCCCCACAGGGAGGTGGAGTACGGACAGCGCTGGGAGAGCTCTCTCCCAGCGCTGGCGCTTTGACTACACTTAGCACTTCAAAGCGCTGCCGCGGCAGCGCTTTGAAGTGCAAGTGTAGCCATAGCCTGGGATGATTTAGTTGAGGATTAGGTCCTGCTTTGAGCAGGGGGTTGGACTAAATGACCTCCTGAGGTCCCTTCCAACCCTGATATTCTATTATTCTAAGTGGAGTACTTTGCATTTGTCCTTATTGAATTTCATCCTGTTCACCTCAGACCAGTTCTACAGTTTGTCCAGATCATTTTGAATTTTAATCTTATCCTCCAAAGTACTTGCAAGAGCTCTCAGCTTGGTATCATCTGCAAACTTTATAAGTGTACTCTCTATGTCATTATCTAAATCATTGATGGAGATATTGAAAAGAACTGGACCCAGAACTGATCCCTACAGGACCCCACCGATATGCCCTTCCAGCTTGACTCTGACCCACTGATAACTACTCTCTGGGAAGTTTTCCAACCAGTTATGCACCCACCTTATAGTAACTCCATCTAAGTTGTATTTAGTATTCATCCTTTTGCTCAGGCTGAGCACAAACACATCAGAACTGATCTAAAATTTTCAGCTTAAAAACTATCCTGCTGGGGGAGGGGGGGCGGTGTCACAAGAAAATGTCATTTTTCAACTTTTGTTAATGTGACTGAAAACTTCAAAACAAAAATGTGTCCAATATTCCAGCTTGTGTTTTGAAAATTGGATTTTTGTTTTTTCCTCTTTCTTCTCCCTTGCCCCTCCCATTTCCCACCAAAGGAAGAACAAGGGCTGGGTTTAGTTTCTAATTTTTGTGAGGGAAAATGAAAAAATATAAAAATAATTTTGGAAGCGTCTGTGTGAGAGCCACTTATACACACAACGTTGGACCTTATGCTTGTTATCACCTTCAGTGGCAAAAAAGCAAAGGAGAAAAGGCAAAGAAAAACTGGAAAGTTTCCAAATTTTTTGGAAATGCTGAAAAAAAGGATTTCTCCCCAACCCCCCCCCCCTTTTGAAGCCTTCAAAATGGAAACAAATTCACAATTGCAAAATTTTTCATGAATTTTTTTTCCATTTTTCAGCCAGCTTTACTTCACACAGAGGCCCTAAATCCTTGAACTGGCCTGCCACTGCATGACCTAAAGCTCTGTCTCTCCTTCCTTCTCCATAGGCCTAAACACGTTCCCAGTATAAAAGCCAATCTTAAAAACGATTTTTTATTATTTACCATTACAGGCAAAGAGCCAAGAAAGGGCTGCAACATAGAAGGGATAAGTTCTTCTGTAAATGTAAAAAAACAGTACTGTTACTCCTGGAGAGGGCACAAGATATGGCTCAGAAGAGGATGGTTGACCGTGGAATCCCCTCAGTCAGCCTTAGCTACCGAAAAGCAAAGGGCTGCTAAATCTCATCCGCTAAACAATCTCACTTGCTATCAAAGGTGGTAAGTAAGGGCCAAATTTCCAGCAGGCTGACAAAAATAGGTCTGCCAACATGCGTAAACTGGATAATTACATGCACGACTGGGTACTTATGAGGCGCAAACACTGATTTCACTCCCACAAATGGATGCACTTGTAAATATTGCAAGCTTATTTTTGGAGGCCAATGAAAATGTGGTCCTAATCCTTTGCTTTTGGCAAGGCTAACTAATTTATATGCTGTTCCATTCACTAGGATGCTGTGAATATACGTATGGCCAAAAGAACTCTGAAACAACAGACCCTGTTATCAAGCGCTAAAGGAAATTGCAAAGGTTGTTAAAATTATTTGGCAAAAATTCAAATGCCCAACCTTCACTTCAAGACAGGCGGGAACTAGGACCTTGTCTACACTGAGAAATCAGTAGCTAGCCACTCATATAACTGCACTGATGCAAATCCCTAGTACAGACAGGCAAATTTTGTCTCAGTGTAGCTTATTCTTGCTTGGATTTGGGATAAACTGTGCCAGTGCAATTTGCAATTTTTGGCACCCTGCCTGCATACACTTGAGTTTTGCCTCAGTGCACTATCCCACTTTTTACCATTCCACAAGCTCTGCTAATGTGCTTATTTAATTTATTTATTGCAGCTGGTTAGAGGGAACTTTAACTAGAAATCTTTCTTGGTTATAAACTCAAGATGGATTTGAACCATGACACTTAGATCCAGAACCAGATCCATCCAAAGTCTGAGAGTGTTTGGATCAGGATTTTGATTCTGACCTATCTCTCATTTGAAAAAGCAAAAAACCAAAACCCATTGTTGGCCTTTACCATAATAAATACGATTAATAATTGTTGTGAGGAAAAAATATATTTGAATGTTCTTTGCTAGTGAAAGCTAAAATCACTCTCTTTAAAGTACAGTTCTGCTCCGAAATGTGACTAAATATGGCATCTCCTTACTCAGCAGATCTGCTCTCTGAGAGTGTTCAGTCACATCTGCCTATTTTGGTACGGCATATCCTCCTATCACAACTGGGATGTGGGTGGCCAGCCCTAGAGGTCGGAGCAGGAGTAAGGCTGAGTCAGATTACTGGGAGGTCAGAGTCCAAGCCAGGCTCTGAGTGAACTGAGAGTCAGGTGTCAGAAGACAAGCAGGGTCAGGTTACTAGAAGATCAGGGTCAGGCGCCAGGTTACAGACAGCAATTGAATAGCAAAGGCTAGGACAAACCACGGTCAAAAGCCAGAGTCTAGGATCTACTGCAAGCTGGTGTGGAGCAGAGATGGGCAGACAGTCTACATTGTTGTTCCGAAAGCTCCCCTTCATGGCTTCCTGGTTTAAGTACCGGTACCATCCAATCAGCAGGCTATGAGGAGCTGCCACTCAGGTCCTGCTGGGTGGTACTTCCTGCTGAGCATAGACTCAGAGTATCCTCCCATGGGAGTCCAGCCTAAGACTCCAAGGGTGATGCAGAGACAGCAGCAGCCCACAACCCCCAGGTTCCAGCTCTGCAGGTTCTAATATCTCGGTTACTACAGTGCATCCCTGTCATAGAGAGGAAGACTGGAGGATCACTGAGCTAATCTTGAACCCCACCCCTTTCTCAGTGTGCTCTGCCCCCTACACAGCAAACCCTAATATGCTCTACCCTGAGGCACTTCCAGAGCTGCAGAAATAGAAGCTAGAACTGCCCTTCCATGATTCTTGATGTTCTCCAGTATCCGTAAGATTTTTAAGTTCCTTATTTGTGTCTTGGATAGTGTTTTCCACAATGCCGGCACTTTAAGATAATTAACAGTAATCTAGTATTGCAGAGCACTGCTGCTAAAATACTGGGTCTGCCTGCAAATTCCTTTTGAAATTGAGCATTTTTGGTGATCTGTAACACACAGGCAGTGGAACGAAAGGCAGTAGTCTAGCACTCTCCTGTCACTATCAGCTCAGTGCCAATGTGGTGAACACGCCCATTTTAGGATGTGTGAGGCTTGTCACCCACAGCTGCTAACTATTTATTTTAGTCTCCCTGCTACATCATTTTATGCTCCTGCTTATACTTTCATCTTCAATCCCTTTCCACAGTACAGCAATAAGAGATCAGGGAAGCGCCTTACATCAAAGCTATTCCTAGTCATAGCAAAAAATAATAATAAAGAGAGGAAAGATAGTAAGACTCAGGCTAGTGAGTTAAATTCTGCAGTCATTACACTGATGTAAATCAGAGTAAGTCTGTTGGCTCCAGAAGAGCCACTCCTGTTTTACACTAGTGTAACAGACTGCAGCATTTAACCCATTGTGTTCATCCTGTAGCACACTGTGAGGTTAAAAAACATTAATCCGTATGCATGGGAGCAGCTCCCTGTGAAAATCCATAAAGCCACTCAATTATCCTCCTTCAGATCTCTCCTTACCTAGGCCGTGATGCCTACAAAGCACTTGTCAGTGGCTGGGCAGCTGAATGCTATGACCACTGCTTATTACACTAATCGTCTTGCTATTACACTGCAAGCCCCACTTCTGCTGTATTCACCTACCCTCTCCCCCTGCATACTTAGATTGTAAACTCTGTGGGGGCGGCAACTGTCTTATTATGTGTGTTCAGTGCATAGCACAGTGGAGCCATGATCTCTGCCTGGGGCCTCTGGGCTGTATCGCAATACAGATACTACTAAAAATTACAGCCTTTATCACTCCAACTCTGTTTGTTATTGAATAGCATATATTGACGCAGGCTCTGGAAATCCGTGCATGCAACTAGAGTATCTCGCTCTAGCTAACAAGTATTTTCTTTCTCTGATTCTCTGTGGGTTGGTAAGTGTGGGTTGTTTTATGCCTGGTCAATGTATAAATCTTATTCCCATATAGGGGCCACAGAGATGTTCTCACAATTTCCTTCTCATTCTTCCCCTGGTGGAGCAGAATTTGGCCTGGAAGTGAAAGGAGGTTTGCCCTCCCCACCCACCTTGCAGATCTTGAGGGGAGTGGGAAGGAGCTGGAGGGATGTGCCCTTTTGCCCAGAGGTCCTGTGCCTCTGCAGTGCTACCAGGCCTCTTCACACACACCCCAACAGCTTTCCCAGTGGCATGGCAGCATTATTTCTAGGGAGCCATGCTTCGGGGGACTCCAGCTGCTCCCCCTCAGGAAGGATTCACAGCACTCAAGATAGTGCAGTCTCTGTCCCTATTAACTTGCCTCATGTTGACCCCCCAGATTTTGTGGGAGACCAATGACATGAAGGGTGGCCTTCCCCTACTTTGGCCCAACCACTTCAGAACTGCACCATGGGCACCCCACTAGGGGCTTTCACACGGGAGCATGTGTCAGAGCTGATACTCCCCTCTTTGCCCCAAAACACAGGCCAGGCCTGCTGGGCTCCACGGCCTTCTACTCGCACAAGTAGAGGGTCCCTTGAAGCTCAAAGCCCATAAACATACGAATCTCCTCCTGTCTCAAGAGCATGAATGTTTGTGTGCAAATGATATTAGATTAACTAAACAAAACCACCAATAGTATTCTATCTTTGGATGCACACCAGTCCCAGTGGGTCAAATTCTGATTTACGCTGCATGCAGCCATTAACTGACTCTTTCTGGAGACCTAACTTCCATGGGAATTTGGGAGGTGGAATTCCAGGGTCTGAAATGAGTCCTACAGAATTTGACCCAAGGTAGGTAATACGCATTGATCTCTGAGCCCAGTAATATATTAATATATAAGATAGAACAATCTCAGTTTCTCTGCTCTCATATGTTGTTAACATTTCTTAAAAGTGTTCCTTTGGTTTTCATTTTTTTTAAACACAGAGATGTTCAGTCTGTTGGGCAAATAACATTTCTATAAGTCCAGGTGGGTGAGGTAATATCTTTTATTGGACAAACTTCTGTTGGTGAGAGAGACAAGCTTTTGAGCTTACCTCTAATATCCTGGGACCAACATGGCTATAACAACACTGCAGACATTTCTAGAAGTCCACTTTCAAGGCGTTTTTAAAATGGGGACTGTAGCAGCACTGAAGGGCCATTACATGTTTTGTGATAAATGTATTTAAAGACTACTTAGCTTGTGGAGACTGATTCATTCGTTAGACTGTAAGGGCTCCTTTGGTGACTCTCTGGTCTGTTCAGCTCCACCTGGGCTACATTTAGAAGTTTTGCCAACATAGCTATGTTGGTTAGAAGTGTGAAAAATATCACCCTCCCCCAACTGACTTAGCTGTGCGGGCCAAAGACCTCAAAGACCTCGTGTAGGTAAGTTATACCAGCAAAAAGGTACCCAGAGCTTATTTTGTTCAGGGAACTGGTATAAGCTTTACCCACAAAATAACCTCTTTCCTGGTATAAGCTGTGTCTCCACTTGGAGGGTTGGCCAGTCTTGCTCCACCCTTTCTAGTACACAAGGCCATCTGCCAGCAAGTGAAGGGCGGCTGCTAAAAATAGCTATGAAATTTGTTGACAAAGTGACTTTGCATACAGAGCTACCACCTTCCTTTACAAAAGGACCTTGTCATTTTTTATTAGTAGCGGCAGCGATTATTGCTTTGCATGTATTACATGATTCAAAACTATCCAAGATCCACATTATGCCTTTATGCTTTGTGCATTTTGTGTTTTAAAAGAAGCTCTTTTTTTTTTAATTTCTAGATAACTTGAGAAAAGGCATCTGAAGTCACCAACCTTCTCTTTACTTTTTCTTTTATTTTAATTCAGTGCAATCAAATTAATTATTAAGATTTTTTTTTAAATACCTTGTATGTAATTTTCAGCCTAGAGCCCATTTTTAATGTAGAATTCTGACACCTCTAAAGGGGGATTTATAATGGGAAGGCTGGTCTGTTCTTAACCAGAGTGTTGCTAAAAAGCAGTGATAAAGTTACTGCCTCATTTAGCTATCATGCCAACAATCTGTTTAGCTTGTGGAAATTTCTTCTTAAAGGTTTATCTGTGGGGGATTTTTATTGGGTTGGGGGGATGGTAGTGGAGCTGATTCAATTTTTTTTTCTGATTGTGTATTTACTGCAGTGTAGTTTGGGATTGGGCGTTTGTCTACTAATTATACAAAGCAAAGTTTGTTGAATAACCTAATGTACTGCAAAGTTAAGTGCTTTTTGTGGGTGTCTTTCTCTCTCATCTTTAACTGACTCACCTGTTGCATAGACCTGTTGGTACCAGGGGATGTAATACTAGACGATAAGGGAGATATAATTGCAATCTTCCTGCAGGATATTACTTAATGTACATCTTAATTACATTTTATGAGTCTCTCAGTTGCAGAATTTTGAGGCCTTTTTCTGAAAAAAAGAGAGATGGGGGGAAATAACACGTGAGAGACAATTAGTGATAACATGAGAAGAACTGGAATGTTTGGTTCACGAAAGGGCTGCGGTAAATAAAAACGCTTTGCACTTCTCTAGCCATCTCAAAGCACCGTGGAAACATGAACAGAGTAAGCTTCCCAGCCCCGCTGTGAGGTAGCTGATTGGCTTAATTTTCAGATGCAGAAACTGACTCACAAATAGGGTGAGAGTGACTTTCCCAAATTCCTGTGGCAGAGCCAGGAACTGGACCCAGATTTCCTGACCTCCCCAGTCTAGTGTTTTTGAGCACAAGCCCATCCTTCCTCCCCACTGAGCCATAAACGGTGCATCTGGAAGACTCTTTGGGTAAGTTGCATTGAAGTCAGTGAAGTTACTCCTTCCTTACACTGGTGTAACTGAGATCAGAATCTGGCCCTTTGACTACTGACATCTATTTGTGGTGTCCTTACGACAACACTCATCATTTTATTGTGACGCTTATGATAGTTTGTTTTTAAGTTCCAGCTCCTGGAGCTGAGAATCTGAGCTTTATTTCTAGCCCCCAGAGCTGCTGAGAAAAGAAAAAGAAACCCAAATTTATGTTTTTAAAATGTCATTACTTTTAAGCCAGTGTCATGATTTTGTGGGGCCTGACATGATTTTTGAAAGCTTGTGGCTGGCAATACCATAAAACATGCTGTATGGGACAGGAGCGCCAGAAGCTCTCTAAAAGTGGGAGGACCATGGGTGCCCAAACCATGGCCTTGCCCCTCTCACACTGCCCCTTCTCCCCAAACCCCCCTCCGCGTTGTCCCTTCCTCCAAGGCCCTGCCCCCATGCCACCTCTTCCCTCGAAGCCCTGCCCCCATGCCACCTCTTTCCCCAAAGCCCTGCCCCCACGCCACCTCTTCCCCCAAAGCCCTGCCCCCACGCCACCTCTTCCCCCAAAGCCCTGCCCCCACGCCACCTCTTCCCCTCAAGGCCTTGTCCCCACTCACTCTTCTCCCCCCCTCCCCCCTGTTGCTCGCCTTTACAGCCAGTAAAAAGTGATGGGGCCGTGGCCCCCTGGCCCACCCCCGGTATGGGAAGCAGTAATGGGTATCAACAAGTGCTAAAGTGTCAAGAGGGGCTGTGATGATACCAAGAGAGCCACATTTTAAAAAGGGTCCTGTGCTCTGGTGGACCGACTGAAGCCAATGAGGCTGGGGGCACAACAGTGGTGATATCGCCAGGTTGGAATACGTTGCACTGTCGCTGGTTTGTTTTAGGCTAAATGTAAAAGGGATGGTTAAGGGAACTGGGCTTATTTGCCTCAGGAAAGGGAGGTCAGCGGGGTATCCCCATAGTTCTCAAAATAATGTAATAAATCCAGTGAAGTTAATGGAGGTAAACTCTGTGCACCACTGAGGGGTTTCAATGACATGGGGATAAAAGGGTCGAATATCCCCTAGGCAAGAAGAACAAGCCTAGGTCACTGGCAAGCGGCTCTTCTCCCCAAGTGATTTCTTTAGCCTACTGACATTGGGCACTGGAGTTTAGCCCGGTGGAACAAGCAGGAAGTTTACATTTGTATGGTGTGTATGGATCCCTGAAGAGCCATTGACACACAGGGTTATCCCCTCACGTAAAGCCTACGCTTCATTTTAAAACCTGCAGCAGCAAAGCTCAGCGCCTGGATCTACAGATGTAGGCAAGTTGTGGAGCTTGTGCTATGGCACTAAAAAGAGCTGTGCAGATGTTTGGGCTTGGGCTGGGGCTCGGGCTCTGAAGCCAGCAGAGCGGGGTGGGTTTCAGAGCCCGAGCTCCAGCCTGAGCCACAATGTCTACACTGCTGGTTTTAGTGCCGTAGCGTGAGCCCAACCCCACAGACCTCAGCTCTGAGACTTGCTGTTGTGGGTTTTAAAATGCAATGTAGATATACCCTCAGAGGCCCTGTTCCTCTGCACTGCAGCCTAGCTTCCTAGGAGCATGGCTCTCTCGAACCTCCCCTTGAACTATCCTCCAGGGACTATCCTGTGCTCTTTGTCCTGGGCTGAGTGGAGGGCAGAGTAGGCTGGAGTAGGCTGCTGCTTGCCTTAGGCTCAGAGTAGGATCTGGCTGCTTCCGGCCATCACCTGGGGGTGCCCCGGCTGCCAGGCCCTACCTGAGTGTTTAGCTGTGGTTGCTCTCTGTTCTTTCCTCCCTTGCTATGGGGGCTCTGGCTGCTGCACCCTGGTTATTACTTACAGACCTCTGTTGGCAGGGAGAGACGACTAGTGTACTGCCCTGTACCACTTCAACCATAGGTCCAAGACTATGGCCATGGATGCACTGGGAAGACTGTACCTTAGGCTACATCTCTGTTGTGAGACATAACCTCTCCCAGCTCTGAGGCAGAGCAGAAGGCTGATAAAAGCAGGAAGGAGGCTCTTGGCTGCAGCGGGAGCCTGGGCAGGGATGAAACCACTGTAATGGGTGTGAGTTTCCTTTGCAGCTTCAGTTTATGTCCCAAATTTGGCCTTTGCTTTGAAAACAAAGGAAGTTATCATCAATTAAGACTCCAGGCAGTTCTGATAGACAGATGGTGAAAGCAAAGAGTGTGAAACAATTGGAGACAAACCTAGATTTGTTCTTGAAGGAGGGGATTGAGTGGGGAAAAAATATGGTGGAATGAATATCAGCCACAGGAAAGCAGGTAACTCAGGCCAGATGGGCCTTCCCTGATGCTTCTTGTGTTGCCAATGTCATCTACTTGAAGGCAGCATAGTGTAGGTGGATCCACCCTTTCTAAACACTACAACGTACGTTGGATGATCTCCAAGAAATATGAATTTAAACCCACCCAGATCTATGCAAAACAAAATACATTCTCTGGACGAATGAGATAATAAAAATGTTCAAAAAGATATTAAGAAAATGTCTTTTGTTAGTATGTACTCTTTGAGATGGCAATGTTGCATAGTGGCTAGTGCACTGGACTGGGACTGAGGAGATCTAGGTTCTATTCCCATCTTGGCCCCTACCCTGCTGTGTGTCTTTGAGCAACGTCACTTCACTGGCCCGTGCTGCAGTTTCCTCATCTGTAAAATGGGGATAATTATGTTTACCTTTGTAACGTGCTTGAAGAGCTACTGTGATATAACAGCTGGGTATTATTATGGAAATATGGTCTATAACATTAAACTAAAGCTGGAAGCCTAAATAATTCAATAAAGGCATTTGTTTGTTGAATCTTTTGGTTTTGGTCAACTGAAAGGAACTTAGATTGATGTTTTGCTAACTATAGGACACACACGCACGCGCACACACACACACACACACACACCCCATCTCATTAGGTGCATCAATCCAAAAATCTCACAGCCATACTGACAGAATTGACGTGCTATTGAGGAAACAGGTATGCATGATGGGGGAGATGTGACTGAAGGTTACTGGGCATGATGGTGGCTTGAGAAGAGTAAACTAATATGGAAAGAAAAGGAGGAATGGATATGGGTGGAACAGGTCTTTGCTATACTGAGATCTGAAGAAAAGGTCTGTGATACATCACCCTCCCCTGCTTCCTCATAAACCTCTTACTTTTCCACTTGGGACTTGTCTACACACAAACTGATATGTATGAAAATGGGAACAGAAATAACTGAATCAATTGTGATTCCCCTCTCTAGTTATTTCAGTGCAAATCTGTGTGTGAACACTCTTATTTTTCAATAAGAGCACTCTATTTCAATATGCATTAAGTCACGGTTCCGGTTTCCATGTAGACATACCCGTAGCTTGCCCCATAACGGAGCCAAGCTAAACTGCTCTAAGCCAGGTCTAAATGGATTTAAGAGTATCCCCACATATAGCTGGTTTGTGCAACATTATGTGGATGAAGCCTTAAAAAACAGTAGGGTGCTTCCCAGCCCAGGTCCTTCCAAGAGATTCCTCTACAGCTGCTTTTCCTACTTGCTATCTTCCTCATTTAAAATAAAAGTGCCTGCTTCTTCTGATCTCCAGACACAGGGAGCTAGCCCTTGTTAAGTTCTAATGCTGGAGATAATTAAAATGTGCATAACTGGCTAGTGATGAAGAAAGACAACTAATGAACGTTCTTTTCATATTTAAATGATTTTTCAATTGCATAGGCCACAACATGAAAGCACAGCTGTGTCAACAGTCTGCAAAGGCAAAAAGGTTGTTTGTAGCCATGTTGGTTCTTAACAAAGATGTAAAGGGCTTGTTTGAAGCCGGCATCGCTCTAAGATTAAATGTGACTGTTTCTCTGCAGGGGTTATTACCAATATGAGCTTCCCAAAATCACTTTAGGCACCTGTGAAACTCAAAACTGCAGGAGGCTCCTGAGGTGATACAGAAAGGTTAGTACAAAGGGACACAGAACATCAGAGACTGTGGCCGAGTGCTACCTCAGATGCTAACAAGGACTCCCAGTTTGGGACTTGCTATAGAACACTGAACTCATTCATTCACTCTGCTGCTAACAGAATTCAGTTTTCAATGGGGAAAAAGGCAGATACCTACAGCTTCTCTCACAGTAGGTGACAAAAACACATAGGTAAAGCTGAAGCAATGTCCATGGGGCAGTTTCCCCCACTAACCAGGACATGGTGGACTGTAGTAAGGGGAGAGATAGTCAGCTTAGTGTGATGGATTGGATTAGTGAACAGAGAATGGAACAGAACATGGTGGGGGGGACAAATAAGGTTGTTATAAAGAGGATAGTGATCAATTGTTCTCCAAGTCCACTGAAGGTAGGACAAGAACTAATTGGCTTAGTTTGCAGCAAGAGAAATGTAGGTTAGATATTAGGAGAAAACTTCTACCTATATGGATAGTAAGTACTGGAACAGATTCTCTAAGGAGGTTGTGGAATCCCCATCACTGGAGGTTTTTAAGAACGAGTCAGACAAACACTTGTCAGAGATGGCTTAGGTATACTTCATCCTGCCTTAACCTGGGGGCTGGACTAGATAGTCTCTTGTGTTCCCTTCCAGTCTTCTGATTCTATGAGTGCAACTGTCCAAGCCGTCATGATCTGAGTCAGTCCCTCCCTCTTGTCACATTGATTTGGACCCACATACGCTAAAGATGGTTCTGAAGAGAGACAAACCCTTTCCCCACATTGCTGAGCTTCATTCCAGCCCCATTTGTACACTGTGCCTGAGAACTTATTTTAGCAATAATACTTTCTCCTTTGTTTACTCATCAGAGAATCCCACGGTCAGATGAGCTTTGCTTATACTAGCATTTTAACCTGCTGGTTCATTAGGTTCTTCAAGAGGGAAAGCTTTAAGAAAACACTTTGAATTAAATTAAAATTGTGAATTTTACATAGCGAGGTTAGCTGATACTGAGATATACAGTAACATTCTGAACATTAAAGGGACGCTGTCTAGACTTCTCTGGCACTTTTTAAGCTGTTGGGGTCCATATAATGCCTAAATGTCTATACCTGAGAGATTAGAGAGAGAGTATTTCTTTATTGTTTCAATGTTTTTTGTGGTGTGCTTTTTGAAAGTACTTTATTTACAGGCAGTTTTTCTGTTTCTTCTCTATTGTTAACCATTTGTCCTTGTTGTTTGTGTGTGTCTTTGCTAAGCAACAGTGGAGAGAGGTTGTTGGTGAGTGATTTTTCCCCCCCTTAAATGGGAAACTATAATTTGTAAAATCACAAAATCATCAGGAGCACTTATTTTTTCAAACTTGGGTGCCTAAATTTAGATACTCAAATCTATAGTTAGGCACTTAACAAAATGGCCAGATTTTCAGTGCTGAAGACTCGCAAACCAAGTCAACTTGCAAGATCAGGCACTCAAATTTCCTAACCATGAGATCTAGATGTGCTTGCCTGGACTGCTTTAGGAACCTCCTCTCCCTCTTTGAGGTTGGTATGCACCTTTCAAACACCTGTAGATGGTTATACCTGTGACTCTGGAAAAGCAATGAAACCTTTGCAAAGGGTTTCTTTTCTAAGCACCCTCCAGACTGCCCCAAAGTGTTCCCAAATGTACTGAGTGCAAGTTGACACCACCTGGACTAATCTGCAGGCAGGATCTGTTCTCCTTTTTCTGGAAATTGCCAAAATGTTTTGGAAGCTACTGCAAATAATAAGACTGCAGCTTTTCAGCAGTCTATTTCTGTCTGCCCTTAGGTGGTTGCTTAAGACAGATTTCACTCTATGTAGTTATTTTAAGCTTTCTGTGTACAGTAAGTCATTTCCAGAGCAGTGCATCTGGCAATATTCTCTCACCTGCAAATGATTGCCTCTGGTTTTGTACAGTTCTGTCATTTTTTAATACTAATGGTTACAGATTACCTGATGGCCTCCAGGGCACATTGTACTGCCAAGTGGTGTAACCTGAGTTCTGCTCCTGCACTCACAAGATGGGAAGGATTATAAACTCTGTGGAGGCAAACAAAGTTTCCAAAGAAAAAGACCAGACCACAGTTCTGTTTGAAAACTTAGTTTTGAGTGTCCCTTTTATTTTTGTCCTGTACTTGGCACATTTTCCTGCAACTCCTTTGCAGTATTAAGATGTTTTTCTACTCATTAAATCTCTCTCTCTCCACATAATTTTATACTGACTCTCCATGGGCTCAGGGAAATCCAAGTACCTTTTCAGAGCAGAGTGACAGAGATAAATTTGGAAGAAGCAGATCAGCAAAGATGGCTCTGAATGAGCTACTTATTTCTTGATGTAGCCTCTGCATTTGATACTGACAATCACAAGAAATTGTTGCCAAGGTTACAAGATCTTGTCAGTCTAGATTCCTGTTCCTCTGTGGCTTCCCTCTTCTATTTCTAATTGTGCCTAGACTTTCAATTTAAATACCATCTGCTCAGCTGCAATTTGCACAAGTGTCCCAAAAGGCTTAGCTCTTGATCCTCCATAATCTACCCTTTGTATGCTAACTCTCTCCAAGATTGTCTCATTACACAGAAAATAAAATTATATTTAAACAATGCTGAAACTGGGACGTGAACCAACAAAAGTCAAGTCATTCAAATCTGATGCGAACACTGTTTGGAACAAATTTTGCCACCTGGGCTACCCCACTGAATTGAAGTTGAAGTCAAAGATATAAATTAAGGCAAAATTTGCCCCTACTTGATTAAAAGATTAAGGGGGGGAGGTCTTCATCTCGCTAATCTATAATGCACTACCTACTGTATATTTTTGTTTATATTCTGCAGGCAGAGTTCCCACTGATGTCAGTGGGAGTTCTGTGGGGAGAGTGAAGACTGCAAAAGCACTCCACATCAACAAGGTGAATCAGAAAGGGCTTTAAACTGGCTGGGTCTTATGAGCTCATATATTCAATCCCTGAGATGGGTTTGGGGCAGGTTGGTTGCTGGCAAGGGGCATTATTTAAACAATCTGTCTCTGACCTGGAGAGTTTTGCTATGGACTAATTAAATTCCATGATTGTTCACTTCCTGGAGGGCACCTTAAACACTGGAATCAGAGCGGGGAATTTTGCCCAGTGTATGCTTGGAGGAGTAAGTGTAATCAAAGACTGCAGAGGAAAACACATTTGGATGTAATTGTTTCCCTCTGTTACACTTGCACTTCTTCGCCAGACTGCAAGTTTAGAAACAGTTCTTCTGCAGATAACATTCTTTTTTAAAAGCTTCCAACACTAATCTATTATCAGAGGTAAGGTAGCTAGCACCCCCATTTTTAAGGTTTTCTGACACTTCCCATTATAAGACCCTGTTTTGAGTCACTTATAACTTAGCTAAACTTTAACTGTTGAGACTGAAATTGTCCATCCTGGGTGTCTGTCTCAGGTGCTTCCCCCTGCCTCTCTCTCTTTTTTTCGTTTTTTAATTTCAGGCAAAATAGCTCGGCTGTTTCTGAGACCAAGGCTAAGGGGGGGGAAATATTTTTTGCTCATGTTAAAAAATAATTCTAGTGATCTTTTCTGTGAGAAGCTCTAGCAGCTCCGTACTTTGGAGTAGGGACTTGAAATTTTGTACTGGGACTTTTGTAAGTCTTTGAGTCAAGGTTGTGCCTTTTGCTGTTCCTGTGAAAATCCACCAAATTTGGCCAAGTGATAAGCCTTTGAAAAATCATAGTTTGCACATGCTCGGTGGAGACTTGCTAGAGCGTTGCAGCTGTATTCCTAGAAGGGGAAAATGGGGGGCAGATAGAGCTCCTGGCACATGGGGGGAATGAGAGACTCTGGCATGAGGGGGAAGGGAGGGATGGGGGCACACAGAACTACTGGCATGGGGGACCCTGGAATCTGGGGCAAAAAGAACCTCTGGTGGTGAAGAATGCGGGACCCTGGCATAGGAGGGAGAATGGGGGACCATGGTATGGGAGGAGAGGAGTATGGGGGGCAAACAGCCCCTATCCAAGGGAAGACTCGGGGGAGTTGCAGGGAGTCCCTGAAATAGAGGATTGGAGGGTGGCACACAGTGAGCTTGTGGGGGCAAAGGAGGGATGCAGGGAGTCCCTGGTGTGTGCAGTGAGCTTGGACTACAGGAGCTATGAAGCGTGCAGCCCCCTAGTTTACATGACCACATGCTCTATTTTTCCACAGGCTTCCCTGTCTCATTGAGTGCACAGGATGAACCTAGTCTGGGGTGAATCAGGGTTGTTGAGTAAAGGAAATTGTTGTGTGTAGGACCCCTGACTTATTTGTTGCAGATGTTGGAAGGTGTGTAGTGAATGAGGCAGGGGATGGCAGGAAGAGAAAGGAGGGTCTCATGGCTAAGGCAGCTGAAAGTTGAACTGGATTCCATCTCTACCTCTGCCCCAGTGTTCCTGTGTGATGCTGGGCAAGTCACTTCAACCAGACTTTTCACAGGTGGCTCCCAGCGATGGTGCACTGTCTACACTGGCACTTTACAGCGCTGAAACTTGCAGTGCTCAGGGGTGTTTTTTCACATCCCTGAGCGAGAGAGTTGCAGCGCTGTACAGTGCCAGTGTAGACAAGCCCTGATTGTGTGTCCTTTGTTTTCTGAGTGCCTGACTTGAGACCTTGGGTCTGGAGCTGCAGAAGTGCTGAGCACTCACAGCTGTAATTAGATGTTCAAAGCCCACTGACGTCAAAGTGCTGTAAAATGCTGAGTACTCTGAAGAATCAGGACCCAGGCATCTCAGATTGGTGATTACAGAATTAGAGGATACTTTTGACCATAATCTCTCTGTGCCTCGCCACCCCCTCACCTTGCAGGGGTGCTGTGAAAATCAGTCCATGAATGTTTGTGAAGCACTCAGGTACGATAGTGCTGAGCCCCCTAGATAAGCCCAGGAGAGCATTAAGAGCCCTGTCTCTAGAGCAGGGTTTAATAGCATGCAGTAAATGAGTCTTGAGCCACCCACTGAACAATGGGAATAAAACAAAATGTTGAATAGCTGCTCATTAATTGAGCACCATTCATTCTGGGCACTGAATGAGGCAGGGGTCCCGGGGGAAATACAGTACGTGATATGATTAGACTGTCTCAGACTGCGTATGTTACCCCCATAATCACAAGACTCAGCTGTTCAAGGAGAACTTGGTTTATTCTGGGAAACCAAAACGTTTTTCTGCCAGAGGTTTGTGCAGGCTGAGACCTCCCCAGCCAGGGCCCAGCGATGGGCCACCGTCCTCTTGCAGCCCCTAAGATCTAACAGTCTAAACAAGACCGACAAAGGAGGGAAGGGAAACAGACTCAGAGAGAGGAAGAAACTTGCACAAGGTTATGGGAATTGGTCTTTTGATCCATTCATTGTCCTATGTACTAGACCACACTGCCTCTTGTGTGTGTAGAGGGGTTGGGGGTGATTCAGAATGCCTGGGTAAGCCTCCTCACAGCTGGGTGTTTGTTCTTACCAAGCATCCGGATCACCCAGCCCCGACGACCCTTCCCTGGCTGCCCCGTTCTCTCTCATGTGCACATTCTCACTCAGCTTCGGCTTCCCACCAGTGCTTCAGCCCTAGCTCGGTTAAAATGATCCAAGAAAGAGGATAGCAAGTTGCCACCTTATTACAATGCTGTTGCTTCTCCTGTATCTCTCCTTGGAAAAGTCTTCCCAGGTCTGGATAAAGTGGCTTCCTTCCGCAGCCCATTAACTAATGTGACTAAAGCTGAATTAGATTGACTGCAAAGATTAATCAGGGGTTAGAGCTGAAAGATACCTGTATTCCTTATGGATGACTGGGGAATGCTGTGCACACAGTGTGCCCTGGGCTGGAGGTTTCCACTGGGTGCACCAGTCGGCACCACTTGAAGCTGACTATCCAATAGCTATTTCTGGCCCTTGGTTTACAAATACCACATGAGAAACCAAAAATTATTTTTGTGACACCAGGACTTCTCTGATAACTTTCTCAGTATAATGTATAATAACCTAAACCTTGCAAGAGGACCAATGTTGCTGCTACATCCCCTATTACCAGGCCTATGTGGGAGGGAACCTTCAAAACTCTCTTAACAAAGGTAATGGAATATTTATAAATATTATTCAGAAAAAAACAGAGGCCATGCATTGCTGCATTCCAGTGTGCAGCATATGTGTGCACAGAGACGAAGGAAACATCCCCTTTATGCATCAAAAAGACAGCTAGGGTTGGAATATGTTGTTCTTGAACCTGAGTGGCATTGCTATAGCGACGACTGTTGAGGCAATACCATTCTTCGTATATTTCATGATGAATATTACATATGCTTCAAGCAAGAGTGGGGCTTATGTTTAGCACTAACTGTACATAGCAAAAGATGGCCCCTGCCCCAAAGAGCTGATAAATTGAAATAGCGAAGAGAGACCAGAATAAGAGAGAGAGAATTAGCATGTCTGCTTTAGATTAAGGGCCATGATCAGGGCCCAATTTTCGGAAGAGCTCAGCTCCAATTTAGGCACCAAAATAAATGGCCACATTTTCAAACAAACTGAGCATGGTGGGGGGGCTGATCTCTTAAAAATCTGGCCAGAAGCGTCACACTGGCTGCTTCTAAGAGCTGAGCACTTCTGAAAATCTAGCCCTTATTCTGGGTGCTGATGCTGAGTACTTCGAAATCTGGCCCCTTTGGACCTGAACATAAGAACGGCCATACTGGGTCAGACCAATGGCCCATCTAGCCCACAATCCTGGCTTCTGACTGTGGCCAGTGCAAGATGCTTCAGAGGGAATGAACAGAGCATGGCAATTATTGCGTGACCCACCACCTGTCATCCACTCCCTACTTCTGGCAGTCAGAGATTTGTGAACATCCAGATCATGGGATTGTGTCCTTGACCATCTTGGCTGATAGCCATTGATGGGCCTATCCTCCGTGAACTTATCTAATTCTTTGGGCATTCTTTTTTTAACCCAGTTATACTTTTGCTAAAGGTCACACAGGAAGCCTGTGCCAGAAGCAATGACTGAGCCCAGGCCTCCTGAGTTTGAGCCACAAGATGATTTTCCTCTTTATTAGCCTGTGTTTCCTTTTCCTGAGGAGAAAAATCGACTTTGGGCTGACATTTCTCATGCTGGTGCTTCAGCCTAAAGGTGAGTGTCTTTTTTGGAACATTAGTCGGAACCAGCTTGTCTTGCATTCCCCAGAGCAAAAGGTACCAGTGGTTGAAAGAGAAAGCAGACCCTTTAGGCACCATTTTGTCAAGCGTGGGTATGAACTCTACAGTAAACAACTACTTCTTCTGTACTGTGTGTAGATTTGTGCCTGTTTTAAGCATGTGCACATTCCTCTCATTCATCAGATCTAGGCAACAGCCCCCAGCCTCCTCACACAAATTAAGCACATGTGCACTACAGCTGGCCAAGCGAAGGAGTGTAAAGGTGACTCCTAAACCGAGGTTTTGTTTCAGAAACAATTTCACGTGGACAGAAGCAATTCTTTCTTTCCTGTAGCACCATTTGGGCTCTGTGCAGCTACCTTTTCTGGCCTCTTTTCATTTGTGGCCATGAGCTCGGTGAGCTCCTTACCAAGTGAATGGTTTAAATGGGCGTGGGCGGTCAGGAGAATCGCTCACGTTTTGCAAGTAAATTGTACAGAAATGGAGAGTATGTGGGAGGAAGGGATGACGTCTGGCAGATAAGAGCTTTAGAAGGGGAATTACAGTCCTCAGAAGGACTATTATTCCCTGCGGGTGCTCCACCCTGGCTCTGCCCAAGGCCCCGCCCCCACTCTGCCCCTTCCTCCGAGACCTCACGCTTGCTCCGCCTCTTCCTGCTCTGCCCCCTCCCCCAAAGTCTCCCCACCCACCCACCACTAGTTCCTCTCTGCCCTCCCGAGTGCTACCTGCCAACCGCCAAACCGCTGACTGGAGCCCCATCCCCCACCCAGCCCCACCAAAGAGCTGATTGGTGGCCAGCCCCTGGGCCCCCACCAGACAGCTGATTGGCAGCCAGGGCCCCCCGCCAGACAGCTGATCAGCGGCCAACCCCAGAGCCCTGTCAAAGAGCTGATCAGCTGCCAGCCCCAGGGCCCTGCCAGACCACTGTGGCTTGTGGTTGCTGACTGCTCCCTATTTTTTTTTCTGTGGGTGCTTGATCCCCAGAGCACCCACAGAGTCGGCGTCTATGGGAAGCACACCACCCCTGCCAGTAACACGAGAACGCTCTCCAGGTGTCACTAATGAATGAGAATAGGCCAGTTCCAGGAACACCTTTCTCCGCCCTGTTGTTGTTACTTCCTGATCCCTATCCCTCCCATCTGGAGATTAGATTTATTCCCACAATGTCATTTCCCCCTGTGCCTTTAGCACTGCACCTCTTGTCCCTCGCAGACATTGAATCTCCCCTCCCCAGCTAGATTTCCCTCTCTTTCCAAGTTCTTTCCATTACAGTTCTTTCCACAGCTCCTGCACCTGTTCGCTTCCTGCTCAACAGCCACAGTGCTGAGCAGGGGCGGCTCTAGGAATCCTGCCGCCCCAAGCAGGGTGGCGTGCCGCGGGGCGCGCTCTGGCGGTCGCCGGTCCCGCGGCTCGCGGGACCTCTTGCAGACATGGCTGCGGAGGTTCCGCTGGTTCCGCGGCTCCGGTGGAGCATCCGCAGTCATGCCTGCGGGAGCTCCACCCGAGCCGCGGTACCAGCGGACCCTCCGCAGTCATGCCTGCGGCAGGTCCACCTGTCCCGCGGCTCCGGTGGACCTCCCGCAGGCATGACTGCGGAAGGTCCGCCAGAGCCGCCTGCCACCCTGCCAGCAAAAGGCCGCCCCAAGCGCGCGCTTAGCGCGCTGGGGTCTGGAGCCGGCCCTGGTGCTGACGCATCCCCATAGGATTCTGAGCACCACTCCTGTTGTTGCTGGCATGAGCAGAGCCTTCCAAGATTAGGGCTGCCAACTTCCTAATTGCACAAAACTGAACACCCTTGCCCCACCCCTTCCCTGAGGCTCCACACCTGCCATGCCCCTTCTCTGAGGCCCAGCCCCCACTCACTCCAGCCCCCCTCCGTCCCTCCCTCCTCCCTCGCTCTCCCCGACCCTCACTCACTTTCACTGGGCTGGGGCAGGGGGCTGGGGTTCAGGAGGGAGTTCGGGCTCTGGCTGGAGGTGCAGGGTGGGGCCAGACATAAGGGGTTCAGGGTGCAGGAGGGGGCTTCAGGAGGGGATGAGGGGTCTGGCTGGGGGTGTGGGCTCTGGGGTTGGTCTGGGGATGAAGGGTTTGGGGGGGCAGGAGCAGGCTCCGGGCTGGGGCAGGGGGTGGGGTGGGGGAGGGGGTGAGGGGTCTGGCTGGGGGTGTGGGCTCTGGGGTTGGGCTGTGAGGATGAGGAGTTTGGGGGGGCAGGAGCAGGCTCCAGGCTGGGGCAGAGGGTTGGGGGTGTGGGCTCCGGTTGTGGGTCTGGACTCTGGGGTGGGGCTGAGGATGAGGGGTTTGGGGAGCAGGAGGGGCTCCAGACTGGGGCCAAGGGGTTTGGAGTGTGGGAGGAGGTGCAGGGCAGGGTGCACAGGGTTGAGGTGCAGGAGGGCGTGTGGGGTGCAGGCTCTGGGAGGAGGCTCAGGGCTGGGGCAGAGGGTTGGGGTGTAGGCTCTGGGAGGGAGTTAGGTGCAGGAGGGGGTTCTGACCTGGAGCAGGGGCTTGGGGTGCGGGTAGGGTTCAGGCTCCAGCCAGGCAGCGCTTACCTCAGGCGGCTCCCGGTCAGCAGTGCAGTGGGGCTAAGGCAGGCTCCCCGCCTGCCCTGGCTCTGCACAGCTCCCGGAAGTGGCTGGTATGTCTGGCTCCTAGGCACAAGGGTGGCCAGGTGGTGCTGCCCACATCGGCAGGCGCCACCCCCATAGTTCCCATTGGCTGTGGTTCCAGGCAAATGGGAGCAGCGGAGCCAGTGCTCAAGGCAGGGGCAGAGCGCGGAGCTTTCCTGATCACCCCTACACCTAGGGGCCACAGGGACATGCTGGCCGCTTCCAGGAGCTGCACGGAGCCAAGGCAGGTAGGGAGCCTGCCTTAGCCTTGCTGCACAACTTACCGGACTTTTAACAGCCTGGTCAGCGGTGCTGACTGCAGCCACCAGGATCCCCTTTCAACTGGGTGTTCTGGGCAAAAACCAGATGCCTGGCGACCAATGGGAGCTCTGGAGCCATCAAAGGAACTGCAGGCCCCAGATAACAGCTGATGAACAGTGTGTAAACAAACACTGGGCCTCATTCGCCACTGTGTTGCTTCTGTTTTAAGCCAGTTTGAATCCATTGCTGACAGTGGAGATGTGCTGGGCTGGAATTTGAATGACGTGGTGGCAAATGTATTTTGGATCACTAAAAGTTTTGCACTGAATGGGCAAGCTGAAGTCACGAGGTGGAAGAGGGAAGCAAGGGAATCTCTCTGTTGAAATGAACATGAAAGATAACACAATATAGAGAACCAGATGTGTGCTCTTTGTGTGTGTGTGTGATGGAGAAGCTGCTGATACGAACGCATAGCAAGAATAGTACAGTAGAACCTCGGAGTTACGAACACCTCGGCAATGGAGGTTGTTTGTAACTCTGAACAAAATGTTATGGTTGTTCTTCCAAAAGTTTACAACTGAACATTGACCTAATACAGCTTTGAAACTTTACATGCAGAAAAAAAATGCTACTTTTAACCACCTTAATTTTAATGAAACAAGCACAGAAACAGTTTCCTTACCTTGTCAAAATTTTTTTTTAAACTTTCCCTTTATTTTTTTAGTCGTTTATATTTAACACAGTTCTGTGCTGCCTTTGCTTTTTTTATTTTTGGTCTCTGCTGCTGCCGGATTGCGTACTTCCGGTTCCAAATGAGGTGTGTGGTTGACTGGTCAGTTTGTAACTCTGAGGTCCTACAGTAAGTATAGTTGCAAATGTGGGTAGCTCATCTGCTGGAATGCTGAGTGCACTTCCTAAAGGATGGCTACTATACATTTCCAATGATTAATACTTTGAAAGCTGGTATCCCAAACAGATACTAGATTTTCTGGCTCAGAAGAGAAACATAGGAAGAGAAATTAATCAAGGAAAGGAAAGTATTTTAAGCTCTGCAAAGATAATCATATCCATTTGGAGTGGAATTTATAGTTTAACTTCTTTTAAGATGAGGAAAGGGATGTCAGCTATAAATTTACTGAACACTTTGCCTCTAACACACAGCTTCTGCTCTCTCATGGGAAACTGAATAGGAATAGATAGAAAGAAATCAAACTACTGTAAAAGGAATGCCTACCATTTCTGACACAAAAGTCTAGTTAAAAGGGGGTGTCTTCACACCAGAGATAGCCTGGACTCGCCCCTAACTCTCTTCCTGTTCATACAAAAAACCTCCTACCTGAGGTTGGTGGTGCTTTAAAACTGGCCCAGGCAGGGGTGTGTGTTAGAGCTTATGTGATGTGTTCACCTGGTCTGGCAATTCATCCCCTTTGCAGTGAAAATACAGGCCAAATTACTCAAGTGCTGCTGGTCCTCCAATGTCTTCCCACAATTCCCCCCACGTGCCTGGAAAGACAATCAAGTTCTCTTACAATTCACTGAGAAAGAACCATAGAGTGGCTCAGCTTACTGCAGCACAAAGCAGCATAGGATATGCCCTGAGATGTCCCAGCAGCACGTGCAGGTAAGTGCAACATCAATGAAGATGCAGTAGCTAGTGTAGGTCTTTGCAGTGTGGTTGCTCACCCCAGACCTAGGCTAACCTGAGGGCTCAGACTCTGGTACTGGTTGCTGCCATGAAGACAAAGCCGAAGAGGGGGTCTATCAAGCAGGTCTGCTGAGGTTGTTATGATGCATACAGGAGGGTGTAAAGCTAAACTGCTACAGAGAAATAAGGTATGTTAAAAACCCTCACCTTGCAACTGATTCTTTGTGCGTGGAGTCCCATTTATTTCAGTCAGGAACTGCCCAGGCACAAGTTGTAGGATTAAAGCCCTATTGCTGTCTTGCCAGTATCCTTATTACTGAAGCAAATAATCAGCCATAATATTTTACAGCAGCATAACCAGTATCGGGATTATTTTAGCTCACAATTTATAGAGTGGTATATTTTTGGTAGGTAGGCTGAGTATTTTTACTTCTGCGCTGTAGTATAAAGAGACTGAGCCTTGATCACAGCTAGTCAAAACAGTTTAGAGAAGGTCATTGCTTCTGCAGGACTATTACACTTGGAATGTTTTACAATACAAAACCATTTGAGTAACATGGCAGGATGTGGCTTAAGTTGCCTTAGTTAGAGATTGTTCAACAGGATATAAATTTTAACTCCCAGAGAGCTAAAGATGTAGTTTTAAAGAAAGTAGTTTGAATTGCCAAGTAACAAGGAAAACTTGGTTTGCACATGAAATTTTGCAAAACAACCAGCCTGTGACACCCAACTCACTTTTCAGAGTGGTAGCTGTGTTAGTCTGTATCAGCAAAAACAACTAGGAGTCCTTGTGGCACTTTAGAGACTAACAAATTTATTTGGGCATAAGCTTTCGTGGGCTAGAACCCAGTTCATCAGATGCATGGAGTGGAACATACAGTAGGGGAGGTATAAATACACAGCATATGAAAAGATGAGAGTTGCCTTACCAAGTGGGGGGTCAGTGCTAATGAGCCAATTCAATTAAGTTGGAAGTGGGCTGACAAGAAGTCTGTTGACAAGAAGGAGTGGAAATCACTTTGTAGTGCTAATAAGGCCAATGTAAACAAGGTGGCCCATTTCAAACAGTTGACAAGAAGGTGTGAGTATTTAGCAAGGGGAAATTAGTTTTTGTAAAAACAATGAGGAGTACTTGTGGCACCTTAGAGATTAACAAACTGATTTAGTTTTTGTAGTGACTCATCCACTTCCAGTCTTTATTCAGGCCTAATTTGATGGTGTCCAGTTTGCAAATTAATTCCAGTTCTGCAGTTTCTCATTGGAAATGATTCCCAACATTCTGATTGCTACTTTGACTGCTGCTGCACATTGAGTGGATGTTTTCAGAGAACTATCCACAATGATTCCAAGATCTCTTTCTTGAGTGGTAACAGGAAATTTAGATCCCATAATTTTATATGTATAGTTGGGATTATGTTTTCCAATGTGTGTTACTTTGCATTTATCAGCATTGAATTTCATCTGCCATTTTGCTGCCCAGTCACTCTGTTTTGAGAGATCCTTTTGTAACTCTTTGCAGTCTGTCTGGGACTTAACTATCTTGAGCAATTTTGTATCGTCTGCAAATTTTGCCACCTCACTGTTTACCCCTTTTTCCAGATCATTTGTGAATATGTTGAATAGGTCCCAGTACCAACCCCTGGGGGACACCACTATTTACCTCTCTCCATTCTGAAAATTGACCATTTATTCCTACCCTTTGTTTCCTATCTTTTAACCAGTTACTGATCCATGAGAGGACCTGCTTTTATCCCATAACAGCTTACTTTGTTTAAGAGCCTTTGGTGAGGGACTTTGTCAAAGGTTTTCTGAAAATCTAAGTACAGTATATCCACTGGATCCTCCTTGTCCACATGCTTGTTGACCCCCCTCAAAAACTTCTAGTAGATTGGTGAGGCATGATTTCCCTTTACAAAAACCACGTTGAGTCTTCCCCAACAAATTACGTTCATCTATGTGTCTGACAATTGTGTTCTTTACTGTAGTTTCAACCAGTTTGCCTAGTACTGAAGGCAGGCTTACTGGCCTGTAATTGCTGTGATGACCTCTGGAGCCCTTTTTAAAAATGGCAAGCTCACTGGTGCCCGCGATGGGTGGGGAGTTCATGTAAAAGGTAAAAGCACCAGGGCCAAGATCCACAAAGGCATGTAGGCTCTTAACTTGCATTGATTTAAATGGAAGTTAGGACCCTAAATGCCTTTGTGGATATACCGAGTAAGTCTAGGAGTACGCTATGAAAGGGGCACAAATGTGGCGAGTAGCTCTGCAGTTATGTGGATCTACTGGCCTATGCTCTGTGTGGAGGGTGGGTAGAAACTGCTATAACTCAGAGACAGCTGTGCTAGTAGGGAGCAGGGAATCAGCTTCTTTGTTCAGGTTTAATCAAGGGTCAGGATTTGGCCCATTACCAGTGTGATTCCAAAACTCCCTCTCGGGCTTGGTCTACACTAGAAAATTAGATCATTTTAATGACATCGATCAGGGCTGTGAAAAATCCACCCGTCTGAGCGGTGTAGTTAAGCTGACCCAAGTCCCCATGTAGACAACACTGGGTTGACCAAATTCTTCTGTTGACCTTGCTGCTGTCTCCCGGGGAGGTGGAAGACCCTCACTGTGGGCATAGGGAATGTCTACACTGAAGCACTAAAGCGGGGGAGCTGTGGTGTTTTAAGTGTAGATAGGCCCATGCTAGGGCAGCTGTGTCCCAGAGGCAAGAAACGGGGGAGTTTCAGCACAAGGCATCTGTTAACAATGATCTGAATTTAAAATATTTGAAATGTTTCAGAATCAATGTTCAAAATGCAATCTTGGCACCTGAAACAACACAAAAGCAAACACCAAACGGAGAGAGAAATCAATGATTGTGAATAACTGCTCCTAAGTGTTAATTAAGCCATGTGCAAGTCTACACCTCTTAATATGAAAATGTAAATCCTAAATCATGCCAACCTCTCCAGTATGTTTTATTCAAGCCTTAACTGTCTCCAGGAATCACAGGTAATAATACTGCTATTGTATCCATATTCTTACATCACCTTTAATGACTCTTGTTTAATTTGCTAAGTGGCAATGTTCCATGTCACATTATGTAGGCATTACAAGGATTACTTTGTAGTCTTTAATTTTAAACATTTCTGAAATGCCAGGCATATAAATTGCTGCTTTTAAGCATTGGGTAAAAAGAAGAAAAATGAAAGGCGTATCACTGCAATTAAACGATACAGCATCTTGTGTTCTTCACAGCAAATACTTAACAATCACTCTATACCATTGCTCTGGCCACATGAGCAGAAGCCAGCCGAAATCTCCATGTAAAAGACAGGAAGAGTTTGCCATCGGAGTTCCACACCTACAGCTGTACAAAGCAGGAAAACATTCTAAGCCCATCATGGCATGTGCATGGACAGGAATAGGCAGTGCTGTGCAATTGCATCAGTACCACAGGAATGGGATGATGGCAGTTTTAGAGCAGGTGTGAGACACTGAGCATTTGAAGTTTGCCATGTGATATATTTTTAGGCTTTTAAATAAGTCAGTGACGAGAGTCATAGTAACTTTTGCTAATCCCTAGGAGGTGGAAATCTTGTAATTTGCCTTTTTGATTCTTTTCCTCTGTCCTTCATTAGCCTTTGATTGCTAGAAGCCGGGAGTGGATGACAAGGGATGGATCACTGGATGATTGCCCTGTTCTGTTCATTCCCTCTGAAGCACCTGGCATAGGCCACTATCAGAATGGACCATTGCTCTGACCTAATATGGCCATTTTTATGTTCTAGCCCCAAATCTCCCCTCTCCACAGCAGTCAGCAGTAGAGTTGTCTTGAAAATAAAAATGCAGTTTCATGACATTTTTGAGGTTTCAACATCTGCTTTTGCTCCACATCACAATGCAAATTTGACCAAAAAAACAGGGAGAGAGACCCAATCCAGAATAGTCAATAGTGCGTTGGTTACAGCATTCACCTGGAATGTGGGAGAGTTTGTATGTTGGTCTTCCATAGCCCAGGTGAGTGATTATTCTGGGGTAGGGATCTCTCTTTCAGTTCTGTCTGGGAAGAAGAGGTGGTGGATGCAGAGAGCAAAGTGGTTGGTCTTCACAATCCGTGGTGACTGAATACACAACTTTCCTAATGCATCAAGGCAATATTCTCAGATCTAGATAAACTGCAAGGGTTGTATGCCACATTTATGGCCTCCCAGTCATGGAGCTAGTTCAGCTCCCAGCACAAGCTAGGGCCTGCAATGTCCTAGGTTATGAACCCAGGCCTGGGCATCCCCAGATAGCTGCCACTTCCTGGTCTCCACCCAATGGCTGCTGAAGTTAGCTAGGCTGAGAAGCTACTAGGGCTATAGCAGAGGTTCTCAAACTGGGGGTTGGGACCCCTCAGAGGGTCGTGAGGTTATTACATGGGGGGGGGGTGTCACAAGCTGCCAGCCTCCACCCCAAGCCCTGCTTGCCTCCAGCATTTAGAATGGTGTTAAATATATTAACAAGTGTTTTTAATTTATGGGGGGCGGGGGGCACACTCAGAGGCTTGCTGTGTGAAAGGGGTCACCAGTACAAAAGTTTGAGAACCACTGGGTTATAGCCAAGGCACCACACACAGGAGATCTGATTAGAGGATCACCCAGCTCCACCGATTGGTCCAACTACACTATTTAAGCCAGGAGGAGGAACAGGAAGTTTGTCTGAGGAACAAAGTGGTTTTCTGTTGTGCCTGCCTCCTACGCCCAATCCAGTTCCAGGTCGGCTCCTGCCTTACCCCTGCCTTTGCTCCTGTTCCCATCATGCTTGATCTTTGCCTCTCTTCCTGCCTTTATGACTTGCCTCCAGTTCTCAGTGACCAGTCCTGGCTCTGACCCCAACTTCTGATCCTGACTCCAGCTTGCCCCTGGCTCTGGCATTTGGCATCTGCCCTTGGCTCCTACTCTCAGATTCAATTCCTGGTTCTGACTCTGGTTTGACCCCCCACCCCCTTGCTCTAGTAATTGGCAATTAACTCTGGTGCTGACCCTTTGTTCCCCAATCTGTACGCCTGCTCCACCTGACCGCCAACATCCCAGTCCATAACAGTGCAGCCTTTGGGCTGCTCAAGCTTGTGCTCAGCTGCAACAGCACCTGGGGCCATTTTAGCAGCTGGAGATCACTGGAGCAGAACTGTGCTCTGGACACACCCTCTATCCTGAGGAGATTGGAAAAGGGTGATGTACAGCCTGCTATGTCAACCACATTCCACATGAAGTTTCTCCTAACCCCACACTAGAAGGCAGCTTTGGCTCAGGCTTTCCTTCCCTCTTCCCCCCCCCCCCGCCCCAAATCCCTCACCTGGAGGCAGCGGAGCTCCAGCTGTCAGCCCCAGGGCAGCAAAAGCAGCGTAGAAAGTAAGAGTGGTAATGAAGTGCTAAGTCTGCTAAGTAAGTGCTAAGTCTGCTATGCTTACTTCTGTACTGCTGCTAGTGTGGCGCTGCCTTCAGAGCTGGGTGCCTGGCCAGCAGCCGCTGCTCTCTGCTCTGCCTTCAGATCTGAATGGTAGTATATGTATCGGGGGGGGGGGGCAGGGGAGGCATAAACGACTATAGACACACAGAATGGGGGGTGGGCGATCAAGGAAGTTTGAGGTTTTTAAGGTCAGGCTGGACAAAGCCCTGGCTGGGATGATTTAGTTGGGAATTGGTCCGGGGGTGGGACTAGATGACCTCCTGAGGTCCCTTCCAACCCTGAGATTCTATGATTCTATGAACCATTGCACTAGACTGACAGAGTACTTGGAAATATAATACTTTTCACATCCACCTCACTCTCATCTGAAGATTTTAAAGTACTTTACACCCATTAATGAATGAAGTCTAACAGTCACTCTGTGAGATAAGGAAACGTTGTCCCCATTTTAAGATGGAGAAAATGAGGCCTAGGGAGGGTAACTTTCTCGACAGAGGTCATGCAGCAAGTTTGTGTCAGAGCTAGGAACAGAACACAGGCCTGCTGGCTCCCAGGGGTGTTCTGTAGCCATGAGAGCATGCTTCCTCTCAATGGTTAATGAGTCATCCTTTGAAACATTTATGGACATATTCAATTTTGTTTACAGAGTTCACACGAATTTGACTGGAAAAGGAAATGCCGAAGAAAGTTCCCTGCACTGTTAGACTCCCAGCGGGGTCTGTCTGCTCTCATGTGTTAATGAAGACAGCCATGTCGTGCTGTGCAAAGCCTTTCAGACAGCTCCACCGTTTAGGACCATATGCATTAAACTTTAATGTGCTTTTTCTACACGTCTTGTGTTTGACAGGATGCATTCGTTGACTGAAAATGAGCTTTGTGCCAAAATGGTGCAATTCTGTTGACTCTTACTCCAAATCTTAGGACAAGTTCTTCAGCCTCTATTATACAAGAGGCTGAGTCGACCTAACTACCCATATACAAAAATTCCCCAAAGAGGTGTCAGTTTTCCCTGCTAAATTGAAGTGCTGTACTGGCATGTTGCAGATGTCTCCCCAGTGACTGTTTCTTTATAACTCTTCCTGTTCCTCAGCCCTCATCAAAGGGGTTAGATAGACAGTGTATGTAATGAGTGCTGGTAGACAGTTGTCGTACAAAGTTATTTCACTAGCCTTTCCAACTCTAGAATCATAAGTTCGAATTCTAGGTACCTTGAAAACATATGGTGGTCTCATTAATCCCTGGAATTTGTTTTCCATCAGGATGTAGGGTGTTTTCTGCAATGGATGTTGCAAATGGTTTGTCCCTATCTAGGTTTGTCCCTGTCTATCTTAACAGCCAAAGAGTTTGCAGCCCTTGTCGAGGAGTGACCACGGAGATACATGGTAAACACAAACCATCATTAGCTTAGTGTAGGCAGGGCCTGTAGGTGTATTAAGAGAACCAGGCACAACTTTTGGCCATGGTAGCATCCCTCTAGTTTCTCAGTTTCATGAGCTCTGACTTCACCCATTGCATTTTGGATTGTGATCTCTGCACTGTGTGGGACATTGGTGGTGGGTGGCGTTATAAATTTCTAAACAAAGAGGGGTGGAAAAGGTGAGCAGGCCTGAAAATGGTAAGATGATGCATCTAGTAGACTAGGGTTTCTCAAACAGGGGTCGCCGCTTGTGTAGGGAAAGCCCCTGGTGGACCGGGCTGGTGTGTTAACCTGCCCCGTCTGCAGGTCCAGCCAATCGTGGCTCCCACTGGCCGCGGATCGCTGCTCTGGGCCAATGGGAGCTGCTGGAAGCGGCGGCCAGTAAGTCCCTTGGCCCGCACCACTTCCAGCAGCTCTCATTGACCCGCAGCAGTGATCCACGGCCAGTGGGAGCCACGATCGGCCGGACCTGCAGATGGGGCAGGTAAACACACCAGTCTGGCCCGCCAAGGGCTTTCCCTACACAAGTGGAGACACCTGTTTGAGAAACCCTGCAGTAGACAGTGGTCTTCCTTTTGCAACACACATCTTTAAAATGTCTGAAGTTTTATACTTATAAAACTGTCAAAAGCACCAGCATAAATGTGCATCTGTAGCTTTAAATGTTGAGAAGGCCAAGCAATGAATGGCTTTTGGTGAAAATCTTAGGGCCTGAGAACTTAATGAAGAACAGGGCAGGCTTAAGTAACCTGCTGCTTCTGACCACAGTGAAAGATCAGCGAGAAGAACAGGAGTACTTGTGGCACCTTAGAGACTAACAAATTTATTTGAGCATAATCAAGAAGGTTAACACAGAATGTCAGACACATTGGGCCACAACCATTCAGCTATTTAGAATTAAGCAGGAGTAAACGCTTGAACTCAAGAGAAAGAGGGTTGTTGTTTGTTTGTTTGTTTGTTTGTTTGTTCTGGGAGCAGAGTAAAGATTATGAATTAGGAGTGTGCATTTGGAAGAGACGAATGCCCTGAAAGAGGTGAATGGAAATGTTCTGTAAGGCCTTTAGTGAGGATGTGATGTAAGCAGGGCCGGCTCCAGGCACCAGCCAACCAAGCACATGCTTGGGGCGGCACCTTGGAGCAGGGCGGCGCTTGGAGGTTGTTTTGGTTTTTTTTGGTTCGGATGGGCAGTGCTCGGGGGGCAGGGACTTGGGCAGCGCAGCGCGGCACGGTGCTTGGGGGGTGGGGACTTGGGCAGTGTGGCACGGCGCTCAGGGGGGCGGGGACTTGAGTGGCGCGGCGCTCGGGGCGGGTGTTACAGCGGGGCAGGGCTCTTTTTTTTTTGTTTGGGGCTGCAAAAAAGTTAGAGCCATCCCTGGATGTAAGCAGGGACTCCTCCAAATAAACAACTGATATTAGGTTGACCAGGCTGAAAACATGTAATGGTAAATTCGGTTTGGAGTCTAGGGGCTTCCCTCTGCTTTCAGCAAGAGTAAGTCCTTTGAAGTCAGTGTAAACCTGATCTGAGAGGAGAATCCTAGGCAGATGAGCATATTCATCAAATGCTCAGCACTGCAATAGCATAAATAAATGCACTGTAGTGTTATGCCTGTGTCGTATGAGTTGTGGATCTCAGAACTATAATATGGAAAGAGAGAATCTGATATCCCTATTCCTTTATAAATTCTGTGTCGAGAGCTCTTTGCTTTGAACTGGTAAAATAAAGCACTGCTGGTTCGTTACTCAGAGGATGGTGTCATCCTAGAAAATATAGATCCAAAAGAAGTAGCTGCAGCTTAATTACAAGATACGTTGGTCTACGGAGTACTATGTTTTCCTGGCAACTTGTAGAAATGCTGGCATATACAGCTTTTCTGATTTAGTGCCAGCATGCGCAGTCCTGATAGAATTCGACATAAGAATTTTAATCATGGTCTTAAACTTTATTAAATGCATTTAAAAGAAAAGTGATGGGAGAAACAAAACTAAACGGCAAGTCAGTAAAAAGCATTGTTTACCAACACAAGCAGCTAGGGTGCGGTAGGAATCACAGGAAGCTGTGGGAGTGGAAGTAGCCTCAGTTCTCTTTTGAGTTTTTCTGAGCAGAGTTAGCCCCGAGTCTAGAAAAACTTCATCTGTGATGTACATTCTTTGTATGGGCATATATAAAATATGCCATAGGTGTACGGTATATACAAATATATCTGCAACAATGCATATTCAGTATACATTTACTACAATGTATCTGCTGTACATGAATATATATTATCCGGTGAGAGCATAGTGTACTGGTAATTATTTGCCCATGTGATGCAAATTATGGGCCCAATCCTGCAGTCCATACTTATGTGACTTTCTGATGAAATCCTAGTAAAAGCTGCAAGATCAGGTCCTCTCATATTTGAGACTATATATATTGTATATACAGAATGGTGGGGAAAAAGTGTAGTTGGAGGTAAATTGCTATATAAGTAAGAATGGTTATGGACAATTCATTTAAGCAGGGAAGTTTTATGCAAACATAGCATCTGGTTCTCACTGAGGAGCCACAGTTTATCCAATATTCCATGTTATGTGACTGAAAAACAAAAGGTCAAATGACATACTTAAATTCAGGCAATAATTCAGTGGCCCAGGCTAGATTAGAGCCCAATATCTTTCTTGCTATCAATCCTTTCTTTTAGCCACTAGATCTTATAGCCTTCATTTTGTATCACTTTATAGCATCGATCCAGTACTGCCTGTCTGGTCTGATATATCCTCTGTACACCTAGATATTAAGGCCTTTTATGAACACAACATGGTGTTTTCCCAAGCCTGTATATATTTGCTTATTTGACGTATGTGCTGGATTTAGCCAAATCCCCATTTCAGGGCTGTACTCTATGTATCTAGATCAGTTGTAAAACAGTTTTCATTGTAAATCTAGAATAATACGCACTGTTCTTGGCAGAATTCTGTGGCAAAAACATTTCCATTTTAAGCTATACGCATGTAAGCCTTTTATGTAGGAAATATTGTCCCAGTGTTTCCTACCAGCACAAAGAGAACGTGGCAAGGAGGTTTAAGATATTCCAGGCTGCTGATTTTTTTTAATCCTCTTTCCTGCATATCCAACAACTTGAGTTTATATTGGCCTCCTTCAGCACATGCAGCAGGAGAAGGAGCAAAGAGACAACTCAGAGTATCCTGTGCCAAAGGCCAGGGCTGGAGTCCACGGGGAGGGCTAGGGGCTAGTTGCAGTGTGCAACATATTTTGTTGCTTCTTTTAGTAGTAGAAGCAAAGTGCACCTGGGCCTTGTGTGTGCACAGTCATCTTGGGCGTCGGATGTGGGGTGGGGAGTGCTAGTGCTGTTAACCTACAGGCCGGCCCATTACCTGGCTGTCTCGCCTCGGCTTGCCAGGTGTCCGGGTTTCGACCAGAACACCCGGTCAAAAAGGGACCCTGGTGGCTCTGGGTAGCACTGCTGACCAGGCCATTAAAAGGTTGGTTGGCAGCGTAGCGGGGCTAAGGCAGGCTCCTTACTTGGCTCCACGCAGCTCCCTGGAAGTGGTGACATGTCCCTCGGCTCCTAGGAAGAGGTGTGGCCAGGGGGGCCCTGTGTGCTGCCTTGCCCTGAGCGCCAGCTCCGCAGCTCCCACTGGCCGGGAACCGCAACCAATGGGAGCTGCGGGGGCGGTGCCTGTGGGCAGAGGCAGCACGTACCACGCAGAGCCACCTGGCCACCCTTGCACCTAGGAGCTGAGGGACACGTCATTGCTTCCAGAGAGGCACCTGAGGTAAGCGCCGCCCAGAGCCTGCACCTCCTCCTGCACCCCAACCCCCTGCCATTCTCCCATGTTCCTTAGTGGGGAGGAAGCAGGGAAAAATCTGGGTGCCCTCCCACATGGTGCTCCCCGAGCAACCAGGAGCAGTTTCTGACTACACTGGCAGGGTGCACCTCTGCACTGCCACACAGCACCCCCTTGACCATAGAGCCGCAGATGGTTGCCTGGGTGGCCCACCCCTAAGGCTGTCCCTGCTTAGAAGAGGGGCCTATGTAGGGTCCAGGGAGCAGAGTTTTTACTAGAAATGTCATTGGTATTTATGGAAGGTGTCCCTCATTCAGGGTTGGCTTTAAGCACCAGCTAACCAGGACTCCCACTCATTGGAGGGGCCTATATCTCCTGCAAGCACTGCAATTCATAGACCGGCTCCAGTTCCTTCTCTGGCAGCAGGACCAGAGAGGGAGGAAACACATCTGGCAGATGGATCAGAAGGCAACTCCTGGCCTGAGTTTCATTCTCCACAGCTTGGTTCCTGCTGATGGTGAGCATGGGACTTCTGTTTTGTTTTGTTTTTTCCCTCAGAGTTCCGCCAGTGGGCTAACCCATCCTGTGGCTTAGGAGGACTGGGCACAGCTCTCTGCTTTATGGGGGAGTGCACTATCCCCACAGGGCCTGCAGACTCTGATCTGCAGTTCCTCCCTTGGGCTGGCCTGTAGTTAGTCTGACAGTTTATTTTATTGGAAAATTGTTGCGCCAGTTTAATACTAAAAGAATGGAATTCCCTGCAACGGGTATTCTGCTCTCTAGTGCTGTGTTCATGTACTAAACCCCGGCCTGGTCCAGTACATCCAGACACTATAGCCATCAACAGGGTTAAAACCCAGGATGCTCGTCACCAAATATACACTCTACCACTTAGTTATTTATTTGCCTAAGGATAGTGATAGATAGGGCCCTACCAAATTCACTTCCATTCTGGTCAATTTCACTGCCAAAGGGTTTTTAAATTAGTGTATCCGTGGGGGTCCTGACCCAAAATGGGATCATGGGGGCTTGCAAAGTTGTTGTAGAGGGGTCCCCAAATTGCCACCCTCACTTTTGTGCTGCCTTCAGAGCAATTGGTAGGGCCCTAGTGATAGATCAGGACTCCATTGTATATGCACTGTGCAAGCATAAACAAAGACAGCCCTTGCCCCAAGAAGCTTAAAATCTAAATCACTTGACGTAAAGGTTCAGCTGTGTTACCTGTACGTACTAAACTGTTATGGTGACTGAGGCCCGATATTAGTGGGTATTATGATCACATATAATTAAAACTGATTAATCATAGAAATGTAGGGCTGGAAGGAACCTTAAGAGGTCATCTAGACTATCCCCCTGTGCTGAAGCAAGACCACGTATATTTAGACCATCTCAGGTATTTGTCTAACCTGTTCTTAAAAATCGTCCAGTGACGGGGATTCCACAACCTGTGTTAGAAGCCAATTTCAGTGCTTAACTATCCTTACAGTTATGAAGTTTTTCCTAATATCTAACCTAAATCTCCCTTGCTGCAGATTAAGCCAATCACGTCTTGTCCTGCATTCAGTGGATCTGGAGAACAACTGATCACTGTTCTCTGTATAACAGCCTCTAACACACTTGAAGACATATGGTCCTCCCTCAGTCTTTTTTCTCAGGACTAAACATGCCCAGTGTTTTTAACCCTTTCTCATAGGTCAGGGTTTCTAAATCTTTGATCATTTTTGTAGCTCCCTTCTGCACTGTCTCCCAGGCCCACTGACAGGGAAGCGGGGAGGTGTCAAAGGGAGTAATTGCCCAGGGGCCCGGACGATATAAAAGGGCCCAGGGGCCCCTGGCTGCTGCCGCCACTGGCAGCACAGCAGAGCTAAAGCAGGCTTCCTGCCCACCCTCACTCTGCGCCACTCCCGGAAGCATCCGGAACAGTCCTATGGCACCTGTGGGGGCAGGTGGTCTCTGCACTGCCCCCCGCCCCGAGCGCTGTCTCCACAGCTTCCATTGGCCGGGAACTGTGTCCAGTGGGAGGTTCGGGGCTGGTGCCTGGAGGCAGAGGCATGCGGAGACCCCCTGGGCCCCCTGCCTGGGAGCCACTGGCAGAGGGGTGTGCGGGTCACTTTCGGGAGCCGCTTGAGGTAAGCGCCGACCCCGTGATCCCTTCCTCCACACCAACCCCCTACCCCAGCCTAGAGCCCGCACCCAAACTCCATCCCAGAGCCCAACCCCTCACCCTCTTCTGCACCCCAACCTCCTGCCCCAGCCTGGTGAAAGTGAGGGTGGGGGAGAGCGAGCGACAGAGGGAAAGGAGATGGAGTGAGCAGGAGGCAGGGCCTCAGAGAAGGGGCAGGACAGGGGCGGGGCAAGGGTCTTTGGGTTTGCAATTAGACAGTTGGCAACCTGATCGGGTGGGCAGGTAGAAGCCCTGGCCGTGCCGGGAGAGCGCACCTAGCAGCACAGCCCAAATGTGTGGTGCAGCACTGCCCAAATGTCAGGTGGCCCGCATCCACACAGGCACGGCTTGTGCGTGCATGGGGGCCCATTGACTGTTCTGCCCTGGGGCCTGGAATTGCTGTCGACGGGCCTGCTGTCTCCAGTTTGTCCACATCTTTCTTAAAATGTGGTGCCCAAAACTGGAGACAATACTTCAGCTAAGGCCTTACCAGTGCTGAGTAGAGCAGGACAGTTCCCTCCCAGGTCTTACATACAACACTTCTCTTAATACACCCCAGAATGATATTAGCCTTTTTCACAACTGCATCACATCATTGGCTTATATTCAATTAGTGATCCACTATAAACCCGAGATCCTTTTCTGCACTTCTACTGCCTAGACAGTTATTCTCATTTTGTATTTGTGCATTTGATTTTTTTCCTTCCTAAGTGTAGCAGTTTGTACTTGAAATTCATCTTGTTGATTTCAGACCAATTTTCCAATTCATCAGACTCACTTTCAATTCTAATTCTATCCTCCAAATCGCTTGCAACCTCTCCCAGTTTGGTGTCATCCACAGGTTTTTTAAGCATACTCTTCACCCCATTATTCATAAGTGATCTCTCTCCTGCCATCCATCTCCATCCTCTGACGAACAGAGGCTAGGGACACCATTCTTACCCATCCTAGCTAATAGCCATTTATGGACTTAGCCACCATGAATTTATCCAGTTCCCTTTTAAACATTGTTATAGTCCTAGCCTTCACAACCTCCTCAGGTAAGGAGTTCCACAAGTTGACTGTGCGCTGCGTGAAGAACTTCCTTTTATTTGTTTTAAACCTGCTGCCTATTAATTTCATTTGGTGACCCCTAGTTCTTGTATTATGGGAATAAGTAAATAACTTTTCCTTATCCACTTTCTCAACATCACTCATGATTTTATATACCTCTATCATATCCCCCCTTAGTCTTCTCTTTTCCAAACTGAAGAGTCCTAGCCTCTTTAATCTTTCCTCGTATGGGACCCTCTCTAAACCCCTAATCATTTTAGTTGCCCTTTTCTGAACCTTTTCTAGTGCTTTTAATGAAAATACTGAATAGTACCAGACCCAGGGTGGACCTCTGCAGGACCTCACTAGATAGTCTTCCAAATTTGAGGGCAAAGCATTGATAACAACTCTTTAGAGTACAGTTTTTCAACCAGTTATACACACAGCTTATAGTACTTTGATATAGACCACATTTCCTTAGTTTGCTCCATGAGTTCTCAAAGATAATCGTTATGGTTCTGAGATTGCATCAGCTAGTTCCTTAAGTATTCTCGGGTGAATTTCATCAGGCCCTGCCGACTCAAATATATCTAAGTTACCTAATATTCTTTAATCTGTTCTTTCCTTATTCTGGCTTGTGTTCCTTTCCCCTTGTTAATATTGTGTTAAGCATCTGGTCACTTCTTTAGAGAAGACTTAAGCAAAATAGGCATTAAAACAAGGCTCCGCCTTCTTGGTGGTATCCGTTATCCGCTCTCCTTCCTGTTAAGTAGTGGGCCTACACTTTCCTTCTTTCTTCTCTTGCTTCTAATGTATTTACAGAACCTCTTCTTCTTATCTTTTTTATCCCTTGCTCGGTGTAACTCATTTTGTGCCTTACCCTTTCTGCTCTTGCCCCTACATATTTGTGCTGTTCTTTTATACTCATCTGTAGCAATTTGTCCATGTTTTCACTTTTTGTAGGATTCCTTTTAGAGTTTCATAAGTGATTTTAATAATTAAGAACATGTGATCTGGTTAAATTTTGAGTGAAACCCGTTCTTTCTTATTAACTGAAATTAATTTTACCCAGCTAAGTAATGTTGATTATACTAGTATTCAGCACAATAAAAACCTCCAGCAGGTTGAACTTCTTACCAAATGTATTTTATTTTTGCATGGTTGTAGTGAGGCCGAGTGGCCTCCCTCTGAGCAGGAGAGCGAGGGACCATTACACTCCCCTTGGAGGGCAGAACCTAGATTGCCCTGCCCCCCTCACTGGAAGTACCAGGGCAGAGAGACTGTTTTGTTTGCTGGCTGCCTGAGTTCTACCCAGGCCACCGCCAGCCCGGATAGGCTCTGTTTAAGGGTTAACTGCTTGAGCTACCCAAACCCAGGCTAAAGCCTGACAGGGACTATTGTCGGCTCTTGGCTGTCTAGCAGACTCTGGTCCTGGCCAGACAGGACCAGCCTGAGTGGCCTCCCTCCCAGTGGGAGAGCGAGGGACCATTACAATGGTGAACAAGCAAATGCTCTGCTAATACAAAAAAATAAAGATTTAAAAAATGCAATAGCTCTGTCCATTATCAGAGAGTTGGCCTTCCTTGGGTCAGGAGCATAGCATGCTAACAGTAGTCATGTGCTGTGCTTATTTCAATATATTCAGCATTTATGTAAAGCAGGGTTTAAACTAACGTTATACAATAATAAAATAATCATATTCATTTTTTATTTCCTTGGGGCCCAATGGGCCAAATTTGTATCTTGGCCACACTGCATTAAGTCCAAAGTAATTCCACTTGTGTGTTGATGCTTTGTATTATTTTATTTACTTCCTCTCTCCTCATAGTGAATATGAAAATACATAGATAATTTCCAGCAGAATGGTGGCTCCTGCTGATCTAGCAAATAATTTTCTAGGCTTATTTTGACTCGCTCTTGGAACAAGACAGGCTGGATTTAGCTCTGCATGTAGAAACTAGGCTGAAAAAATGGGTGGGAGAAAAGACACAAGCCTCTTTGTCCTCTTTGGAATTCATTTAAAACCTCACAGATGAATAAGCCACTTTATTTAACCCAGCCGTACTAAAAATAGGTAGCACCACCTTAGCCTTTATGTAAACTACTGGGTTCAGCTGCATCTCCTCAGTTGCAATCACACTTCAGAGTCTTTGCTTTAAATTGAGGTGTGTATAGAGCACGTGCAGCTGGGTTGTTAAAAGGAACAGAAGACTCGGAATGTAGCTGCAGTGTTAAAATGGCAGCTAACATGGGGCAGGAAAAAGGTTTAAATTGAGATTGGTAGTGAGGGGGAGGGGGAACCCCATAATGTCTTTTTTTTTTTTTTTGTAAATGGCATGTAAAAACCTAGGGTCGGATTCTGCTCCAGTCATTCCATTGAGCCAACAGTTACTCTGGATTTATGCTGCTGAGATGGACAGGAGGATTTGACCTCCAGTCTGGTGGGGGTGCTGTTTTTAGTGCTTTGTTTTGTCTTTTCTCCTGTTCTATCACTTTTCTATGAAGCACTGAATCCTCCCCAGGGTGCTGTACCCCAGGCCTCAGCTGGGCCTAATCTTGATCCCATTGAAATTGCGAGCAAAATTCCCGTTGGCTTCAGTGCATGCAGGATCAGGTCCATTATTTCAGTGGCACAGGGTATGTAAATAATGCTGCTGGAGTGCTACTACTGGGCAAACACTGTACATGCTACAGCACAGAGTCGGGGGTGGGGGAGAATAGGAGTGTCAAACAAACCGACGGATTGTTTTCCCGCAAGAGAGGGAGTTTCCATGCCCAAGTCTTTGGCAGCAGAACTGAGATCATCCCCATGTTATCTTACATGGAGGTAGTTTGAACACAAGCCTCATTTCCTTGACATTTGACCTCTTAATAAACAGTATATTTCACAGATATCCATAGCAACCTGGAAACTCAAGTTTGCCTTATGGAGTCTGTCTATCCTGCAATCAAAGGCATAATCTAGTGTAGGTGTGCCAATCAGTGCTGTAATTACACCTTTGATTGCAGTGTAGACATACCCAGGACGTCGTCTTGAGATTTTTGGCTGCAAAGAAGGCAGGAAGTTGATCTCCTAACCCGGGAAAGAGGGCCTATCTTTTGGTGCTGCTGTCTGATCAAGTCTGCACTACCAAGGCCAGTTCAAGCAAATCTGGGATGACTGAATGGTCGTGGCCTCCTCGAAGGCAAGGTCCTAGATTTCGTAACCTTCTTTCTACCCCCAAAACCTCAGTCTGATGAGGAAAGGGTGTTGAGTAGCTGTGTTCAGATCTGGGGAGTATGTGTTTGGGGAAGGAATTAGGAGGCTAGTGGATGGAGCTGTCCTGTTAAGCAGGAAGAAGGGGAAACCTGCGCTGTTGTGATGGGCCAGTATATTTCATGGCAAGTGCAGGGGTGGCTCCAGGCACCAGCACAGCAAGCGCATGCCTGGGGTGGCAAGCTGTGGGGGGTGGCCTGCCGGTTGCTGAGAGGGCAGCAGTCAGGCAGCCTTCGGTCGTTTCTGCGGGATGTCCGCTGGTCCCGCGGCTTTGGCAGCAATTCGGCAGGAGGCATGACGAAGGCGCGGGACCGGTGGACCTCCCGCAGAAATATCGCCGAATCTGCGTTAGCAGCGGACCGCCCACAGATGTGCCGCCGAAGGCCGCCTGACTGCCATGCTTGGGGTGGCAAAAAACATAGAGCCGCCCCTGGGCAAGGAGGACTAAATTTTGTGGCAAATTCACTAAAGAGGTTTTCATGGACTAATTTCTAAAAATGAAGACCAGAGTAAGTTCAGTAGCCTCTGTTGTTGTTTTTTATATTAAACGCAGTTTATTTTATGCTTGCTCCATATTTTCAGTATTTAACATGTCAATATTTTTCTATTGCCAAGGCCTAACTGCCTTGTAGAACTTATCAGGGAGGAAGCTTGAGATTTGGGCAGCTGTGTATGGGGACAGTTGGGTTTTCTGGCACCTGAGGAGATTGTGATAGAGCTGGTTGGAAAATATTGGGGATTTTTTTTTAATTTCATTTTCATCAAGATTTTAAGAAGAAAATTTCAACTTTTTGTTGAAAAACTTAAACATTTTCAGCTTTTGTTTTTTCAACAAAAAATTGACATTTTTGAAGAAAGGAGACACTTAAGGCTGGTCTACAGTATGGGGGGGACCGATCTAAGTTAAGCAATTTCAACTACGTGAATAATATACTTAGCTCTCCCATCGATTCCTCTTGCGCTTCTTGTTGAGGTGGAGTACCGGAGTTAACACTAGAGTGATCGGCGGTCAATTTATCATGTCTATACTAGACATGGTAAATCGACCCCTGCTGGATCGGTCGCTGCCCATCGATCTGGCCGGTAGTGTAGATAAGCCCTAATCCAAATCCAAATGTCCAGAACTGAGTGAGCTTAAAAAAAGACAAACAAGGAAGCCTATTTAACATAGCCCAGAGTGTGTCCTTGTTGGCACAAGTGAGCTCATTGGAATCTAGATACTGTACTTGGAATGTAAGAAATGAATGTATATTCTCAAAGTATAAAGAAGAATGTTCTTCCAATCTATGCTGTGGCAGGAAAGAAGGAAATGAGCAGCAGTTCTATACTGTGAACCTGAGGAATATGCTGTTTACCACGGGAGTCACTCCTCTGAACAGATACCAGATAAGATAAGAGTTTTCATCCAGTAGAAAATTGACTTTTATGCTGGATTGGAGATTGAAAGATCGTAAGCACCAAATGAGGTTCCGATGATATGGGATAAAAAACTTTCATTAGACCTAAACTCCAGACCAATTTCTACCAAATAGGAGATGTCAGATGTGTTGCTCACGTGAAATACATTGGGCTAAAATGTGTGACTGTGGATACATAGGATTCTCCCATACTTCCACGTTTTATGCTAGATATCTTCTGTATTGGGGTTAATGGGATGTGGTTTGGTACAAAAGCGGCACTTTTTAGCACAATGCACCACAATAATCAGTGCCTTAAATAAAGGCCACTTCACTTGAAAGAGGTGTTTTAGCCTTCACATAAATATGTCAAGAAGCATTCATCACAGAGGAGACATCAATAAGTAGAAGGCTGAATATAAATAAATGAATAAATAATCATGAAAATGGTAGCACTTAACATTACATGGATTTCATAGATTCTAAGTCCATTGTGATCACCTAGTCTGATCTCCTGCATGACACAGGCCACAGAACTCCCCTAAAATAGTTCCAAGAGCTTAGCTTTTAGAAAAACACTTAAACTTGATTCAAAAATTGTCAGTGATCCACCACAACCCTTGGTAAATTACCAATGGTTAATTACCCTCACTTGCAAAAATTTGCACTTTATTTCGAGTCAGAATTTGTTTAGCTTCAACTTCCAGCCTCTGGATCATACCACACCTTTCTCTGTGAGATTGAAGAGCCCAATATTAAATATTTGTTCCCCATGTAGAGACACATATACTACAATCAAGTCACTCCTTAATTCTCTTTGTTAAGCCAAATAGCTTGAGCTCTTTGGTTCTGTCACTATAAGGCATGAGTTCTAATCCTTTATGTTTTTTTCTCTGAACCTTCTCCAATTTATCAACATCCTTCTTGAATTGTGGGCACCAGAACTGGCACAGGATTCCATCACCGGTCACACGAGTGACAAATACAGAGGTAAAATAACCTCTCTACTGCTACTTGAGATTCCCCTGTTCATGCATCCCAGGATCACTTTTGGTCACAGTATTACATTGGGAGCTCATGTTCAGTTGATTATCCACGCGACCCCCAAATCTTTTTCGGATTTGAGACTCTGGGCTGGATTTTAGTTAGTTTTTTAAAATATATCTATTGGGTAGGTTGGTAAAAGTATAATGCTGTCCTCATGCTTCATCCTAATTAAAGGTAAACTACTCATTGTCCTTAGACCAACACATTGAAATGTAACAATAAGAACATGGCACAGCACAAATCTACTCATATCTGCATAAACTTCATTTGGTGGCACCTGCTGAAATCAGATACTTCTAGGAAAAGCAAGATGGGTTATAGGGTTTTCTCAAGTGTAACTAACACACACACTCTCTCTACCTGAGTCATTTCAGGTACCTGCTTTTCAGGTGTTGCAGTAGGAAGAGTGGTCTACTACACAGGGTGGTAAACAGCGTTTCAAAAACCTGGGTTCAATTCCTGGCTCACCCACAGGCTTCTTGGATGAATTTGGGACAGTCACTTCATAGATACTGTACTTCAGTTTCCTATCTATAAACTGGAGAGAATATGGGTGGGGGTGTTTGGAGCCTAAATTAGGTAGTTTGTGAGTTGCTGAAGTACTACCATGATGGGGGCCACATAAGCATGTAAACAGAAGGCTGGCAGCCTACCCAGTGCTATGCCACAAGCTAGCATAGAACAGCCAGAAAGTAAAGCCCAGTCTGTACTGAGGAAAAGCTATCATTTACAGGCTCTCTGTATGGCTTCTGCTTCACTGACACACATACCACAAAGTGTTACAACCTCTCCTGCTTCCTTTTTTAACAGAATCTCTCGATAATTGTAAGCATGATTGACAGAGAGGCCAGCGCTCAAGTTTCATGATCTTTATCCTTTTGGTAACATGACATTTTTGGAAAACATTGTTCCATGATGGATTATCCCAGTCTTTCATCTTTTCTGCAGTATGACGCTGCTTTTCCAGCATAAGCACAGAGCTTCCAGTAATGATAGTCCCTATTGGGCGCTACACGAATCTTTCAAACAAGTGTTTAAAATGTGCATTGTATTAAAAGATGAATGAAAATGAGCCAGCTGGCCTACTGCTAGCGTTTCATGCAACACAGGGCAACAGAACTAGGAAGGTTGCTTAAATAGGAGAAATTCAAACCTTTATCATTTTAAAGACAAGACATAACCAGCGAATTTTGAGTTCCCTTGTCTGGGAACAGCTCTAGTAAAAAGAGGGGAAATGGTAAATACTGTATATATGGAACTGAAATTAAATTTAGAATAGTTTATACAAAGGAAAGTGGCCATTAACTGCATAAAAAACAATGTGAGAACATTCAGTTTGCAGGGCATGAGTTTACTTAACTGACTAAATAAAATGGCTTCTGTATTATATGCGGAATGGGAAATGCAGACACCCCCCCCCCCGCTGCCATTTTGTATTTTTCAAGCAAGAAGTCTTTGATATACCAGCTCTTCAAATAGGTCTATTATAGGCTTTTAATAGACTACATTGTGTAATACATCTATGGGACATACAGCAGTTGAATGTTATGTACAGATGACATTTTACAAAATTGGAAAGAACTGAAATAGAGCAAAATCTAACAATGTCTTATTCCAGAAAACTTTTTTTCCACCCTACATGAAATATTATCCTACAAACTAGACTAGAAAAATATGACAAGGTCTTTTTTTTTAGTTTCTACAAAGTTTTTTCATCCAGAAAAAATACAAAATAACCATTGAGTTTCAGATAGACAACACTGTTGTACAGAGACAACATAATTTGACACATATAGACCTGCAAATTGAAGAAATAGAGGACTTGCTTTTTAAAAACATTTTGCTCTCTTTCCACCTTGCTCTTTTCTTTAGAGTCTCTGGCCTACTTTCAGGAAAATACAAACTTTTTTTTTTTGTCTGTGAGTTTGTTAAACTGTGGCCATTTGGCTTTAGTAGAAAGCTTTCATTTTAAGAATCCATTCACTTCAGTTAAAATGCTTAAAAGGAGCAATATGAAAGAGGAAACAGGGAAGAGGGAAATGATTAGGTTGAACGGATGAGAAAGTACAGCAACTCAGTATGGGCTGTAGTCTTATGTAATTCAATGAAAAAAGTAATAGTGTGTGGCTATCTTGCCAATTTATGCCTAGAGGGGATTTTTGTGCTTCTTGGGAAGAGTGCTTAGGAAGGTCCCTTTGTCTTCAGCTGGAAACAGGGTAAGGCCCATATGTGATATGAAAGGGTAAGCGTCCAAAAGCAGAAAGAGAGTATTGGGGAAGAATCAAGTTTTTCCATTTTGAAAAGAAAAAAAAAATTAGGTGGTGGCATGTTTAATGTCACCCCAAGTACAGCTGGGCAAAGCTGCAGGTTATTACTTCAGTGAATTCTCAGAGCTAAACTCAGGGTTTTTCCAGAATGTTGTGAAAATTCTTGACAAGGAAAGCAAAAATCCAGTGTTTAGAGCATGCCACACACTCACTCAGTTGCCTCACTGCTGCAGTTGGCTTCCTGTTTGTTTTTTTTCTGTCATAGTGGAAGTGATGTAGATCATACCAACTTAGTCCCCACTGCCCTGTTCCTGTCACTGCTGTGTTACCACTGTCTCCAAGCCTGGTCCCTGGGTACTCAATGTGTTAAACAAAAATCTTGAGTTTGTTCTCACTTTTTGTAAGAGCGGTGCCACTAAGACCACCAGGCAAAAGGGGCTGACAAGAGTCAGCAGCCAGTTATGAGGCCTTCTTCAAAGCTCCAGGTACTGTGGTGAATTTTGGATAGTCTTTAGCCAGAATCCTATTCAGCCAACAAGCTCATTTTGTGACAGAAAAGGTATGAGAGTCCAAGACAAAACAGATTGTTATAAAGGTTTGAAGAAGAAAGTTCAACCAAATATTACATCATAACTACTATGCTGCTTATAAAATGGTCACAAATCCCAAACATCCCAAATAGTGAACTATATACATATACATACATTAATGTTGTTTTGAAGTAAAATAGTCTCTTTCCTTTGTACTAATAAACATTCATTCCACAGAATTCTTTGTACGTAAATATATTAAATTTGGTGGCTAAGAATGTATAAAATTATCTTATTAACACATCTGGCCAGTAAATTTTATTGATCATCACACACTGAAAAGCTTCCTCTAGAGAAAATTATTACTGGACAAAAGAATGCACTTGAAAGTAAACAGAGTAAAGGCTGGAAGAAATTGTATTATTTCTTTAAATCTGTAACAAGCTGCTTTTTCCAGCTGAGACATAAACTGGAAATACAGGACCCATCCAGTCCTGAACAGGAATGAGATGTGGACAGTTCTAATTCCATAGTTTACAGGGCATTTGTCAGTTGAAGAGTGGAATCCTGCTGAATGTATGCATATCCTCCATCAAACACTGTCCAGTGGGTAATATTTCTGGCCCCGATCATCACCTCCCATGGGATGGGGCCCAAGGACAGGGAATCTCTGTAAGGCTCCTGTCTGGGGAGCCGGCTTTGCCCCCAACAGAGAAGGCTGTAGGGCCCATCCCCAGACATGGCCGATATGGAGAATCCAGGGGAGCCCAGGGTCATCCCTGGAGGTCCTGTGTCCCAGCACCAGCTCTGGCCCCCAGGAGATGGCTCCATTGGAGCTGTGCTACCAAAGCCTCACCCTGGCTGCACCTGCACCCAAGAGCTCAGCAGAAGATAATGCAGCTCTAGCCCATATTACTTTTGCTGATTAATGATTGCAGGCCGGGATGGGGGATGATATGCATTTACCCAGCACTACCCCACTCATTCCTACCACAAACTGTCCTATCTTTACTCCCTCCCCCGGCACACAGGGTTCAGAGGAAGGCTGGTACCTTTGCGGTCCTCCACTTTCGCAGGTCGAGGTGGAACGGTTTGGGCCTCTGTAGTTATTTTCGATACACTAAACATAATATGAGAATAGTCACAACAGTTCCTATTAACATCTTGGGGCAAATTCAGCCTTGGTGTAAGCAGGGGCCATTTCTATTGGCGTTGGTGGAGGTGACACACTGTTACACCAGGGCTGAATCTGGACCCTGAAGTGTGTGCACAAACAGCACAGTTCACCCCATCAAATCTACAATAAACAGTCTCACTTCACAAACACCAGTGATTAGCTATTCCGGTTCAAGAATTGTACATCAACAAAGCATTTCTAAAACTTTTGCTCCTTGTTTAAAACACAGTTAATAAGAGGCTGGTTCATTTGAATTTGCACAGATTGGTCAAAGGGAGAGTACTGCTCTTTTCTGCACCTGTAAAGGTCAGCTCCAATTTCTGTATCACCATGTATGCAAATGTTACACTTGTGTCTCTATACAAAAAGTTACAAAGTCAAAGGGTGACATTATATTACATCTAATGTCCATAATATCACAGTGCTAGTTTTAAATGGCTAAAAACAAGAAAGGTTTTCGATTTTAAGATGTTCCTTCTGTAGAAATTCAAACCCTTTGTGCTGCTGTTGATACCTGAAAGCAGCCTGGCTCTAATAAGGCGAATCCACTAAAATGTGCTAATTAAAATTGTGAGCATTTTCGCTTTGTGATCCCACAGTAACTGGAATGTATTTCCTAATGTGTCCCATTGTTTCCTAAGGAAAATTTAAACAAATAGTATGAATCCCAGCCTGAAAAATTAAATGTTCAAAAGAACAGTTCTAAAGCCCATACACTTCTTACCATGTACTAACTAAATAAAACCTTTGCAGATTTAAATACAGATTACTTGACATATCTTCAGAATGTGTTAGCTTTTCAACAACATTCACAATCAAGTTTCACTTCTGCGGCCGTGGAGTTCCTAGTCATCCTTTGCAGTTCTGCTTTCAATGTTATCTGTATTGCCTTCCACTTCTGGAGCTGGATGTGCTAAAATATCTGTAACGAAACAGTTCATTGGTGTTTATTTCCCCATATGACTACGATAACCTTACTTGATTCACTGTGTTCACTGAAGCAGATGATATGTATTATGGGCTCAGCCTTGCAATTAGTAATTAACTGTACTTGCAAACCAGCTGTGAAATCCAAAATAGGAAACACTGACTTCACAGCAACTTGACTTTACAGGTGATTGCAGAAACGGAAAATTGATATTTTGCAAATGGGGAAGTACTGAGTCCTCTTGTTTAAGATATAATGCCCACTGAAGTCAATGGCAGTGTATTGGCTGAGTAAGGACTACAGGAGCATGCCATATAAATCAGATTTATTAGGCCTTCCACTACTAAGGATATCAGGTCCAAGTCTCAGAAAAAATGTTGTGGTCATGCTGTGCAGACCAGATTTTTGAATACAGATCATGTTAACATTTCCTCTTGAAGCAGACAGAATGATTATATTCTTCTATTGCCCTCCAGCCTAAAGCCCCAAAATATCGACTGAAATGGTGAATGGTTTGACTGTTTTCAAGAACAGAACTATTTGTCCTTGCTCAGTTTTTGGCGATAAGGGGAGGGGCTGCGTGCACTGAAAAGAGATTCTACAGCCTCATCCTGCAACCACTATTCTCACAGGCAGTCCTACTGAAGTCAGCAGGAGTCTGGGCTGGGGTAAGAAGGGCATGCAGTTTGGGGTTCCAATGTTGATGCATTTAAATGCAAACTACATAAAGGTTTAAGGAGATAGCCCTTTTTTCTTGGCCACAAGTATTCTACTATCTATAACAATCTTCATAATGTAGGACTTCATGTAAGAACTACATTCTTACACGTTTATATCTTTTAGCCAGATATTTACCACCCAGTGACACTATTAGTCATCATATATGTACGTGTTAGCGTGTATGCTGAACTAATGTGAGTTTCAGCGACACAGTGATGCTTTGGAAACATACCGTTATTAAAAACTTTGCTTCTAGGCTTTTATCTATATAAATAGAAGGGGATTATGCCTGTTGACAGATTTGTTTCCCGGTTCAGAGTGAAGTGCTAATAATGTGCAATAAGCTGGCTGTTAGCCATTTGAATGACCAGTGGTAAACTTGAGTTTTAGGCATTTCAGATGCTCAGCAGCTAACTTTGATTGTTCATTCCTTAAATATAGCTATAGTCATCTCAGGTATTTCTAAGGCACCTGTCCCTGTAGTATCTAACTACACATTTAGTGGCTTCTGTATATCAGCAATGAATTCCAACATGTTACCCTGTCTGGAAATGTCATTTTTCTACAGTGGAGGGTGAGGGTCATGAATTCATACTTTCCAGATCCATTTGCTGCTGTTGAACACAGACTCTTTGGTCAGCAAGGGGATTCTTGTCTTCCATGGATTTCAGGTCATCAGGTGGCCAGCGTAGCTCTCCACTTTCAACTTCCCCTGATTCAGTTGGCTCTACCACAATTGATGGCAACCTTTTTGACAGCTTGGGGTACTTCTCACGTGAATCTGGAAAAGCCTAATAAAATATTGGGTTATATGTGAGTAAGAATAGCACACACTGATTTTTTTTTTTTTTTATTCAGGCTGTGATGGTGAGTACACCATTGGAAGGCTTTCATATGGCAGATGTCCTCCTCCTTCCTCACTGACTCCAGGGTATCCTCCCCATTTGCCACTCTACTTTAATATCCATCATACTTTTAAAGGGTCTGTGTCATAGCCACCCTACCTCCAGTAAAGAGGTGCTGGATAGGATGCCACTGACACAGCTCTTTAATTCACTGACGTAATCACTGTTGGGGATTCACAGAAGCATTCCCTCCTGCTAAGGCTATGTGCATTGTCCTATGCATTGACAGTCCTTGAGTGTCTGAAGAGTAAGAGATTGGGCCCAGAAATCCAACACTTCTCCAGCATGCTGTGCAAGCAATTAGTGGTCACTAGGATGACCCGAGATACTTAATAAAAATATTAAAAGAGTTTAGCAAAAAATCCCATCTATTAGTCTAACATTCATATGTATTCACTGGAGGAACTGTAAAACCCAAGACCACATTTGTGTTACTAAATCATGCATCTTCAATCCTTTGTCTTTCACTGCTATTGCTCAGATGTGATTTATTCATGTTTTCTTGCCATGAAAGTTTATTTAGAAGACAACATTTCGATGAGCTATTTTGTAAAAGGTACAATTCAATGTTTAATAACACATTCATGCAAAACGGGCATCCATGGAGACCATCTTAAACCAAAGGACAGCTCAAGTTATTATTTTCAATTGACCCATTAAATCTCCAGGTCTCACATTATATAGTGATCAAAGCTAGAAACAGAACTTTTTTTCCCCCTAAGGTAAGAAGCTACATATATTAAAATGAAAACTATAGCTCACTAGATATTTATAGCAAAGGATATTACAACTTGTCAACAATTGTCTTTTGCTTTTCAACATTTGTAGATCATATAGTATTTTCGAATCTTTTGTTTTCTAGGAAAGCAAGAAAATTAAATACAAAAGCTTCCAGCATGCTAATGCAACATTAATATTGTTGCCACTTTGCTGAAACCTTACAACTGGATCTTCCCCAGCGTTTCTTTGTTCAAGTCAGTACAGGTGCATTGTGTTAATTTCTCCTCAACATTTAAGCTTCTCTTTATAACAGTAGAGGAGCGTTGGAGACTAGTGGACGAAGCAAAGGACTGGGGACCAGGAACTCTCAAATTCAACTCCAGGCTCTGCCACTAATTCACTGTGTGATGCTGGGCAACTCACAAATTCCACTCCCACTCCTCCACTTCCATCTACACTAGAGTTATAACTAAATCAGGGAACCCAGTTACAACATGGTTGTTATCTGACCCAGCTATAACACATTTCCAGTTAGAAGTAGAAACAGGACCGTTACCATGTTCACTAAGGAGGCTAAAACATTGAAAAAGTAGTTCAGGTCCTGTCTACATGACAAACTGGAACTGAATCACAAGACAACTGCATTTTACCAGGGTGCCTTGACTCAGAAAGTGGCCTTATTTTTGTAACACTCAGGCTCCTAGTTACCCCACATGTTGCAGTAGCTGTCATGTGTCGTATCATGTCTTCTATTAGAATGTAAGCTCTTTGGGAAAGGCAATGTCTATTCCTGTATGTCGGGAAAGGACCATTTTTGGCACTGCCATGATAGATAAAATATGTAACTGTAATCTCTGTACAGGTCTCCCCATCTGTAAACTAGGAAGGGTGATAATTCGCTACCTCACAGTGGTGTTGTGAGGTTTAATTAATGTTTGTAAAGCTCTCTGAAGATGTAGTGTTACATAGCATGCTTACTGTGACAGACTGCTAAGAAATTATTAAATAAGGCCTTCAGTATACTAGAAAATTCCACTGGTTTAGCTAAACCGTTTAATAATTGTTCTAGTTAAACCTTTCCACCCCTAAAATAGATGCACTTAAAATGGCTGGACCCTTCGTTACTATAGTCAGGGTTGGTAGCACACCTATTATTAAGGTTGCCTGACACTTCCCATTATATGAGCATATTTTCAGCTGCTTATAACTTTGCCAAACTTTAACTGTTTGGGTTGAAATTCTCCATATCAGATGTCTGCCTCACACTGAATTTTTCTGGAAAATTTTCAGCCAAAATGGTTCAGCTGTATCTGGGAATAGGGCTAGGGAAAAATTATAAATGGGTTGGAGCAGGAATTTGAAATCTGCGTTAGGCATATGCCTTTTGCCTTCTATGTGAAAACCTGCCCAAATTTGCCCAAGTATTAAACCTTTGAAAAACTGAAGTTTGTACATACTCAGTAGAGACTTAAGATTTTAGCCGCTAAATTCCTCTGATTCCATCCTCTCTGGGCATGCTTCTGCCTGGGGCTGAGCAAAACTTTCTCTGCAATTGCAGTTCTGGGCTCCTGTGGGCAGTGCTGGATCTGGGTCCAATCACTTGAACTGGGAGCAGGAAGAATGTGTCTCTCTTGCGTACTCTCAATGACCCCTTGTTGAGCCAGCCAGTGTGGAGAAAGAAGCTGCCTGATTTGCATGCAGAGCAGACAAGAGTCAGAGTGGCGTGGGTGCGGGAAGTAGATTGGGACAATGAGGTGGGGAAGACTGGGAGGGAAAGAGTGAGACTGGGAGTTGGGATGGTGGGGATGGGGGCGACTAGTCCTGGCTGGGCAAGGAGACTGGAACTGGGAGCTGGGGAAAAAGTGATATTGGTTGGGTGAGGAGACAGGGACTAAGAGCCATTGTAGCAAGGAAAAGGTGGTGAGGAGAGACAGATATGACTAAAAGCCAGAGTGCAGGAGGAGAACTGGGACTGGCTGGGCAAAGAGATTGGGTCAAGGAATTCTGGAGGGCAGGAGGAAGGCTGAGATTGGAGGAGGTGAAAGATTGGCATTGGGAGCCTGTGGGGGCAGGGAATGGGGGTGGGGTGGCGGGTAACTGGAAGCCAGGGTATGCGGGAGAGAGAGGGAGATCAGATGAGGAACCAGAAGGGGATGAACTGGGACTGGCTGGGCAAGGAGAGCAGGAATGGGACGGGAGAGCTTGGGACAGAGAGTCAGGCGTGATGAGACTAGGACTTGCCGGCAGGGAGATTGGGACTGGATTGAGAAGCCTGAGGCATAGAGAGATTGGGCCTAGGTAGGCAAGGAGAATGTGATTGGGCCAAGAAGCCAGGAGTGGTGAAGAAAGGGGACTAGTATAGGAACAGACTGGAAGGGATAGGGCAAAAGGGGGCAAGCCTGGGGAAAACAGGCAGAAGAGTCTATGCTCACTAAAGTGCACTCAGCTCCAGAGCCTGGAATGGGACCCTAGATTCCTGAGTCTCACCATTCTTCTTCTGTCACCAAATATCTGTGAAACCCACTGGCAGTGTGTCCTATCTCCTAGAGTTGGTTCACATAGATGATGACAACCTCCTATTGGTATTTGTTACTCCCGTAGCTGAAGTGACAGAGGATGTGGTGGATCTAAAGGTTCCAACCCTGTAGATGAACCATGTAGGCATCAATATGATGTCAAATGATGGAATTTTTCTGTTTTTTTCAGATTGCTTTCTTTAAAACCTAGGAAATCACACACACAAACCAGTTAGAAGAACATTATTAAGGTTGCAAAGTCAAGGAAATGTCAGAATCAAGGTTGCCTATGCAACTTTTAATTCAGCCTCTGATCCAGCCTTTAATTATATGATCACATAACTATTTTTTTCACAGGACCACTGCCACATTCAGTCCACAGGATGGACCTGCCCTGGGGATGAATCAGGACAATGTAGTGAAGGAGACTCTTGTCTGTAGGACCCCTGTCTGATTTTGTTGTAGAAGTTGAAAGGTGTGTAGCAACTGAGGGTAGGTGATTCCAGGAACTGAAAGGAAGGTCTCATGGATAAGGAACATTAAAAAAGTGTATAAAAGAAGATGCGTGATTTATGCTAGGGGAAACACTCAATAGTAAACAAGAAAACACAGTCAATCTTTGGCATTTTCCTGCATTTGGAAAACATTTCACTATAGGTAGATAATGTTGCCATGAGATGCAACTTATATTAAAGTCCCCGTGTAAAAAATTGATACAGCTCGTCCACTAGGTGCTGTAAGAATTATTTTGGGGAAATTCTATGGCTTGTGTTATACAGGATGTCAGGCTAGATGATCACAATGGTCTCTTCTGGCCTTGGAATCTATTAATCCTGTGGTTGTGTCAAAGCATTTATATCCTAGAAAGGTCTGTCTTTTCACTGTGAACCTACACTTATCTGGGTACCCTAAAAACACTGCAGGCTTGATAAAATATTCACTGTATATCCTCACCTAGTGATGTCTGTTTAATCCTGAAATAGAATATACTGTGATGGAGCAAGGCCGGATGGCTACAGGAAAGTACTGAGGAACAGGTATGTTAGCCCCAGGCTAAGCAAATCCCTAGTACCATGGGAACCAAAATGGCAGTTGCTCCAGGGTAATCAAGGCACCTGGGGCCAATTAAGAACTTTCTAGAAGGCACCGGAGAGAGCTACATTGATGGGAGCACCTGCAGCCAATCAGGGCAGGTTAAGGCACCTGGGACCAATTAAGGACTTTCTAGAAGGCACCGGAGAGAGCTACACTGATTGGAGCACCTGCAGCGAATCAGGGCAGGCTAATCAGGGCACCTGGTATAAAAAGGGGGAGCTCACTCCAGTCAGGGGTGGAGGAAGGAAGTGCGTACGAGGAGCTGGGAGCCAGAGACAAGGAACTAAGAACTGAGAGGGTGTACTACTGGAGGATTGAGGTAACACCATACAATCAAGCAGTATCAGACATCAGGAGAATCCTATGGTGAGGATAAAGAAGGTGTATGAATGAGGCTATGGGGAAGTAGCCCAGGGAGCTGAAGCAGTCAAGCAGCGGTTACACGTAGCACTATAGAGACTGCTGCAATTCACAGGGCCCTGGGCTGGAACCCGGAGTAGAGGGCGGGCCCGGGTTCCCCCCAAGCCTCGCTACTCCTAATCAGACATAGGAGGAGTTGATCCAGACTGTGGGTTTCATCCAAGGGGAAGACCACTGAGGGGAGGAAATCCGCCAATAAGCGCAGGACCTACTAGAGGAGAGGAGGAACTTTGCCACAATACATATGTGCAAAACCAATTTTTTTTTTTTAAAAACTGTACATTATGGCTTGTTGATAAACTTCACTCTCTGTCTGCATTGTAGCCCTGTCAGTGTCCGAACATTTATTATTGCATGAAACAAGGCTTCCTCCCATTCAAGTCAATAGCAATTTTGCAACTGGCTTCACTAGGAGAATGATCAGGCTCCCAAACCTTACATTTTTTAAATTAAAACTGAATAGGATTACATGTATATTTTAGACATTGTTTTTTTTGTGTCCCCTACCATCAGTTGATCTAGATTGCTGGTTAATGTATAAAAGCTACTAGTTGTATTACATTGCATATGTATACAAAATACTTTCTGATTCATCCAAACTTACCTGGGTAGAAGGGCCGCTTTCTTCCATAACAGGTTCCCGTGTGTTCATCACCTCTGTCATGCTGCAAGTATTAAAATCAAGTTGGGCAAATTCGGCTTTGCACTTGTTAAAATAATCTTGTTACAGGCTGTCCTTTATCATAACCTCTTGAAATCTGTTTACTTATTAACAGTGTTTTTCCTCCTTCGTACACACAATTATTGCTCATAGTCACAGGACTATTAAGATTGGGCCACATGCTACACTCTGCTATACAGTGCAGAAAGTTGCTAAACTGCCACGTTAGGGGCCAAATCCATGTTGAGGGACTTCAATATGCCCTCTTGTAGGCCACAGACTCCCTGGAGGTCCATCCATTCGGTTGGCACTTATGGCTCTTGGAGGTACAGTCAGAGGTGGGGAGAGATATTGTATTAGATTCTAGATAGATAGGAAGGGGAAGAGCTGGCAGAACAGCTGCTAGACATGACATGGTCCCTTTTTCAGCATGAGCAGACTTCCAAGCCGAAATCTACAAGCTGGTTACTACTGGTTAGTCCTGCATATGTCCTGACATCTCAGGGTTTATGTGGTCAACCCCCTTCTGCCCTGAATGGGAGATTAGAGAAGAAACTCCAAATTCCCACACTCCTTGATAGAAAAATTGGCATTAGGGCAGAGTATTTCAAAGCAGAAGTACCGAAGTATTTGTGTTGGGGGAAAAACAGAGAAGGAGAAACATATAGTTTGGGGCCTGCCAACCTTGACAGTGACCTGTTAATTATTAATATGTGGTCATATAGATTGGATCTACAGGCAAATATGTACCCAAAGAAATACTAAACAAACTTGAACTAAACTAACTTTTGATATTTTATGACAGAAGTTTACAATGACAAGATGTCTTTCCCATTTATTAATGACATAATCATTCCTACTAAACTGCATACAACCAAATTGTTTCGGTGTCTAGGAGCCAGATTTTCAAAGGTGCAGATAGGCACCTAATGGATTTTCAAAAGCTCCTAAGCTGGTTAGGCCTGTAGGACCAGATTTTTAAAGGTAGTATCTGGGCACTTAGCTCCTGTTGAAATCAGTGGGAGTTACGTACCTAAACACCTTGACAAATCTATCCCCCAAATCTTATTGAAACCAATGGGTGTTAAGTGCTTAACCTGCTTAAGTGTGGCTATAAATCCCACTAGCACCTATCTGCATCTTTAGGCACCTAAATACCTTTGCAAATCTATTGATTCTGTCTAGCACACATATAACTGAAAATAGAGGGATCTAAGAGGGACCAGACACTGGCAAGGAGATGGTCACACAATGATCTTCACTGCAGTGAGTTACTTAGTCTAGTGCATGTCTGTTATTTATACTTCCATACAATTAGGATTTTCCCCATACTTGAGCTTTATAAATAAAATATTTGTCCTTCTACTGAAAAAAAATTATGATAGTGACTGAAAATGACACAAATTATTAGGAAAACTGCAGTCATCAAAAGATAACTCAATCTCCCAATTAATTATCTAAATGTATGACCTACCGACAAAATGGGCTAAAATCATCTTGGGTGTAACTCCATTGGCTTTAGTGGAGTTACGCCCTGGATGAATTGGGCACAGTGTGTTTAGTCTATCTGCTGAGTTGAGCAAGTGAAGAACTACTCACTTTGTGAGACTCCTTTAGAGTATGTAATGCCCGCACTATCAGTTATACGGTTCTGCTATTTGCCACAGCAAAGACTGTTTGATGCATCCTCAAATGCCATGAGTGCTACTGGTCTCATCTCTCAAACTCAGGCCTACGTTGTTAAGACTATTTCCACACAAAGCAACAAGTTAACACATCTTAAGGAGAACATGTTTGGGACTTATGTGACCAATTGCCCCATCAGTCTCTGCAGTTAATACAAAACTCTTCACAATTAGTTTAATTAGCAGCAGCACAGAACAGCATGATATCATTGGGATTGTAAAATCCCACTGAATGTTTTTAAAACAAAGCCAAACCACAGATCTGCTACAAACTTGAGATTAGACATGGGCTGGAACTAAAATCGCAGAGGCATTCTCCGGCTTCAAAAACTTCTTAGGTCAGATTCAATCTAATATATGCCATTAGCTCAGCTGAATTCAATGGTGTTTATTCTGATTGACAGCAGAGTAAATGAGAGCAGTATCAAGCCCTTTATCTCTGCAGTAGGAAGAACCAAAAGCCTGAATCTGAGCATTCCTAAGCTTAGATGTTCTAAATCTACATCAAAATCTTCACGTTTGAGGGCGTCAGATTCTGCCCATTGTAGACAGAGGTTCAAGATGAGGTCTCTAATTTGGGACTTGGACCCATCCTGAGGAGACAGGAAGATTGACAGACATTTCACCTTGCTATTCACTCTGCTTCTGTATCTAGTATTGAAAACGCTTCCCTGCCCTCATTCCACAGAGCAATAGCCTTACGCATACATTTAAACGAGTTGTCTAAGCAAAAAAATGTCATTGCGACATAATGAAATTCCATTATTGGTCAATAACAGACTTGGTACTTCTCTGAGACCACGCTAAGCCCTGCACATTGTTTCTAAATGACTAAGACAAATGATTCTGGCTGGGAAAGAGACTGTCGTGCCAGTGTCACAAAAGATGCCTCAGTGAATCAGCACTCAAGCTGTTGAAGCCCAGACCATTCCCTCCATAAAAAATTCTATGGACCTTCAGGGTTTGGTTGAATAGGATGGCAGAAGTAATTGTACTTCATGCATTTCAGAAAAGAATGTAGGGCCATAGAATTGGCAAGGAATTAGGCTTTAACTGAAATAGATTAATTGTTCACCAGCTCTGCTTATAAACACTAAAGGAGAGCAAGAGCAGTCTGTATAGTCCAGGGAATGCAGTGATAGTTAAGCATGTTATAAACAAGTATTTAATATTAACAGCTAGCAATAAAAGAATCGAAAATGCAGCTGCACATCAATTCAGCTGAAAGATGAAAATCACTTGCAGGACACTGGAGAATGATTTCTAGCATTGCTGAATCTAAAAGACCTTTTGTGGCTGAGACATGATATTAACAGAAAAGATTTTTTTATTGTTGAGTGATCTTGATGGGTTTTATTGCTGCTTTTATAGGAGTAGCTCTGAACCACAATGGCAGGTAGTTAACGTACAATTTATAATTTATCATAAGAACTGCACAATCTTTTCAACGGGGTCTTGATTTTATTTTATGTACTGTGTGTGCTGATATCACCAATGACATACAGTAGCCATAGCAATGCAAAGCAAGGCAATAAATAGCATTTTACAAACAAAGGGAATAAATTCTGTTCTAGTGGATGAGTCACTACTCTGAGCCTTAACATTCTTTTAGCAATGAATTAAAAGATACATTTACATTCCCCTGGCTTTAATTGAGCTAGAATGTACTAATTAAAAAAGTAGCAGACTATTCTTGCTTTTCTGTGAAAAACCTAGATGCAGAGAACATTCTCTCAAATGCAATCAGTCAAATTTTAAAGTAAATGTGATGAAGACACAGCAACAATTCCATGCTCTGTTGGTATAATCCTGTCCCAATTTTGGAGACACTAGCAAATAAACAAGCTTTGTCTTTCTGCTGGTGATGCTGCTTAAAAAGGTCAGTGGGGTAAAGAGCACTAAATTATTTGACAACTAATGAGCCTGGGGGTGGCTCTGTGGTTTGAGCATTAGCCTGCTAAATCCAGGGTTGTGAGCTGAATCCTTGAGGGGGCCACTTAGGGATTTGGGGCAAAATCCGTACTTTGTCCTGCTAGTGAAGGCAGGGGGTTGGTCTCAGAGACCTTTCAGGGTCCTTTCCAGCTCTATGAGATAGGTATATCATATAAGTGAATACATAGAATGTCATAATTATATTTACAAACAATATACAAAATTGCTTTTTACACAGGCCTTAATTAACCTATGGAACTCACTGCCACAAGATAGCACTCAGGCCAAGAAGAGCTTAGGCTTCAAAAACATTAGACACTTATATGGCTAATAAGAACATCCAGAGTCGCATAAGACATGCTAATATTTCATAAGGGGGGTAAACACACCTCAGGGCAAAAACCAATCACAAATTAGGAATAAATCTCCCCATGAGCAAGTATTGTCCTTTCCAAGATTTCTTGCACCTTCTTCTGAAACATCTGGTACTTGTCACTGCTGGATATGATACCAGACTGGATGGGCCGCTGGTCTGATCTAATCTAAACAACCCTGAAATGGTTTTACACTTGGTTTAATGGAGGCTGCATCTAGGGCAGGGATAGAAATCTCTCAATATCATTGGCAACTTGCCAGGAACCTTGCTCTTAAATTGGATATACGTATACTATATGTTTCTATTAAAGATGAATGCAAGCTTGATACTTGTACCGGCATGTACTTTGATAGAAGAACTGAAATGGCAGTTTTAGTTCCCCATCAATAAACCTGTCATCAATCAGCTTTGGTCTCCCTTTGCAATTCCCACTGGCATTTCATGACTCCGTGAGAATTTGGCTCTCTGGTATCATGCAGGGTGTCACAGGCCAGTGAATGATCAAATATGTGTAGAATTCTCAGACTTGATGCTGCTCTCGCTGGCATCAACACTTCCTCCATTGATTTTGAAGAAGTTACTCCAGACTGACACCAGAGAGCAAGAGCAGCATTAGACCCATTATGTATTCGTAAAACAGTGCTACTATAACACATTTCAAAAGAGGGACCATGATGCGGCACAGCCATTCTGGAATGTTACAGTTCCGACACTGGAAGCATTTGTTTGCAGCACTAACAAACTCGAGGGTGAACAGTCATCTGTTTCAGATATTTCTTTGTGCTTCAGGAAGCGACACTGTATAATATTGCCAAAATTTTGCAATTGACAGACAGAACCATGTAGTTCACTCTGACTCAATGAGCTTTTTTTTAAGACAAAAATCTAAGACTGCACTTGAGAGCAAAGGCTTTCAGAGTGTCAGGATGGCAGTAAATATGATCCTGAGAAGATCTTTTGATTCTTAGGAAAAAAACAAGGAAGGGAGAGCAAGATAACAGCAACAGCTTCTAAACTGGAGTGATAAATAATAAACACAGGACAATGAAATGAGTAGTATATTACCTTTAATCACATGAATGGATGTCGTTTCCAAAAAGTGTCTTTGCTGCCAACGTTCACTTTGGTGATGAAGTATTTCACAGAGTCAAATCCTAAATGTATCTGAAAGAGACAACATTAGAGCAAATCAGAAAACGCAATGAAAATGACAAAGCTGGCACAGCCCAGTATGAAAGAGTACTACTGTAAACTTCATGCTTCAGAGGGAGAAGGCAGAAACTCCTACTTTGGAGGCTTGTATAATTTTCTATGCCAAATGAAAATCAATCTTGATTAGGAAACAGCTATTAGCAAATCCTAGTGAATTACTGAGGCAGTTAATACTCTAGAGCCCCCCCAAAGGCTGTTGGTTCAAATAACTTGGCATTTGACTCTTCATGACTAGGAAACCTTAGTCCCTAATCAGAAGCAAAGCCACATGCTCGTTATTGAAACTGGGACACACTGTGCTTCTTACAAATAGGAATTTTGATTTTATGAGGGAAAACCGCTAATAAGTAGTAATAATAGTGTAAGTCATTTAGTTTAGTATTGACAATGTGCTTGGTGCAGTACAAACATAAAGACATTCCCTGCCCAAAGAGCCAAAAAACATAGAAGACACATACTGGGAAACCCAGAGACGGGGATAATTTAGGGGTTGCGGGGGCAGATCTATATTACTGTATTCTTATGGGCATCACAGGAGAAGTGATTTTTAGGAGGAATCTGAATGAGGATAAGGTGATGCCCTGAACAATGACAGAGTGGCTGCTTGGTGAACTGAGATAGGGCTCCCACTATAGTAACGTGAATCACCCATTTTTGTACTTAGTTTTGGTTGTAAAATATTAGCTAAATAGCTTGAAAAGTTACAGTGATGAAAAACAGTACATATCTGAACTAAACAGACTTTGAGAAATGCATTTAGCCCTATGATTTGCCAAAGCTACTTTTATGCCAGCCACAGCTATTTCTTTGGACGTGAAAAAGGCATTTTCCCTGACGTGAATGGCAGTAGTGTATACATTTTATACCCTCCAGTGGTTTGAATTCTGACCCAAAGTGATTAAACAAACCTACCTGTTCTGGAGGCCTTTCTGCCAGGATTTATATTACTGCATTAACTGCGCACTGATTTTATTAAAAAAGAGTGGCTAGGCAAAATTGCCTCTTGTGTTCTAAAGTTTCTTCTCATGCTAGAGCCCATGGCTATTGCCTTTAGAGAAGGAGACAGTCTCAGGGTCATTCTGGTGCACAGCACTTACCTTAGCATTTTTCTCCAAGTCAACATATTCCTCTCATATCCCCAGAATTCAGTTCAAAACTGTTTAATTCTTGTCAGGTGATTTTTTACACCTCTCCAATTATCGGATCAACTTGAGAGAATCGGTTACTCTGTCCCTTAAGAAATTCATGATTGTACTCAATATTTTACTCTTATTTGGAAACTGGACAGCATTCAAAACCTAGTGATCCAATACCCCGGCAGGAAGATTTTAATCCCACTGACCACTATAATACGGCTATTAGTAAAACCCATGAAAATGCAGCAAGAACTGACCTACGTTAAATCTCTCCTTTAGAAAAGATTAGATGTTGTAAGGACAGTTATTACACACTGAGTCAGCTATCAGTGACAGACTAAATGATGTAGGGGATTATTAAATGATTATAGAATTGCTTTCCTCTAGGTCATTGCTATGAATCCAGCCCAGGACACCAGCTCCCTGAAATTAGCATCTGATATCTGTTCAGCGGCATATAAGAATCCTGTAGCTTCAGTCCACTGTCTGCTGAACAATTCACAAAAAACACCTTCACTACTACCACTTGTCCAGTCTCAGAAGAGAAGCCAGTGATTGAACTGACTGGGAGGAGACTGAACTTCTGCCCAAAACAAGGTTGAGCCCCCTTGGCTAGATAACGCCTGCCGGTGCAGCACCTGCTCTCTGAGGGAACTTTAACCTCCGACGTTAAGTCACATGAAAATTATAATGAGAAAAAGTCAACCTGAAAAATGTCCAGTGAAAAGAGACCCAAACCTTGCAGCAAAGCCATATTTAAAACAAAAAAAACCCCCACTTTTTCAGTCTAGAAGTCTTAGAGGGAAATTCTCCCAAAGTACAAAGCAATCAGAATGCAGTTATTCTCCGAGTGGGGATATGCTCGCTTCATCCAGCTAATAGACACGCTTATCTTCTTTGGCTGACATTAAAGGAAACATTAACTAATACCCTTCCTTCAACAGTATTGCTTAATCTTTTAAAACAAGGCACCGCTATTGAGGGCACATGGTGAGCTTTAATGATGTAGACGCACTGCCTAAAAATTACTCCAATAAAGCCCCTCCCTGTTGATCTGCTCTTGTCTCCTATTACACTACCGCACCTCCTTTGCTGTGCCACTGATGCCAGCCTTGAGTGCCAATTTGCCTGTATTTGTCACAAATAAGTGTGTACTTTCTTTCATGCTACCCCTTGTACAGGGAATGCCCTCCCTGCATTAATCTGCAGACCGATTTCCCGCCTCCTTCCATTCTGATGCCCCTCCGCAAGACAACTTCTGCTGTGATGCCTGTAAGGAATCAGCCAAAGGATGATGACTTAGCTAGGCAGCTGTCTGAGATAGCTCCTTTTATTTTATTTATGTCATAAGAAACCAAAAACTACAGTTGATCTGAAACCATCAAGTTGTGCAGCAACTGAGCTATGTCACTGGGTGAGCCTGTTATCCTTACCGTCAACCTCCGTTTCTCTTCAACTGTTTGTCATACTCACGTGCCGGGTCTTAGATGTGACTATAAGATTTCTGGAGTACTGTGCCTAGCACAACGGAGCCTGAGTTCTGATTGGGGCTTTTAGGCACTACTGCAATACACATAATAAATATACAAATGATGCCTACGGCATTGCCAAGCGGAACAATTTAATGGGGTGTGTCTAGGGAGGCAGCTCTTCTCTGAAAGGTAGGTTATTCCAAACTCCCCTGGCCTGGGGGTGGATATCCCTCGTACAAGTTTTGGGGAGGCAGGAGTTCAGTCAGGAACCACTCCAATGCACAGCCCTTTCTCAGTTCAGCGAGCTGAACAACGGTGTCCCCGAAGGGCACTGTGACTGAGAGTGCAATGACATCAATCCAAGATGCTTCACAAAAGAGCCCGGATCCCCTCAATAACAAACCGTCCAAAGAGTTGCTTCAGCAGTGGCGACGTGTGGGGGAGTATGTGGGGTCACGTGCCCCCTGCCCCTCAGATTTGCTGCTTGGCTTGTACTGCGCATGCTCAGTAACACGTGCTGAAGCCACTGCCCTCACTCTTCCGCTCCCGCTCCCTCTCCACCCGCCAATCAGCAGGTATGGGTCATCTCTGCCCTTGGTTCATTAGGTCACCACCTTCCCTTCCGCCCGTGACTGATTTGCCCAGCAAGTATCTAGTGGCCAGACGCCAAGGCAGCTCGCTGGGCCTGTCTCCCAGTCCAAAGCTCAGCCGCTGGGCCTGCTTGTCCCCAACGGTGCTTTCTAGAGTGGCATTTCCATCCTCCAATGGGAAAAGAGCAGGAAGCAGGGGTGGGATTTGCAACTAGCTCTCTAGCCTCCCCAGGTGTATTGGGGAAGCCAATACCTCCTTTTGGCTCCTCTCCTAACTGGCCAGGGCTGCGCGGGCAGGGCTGGCCTTCCCATGTGGGGGGAGGGGGCGGCTCTGTGATGGTCCGTGGCAGATTAACTACAGAATTGGCAATCCCAAAGGTTCAAAAAGTCGTGAGTCCAAGCCCAAAATGCCATGAGATTGGCCAAAAATCTTTCAATCATTACAACAGATTATACTGAGCTTTTGGGGCCTTCTGTTGATTCTTGAACCCCCTGCCCATCCCCAGGGCCTGGGTGACTGTTAGTGTTGCCAACTCTCCCAGGTTTATTAAGGTGATTTTGCCCCCCCCCCCCCCAAAGGGTGGTCATCCATCCATCCCTTATTTCAAGGGATTGTTCCTTATTTTATTGATTTGCCTCTGAGGGTGACCACCCGTCCCTTATTTAAGATGTATTAAAACTGATAAGTACCATTCAAACAGTAAATTGAAGTTTATGATAATTGCATTGTATACTTTAAGGCAGTAGAAATTTACACTTGAGAGAAAAATACATGCTATGCTAAAGGAAATGGTGTTTCCTCAAAATAAAAGCACTGTCCCTTATTTCCATTCAGCAAAGGGGATCACCCTATCTCACCCCCGCATCTGCTCATCCCCCTACCCAGCAACTAATTCTGCCCCCAATCCCTAAATCAATCCTGTTCCTCCTAGTCCCCCCACATCAGTTCTGCCCCTACAGTGTCTGTCCACCCAGCTCCCCACCATTTCTGCCCCCACATCTTCCCCCCAATTCCCCCCATCAGTTCTGACCCCCCCTGCTGCCTCACATCTGCTTATCCTGCAGTTTCACTGGTTTTTCAGTCCGCTCTCCCAGGCCCATGGATGGGGGAGCTGCAAAGGGTCCCATCCCCCTTCTCAGGCCAGGCATTACAGGGAAGCAGGAGCAAATGGGCTGCCCTGTTGGATACAGAAGATGAGGAGAGTGTGGAGATGCTGGGCTCTTTCTGTTCCCTCCCTCCCCTCCTGGGAGAACAGCGTCAGTTCCCGAGGAGAGGAAGAGAACTCTGATAGGCTCTGATTGGCTGCTCTTCCCCAGGAGGCAGGCAAGTGGAGACAGCCAGGCTGAAATTCACAAGGGGGCAGGAGCTTCTCATGTGATCATGAGACTGCCAGCTCAGATTCCATGACTTATGAAAAAATCGTGAGAGTTGGCAACACTTACAGACTCATAGATTTTAATGCTAGAAGGGACCATCATGATCATCTAGTCTGACCTCCTGCAGACTGCAGGCCACAAATTCTCACCCATCCTCTCCTGTAGAAGGCCTATAACCTCTGGCTGAGTTACTGAAGTCCTAAAATCTTGATTTAGGACTTGAAGTTACAGAATCCATCATTTACACTAGTTCAAACCAGCAAGTGATTCATGCCCCATGCTGCAGAAGAAGGTGAAAAAAAACAAAAAACAAAAAAACAGGGTCCCACCAATCTGACCTGGGGGGAATTCCTTCCTGATGATTAGTTAGACCCTGAGCATATGGGCAAGACCCATCAGCCAGATACCTGGAAAAGAATTCACTGTAGCAACTCAGAGCCCACCCCATCTAGTGTCTCATCTTTGGCCACTGGAGATATTTGCTAACAGCAGTCATGGGTGGCCGTGTAGCAGGGTGGCCCCTGCTCCTTCCCTGAAGGGGTTTAAAAGCAGCCTGGCGGGGCTTGAGAGCTGCTGCTCTAGAAGCTGGGCTGATTGGGGAAGTGGCTGCAGGTGAGGCCACGCCCCAAACTGAGCCACGGGCCTTATAAGAAGGCCAGGGAAGCCAGAAACAGACAGTCTCTCTCTGCCTTCAGAGGGAGATGGGCCTGGCTGCTGGAAACTAGAGAGAAGGTACCTAGGGTGAAGCAGGGCTGGGGACAGGCTAAGGAGCTGGGGAGCTCTGGCCTGGAAAGCCCCAGGCTGCAGCCTAGTGTTGGGCCAACAGGTACTGGGGGTTGCAGAGGGCAGCCCAGGGGTAGGCCAAGGCAGCAGGTCCAAACCTTCCTTGCCTGTGATGAGTAGGCTGATACTGCAGTCTGCCCCAGAGTGTAGGGCTAGACAATGACTGGCAGTAGCCAAATACTGAGGCAAGGTGGGGATAGAGGGTGAGGGTTCCCTGAGGAGGGGAGACCCTAAGAGAAAGGGGTTACTGCTAGGGGGCAGCATCCCATTTAAAAGGGCACTGGGTCCAGGGAGGGACACGGGGGGCCTGAAGATAGGTGGATTACCAGCCTGCAGAGGGCGCTCCGAATGCTGGAACAGAGCTAATTCCCGGAGTCACCAGCAGGAGGCGCCGCGGGGTGAGTCTGACCCGTTACAGGCCCATATGCCATCATACCATCCCCTCCATAAACTTATCAATCTCAGTCATAAAACAAGCTAGGTTTTTTTGCCCCCACTACTCCCCTTGGAAGGCTGTTCCAGAACTTCACTCCATTGACGGTTAGAAACCTTTGTCTAATTTCAAGCCTAAACTTATCGATGGCCAATTTATATCCATTTCTTCTTGATCCAACACTGGCCCTTAACTGAAATAACTCCTTTCCCACACTGGTTTTGATCCCTCGGATGTATTTATAGAGAGTGATTATAGCTCCCCTCATCCTTCCCTTTGTTACACTAAACAAGCCAAGCACTTTAAGTTTCCTCCTGTAATGTAAGTTCTCCATTCCTCCGATCATCCTAGCAGACCTTCTCTGCACCTGTTCCAGTTTGAATTCATCTTTTCAAACATAGAAGAGCAGAACTGCACACAGTATTCCAGATGAGGTCTCACCAGTGCCTTGTATAGTACTTCCCTATCTCTATAGATGTATCCTAGGATTGCATTAACCTTTTTCACAGTCGCATTACATTGGCAGCTCATAGTCATTCTGTGACTGACCCATTCCTCCTTTCTCCTCCTCTGTCATTTCCAACTGATACATCCACAGCTTATAGCAAAAATTATTGTTGTTTGTCTGTAAATGCATGACCCTGCAATTTGCGCTATTAAATTTCATCCCATTTCTATTACTCCAGTTGTCAAGGTCCTTCCGATCTTCTTGTGTGATATTCTGGTCCTTCTCCCAACTTTGTGTCATCTGCAAATTTTATTAGCACACTCCCACTTTTTGTGCCAAGGTCATGAATGAAAAGGTTAAATAGGATGAGTCCCAAGAACAATCCACTAGTTCACTAGTAACCTGCCTCAGAAACCTGAGACAGTCCACTAGTAACCTGCCTCAAGCCTGAGAGTTCACCTTTCTGTATGATCCGTTGTAGTCTTCCCTTTAACCCTTTAATCCACCTTTCAGTTCTCGTATTAATCCCCATATTCTCCCATTTAACTAATAATTTCCCATGTGGAGCTGTATCAAATACTTTAATGAAATCCAGGTAGATTAGATTTACTGCATTTCCTTTGTCTAGAAAATCAGTTAACGTCTCAAAGAAAGAGATCAGGTTCGTCTGACATGATTTACCTTTCATAAAACCATACTGTATTTTATCCCAATTACCATTTACCTCTGTGTCCTTTACTCTGTCTTTCAAAATTGGTTCTAAGACCCTGCATACAACCGATGCCAAAGTAATGGGCCTGTAGTGTCTCGGATCACTTTCTCCTCCCACCCCCCCCCCTTTCTTAAATATTTACAATTCTCCAGTCACAGCGTGTGACCCCAAAGTTTATGGATTCATTAAAAATCCGTGCTATTGGGCTTGAAATTTCATGTGTAAATTAATTGAACATTGAAAAACTGAAATTCCCAATACACATGTTCTATCAATGCAATTGAAATAAAAAGTGGTAAACAATTTTAAGCTCAGGTGCCTAAAGTTGGGATCCTAAAGTAAAAGTGCCCTTGTTTGCCGGATGTTAAGCACCTGCAACTCCTACTAATTTCAGTGAGAGTTGTGGATGCTTGACATGTCTAAAGGCCAGTCCACTTTTATTTAGGCACCTAGATAGGCACATAACAGCCACACCTCAGCCAACTCAGTTCAAAACTGTTAGCCTGCTCACCAAAACCTTCCCAGGTATCATACACAATAGACAAATGATCATTACGGAAGAATATTAGCAAGACTGATCATCCAACAAATTCAATAATAATCATTAAATAAAAGTGTAACGTCAGATTAACAACTGTTTTACAGGACAGGTATTTCCCTTCCATCTTCTCCGCCCTCTTTATATGATATTTAATGTTCTCAAGTAGATAATTCTCCCATATAAAAGTAATGGAAATATTAACAGCCTAACAATACTGCATTGAAGTTTCACCTTGTTATAAATAGCTATAAATTGGCCTTATAAAGTTTATTTGACTTGCAAATTTATTTTATCATTTAAAAAGGCACCGCAGGAACTGTGCTGCAATACCATGGGCTTTACTGACTATTTAAATGGTACTTAGAGGTTCCATACCCCCTCCCCTCTGTAAAGGGGCACAGTGGCTCCAAGTATGGTTTAACTGTAAACAATGTTATCCTGGAGCTCAATCCTGATATCATGTACACAAAGCTGCCACTGACTTTCAATGGAGTTTTGAGTGCACAATGATTTTAAGGCCAAGCCCTTTGCCACCCACTTCCTTACCCTACTTAACAGCTCTGTAGAAAGGCAAGCGTTTCTCTGGCCAACAAGGTGTTCTCTTCATTTTCATTACAAAAAGCTACTGACTAAGAAGAAAACCGAAATAAAGCTGAGGTAGAAATATAACATTAAAGCTGAGAAGCCATGATTTGCTGCTAAGTGAGTCCAAACTGGAGATCCTCAGTAAACGACAGGGAATTTTAGTGTCTGAAAATGAGTATTTGGGTATCAACAGATTTACTCAATAAGAAGGAGGGGGCTGGACTCGATGACTTTTCAGGGTCCCTTCCAGTTCTATGAGATAGGTAGATCTCCATATATTATTATAAGGAAGGGGATGCATTATTTTTGGCAGATTTCTCTGCAGAAGGTAAAGTCTGTCAATTTTGCAAAGCCTGGGAGTGATCCCAGACTGAGTTGCAACTGTTGTGGCAAATGAAGAAATGAAGAGGGTGTTAAACAAAAAAAAACATGAGATGCTCATCCGGGAGAAGGACGGTACATTCAGTTTTCTAGTGCCAGGTGTTTCTGCATAGCCAGTTCCTTTGTGCCTTGTTTAAGACTGATTCATCCTATGTTATTATCCTAGATAACTTCTGGGTTTACTGATCTTTTCCCATTAGCATTGTTTCCATTATCAGCTATACAAGCTGTTTTCCCCCAATTCATCTTTCTTAATGTATTCATTTTAAAATCTCATACTGACCAGGAAACAAACAGTTGTTGTTGTCAGACCACCTCTAAAGTCTAAAAACTTCAGTTGACACGTGTTATCAACAGCTGAATGTGAATGTAAGCTTAATATTATTAACAATATTTTAACTTCCATTCACTCTTGTCTTCCCATCCGTCATTTGTCTTAACTGATGATCTCTAAATATTCAGGTTTTCTCTTAAGTCTCATCAAACCAGAAGATTATGTAAAACCATGGTTTTGAAAGGAAGAAGAAATGCAGACAGTGTACTATAGATGTCAAGAAAGAAACAGTGGATAATTCCCCCTCTGCTGAACTCTGGAAAAAGTTAACTATTTCTTCCTTGGGCTAGCTTCTGATCTCCACACCACTCAACACTAAATGCAGTTTTATACTTCCAAATTATGCTCTCTGTATTTCCAGGTGTTTGTACTCTCTTCCCTCACACCTTGCCACTGTTTAAAACCTTGAACAATGCTCCCCTTTTCCTTAGTATTCATTGTATGTAAGTACTGTAATCGCTAAACAGCTTATTAACTCAGCCTACTCAACGGTTTGGTTCTTGCAGATGGAGAAATTCTGCATTTGCAACTTGTTTACTTCTTTTAATTTAAAATCTTTTGAGCTGTGCAAGCAGGGCGCTTCCCACCACTATCAAGTGTCCTTTCTGGAATCAATGGCTTCCACCCCAAACTCAGGACACCATTCCACCACTTCTGTTCAAGTATTGCTTGTAGATCAATCCAGTATTTGACTGCAAGTTCTTTTAGAATCCTCACAATGAGGTTGTTCAGGAGATGCACTGCAAGTGCAATAAGAAAGCTATTTGCAGTTGTAACCATGCTACTTTGGGCAGTGAGTTTGTCTGATCTCAAAAGCTTGGCTGGGCTGGGCAGTAGTATTTGGATGGAAGATCTCCAAGGTGTTCTGCAGGAAGTGGTATTGTGTGTTTAGTGTGGGTATAACTCTTTTTTTCCACCTATATCAACACTGATCATATATTTGTACTGAACTGTATCTTAGGCACTTTGATGCCTATGATATCACCTTGTGGATGAGATGTAAAAACTCCTGACCACTTGTGGTTATTACAGACTCGTGGCACTTCTGCAGGAGCTGGAGGGCTAGCTTCAGTGTCCTGGCAAACTTCCAATTTGAATCAGTACCTATCTTTGATCCTGCACCCTACAGTTTTGATGGAGACCACTTTCTTCTTCCCTACCTATCCTAAACTGTTAAACAGTAGGGAAACACTAGACAGCTTCCTTGTTTCCTCTGGCTGTACTTCTGTGATGGATGGATGTGCATTTATAAAGTAATTTGGGATCCAAGGAGCTATGTCAGGGGTAGGCAACCTATGGCACGTGTGCCGAAGGCGGCACGCGAGCTGATTTTCAGTGGCATTCACACTGCCTGGGTCCTGGCCACCAGTTTGGGAGCTCTGCATTTTAATTTAATTTTAAATTAAGTTTCTTAAACATTTTTAAAACCTTATTTACTTTACATACAACAATAGTTTAGGTATATATTATAGACTTATAGAAAGAGACCTTCTAAAAATGTTTAAATGTATTACTGGCACGCAAAACCTTAAATTAGAGTGAATAAATGAAGACTCGGCACACCACTGCTGAAAGGTTGCCGACCCTTGAGCTATGTAAATGTAAATTAGTCTTATAACATGGACCACTGAATCGGGATTTACATGTGTGTGAGATCTTGCTTAAACCTCCCACTTCTGTTTGGATGCAAATCTTTTTCCTAAGCAACTGAGACAAGTGAAATATATGTCAGAGTCTGGAGGTTAGATATCTGTTCTGTTCTTTCATTTCAGAAGGTGCTCTTGTCTCTTCCCTCCGACACTGTACTTGAGTTCTCCTCTCCGCAGGTCCAGAGCTGCCTTCCTCTTCACAGCTTCCTATGTTAGGTATAAGATGTTGTTTTCTCTGAAAAAGCAGCAGCAAGCTAAAATGACTCGATGTGGAGGAGCAGCATTTCAGAATGAGACACAGCATGGAGTTCTACAAAGTGAAAAGGGGTAGGAGGCTTCTATTTCTGGAGTGTGCTGCTCTCTCTTTGCTAACTTCATGAAGAGTTAGTTTTTACTTTTTTCTGTACCAGTCTCCATATCAGCTAGTGCTAGAGTTTTGCCACGGACCACTATTGATCTACAAAGTATTGGTTTAGGGCCCCCAAAGAGCTGGCAAGTCATTCTACTCAGTCTAAGTTTTTGTGGTTGTATTGTGAGTCTAATGATATTTAATGTTTTTCTTAAAGCCTCAGCTCCTGGAGTCCTGTGATTACATGAGAATCTGAGCTTTCTTTTTTTTAGTAAGTGTCTAGCCCTCCCAGTTGCAGAGTAAAGCTGGAAAAGTGAATCCTAACCACTCAAACATAATAATAAATAAAACAGAAGGAAAATCCAAAATTTATTCTAAAAAACCTCATAGCTTTTGGGGGTGACCTGACTCATGGTTTTTGAACACATAGGATTGGCAATACCGCTCAATACTCCTCTTTTCCAGATGTTTTACAGACACTTAACGTTTGTGAACCCTTGATCTCAACACTTAATTACTGGAGCTTTCTGAAGAAGGTGCTCCACAGGGGCAGGGGGTAGGAAGGGAGGAGGCAAGGGCAGCAAGCCAGCATGAGCAGAGGCAGGAGGAGGGCCAGGCAGCAGGGAAGCAATATGCAGAGGAACAGAGGGAGAGAGAAATGGAGCAGATGGGAAGAGTGACTAAATGAATTTCTCTGAATGCTAGTAGGCCTCAGTATCATGGAAATCTTCATAGACTCCGCAGAGAACTGTGGATCTGTGCCAAGGGAAGGATTTTTGCCATTCGATACAGGAATTGGTTGATGCGAGAGGACCTCATTAAAAATCAACCCCATAGATACTAAAGATAAGCCTCAACAAGCTGTTGATACATTTTTACAGAGATGTGTTCTGTTACTTGCTGTACAAATAACATCTCTGTTGAGAACTTACTTTTGGAATCTGAAAATGCCCTTAATGTGCAGCATGTTCCTACACTCTTCTTGTCCCTGCAGAGGCCACTGTGGACTTCCTGGTTTGTTCAAGAAGTATTATACACCAAACACTTTACAAATAAGCACATAAACCTTCCTAATTCAAAGCACAAGCCAACTGGTCATTAAATGGGGTTAGGGAGAAACTTCCAATAATTTCATAATTATCCACAATGATTTCTTGCACCTTCCTTGAAAGAAGCTGGTACTTCTTTTTTTGATACTGTTCGAAGCAGGATACTAGACTCATATTAGGGCTGTCCCACATCTTGTAGTAGCTTTGGGAGTAGACAGCAGACAAGATTCTGTTCCGCCTCCTCTACTTAACAGGGTCCTAATTTTAGTGCTCCTGATCAATAGAACAGGTGGTTGTGCTGGCTGACTCTTCTGTTCTCTAGAGCATGAAAATTGGATTCCTGTACTTCACTACTTGCAAATACTTCTGGATTGTCTCAGTATTAGACAGCATTTCCACTGGCTGAAGAATTTATGCATGTCAGAGCATCAGCACAGACTAGGCAATTAGTAGAAGGAAAAGTAGTCTGAGATGGATTCCAAATTGTCTGTTCTCTTTTTGGAAGGCATCACGAAAGAACGTCCCAGTTTGTCCGTCACACAGAGTGCAGATTTATAGGTAGCAGAATTAGGACAAGAGCAGGTTAGACATATGGAATTGCAGTTACCTAAAAGATGAAAACTAGGTATTTCCTTATACCTCCCTATATAATCTATGATATATGCAATGAGGTACTATAGACACTACACTACAACCTTGTAACCCTGCGCCGTTTAGTTCAGAGTTTAATATAGCCAAAGTATTTGAACAGAAATGTAAAAGATGGTTCTCTTTTGTAAGGCCAAAGATACAGACTAGACTCTTAACGTTCAGCATTGGTAATTAACAGAAGAATGGAAGGTGTCACAATACCATCTCTTAGCACTAGGGATGAAGGAGTTTTTCTTTCTGATTTAAAAATGGAAAGCTCAGCAACAAGAATTAAATTGAATTTCCAAAGTACTAAACATTGCCACATTCTGAGTTGGCTAATGTGGGAATGCAATGTGCTGTCCCAGAAGGGATAGTCCGGTTGCATATAGCAGGCAACACATGGAAAAAATAAAGAAGGGTATTTTTTTTTTTTAAAAATGCATCTTGAAATAAGTCATGAAATCTAACAGCACACATGCTTAAACAGCGCGAAGGGCCACCCTTCCAACCAGTTTCTAAACATGCACCTGAAATATCTGCAGGTCTGTTAAATGTGTGCAAACAGGCAGTTTGATGTACATTAGTCACCCAGTCAGCATGGGCAAATGCACATGCCCACTCAGACTGTGGGCACATTGACAGACGTTAGTTGGAAATTTGGGCAATTTGTTACCAATATTACAGAGGTCTGAACAGATGTGCTGTACTTTCAAAACTTTACTGACTTCTAACATGTGACTGCAGATTCTACGTCAGTACACCCATACACCCATTGACAGCAACAGGCTTGCACAGATGTAGCACAGCAAAATTTGGACCACACTGCTGACCAGAGATCTCCTGTTGTTATTATTTGGATTATGGTGGCACACACAATATGCTATGTGCTTTCCAAACATATAATAAGATGCAATCCCTTCCCCAAAGTGTTCACAATCAAAGAAAGCACAAACAAAGGATGAGGGAGAGGGATAAGACATACTTCCTTTCAAATTAAAAAATGGTTGTGTCACTACCCCACTTTCCTTGTACCTAGTCTTTATTAGTTGCTAGTTTCTATAGGCCTCCTAGTAGAAGGGAGTCTGGGGGAGGGATTTGAAAAAGGAAAGGGTGGTGGATTTATTCACACACACATGTGCATGCACATACTTTTAGAAAGGACAAAGAAGTAATTTCACTCTGTCTGATGATACTCTGCAGATTGGATAGCTGATCTATGCAAAAACATGTTGTTCAATACAAAGAGATCATTGTGAGGAAGAGAGAAGGTAGTGACTGTATTTGCACATTCATTATTCTACTAACTAACGTACCAGAGACGTTAGAGGAAACACCACATGATTGACATATTGTCAAGCCACATCAGGAAAGCAAGGAAATCAGGTCAAATAGTTCCTTGTTTTTCTTCTCTGTAATCATAAGATTGACTCTAAGAACCATTAATTTAAAATGGAATAATAATTATCAGAATATTGAGCTATGTGCTGCATTCTTTTCTGGGGACTGAATGTATTGCTCATAAAGCTAAGGGACATAAAACAGTGGCTTTGGAAGGGGTTTTGTGTAGGCACGCAGTGTGCAAGCTTCCCCCTCTCCAGCTCTGCCAGTACACTTCAGTCCAGAAAAGTGCTATTTTGTTCTTGGGCTTCTTTCAAGATTGCTTATAGTGCCAAACTATGAGGTGGATTTGTAATGCAGACAAATTAGGACTATGATGTGAGTACACTCTGCTATGTCCCAATCCACTACACCAATTAGTTTGTAGTATTTTAGTAAAGATGTCAGCCAGCAAAACCTACTAAAATGAGAAAGTTGCCCTGACGGCGTATGTCCAGTACAATTTGCTTATTTTAGCTAGAAGGTTTATTCTATAATATTTTTAAGCCTAACTCTCCCCCAGTGACTGAGGCCACACTCAGAAAAATACAAACAGATTTCTGTACCAAATAAATGAAAATTTTTGTGGTATTTTTCATTTGGCAATCTCTGGGATCATATGAAAACATTCACACTCCATGCTCAGAGTAATCATTATCCCTGTTTACATGGTATAGTAGATTCATTATTTCCATAAATGAAATTATAAGTGTGATATTTGCTAACTTAATGGAAAGCACCAGAACTCAGGGTACGTTTAATCAGAGTATCCAAACTACAAGTAAATGTGTAGTCTTTTAAAGCAGCAAAGAGTCCTATGGCACCTTATAGACTAACAGATGTTTTGGAGCATGAGCTTTCGTGGGTGAATACCCACTTCATCGGATGCATGTTATCTTTCAAAATTCATCTTGAAAACAGTGAAATAAATGAGTAGCTAAAATAATCACAAACCAAAGTCTCTTGATGCTATTGTTATTCATCATGGTTCCTTCAAACCTAGGCCATCCAGCTGCCAAATGGGATTTTTTTTAAAAAGTACGCATTGACAATAACCATTCTTTAGTTAATCCTCCTTAACCTCCTTTGCTCGGTAAGAGAACTATATTTAAAGGGGGAAAAGCAATGCACGTGCAATTCTTATTCATTCCTTCACACCCAATTTACGATGCATGTAACTATTTGCAAGCAGTAAAAGACATTTTCTAAGATGTTCCAGTATATCATATGCCCTCATCTATATACACACTTCTTAATTTCACTGCATAACTCCTAAGTAGTTGGAGCTAAACAAGGGCACAAATGGTTGTGAAGCGATAGATTAGTTATTCCTGAAGTGGCTTTTGCTCAGAAATTGTAGGTATAAACTTTTGACGGTTGTTGATTCCATTATTAGTGTTGTCAGAGTCTCTGATTTCTAGGGGGGGGGGTCTATTTCCAGGTGGTATAGCATGCAGAATATCTTCTGGAGAGAGCTGTTAGAAGTGTAATCTCCCTCCTTTGAAGTATCTGGGGCCTATGACTACAACTCCCATTAATGGGAGTTTGATATATAAATCTCCGCTACACTGAGGGGAAATGTGCCCGGTGTATTTAATTATAGGTCCCTGGGAACGGATGGGTAGCAGACTGAAGCCGCGAGTGGCTTGTGCATGCTCATCCCTACACACCGTGAAAATAAGGAGAGCGTGACACTGCCGGCTGCTGCCCCTGTTTATACCACACCACTTTGTGCCCTTATCTTGAATACAAATAAGTCTTTTGCGTCGCCAAGAAATCGAATCGAATCGAATTCCTCCCGCAGCGGGGTGGCTCTGGGTTCCTCCCCGCCACGGCTGCGTCCTGTCCGTGCCTGGGCCCCTGTCCCTGCCTTGGCTTCCTGCCCCAAGCGCCTTCCCTGCCTGCGCCTCCTACTCCGGTGCCTGCCCCTGCCCCAGCCCGAGCCGGGGTGCCCCAGCCCCGCCGTCCGGCTCCCTGCCCGGGCAGCGCGGCCCCAGCCTCCCAACTTCTCCCCCTCCCGCCTTCCAGCGCTGCCTGGGACCGCGCCACTCCGCTGCCCCAGCGAGCCCCGAAAGCGCAGCGGCTCCCGGGGGGCGGCTGGCGGCTCACCTGCTGCTGCGGTGCGAGGCGCCCTGTCGCCTCCGCGTGTCCCAGCCCGGGCTGCCCAGTGCAGCGGGGAAGCTGCGAGGAGATGGGCAGCAGCTGCCGCTTTGTGCCGCTAGGAGAGAGGCAGAGCTCCAGGCAGGCAGGCAGCCCTCTACCTCCCATGCACGGGAACAGAGGGAGCCTCAGCTCCTCAGCACATCCACATCAGCAGTGACCAGGGGCTGGCATCACGCTGCTGCTGCTGCTGCACCTCCTCGCATGCAAACGAGCTCTGCGACTCCCGGGCGAAGAAACCACTCCCCTAGGCTGAGTGCAGGCAGAGTTCGTGACTCCGCGGTGCGGGAACAGAGCGGGAGCCACGGGCCACGGCAACAGTAGGGCTGAGCCGCCTCAATTCCCCATGTCCTCCCCCCCCCCCCCGTCTTTGTGTCGAAGCTCCTGAGTTTGGAAAGCAGGCAGGAGGGGTACTGAGCTAAGTGCTTTTTAAACTGCAGGCCCTATGGAAAAGTCCTGCATAGCGCTTTGAGCAGCACGTGGTTGCTTTTCTACACATTTGTTTTAAACCGGCCTATAGACTTTAACAGGGACAACATATTTTTTTTGCTACAGAAATTTGTGGGGTGGTTATTGAAAATGCCTACAGGCAGACGTTGTTGTAGCCCTGTTGGTGCCAGGATGTTAGAGAGACATAAGCAGATCATGCTCTGTGGAATTCTATGGGGTTTTTAATGTAACTTTAATAAAATACGATGATATTTGTACAGAAACCTCTCAATTTAAATGTCTTTTACATTCTACAGCACTTTTCCATAAAGGAAGCAACAAAGCAATTTCTACCCACCTCTGTAAGGAGGAGAAATTATATTACTAATACAGGAGAGATGACACCAACCAAACACCTCCAGATTTGGGGCTGGAGGGAGTTTCATCATCTTACCCTGCAAATGACCTTTATCATAAACAGGATGAAAAACCACAGTACAAACACCCATAAACTTTGAGATGTTCACGTTAAACATTCAGATCTGAATTTCATGGCTTGAATTCATCTGCCCAGGGCTAAAACAAGAGAGCATGCAAACAGATACAGTGCAAAATTCTATACAACATAGAATCATAGAATATCAGGGTTGGAAGGGACCTCAGGAGGTCATCTAGTCCAACACCCTGCTCAAAGCAGGACCAATCCCCAACTAAATCATCCCAGCCAGGGCTTTGTCAAACCTGACCTTAAAAACCTCTAAGGAAGGAGATTCCACCACCTCCCTAGGTAACCCATTCCAGTGCTTCACCACCCTCCCAATGAAAAAGTTCTTCCTAATATCCAACCTAAACCTCCTGCACTGCAACTTGAGACCATTACTCCTTGTTCTGTCATCTGCTACCACTGAGAACAGTCTAGATCCATCCTCTTTGGAACCCCCTTTCAGGTAGTTGAAAGCAGCTATCAAATCCCCCCTCATTCTTCTCTTCTGCAGACTAAATAATCCCAGTTCCCTCAGCCTCTCCTCATAAGTCATGTGCTCCAGCCCCCTAATCATTTTTGTTGCCCTCTGCTGGACTCTTGCCAATTTTTCCACATCCTTCTTGTAGTGTGGGGCCCAAAACTGGACACAGTACTCCAGATGAGGCCTCACCAATGCCGAATAGAGGGGAATGATCACATCCCTCGATCTGCTGGCAATGCTCCTACTTATACAGCCCAAAATGCCGTCAGCCTTCTTGGCAACAAGGGCACACTGTTGACTCATTTGCAGCTTCTCATCCACTGTAACCCGTAGGTCCTTTTCTGCAGAACTGCTGCCTAGCCACTCAGTCCCTAGTCTGTAGCAGTGCATGGGACTCTTCCATCCTTAGTGCAGGACTCTGCACTTGTCCTTGTTGAACCTCATCAGATTTCTTTTGGCCCAATTCTCTAATTTGTCTAGGTCCCTCTGTATCCTATTCCTACCCTTCAGCATATCTACCACTCCTCCCAGTTTAGTGTCATCTGCAAACTTGCTGAGAGTGCAGTCCACGCCATCCTCCAGATCATTAATGAAGATATTGAACAAAACCAGCCCCCAAGACCTACCCTTGGGACACTCCGCTTGATACTGGCTGCCAACTAGACATGGAGCCATTGATCATTACTCGTGAAGCCTGATGATCTAGCCAGCTTTCTATCCACCATATAGTCCATTATCATCCCAGTGTGCCTTGCATTTTAACGGTACGGACCACTGCTAAGGAGGGAGTTTTGGTTTTGATGGCCCATTTGAGCAGACTGCTACTGAAGGACAACAGGGGCCTCTTCTCATCCACCAGGGACTCAGCAGAGGGCTGGGAGAAAACTTCAGACCTTCTGGGTGGTGGGCTGTTTGTGGGTTGTTATTTTGTTATGCTGTATTCTTCATGTTGAGAGATTTAGATCTGGGAGTAGTTTGTTGTGATTGAGAGGGTTTCCCATGGTGGGACGAAAGGCCGGCAGGGTAAGAAATCATTAAAATGAGACTCCTGTAGAATGGAATTTATGGGCTAGCTTCTGTGGCAGGCAGTATGGCTATAGGTGATGGTGGCATCAGAAATGTGGATAGCATGCGGCATTTGGGTGATTGTCTTGATGTTCCTCTCCATTGGGCCACAGTGGCAGTGTGGTTATAGGGAGAAAGACCCAATGACAATAGAAATGAAGAGGATTTTTTTTGAGAGGGTTGGCACTGTAAGGTGAGAGGCTATTCAATGTGAAATAGTGAGTGTGTGGTGGGTTGGAAAGGCTGTGGTGTGGGGGGTAGGGGTTTTATTGAGATGTCTTTTGGAGTACCCAGTTGTATCCCCTTGGTGGCCAGTGTCAAATGGCCAAGAGAATGGAACAATACTGAGACTAGGGAGGCTCAGCATGGGGTGTGGGTGTGGGGGCTTGGAGTCCTCAATCCCTGTGGTAGCTGGCAGTGGGAGACCAGATGATAATACATTTGTAAGGAGACCCTAAACCAGGAACAAAAGGTTTAATTTCTGTTCCTTTGGTCTCTCAGGAAGTCTAGTTGTCAAGAGATAAAGATCCTGGTCTTCCGTTCATGATGATTAAGGCTCCATCAGTGAGAAATAAAACATCAACTTTCTATGATTTGTTAAAAGATGAAACACCTGATTCTGCCAGGTGCTGCCGTCAGCAAAAAGGGCTGGGTTCCATTTTCTAGGGGTTTCCGTAAAGACTTAACTAACACCAGATGGAGCTCACATCCAGAATCCTGGGAAACTATATCAAGTCCCAAGGGCACCCTGATGAGCAGTACTTCCCCACTTGCAAGCATTTAGTCCAGGGGATTAAAATAAAGAAAACTATATTAAGGGAGGCACTGGGGGTTGGGGATGATAGAATAAACTTGGGAAAACTAGCAATTAATAATTTGAGAAATTCTCTGAGGTAAGACTCCCTCCCCCCAGGGGCCCATAACAATCAGCTTCAGTGCTCCTGGTGGTTTTGTCTGGTTGGTGTGCCAGCCGGTTCCCTCCTTCCCAGCTCTCCACTCTGAGTTAGCTGTCCTGAACAGGAAAAGTTCAAGGATCCTGGCAGGCCCAGGCTCCTCAGAAGGCTCTACCACCTGGCCCAGCTGAGATGATTTCAGCTTTAACTGCTGGGTAGGGTGGCCCGCACCACAATCCTTAGGTAGGCTGCTGCTCTGTCTGTGCCTTCAGGACAAGCTGCCCCAGCTCTGTCCCAGTCCCTGCTGTTCTGCTCCATCAATTGCCTCAAATTTGCCATTGCTGCAATGGGCCAACCATCACTTCAGAGCTGCTGTCCGCCACCACAGCCATTTTGTGCTGTCCGTCACTTCGAAGCTGCCACTGCCAGTCTGCACCATCCACTGTTCTGTTGCAGTCTCCGTTCAGCTCTCTAGAGAGGCATAAGGGGCACTGATCCTTAACAGCATCCTCACCATCAGAGAGGCACTCCCGCAGCTGTCCCTCCCGTGCTGTCTTCTGGCTCCCTCACCAAACTGTGCCTGACAGCAGTCTAGTCAGGGTGGCCCCAGGCGTGTTTGATGTCAATGTCTTATCCTTATATTTCCTACCAAGGTCAATAGCATTTTGTTGCCCTCAAACTCAAAATTTAACTGGTTTTTTTTTTTAACCAAAATTCCCCCAATTTGTCACATAACTAAAATGTAAATAGGTCATACCCGTTCAGTCAGTTCCCCTTGCTCTCCAGCAGAAGGTGGCAGAGAATTCCATCCCCACTGGAGCCCCTGCCCATCTGCCGTTCTTAAGCCGCTCTGGGCTGCTCTTCTCTCATTTCAAAAATAGGTGACAATAGCGAGCTCCCTCCTCTCTAAGGCTTCAGGCCACGGGGCTTACACACTTATTACTGACACCTGTTGGATGCTGCTGCTGGGCCAGTTTTGGCACAGTTGCTGCCAGCTGGGTATTTGGTACATCATGAACCAACACAGGGATCAGCGGAGTGTAGGTCTCTCTCTCCCACAGCTGTGCAAAGGAGGGTTTGAATGGTCCCATATAACTGGGCCCGGGCCCATTAGGGGCTCACAAAGGGTCCCTTTTTACTTCTCACTTTTTTCCTCCACCATGGGGCCTTCGCCTTCTCTGTAACTTCTCTCTTCTCTTCACCTTGATTGATTTTATCCGCATTCCTGAGCTCTAGCTATTAGTTTCACCTGGAATAGTGCTGAGTTTCACAGAGATATTATGATTTTTCACCTGATTTCTCTGAGTTTCACGGAGATATTAGTTCTTTTACCCACTGCCACAGTCATGCCAAACCTAGCAATTCATTCGTGAAGGGCTTGGTGGGTGAATTCTTACAGTTAACCACGATTCCCTCCAAGAGTACTGACAAGCGCAAAAGTGGTGGTCAAAAGCAGGCCTGTGTAAAAGATCAGAAAAATGTGAGTGGTCTACAAAGTTTCTTGAAATGTGTGAAATACAACCATGTTCCTGGTGAACAATCCACAGGCATTTATGCTATTCGCATTTCTGAGCCTTCCTTATCTCATAAGGACGTTGATTTGGGTTTGTCAGGCTTCCTGTGTGCCAGAGTCCCTGATTCCAGCATAGAGTTTGGCATTGAATTGTTTGGTCCTGGAGTCTGATTCTGGGACAGAAAGTTGTCTGTTCGTTGCTAGTACAAATGTTGTGGATTTGGACACAAAGTGGTTTGATTACTGAAAGCATGGGGCAGAATTTTGACTTGGACAAGGCAGATACGGCTACTAGGCCACAAGTGGGTTCTGTTCACTGTTTGTTTGTTTTTTGGTAGAAAACAGTGCCGTTGTTCATTTACAACAAGCCTTTTCACCTAACGAATGCAAAGGAAGGCAATTATTAAAATTGTGACTCTTTGTCAAAACTCCTAATGAGGAGTTATGCCAGAGATCTTGGTTGATATCCGGGTTGACTCCTTCCTTCTTGTTCTGTTTTGCTTGTTTTCTTTTCTAGCCAAATTCCTCATCTTCCTTTGTGAACCATAAAAATGGGTTCACTGACTATTTCCAGTTTAGCGAGTGAGTATGCCAACATGAACATTCAAAGGAACACATGGAGGCAGTCTCTCGCTGGATGGAACTTGCAGAACGGTTGGAAAAGTGTCTCACAATTGACAAAGCCGTGCAAACCTGCTGTCATTCTCAACAGGGAAGACCTAAAGAGGCCTCCGTGAAACTTAGCAAGCACTTAACCTGAGGATTTAAACACTGAGAGTATTGAGAACAATATTGAACTCTTCGCCAGTTTTTGCAAGCATATTTTTAAGGATGACTTAGAAACAAAGGTGCCCATTGATCGCCTTAGCTACATTCACAAAAGCTCTTTAGATGTGAGTTTCCCTAACATAAAAACAGCACTGCATATTTTTTGCTGTCTTCCTGTAACCGTGGCTGCTAATGAAAGACATTTAACCAAGCTAAAATTAATCAAGACCTATCTAAGAATGTCCATGGGGCCGTGTGAAGGGGCACATCCTCTCTCAGAGAGGAGTCTATCAAGCTTTTCTGGGCTCGTTCGCCACTACCAAGGTGCACCGGTAAGGCTTACTTTACTTGGAGGGCAGGGGGGTGGGGAGGAACGGGACTTTAAAGGGAAAACCCGCCACACAGGAAGGGGTGGTGAACAGGAAGAAGACTGCTGTACCTCAGAGACTGCTGACTACAGATTCAGATCAGCCAAGAGGGAGATAGTAGCAGGCTTCATATCCTCTGAAACTACATAGACCCGCTATAAAGCAAGTATCCCACCAAGAGGATGGCTAGACCCTAATTAAAGACACTATCACCTGATAAGCCAATCCCAAAAGACTGCCTAAGAGACAGACCACCTTTGCTTTGCTTTTCTTTTACTCCAGTTCCCCTCTGTCAATGGAAAGAGAGAGAAAAGGATCTTTCTTTGGTTTGTTTGGAGAACCTTTGTGTATTACAGACACAGGAAGGATGTTATGAACAACTTGGATCGGGAGTCTGCTGGGGACTCAGGAGAGCCCCAATCCCCCACAGGCAGGAAAGGTTAAGCGATGTGGGTGAAACTTCCCCTGGGGGAGGCAAGCTCCTTGTCCTGCCTCCTCCACCCACAGCCCTGCCCACACTCCACCCCTGCTCTGCCCCAGGCCCCACCACTGACTCACCACTCATCTCTTCCCCCTCCCTGAGATTCCCCCCTCCGCTCACCTCCTTCCCCGCCCACCTGCTGCTCACCTCCTCACCCCCTCCCACCAGACCCTTTCCCCGCCCGCCGTGAGACCCCCCCCACCTGCTGTGCAGATGGCTCAATGCTCCCCTTCTCACCTTGCTGCTGCCCCCTCCCCCCTGTCATGACCTCCTCTCCCCTTTTCACCTTAAAGCACTAATAACATTCCCCAAGGGAACTGAACAGGAAACAGGTACAGCTCAATTGCCAGATAGATTCTCCTCTGCATGGCAGGGAGTTCGGTGTACGCTGTACAGAGAGACCTGAAGCTTAATCTCTCCTTTTGAAAAAGTGCTTGTCATTGGCAGCCTGCATGAAGGCAGTAGTTTAATCACCTTTCTTATACAGAATTCCCTGCCAGACTCATTTACTTAAACTGGATTTGAATAAAACGATGACTAGATCAAGAAATAAACTCACTGGCTATGTCAGCTCCTCCTTGAGCCAGGTTAGCAGTTACTTCTTCTGGGTACAGAGACTAAGGGCACGTCTTCACTGGCAACATTAAAGCACTGTAGTCATGGCAAAACCCCACCTCCACGAGGGGAATAGATACGCTCCCAGCGCTGGTGCACTGTCTACACTGGCACTTTACAGCGCTGAAACTTGTGGCGCTCAGGGGGGTGTTTTTTCACACCCCCGAGAGAGAAAGTTGCAGCGCTGTAAAGTGCCAGTGTAGACAAGCCCTAACTGAAGGGTCCTCATTTGGAAACTGTTTTTAACCCCAATATCACATTTTCCTACAATATAAAAGCCAGTTGAATGTGGCCAAAGGCTTCCTTGGCATTGGCAAATGCCTGTTAAATGGCTTGAAGCCCTTGGGGGTTGGCTTTGGCCCTAGGCCCCAGCAAGTCTAAGCCAGCCCTGGCGACCCCATTAAAATGGGGTCGCGACCCACTTTGGGGTGCTGACCCACAGTTTGAGAACTGCTGCTCTAGTTGTAAATAAATTTGCATTTATAAATATTTTGTATACACTACACATATAAATGTGTTGGCCATAATGTAAATATTTTGTATTATGTTACTGTTACATCCTGTTGTAATCTTGAGAACTGGCTATCAAACCATAAAGATTTGTACTGATTAAAAAAAAATGGCTTCATTACCACTTTAATGGCTCTCTAACAGTTTCAGTGATCTCTGCTACTAGGGCTCTGGAAGGATTTTTCACTGTGTAAAGTTACTCAGGGACCCCCTCCGCTCACCTCCTCAGCCCCCTCACCCCCGTCTGCCACTGACCCTCCGCTCGCATTCTCTCTCTCTCTCTCTCACACACACACACACACACGCACAAACACACACACACACACTATGTCCCGCGGGGACTTCCGAGAGTGGAAAGGGATGGGGTGGAGGAGAGGAGGAAGATTCACCCCAAGGCGCAGCAGCAAGCCGTGGGAACCTCGAGGAAGGGTCAGAGCAGGGAGAGAAAGAGGCGGGGGGGGGGGAACATCACAGCCCGGGTGTCGGGTGGCTGGGATGGCAGTGCTGGGGGAGGCAATGCCTCCCCTTGCCTCTTATACCTGCTGCCCATGGGTGTGGCAGTTATTTCTATGGAGGACTTGGAAGCAAGGCAGATAGACTGAGCTGAGCTAATTAATGGGGGGACTTTAGAGCAGGTGTTCTCAATCTTTTTCTTTCTGAGACCCTCTCCCCACCCCCAACAAGCTATAAAAACTCCATGGCCCAGCTGTGCCACAACAACTGTTTTTCTGCATATAAAAGCCTGGGCCGGTGTGAGGAGGTAGCAGGAAGAGTAATTGCCCAGGGCTCCATGCTATAGGGGGCACCACAAAGCTAAGTTGCTCAGGCTTCGGCTTCAGCCCCGGGTGGTGGGGCTCGGGTCCCCAGGCTGAAGTCCTACATGGCAGGGCTTTGGCTTTCTGCCCTGGGCCCTAGCGAGGCTAATGCCAGCCATGCTTAGTGGACCCCCTTAAACCAGCTCACAGCCCCCCCGATAGCCCTGGACCCCTGGTTGAGAACCACTGCTTTAGAGAAAGCTAGGAAGGCCCCTTTGTAAATGTATTACTTAGTGGTGATTGCACTGTTGGTGGTAGTTGGTTTGTTCGTTTTGTTTTGTGGTGGGCGAAAGGGGATCCAGATTTGAGTCTTTGAACCATGCCTGGAACACCCTCAGCGTGGCACTGCCCTCTCCAAACCTGGATTTTATAGAGTTGTGTCCATTAATATCTGAGTCCTGGGATGGGACTAAAATGGGACCGGTCATACTGAAAAGCTCGCCCAGCTGCACTTCCAAATCACTTCATGAGTTGACTAAATTCATCACTACAGTGGCATTGGAAATACAGAGATTGATTGTTCTTGGCCATTTCAGTCTGCATGGAGATGATGAATCTTCAGAAGCAGCTCATGGGTGTATCCCAGGTAGTTATTTGCTCAACTCATATAGCTGGTCACACTTTGGATATGGTTTTTGGACTGGAGGTGGAGATTAGTAAATTGGACCTTAAACCTGGTGTCATGGACTTACCATTACCACCTATGGTTCGGGCTCATCTCTCCTGTCAGGGTGAGAGACCTGTTTTGGTGGTCCGCCCTTAAAGATTAAAGGAACAAGAAATGTTCCAGAGAGCTCTGAGAAAAGGGCCGGATTTACACCTTAAACACCCCTAGCCAGAGCATCTTCAGCGCCCTGCCCCTGCCTACAGCTGACTTTCGTGTTTTCTGTAAAAAATGAATCTTTTAACTCATTTTAAACTTTTAGGCGCCTCTAGAATGTCAGCGTCCCTAGACTGCCGCCACCCCTAGGCATGTGTCTACTGTGCCTAATTGGAAATTTGGCCCTGTTTGAGAACATTGACAGACCACTCCCTTGAGGGTTGGTAGGTTATTATAATACTCTGTACTATTGATAAGGTGTCCCCTAGCCATCCTCTTCACTGGCTTTGTTCTTGTTGGTCACTTTGGTTTACTGATTTTCTGTGATAAATGAAACGAGAAGAAAGATGATTAGAGTGCCAATGGCAGAAGTCTCAAGCCAAGCCTGACTGTCTGCAGCATAGAGATTTTTTTAAACTCTTATTCTGTGGCTGTGTGGGAAGCAAGGAAAAAGTTCTTTTCCCCTACCGTAGCATCTGCAAGATCTCAGAGAGCAGATTTGTTTTGTATGGTAGATAGTCTGGTAAATCCAGTCTGTCTCAGCTCACTAGTTTGTGTGAGTCCCTTCTGTTCTAAGGAAATTGCTTGCTATTTTGCAATCCAGATTGATCAGATCAGGGATGCCCTGTCCACTTCTGTGGTGACAAAACAAGGTCTTGAGGGAAGAAGGGACTTTTTGTCTTGGCTGGAGTTTCAGCCAGTGATGCTCCCTGAGGTGTTGGGAGAATTTTGTCCCACAACTTGTGCTTTGGAGCCATGTCCTCCTTGGCTGCTGAAGGCCAGTGTAGAAGTCTTGAGTCCCTTACTTGTGGAGATTGTCAGTGCATCTCTTAGACAGAACAGGCTGCTTATTGCTTTGCAGGAAGCAATAGTGAGGCCTTTAGTATCAATCTTGCTAATTATCAGACTGTATCACCTCTTCCCTTTTCAAGTCAGAGTATGGAACAGGTTGTGGTGGTTAAACAACTCTCACAGTATCTAGCTGCTTCTGATCTCCTTTACCCTGGTTAAACTTTCAAAATGCTTTCCAAACAATAATGCCTTAAACCTCACACTATCTTGTGAAGGAATGTACGTAAGGAAATTGAGGCACAAAGAGATTAAGTGATTTGCCCAAGGTCACACAGTGAGTTTGGGAACAAAACCAACTTCTCTTAACTTCCACTCCTGTGCTTTAACCATAAAATAATCTTTCCATCCCTAGTGATTTTCCTTCCCTTAATGGATAATGTAAGCTGCTGTTTATTTTATTAGACTGATTTATTTATTAATTAAATGCATCCCTGGAAAAAATTGCAAACTCAAGTTTGAAACAAACTGCCTTGTTTTCATAATATAGCGATAGGAGATATTCATCCAGTTCTGGTAACCACACCCCAGCTACCCTTTCTTCCTTCAGTGCTGCTTAAATCATCTCTTCTTTGATCATCACCACAAGCGAATCAACAAAATCAATTCTTATAAATAATAACGGTGACATTGCACCCCATAATGCTTTATGGAAATATGCTTATGAATGTATATATGACATAACTGGAATATGTTTTATGCTACATATGCCATGTAACATATCTCTGTAAAGGTTATGATCTACTGAATATATTCATTCTATTTGTATGCATGGATCGTTTTTGTATTCGAAGTTATGACTATTGGCTGTGTACTTGTTTGATTTTAAGTAGCCTTAGTAGGGCATTTGGTCAGCTTCTTAAGAAAGGAATTTGCAAGTTAAATGCCCAATCAAGAAACACTTAACGGACAATGGAACCTTGGAAGACTCCAATCAACATAAGAAGTCTACCTGGGGACATTCAAGGTAGCATGTGAACAATGGCTGCCACCTGTAAAGTCCTGAGTCATGCATGGACACGTGACTTGCCCATGTGACTCCCAAAACTCCATCTTGTAGCTAGGTTTCTGCATAGGAGAGAGGAAGGGGTCTCCATCCACAAGAGAAAGTCTATTTAAGCCCCTGGTAGGCCCCTCCATTTTGTCTTCAGCTGGCTCAAGAGATAGCCTCTCCACCCCCCAAAGGATACCTGAAAGAAACTAGATCAAAGGACAGTAACCACAGGGGTGTGAGTGATTGCTGGACCCAGACTAGAAGGAGGCTAGTCTGTAAAGGAAGCTTACTGGAACATCTCTGAGGGTGAGATTTCATCTGTAATCACTTTCTTACTGTATTAGGTTTAGACTTGTGTGTTTTATTTTATTTTGCTTGGTAATTCACTTTGTTCTGTCTGTTATTACTTGGAACCACTTAAATCCTCCTTTCTGTATTTAATAAAATCACTTTTTACTTATTAATTAGCCCAGAGTATGTATTAATACCGGGGGGGGGGGCAAACAGCTGTGCATATCTCTCTATCAGTGTTATAGAGGGCGAACAATATATGAGTTTACACTGTATAACCTGGCAAGGTTTAGAGGGCAGGGTGGTTGAGCAGCTGCAGAGCTGGACAGGACTGCTCTAGTGCCTCTCCCTGGTGCTCAACCAACTGGTCCTATCCATGCTCTGACACCGGCTCAACACCCTGTGCCCACCCCCAGGGTTCCTGGCCAATCTCCAGAGGTTGGTTCTGGAGTTTTTTGGCTGGGGCTGCACTGAGTCTCTGCAGGGGTTCTCCATCTTCCCCTGGAGGAGAGAGGACAGGGCCAGACATGCGTGCACAGGCAGGTCCATGTCTTCCATCTCTAGGCCCTGCAGAGGGTCTTTTATAGTGCAGGTGGCTCGGCGTGGGGCATATTGGTGCACGCCTTCCTCCACCGCTTGCAAGGGCTCCGATATGACCAGCAGCTCCTTTATCTCCATCCGAGAGGTCTTCCATGAGACCTCTCTGAGCTGCTGGTTTTCTACCAGGACCTCCTCTGGACCTGGAGGCTGGTTTCAGCAACCAAGTCCATGGTGGTCACCAAGGGGGTAGATCTCCTCCCGGAGCCCCTGCTACACAATCCCCATCTTTGTGTGCAGGTGGCAGAATCCCCCTTGGTGTGCCAGAGGTTGGTCCTGGCAGAAGTCACCAAGATCTGAGACCTCCTGGACTATGACCTGGGGGGGTGGGTGGATGCCCTGGCGCTCGGTTGGCACATGGGGCTCTCCACCCTTAAAACCCCCCAGCACATTCTCCAGAGGTGGAGGCAGCCCTGCCCCCTGTGGCTTGGTTTTTCCTTGAGCGGGTTCTGCGAGAGACTGTACCCCACCCGCCTCTCATTCCAGGCCCTCTGGATCTTTCCATTGGCCCCCTGCCCCATGAACCTTCCTGGCCTCCCCTTCTTCGAACCCTGAGCCAGCTGTGCGTCTTGCAGCTGGTTCGTTTTTGAACCACGCCAAGAGACCATATGTATGCGCTCATGCTGCAAATGCTTCATCTCCCCACCCTCGTGTCCCACCCAGATACCAAGTGGTGGGACCTTTTATCAGCAATAGAGGGCAGGGAACCCTGGTGGGCCAGCTTGTATTCCATCTTAGACCCGCGGCCTGCTGGAGATATCAGCTGAGGGCTCCTACATGGAGCTGTGAGCACAGGCATGTACTTAGCATGGTTCATCTCTGTCCCTGAAGCCTGTCCCTTCTGTGGCATGAGGGAGACCCTGGCGTACACGTACCTTCAGTGTGCAAGGCTGCAGTCCCTCTTCCAGCTCCTCCAGAACTTCTGCTTGAGGTTCTGGCTACACGTTTCCCTGCACTTGTTTATTCACGCATATTCAATTCGAGGCCCCACGAAGTCGCAGGACAGCCTTGTCAACCTCCTCCTGGCCATGGCCAAGGTGGCCATTTGTAACACCAGGCAGAAGAGGTTGGCAGAAGGGGCACCTGTGGCTGTGGGGCTGTCTTTCATTCCCTTATCTGTTCACGTATCCGGGCAGAGTTCCTCTGGGCAGCAGCCGCCGGCTCTCTCGATGCCTTTGAGGAGCAATGGGCGCTGTCTGGGGTTCTCTGCTCGGTGTCCCTTCCAGTTCCCCAGTTTTGGCCCTTGGACCCCCACACCTGTTCCCGTTATTGCTTTTGTTGTCCTCTGAACTTGGATGGGTTCTGGGTTCAGGAGCTCCTCCCTAGGCTGGGGGAGGAGCTTTTAGCAGTAGGTGAGCTAGCACCTGCCCATGTGCCGGCGCTCAAAAGGACCCGACTCAAGCTTACTGAGTCTGAGCAGCATCCAGACACTGGATCTGTGTCTGGCCATTCAGGCCCACTCCTGGGATACCAGATGCCAGTGCTGGTACCCTTTGTGATGTGGGGCACACGCCCCAGCTGCCCTAGGTCCCAAGACCTCCAAGTCTCCCCAGCAGCTCATATATGCCCTCTTCGGAGCTCCACCCTTGGAGATACCTTGATTTACCTCTTTGTTGACTTTTTCACAGTTAAAGTAAATAACAGACATTTTGCACAGGCTCTTCTAAAACACACACACTTTACTCATACACAAAGCACAAGATATACAGGGCTCTTGTAGTGAGGGGGCGTGGCCTCCCTCAGAGACAGACAGGGAGGAACCCCCACCCACCCCTTGGTGGGCGGAGCCAGGACACCCACACCTGCCCCTCTAGAAGCAGAGGGCGGGACAGGAAGTATGAAAGGTGGGACCTGTAGCTTAGTTGGGCTGGAGCTGCTGACTCTGAGGGAGACAGATGCCTTCCACCTGCTGCTACCCAAAGAGGGTGGACTTCAACTGTGCTGAGCACTCACTAGGATTGTCAGAGCTGCCAGCCAACCAGGATGCTGAGGAGCTGCTGCGATTAGGGTGATCAGATGTCCTGATTTTATATGGACAGTCCTGATATTCAGGGCTTTTTCTTATATAGGTGCCTGTTACATCCCACCTGATTTTTCACGCTTGCTACCTGGGATTACTGCTGGCAACATACCCTGGGGAGATGGAGGACAACCCCAAGACACAGGTACACAGTGAGGGGAATGTAGGAAGTAGTCCAGGGACACCAGCCTTTAGTCCAGTTGTGTTGTTGCTTGAATCCAGGTCAGTATGATTTGGCTGGATCCCCACTGACCCAAGGGCAGAACCCTCTGCAACCAGGGCTGTCTCTACCCATACACAAAGTACGCAGCTGCATAGGGCATCAGGAAACTTGGGGCACCAAATTCCCTGGTGCCCTACACAGCTGTGTGCCGCTCCACCTCTTCCTCATGGCCCCCACCCCTGCTCAGCCCTGCCTATTCCCACCCCTGCTCAGCCCCAGCCCCGCCCCCACTCCCCTGAGGACCGCAGCAGGGCCAGGCCTGCTCTCACTGGCAGTGGGAAGTGCAGCGACTTGGACCTAGCTGCACCACTGGTGAGTGATCTGTTGCCCCTGCCCCCCAAGCTGGGCAATTCCCATCTCCCCCGTCCCCTCCCCCGCAGAGGCCTTTTCCCCCCTGCCATGGGGGGTTGGGGTGGAGGGGCTGCGTAGGGCCCCAGAATAGCTAGGGATGGCCCTAGTCCCTGGGCTGGGACTCAGTGGAATAGGGTTGGCTTGGGTCTTGCTACACCCTGCTGCCAACCCCACACCTGGGGTGGCTCCCTCCCCACCTTAGGTCAGAAGTTCTGTGTTAGTCTGATGACCTAGCTCTGGCAGACAATTTGGGGCTCTGCCCCGCCTGAGGGCCCAAGCCCTGAACTGCTTGCTGCTGGCCCTGCTTATAGAGTCAGCACTTCTGAGATTGCTAATTCCCCAGTAACCCATCACTGAACAGGGGCCTGACAGTGAAGGGGTGTGGTCTCCCTCAGAGACTGATGGGAATGGATGACCATGCACTCCTACATGCCTGTATGCAATACCCTGTCTCAGTTTCCTCACCCCTCCTGAGTCTTAATATCCTCCTCCACAGCCTTCTCTTCTGGTTCTGCTCTGATCCCTCCTTGCTAGAGTCTTCCAATTAACAGCAGATTCTAACACCTTTGTCTCTCCCCGTCCTTCCCTTGGGGTTTTTCCATTTTTCAGTCCTCTGTGTTTGTTACAGCAGATTGGAGTCATTATCAAATCAACAGTGCAGTGACAACAGCTGGGGATTTCCAATAGGTTTCTTCATTCAGTCTTATGAAAAATAGGTCTCCTGGTTTAAGTCCGGGTAAGTTTGGGGCTGCATTCTGATGAATAAGGGAAGAAAGCTTGAGACCTCTTAGATTTGGCATCTCTCAATCCACGTTCTATAACTATGGCCTCTGTGGGTTGGCAAATCTGATCTGTTGGCCCTCAAGCAGTTGAGTTGGGCCTAATCTTGTGACTGATGCGGGCACTGCCCTATAGCTTAGTAGAGCTAATATGGAATCCGTGTTGTAGACTTCTCTTAGCAATTGGTACTGCCCTCTCTGCCAGTCCATTCTCTGTGGGTAGAGGGGACTGGAAGCAATATGTTTGAAGTCATACTGTATCCCAACAGCTGAGAATTCAGAGCTGGCCAGTGGTAGCTCACTGTCAGTGACCATTCCTTTTAGAATGCCAAAGGGAGAAACCGTGCCTTGAAACTTTTCTCTGACCTGTTGACATGGGTCTGGTAAGAATCAGAAGGTCTAGAAAACATAGTCAATGACTGCCAGATAGGTATGGCCTCTTTCTTCGGAGTGCTCTTCTGCTGCTGCTAATTCTAGTGCTGTTCTAGCCGCTAATGCTGTGGGTAGGAGAGGTTCTTTGTATTTACTTTTTCTGGTCATTCTGCTTGACTTGCCTGATTCCCTCTTGTATTTTAAGTTCTGCCCTATGCTGAGCCAGCAAACCGGCTGTCAGCTCACTCCCCGCATTTTGTGAGGCCTCTTGCATCTTTACTAAGATATCATGCAACAACTTTGGGACTACAATATGATTGCCATGGGGTAATCAGACCTTCCTTTTTGGAGACTTTCCCTCTCATCATGCAGAGGTTACGAGCTGATTGTACAGTCCCTGGTAAGTAACTGAGCCACCCATGTCTTATAAACTTGAATAAGTTTGCCGTTTCAAGCTAGTAGGCCACTCAAAATGGCACCTAGGAGTGCTACCATATCACCCTAAGCCACTGGAGAATCAATGAGACTACTTCCCTGGTGCATATTATGAGAGAACGCTTGCATGAAGAGGCACGTTGTCTAGGTGTTTGCTATATATTGATAGTATGGGTGGATTGTGATGTGCTACTTGCTCAAAACTGAGACCCTGCCAAAGTTTTCTGAACTTCCTGCAACATACTTGCCAAATGTTCTCTCTCTAGTTGTCAAGTATCAGAGGGGTAGCCGTGTTAGTCTGGTTCTGTAGAAGCAGCAAAGAATCCGGGTATTCACCCACGAAAGCTCATGCTGCAAAATGTCTGTTAGTCTATAAGGTGCCACAGGATTCTTTGCTTCTCTCTAGTTGGGCGTCCTGGTTCTGGCCTCTGGAACCACTTGTGACAGGCTTCCAGTCATTTCATTGTAACGGGAGGGGCACCACACCAAGAACATAGCTGCTGGCATCTGTTGGAATGGCTGTAGACTTGGAAACATCTTCAGCTTCAGCCCATGGAGTTACTGCAAGTGACAAGGTAAGTTCCTCGGGGGAAGAAAGCTGCTTGATAAACCAACTACCCTCAGCATCCTGTTCAGTGGCCAAAGAATAGCCTGAAACAACTATAATTTTCTAATGATAAACAATTTAGCAGCATAAGTAGAATATATGGGCTCGCTTAAAAGTTTTCTTTTAAGTTATTTTCTCCATGATTCCCTTTTGACACTATTAGGACTTTGTCCGCTCATTTTGAATTGTTTAGTTTCAAAAGAAACTACTTGGAAGCTTAGGTTCTAACGCAGGACAATGATTACCCAGCAAACAATGAACTTAACCAACTACCCAAGGAGTTTGTGTTTTATAGCTTTCAAAGAGACTGATGCTAGCTTGCCTTTTTGTCTTTCCACTAATGCCTCTCTATATTTTGTACTTGACACAATGTCTCTGAACTTTTTTTCTCCTTCAATAGAACTTTAAGCCCCTCTACCACCTAATTCACTGCATACAAAAGATGATTTAATATCTTCTAAATGACTCTATAAAAAACAAGCCTACCAGATGGCAGACTTAGTTGCCCTGGGGGATGCGGTCTGCCTTTCATGCAGAGGCTTTTGAATGGAGGTTTGAAAGAGAGAACTAGTGAACATGTTAATCTTCTTTTAGTGAGGTGCTGTGATCTAACGTCAAGCAGAAGTACAAGAGAAGGGAAATTTTGTTCATGGCTCAACAAGAGAACAAATGGAGAAGCACAGGAATACTGCTTTCTTAAGTGTGCTAGAAAAAACCCCATAACTGTGATCTTGGGCATCTCTTCAGAAATGTTGGGCAACAGTGTTTGGATTATGTCATTAGAGTCACTTGCCATCCAGTGCCTCAGTATACCTATGACATAACTATTAGTCCAGGCAAAGGGTAAGATTTGAGATGGTTATTGTTTACCAGAGACTCCTTGCTACTCCTTCGCTCCCAAATGCAAACAAAGGATGTTATCTGAATATTTTTGTAAATTTTCAGTGAGCCATAGGAAATAGCTATTCTGGGGGGGGTGTGTGTGTGTGTGTGTGTGTGTGTGTGGGCGGGGGGGAGTTTCCTTCTCATGGGGAAACCTGGAAGAAGTTACCTAACCTAAGAAACCCATCTAAAAGGGTGAATTTCTCCAAGACCAATTGTTTTTGCATCTTGGTTATTTTCTGAGTACTCCTGTGACTCATTCACATAACAAATATTGTATTTGATCATGGATTGTATGTGAACAGATCAATTTTCTCAGATTCCTTTGTTGTTGAGAATTATTTGTAGGGCTCTACCAAATTCATGACTATGAAAAATGCCTCACGGACCATGAAATCTGGTCTTTTGTGCTCTTACCCTATACCGGGGTTCTCAAACTTCATTGCACGGCAACCCCCTTCTGACAATAAAAATTACTACATGAACCCAAGCTGGGGGAATGAAACCTGAGCCTGCCAAGCCCCACCACCCCGGGTGGGCAGGGCAAAGTCCAAGCCCGAGCCCCCCCACCCCAGGTGGGCAGCCCAAGCACAAGGGCTTCAGCCCCAGGCAGGGGGCCTGTAACCTGAGCCCCATTCCCCAGGGCTGAAGCCGTCAGACTTTGGCTTCCGCCCCAGGTAGTGGGGCTCAGGCTTTGGCCCTAGGCCCCAGCAAGTCTAAGCCAGCCCTGGTGACCCCATTAAAGTGGGGTCCTGACCCACAGTTCGAGAATCATTGCCCTGTACTATACAGATTTCACGGGGGAGACAAGCGTTTCTCAAATTGAGGGTCCTGACCCAAAAGGGATTTGTGGGAGTGGGAGAAAGCTGCAAGATTTTAAGGGGGTTGTGGTATTGTCACTCTTTCTTCAGCTCTGCCTTCAGAGCTGGGCAGCCAGAGAGTGGCAGCTGTTGGCCAGGCACCCAGCTCTGATGGCAACACCCCCTCAGCACCTCTGTGTTGGTGCAATCACCCATGCTCTTTATTTACAGTATACTTTCCCACCACCTTCTAGCTACGAACAGCCTCTGGGACGGCTAGCTCCTGGAGCCAGCCGAGGCGCACTCCCTCTAAATCCCTGGTTCCTCCCTGTCCTTCTCCCCCCAGCTTCTTTCCTGCCAGCCTTTATGTAGCCCCTTGCTAACGAGGCCGGCAGCTGTTCCCTGTTTATCAATTAGGCCTGGGCTTACTCAGCCAGCTCCAATTCCCCTTTCTTGATTGGAGCTGACATGACAGTGGCCTGGCTTAGATTTCCTTAGCCAACCCCCTGTCACACACCCCTACAATAACCTTCTAACCATCACACAAATCCTTTTTGGGTCAGGATCCCAAAGATTACAACACTGTGAAACTGCCGATTTAAATAGCTGAAATCATGAAATTAACTATTTTTTAAATCCCATGACTGAAATTGACCAAAATGGGACCATGAATTTGGTAGGGCCCTAATTATTTTGCTAAGTAAATTCAGAGAATAACTCTTGATCTTCGCTAATTTGCAAGCAACTCATTGGAAGTATTTGATATTCAAGCTGTTTCACAGTAGATCACATGATACACTCAGAACAGAACAGAAATTTAACTCTTGGAATTTGTTGTCTGGTGCGTGTACTTTTGGTTATAAATTCAGTTTTTCTCTTCAAATATTCACATGAAAAGATCATTCTTGGTAACTGTTTCTACCAGCAAACTCATTTGCTAGGACATTTGTGGAAAGCAAACACAAAAGAGGAGGAACATAGTTGAAGCATATCCATTAAAATATTCAGATGAACAGTCACAGAAATGATGTTTATAGGATTCATCCGGCTCTGTTCTGAAGCAATATGATGAAGTGGGGAAACTTCAACTTCACAAGGTAGAAGCCGCTAGATGTTGGCTGGATGCAAAGCATGGGTAAATGGCAACAGGAAGCTCAATTGTTACTCACCCTTAAACAAAGGTAAGCCAACGTCATTTCATTTCTTTGCTTAACGAATGATACATAGCAAAGAGTCAAGTTCAAAAACCAAATAAACATAAGGAAGGAGTAGGGCATATTATTAGAGCAAAGAAAATGCCCTTATTAGGAACAGAGGAGAGTAGGATTTGCTATATTGCATTAAACCAGGGGTTCTCAAACTGGGGGTCGGGACCCCTCAGGAGGTCATGAAGTTATTACAGGGAGGGTCATGAGCTATCAGACTCCACCCTAAACCCCGCTTTGCCTCCAGCATTTATAATGGTGTTAAATATATTTTTATGTATGGGGGCTGGTCACACTCAGAGGCTTGCTATGTGAAAGGGGTCAGCAGTACAAAATTTGAGAACCACTACATTAAACCAATATGGCATTGTTAGGCGTTGGGGGGGGGGAAAGCTTGTTATGGGTTAATTTAAATCCCCAATGGGATTGATTGAAGGGTGCATTCACATCTATTAACATAACTAAGCATAAGCCCCCAGCTAAGACAAAAGATGTGTGTGAAACCTAGGAGCTTTGGGCTCAGTATTGTTTTGGGTAGGGGCTGTGTGTTGGTGTGTGAGGGAACACACACAAACTGAGAACAGATAAGAACAGAGAGAAGGAGGCAGAGGCAAAACAAAAACTCCAAGCAGAAGTCTGTAAGGCCAGGGTGACCCTAGAGCAGGGGCGGCTCTAGCAATTTCGCCGCCCCAAGCACGGCGGCACGCCGCGGGGGGTGCTCTGGCGGTCGCCGGTCCCGCGGCTCCGGTGGACCTCCTGCAGACATGCCTGCGGAGGGTCCACTGGTCCCGCGGCTCCAGTGGAGCATCCGCAGGCAGGTCTGCGGGAGGTCCACCGGAGCCGCCTGCCGCCCTCCCAGCGACAGGCAGAGCGCCCCCCACGGCATGCCGCCCCAAGCACGCGCTTGGCACGCTGGGGTCTGGAGCCGGCCCTGCCCTAGAGAAAGTTAAAGGGCTTTGGGTCTGTTGGCTAAAGAGGCTTGGGGCTAAAAGCTGCAATGCATCTCCTTGTTCTTGGTTGTCTCTGAATGCAGAGACACAAGACTGTATGTATCTTTGTAAATAAATAAAAGTGTTACTAAAGAAATACCTGTCAATTTTGACTCTCAGCTGGAACATCCACAGAGCCCCAAAATCTGACTAGCTCCTCAAGTTGAAAAGGGGCAACGGTATCCTTAGCCGTGGCCAATACATGATGCGTCAGAGGAAGGAAAACATTTTCAGCATGAGTCTTGTGATTAGCTTTCACCCTGAAGTATGAGATCTGATCCCCTTATCTTAGCATGTATTACTGGGATAGCTGCTTAGTAACAAGTAAAGATTTCAACTTAACAATGGATTGTTCATCCTTTGTGCTGTGTCAGGCAAAGAACAAGCTTTTAGATAAAACCTTATTTCTCTATAGACCTTCAGCTAACAGCATGATTGCTGTTGATGCCACTATGCATATTAAATAGCAACCTGTTATCATAAGAGAAGTCATTATTACATAAAACTGATAGACCATTTTTTTTCTAGTATGAAAGAGTCAATTCAAATGGAAAAAAGTATAAATGATACAGAAATCAGTGGTGAAAAACAAATAATGGTTGGATCCATTTTCTGAGCTATGGTAGCTTTCATTTTGCAGGCCTTCTCTATTCTATTCTCCCCACTTCCCTGGAAAGTTCATGAACCAGCCAGAGGAGGTACAGATCTCCCTTGCAACTTAGCACTGAATAATATGTTGGAAGCATCCTGTAATACATATGTATTTCTTTGACTGTATAACAGGTTCAGGAGTATGAGTGCTAACAACCAGTCAGGAAACCAAGTATTAGAATCATAGAAGATTAGGGTTGGAAGAGACCTCAGTGGTTCTCAAACTTTTGTACTGGTGACCCCTTTCACATAGCAAGCCTCTGAGTGCGATTTCTCCCCCTCACCTATAAATTAAAAACACTTGAATATATTTAGCACCATTATAAATGCTAGAGGCAAAGCGGAGTTTAGGGTGAAGGCTGACAGCTTGCCACACCCCCTAATAACCTCATGACCTCCTGAGGGGTCCCAACCCCCAGTTTGAGAACCCCTGAATTAAATCATCCCAGCCAGGGCTTTGTCAAGCTGGTCCTTAAAAACCTCTAAGGATGGAGATTCCATCACCTCCCTAGGTAACCCATTCCAGTGCTTCACCACCCTCCTAGTGAAATAGTGCTTCCTAATATCTAATCTAGGCCTCTCCTGCTGCAACTTGAGACCATTGCTCCTTGTTCTGTCACCTGCCACCATGGAGAACAGCCAAGATCCATCCTCTTGGGACTCCCCCCCACCCCTTCAGGTAGTTGAAGGCTATCAAATTCCCCCTCACTCTTCTCCTGACTAAACAAGCCCAGTTCCCTCAGCCCCTCCTCGTAAGTCATGTGCCCCAGCCCCCTGATCATTTTCATTGCCCTCTGCGGGACTCTCTCCAATTTGTCCACATCCCTTCTGGAGTGGAGGGCCCAAAACTGGACGCAATACTCCAGGCGTGGCCTCACCAGTGCCGAATAGAGGGGAATAATCATTTTCCCTCGATCTGCTGGCAATGCTCCTATTAATGCAGCCCAATAGGCTATTAGCCTTCAGTGTGACCAACTTGAGACTACCACAGGGCTTCCCAGCCTCTGCTGTGAATATTAGCTGTTCTTTCTTGGTTTTTATTTATATACCATTCATGATTTGCTAAATGCTTTTCAGGCTTGTTTAAATACAATCTGTGTCCTAGAGAGCTCACAAACTAAGTGGTCAGTGTACAGTGTGACTGAAGAGTGGAGTTTAGCAGTCATTGTATTACTTCCTCAATTTTTGTTTAATTATTATTTTGGATTTTCAGTATCTGCAAGGAGGACTAGGATTTCTAGGTCTTTTGAAAGACAGGTATTTGAAGAAGGGACTTGAAAAAGAAGAGTTAAGGAAAGGGACTACAGTTTTAACTCCGTAACAGCAGCCATCTGTACCTTCTCTCTCTTCCAGCCAGTTCTAGTACATTTAATATAGAGTCCTTAGAAACGAACAACAAAAAGGGTGAGGTGGCAAAGAGTGTTAACACACTAGCCTATTACCTCTGGACATGTCATTTCCAATCTAGCTGAGATCACAAGTGAAAATGAAGTTGGGTTGTCCCAATTGATCCCTTTGGGGACATCTGGTGACTAATTTTCATAAAATATCTTGGTCTTTCTTTAGTAAAGTATCTGCTTGAACTACTTTGGGAAAGAAGATTGTTTAAGTCATCAATTTTATTTGACAGTGTATTTTTATTTCTTTGGGTTTCCTCTTTGTGTGATGCATTCCCACCCCTTTCATTTCAAAACAAGAGTGATGGCTGATCAAAAACCTGTAATGTGAACAGACACAGGTGAGTTAGAAGGAATAGATCAGCAGCACAAACACGTCATATGGCAACAAAAAAATAGCCAGGTTAGAAAAGATGAAGCTACCTAAATATTTAATGAGCTATAATTATAGCTCAAGGTGGTCTAGATCCCAATTTTCATTCTTAAACACCCATGAGGTAGAAAACTAACTAATTGCGACCTTTTAAAAGTTGCTTCTTTGCTTACATTTTTGACTGAGCATTTTTCACTCTCATAGGTGTTTGCTGACACAATGCGTGAAATCCTGGCCCAATTAAAGTCAATGGGAGACTTGTCATTGATTTCACTGGAGCCAAGATTTCACCTAACATGTTTTCTGAGTAAGTAATTGTTAGGTAGAAATCAAGGCTCTCTTCCATGCAGGCACGATGGGCTGGGCTGGGCGAGACCTGGATGCTGCAGGGATCTGCTCTGGCCCTGGTGCCCCTGCACAGGAGTAAGCAGGTATGCTACTGCCACTGTTAGCACACCCTGAGCTCAGCCTCCATGTCTGCTCTGCAATGGGGAGGTGTGGCTGCAGCAAGTGTAGACATACCTCAGTTAGCTTTGTTCTAGCAGGAAGTAACAATAGCAAGAATCTAGTGAGTGACAGTAGCCATGAAGCCACCTCAGCATGGCTGGTGACACGACTTAGCCCCGCCCACCCAGGACCCTGGATATATTACTTTGAGCTAGCGTTGACCTACCTAGATCAAAGCTAGCTTATATGTCTATATGTGCTGCACTTACACTTCCCAACTGCAATGTAGACATACCTTAAGGGTGTAGCTTAGACTCTTTCAGACTCCTCCTGCTATTGGATACAGTCCTAGCTTTGGGGGAAAGCCCAGCTGGCCAGAGAACTGCACCCCATCCTGTCATACTCAGACCTACCCATAGGATCCACATATCTGACTTCTAGGCTCAATGATTGGAACTCATCTCAAACTCAACTCATCTCAAAGAATGAAACCTCACAAGCTAAGCTGGTACAAAGCATAGCATCCTCTCTGCTTAGCAACGTAGGTTTCCATGAACACATCATGTCAGTGCCCCTCTGTCTGCAGTGGCTCACCATTCAATACTGAATCCAATTCAAGGTCTCTGGTCTATGATTCAGAGCCCTCCATGGAACGGTCCTAGCTTCCTCCTCTGCAACCGTGACCTTTCACAACAGCTGCATTCCACTGTAACGATGAAACTGTTGACCAGTGGGGGAGTCTCATAAGTGAGAGAGACAGCACTTTCACCTAGTCCAGAGCAAGACTATGGAGCTTGCTCTCTTCCCCCTCCCCCCAGAGATGAAAAGGACCATGGACCTCACCCTGATCAGGACTCGGTATGAAACTCATCCCTTTGAATTAGCTTCCCCTCCATTTTTTCAGAATTGAATAATCAACCAACAAAAACACAAACCTAATTTCCAACTCTGCTCACTTTGATTCTAATCTACCCCTTCCTGCAGGGGAAGGGGAGAGAGACTGGCATTTGGGGGTGGGGGTGTAACTAAGAGGAACTTAGATACTGCAGAGATGTGTGTGATCTAAGAACCTAGAAAGAGAGATCAGATTAGCTAGGTAGCGCTATCTGCATTAGTGTGGATGGCTGAGTCGTACTCCTCAAAAGAGGAGTGGCTGAGAAGTGAGGCCAGAGCCATCCACCCTTTGCACCTGCACAGACAGTGCACTGGGAGGGGATGGGTTTGTATGGGCAGTAAACATGGATGCTGAGGCTTCGATCTACCTCTGTCAAGTGCAGTCAGAATGCCTAGAGCTACTCCCACTGAGGCCACTTCCCACTAGTGCATCTCTGCGCTTGAAGGCACAATTTAGCCCTGCGCCATGTTGCCGTTGTAAATGCCATCTGTGTTGTCTGTCTTTGTAAACCCTTTCCAGAGCCCTATAAAAACAAGAGGAGGGGCATGAACCTCTCAGGATTCATGGAATTATACCCTGCAGCTCTACTAATTGGGTGTTAATCATGCTGACTTTACTTAGGCAAAACTCCCCTAACACTGACTTTAATAGAGTGCAGCAGATTGCAGGATCAGGCCCTGAGCATCTTGGAAGACATGAATAATAATCAGTATGTGCAGAAATACTGCAGTTTGCAACTCAAAAGAACACTTTAAATCTGCTTAGCAATTTGTAACGCCCACAGTAGCACACTGTGTAACGCTGCAGTAAAAGACAAATCCACTTACCCATTAAATATGGTTTCAGAATTTGTCTATCACCAACTCACAATCAGAAAAAGGAGAAAGGGGGGGGGGAAACAACCATCCAATATGCAGGTTGATTGAGAGAGAAAAAATTGGGTCTCCTCTCCCCAAAGATGCTGTTTTATCCTCTATTTTCTGAACTCTCAGTAATTACCACCCAAATGGGCCTTAACCCCAATCATTGCTCTCTTTCCAATTATGTTCCCTCTCAAATGTGAATGTTTTTCAGAACTGACAACTTTCTTTCAACACATGCATTAGTGCCTGGGAAAGCCAACCCACATTTCACAAAAACATTTGGTGAATTACATTATTTTTCTAGAGTGAAAATCTCAACACATCTTTGATGGGCTGATGTCATCTTGTCCTGCCAGGCTTTTACCTTTATATTAGCCACATGCTGTTTAAACTGAATGGATTCATGCTGCAGGCCACTTTGATCCGTTAGCTAACTTTATATATGGTCCCTACCTAAAAAATTTCTCAGTCGTACCGTTTCTGCCATGGATGGATGATATAAAACCCACTTTAAGGGCCTTTTACACTTGTATTTAAATGCATATCTTTTTACTGACTATTGATCTAGAGAGCAGAACTGTTCCAATTGCTGTATTCTATTATTTTACTGGTTGGCTGTTTAGCACTAATAATGGATTCAGTGCTGTTCAAGACTGAAACATAAAAATCATAGGCAAGATCCTCAGCTGGTATATTGAATTGAACCCTGTTGATTTGCACCAGCTGAGGATCTGGCTCAAACTGTGCTGCAGAGGATACAATCTAAAAGACAAATATAAAGGCAGGGTGCACTGGGGATTCCAGAGGAGGGAATAACTGAATATTTTTGGTAACTTATGTCCTGCACTATAGAGGCATTGCAGAAGGGATGGGATTTTTGGAGGGGTGGGGTGTTGAATGAAGGGGGAGGATATTGGCTTTGCAAACTAGGATGGAGAGGTCATTCCAGGCAAAGGGGTCAACACTGGGAAAGGAGTTGAATTGACGAAAAGAAAAGTTGACAATTTGTAATGCTCAACCTTGCGAGCAATAAAAGATGGGCATCATGTAGCGATGTGACAAACCAACAAGGCAAAGACCATTAGGGCCAAATTGGGGAACTGAGCGTTCACCCCAAGTGATCAGACTGTGTTCTAGGGACCATCCTCAGGCCTGAGGGAAAGGAATCTTTGCCCCCAGCCTACAAAGAGGGAATGGCACTGCTAGAATAACCTCTGGGCTCCAGTAACCCTTGCAGCTGGCACATTTCACCTCCACTGGGGAGAATGATCGGTGGATCCAAACCCTCACAGATCTACTTGCACTGCCCTGGTTCTTTCCCCAAAACTTCCCTGCATGCTGGGGTGCAACAAGCCCTGACAGACAGCAGTTTATTATTAGACTGTGTGACAAAGTTCCTCCTCTGCCTTGGTGGGTCCTGCACTTATAGGCGGATTTGCTCGCCTCAGAGATTCACAGTAGCTCTCAGTTTGGCCACTTTTGCTAGTTGCTCAAATCTGCCATCTACTCTGCTAACCTCATCACTGGCCAGCATGGGGGAAACTGAGAACAATCCCCAGTCTCTGTGTCCCACCTAGTGGGTTGGGGACAGGCCAGATCCCTTTCCAATTTAGACTTTTCCTTCTGGTGTTTCTCACAAACCAGGTCAACTCCTGTGTCAGATCAGGGGATGGGGGGAACCCAGACCCCCCACACTGGGTTCAAACCCAGGGCCCTGTGGATAGCAGCCATCTACAATCTTCCCTGTATCAGCTGTGTGACAACAACTCCCTGAGCTACTTCCCCAGCACCTTCTTTATCCTCATTGCAGGATCTTCCACCTGAGCACACTTGAACTCTTCACTCCTCCAGCGGCACTCCTTGCACACCCCCATACTAACTGATGGGAGGTCCTTTTTAAACCAGGTGTCCTGATTAGCCTGCCTGCCATAATTGATTCTAGAACAGGGGCGGCTCCAGGCCCCAGCACGCCAAGCGCGTGCTTGGGGCGGCATGCCGCGGGGGGCGCTCTGCCGGTCGGGCGGCAGGCGGCTCCGGTGGACCTCCCGCAGGCGTGCCTGTGGAGGGGCCGCTGGTCCTGCGGCTTCGGTGGAGCATCCGCAGGCACGCCTGCGGGAGGTTCACTGGAGCCGCGGGACGGGCAGAGCGCCCCCGGCTGCATGCCGCCGTGCTTGGGGTGGCAAAATGGCTAGAGCTGCCCCTGTTCTAGAAAGTTCATAATTGGCTCCAGGAGTCTTGATTAGCTCGCCTGTCTTAATTGGTTCTAGCAGGTTCCGGATTGCTCTAGGGCAGCCCTTGCTCTGGTCACTCAAGGAACAGAAAATTGTTCATCCAGTGACCAGTATATTTGCCTTCGACCAGACTCCTGTACCCCACCGGTCTGGGTCTGTCACAACTGATACAAGTTGATCACTGAAGTATTGGTGAAGAGGCCACAGAAGTGTCTGAACTATAATCAGCCTTGGCAACTGGCAGTTTACCAAATTAATCCTTCAACCCTGGCTCATCCAAAGTGATTCAGGTTCTGAAGAAGCGAGATGAATAGAGCAAGCTGCTGAATACAGCTTCCTACTAAGAATATGAAAAGACCCAGGGGAGGGATAGCTCAGTGGGGGGGATAGCTCAGTGGTTTGAGCATTGGCCTGCTAAACCCAGGGTTGTGAGTTCAATCCTTGAGGAGGCCACTTAGGGATCTGGGGCAAAAATTGGTCCTGCTAGTGAAGGCAGGGGGCTGGACTCAATGACCTTTCAAGGTCCCTTCCAGTTCTAGGAGATTGGTATATCTCCAATTATTACCTATTACCTTTTATGCTGGAAATAGACATATGGTTTGAAATACTGGAAGAGGGAGGACTACAAGCTACCTTGAAACATCTACATGAATAGTTAAGCCTGACAAGGTTAATGAGGAGAACAAGTTGATTGGGGAGTTGGATAAAAGTGTCAGTATCTCAGTGTAATTTTTTATCTCATTCCTAGAGAAGATTTTCAGAAACCTTGAATGAGAAGAAAGGATATCAAGATAGAGAATATTGCTGAACCCCCTAGAGATTTTTTGAAACAATGGTCAGAGGCAAACACAGTGAAGGAGTTTACCCTTAGGGTGAACACGCAGAAGACCAAGATTGTGTGTAGTACAAACATGGAAAGAAAAAAAAAATTCACAGCTGATGGTGTGGGGGAAGGGATAGGAAGTAAAAGATGTATGTCTGTCTGGATCAGGAAATCTGTGTTATATCAGACCATAAGAACTGAATCAATATGAATTAACACTGGACAGAATGTTTAGAAGACTTAAACGTACAAAGAGTAGGTTTCTTACTGATATTATGGCAAATAGTTTTGGTCCCCAATTAGGTTCTGGAATGGTGGGGAGAGAATCCTGTAAAATGAATTTTTTAAAGTTTTGCCTACAGTGCTAGAAATCCAAACACAACAATATTTGTGCTAAAACATGGGAATTGGAAAGCGACTCTGCCTATAAACAGAAAAGTAAAATTGCCTTCTTTCACTGTCCAAGGGGAATGAAATATAAAAACTAAACAGGATACATGATGAAACAGGATACGTGGCATACAAGTAAATGAAATGTTTATAACTTTCAGTGTTAATGCACGGAATTATACATAGTTAGTCAAATTGGAATCTGATCAGAACTCCTGGATCAATACACTTACCCAGGTGGAAAGTGTCATGGTATCATTAACTGTCACTAGTGGGCAGTTTCTCAGTCTTACATCTCACCCAGAGATGATCCCTCCAGCCTTTAACACATTGGTTCTGTGCTGACTGGGAGGAAGAAACGCAACCAGGTTAGTCACAAGCAACATTTTCTACAACAGATTCAGGTTTTTCCTTGATGGTCTCCCATCCATGCACTGACCAAATCTTATCCTGCTAATTTTAGGAGAGCTGACAAAAATCACAGCCACGGTCAATTCATATTGGCCTGATGTAAGAATAAACACCGACTCATTAACCTTTGCAACCCAGAGCCATGTCTGGAGTCTGGAAATAAAGGTTAATACCCCCATCCCATGACATAGGCTAATATCCAGTTATTCCGATGGTTATATTTGCTTCTTTAAGTGGTTAGTCTGGCCCTGTGTTTGCAGCCCTGGTAGTCTGCAAGATATCATACCGTACAACTATAATTGATCGAGGACTGAATATGAGAAGCATATTTATTAATTATTATGTATTCTGGTAGCACCTAGAGTCCCTGATCAAGATTTGGGCCCCCAGTATGTTGGACCCTGTGTTCACATATAACAAAAAGGTCCTCCAACTGTCATTTGCAATCTGTTCTTTCACATGACCTACATTTTTATGGCAGGTTCTTTAAAAAAAAAAAAAAAAAAAAGGAAGAGAGAAAATGAGAGGCAACTGTTTGATACTGCTGACCGGGGCGGGGGGGAGGGGGTGTTGGAATATTAGCAGCAGTCCTGACTGAGAAGGATTAATAGGCAGAGTGCAAGTGGGAAGGTCAAAGGTGAAAAATAAATGTAGTTTATCAGAGGGTTGCAGAAATAAAGGAATTAATCACATTGTTATCATCACCCCATATGTGGTACAGAGTTAATCAGCTCTGAATGAAAGTATATTAGCTCAGGGAGAATTATTCATGCATAGCAGGTGTTCTCCCAATCCCCATGCATGGAAGCAGGGAATGCGAACAGTAATTGGTGTCCAGCCCTTCTCTAGCCAGCAGCTATCATTCCTGCTGGCTTGAATTAATCATCCAAATTGCTATGTTTGTCTACAACCGTGGTTTTAGAGGACCCCGTGGACCCCTTGAGGTCCGCAGACTGTGCAAGATTTCCAAAAGGGTCCGTATGACCATTAAAAATATTTGTAGGGGTTTGCAAATGAAAAGAGGTTGACAACCACCGGACAACAAAGTATTTTTCAACATAATGAGATTTATTTATTATTTTTTTGTAGTTGGTGAGTTATCTAGATTGATCCCAACCTTAGTAAGAGAGAGAAGGGGCCTGAGGGATAGTTGATAACTCATGGAAATTTTGAAATACCATCGCCTATTCATTTCACAGTGGTTTGAAAAATGACGATGATTCATTTATCCTGTCTGTCACTGTATGTTAGGGAGCGGCAGCAGACTACTAGCAAAAGGGACCCTGCATGCAGGTGATTCAACACTCAGCAGAAAAAGGCAAGTCAGATATCTACCTTTAAATAAGAATTTCTCTTTTTATACATTTCAAAAATGCAGATTTTATTTGTAATGGTCCAAGTTCAGCCTAGATGCAGAGGGAAACATCTCCACAGGCCCTTGATCCTACAAAGAGTTAAGCGCCATCTGCTCCTACTTATTTCACAGAAGGGGCTAAACACCTTACAGGGTCAGATCCATAACAACTAATGATCTTCCTTCCTTTTAAGTCAAAAGCAAATCTTCTGTAGATTTCAGTGGGAACAGGACTGGGCCTTACCTACTGTACATATAGGACCCAGTCCTGCAAAGTGCTAAGCACTCTGGCTGTGATTCAACAAAGCACTTTAGCACATGCTTAATTTCAGCACATGAATAATCCCCCTGACTTCAGGGGGACTATTCACATATGTAGCTTGAAGCACGGGCTTAACTTCTTCACTGGATAGGCTCTTGAGGGCTTATCACCTGGATTCCGATTTAACGAGTGAGTGAGTGAAGTCAATGGCAAGACTCCCATTGGTTTTAATGGGCTCTGGAAAAGCAGCTTTAATCTGCACAGGAAATCTGGGACCGTCTCACACCCATCATTCCTTCTCAAGTCACACTCATCACAATTTCTTCATCATCTCACACACAGAGAGGGAAAGATTGGATTCAATGGCCTCCTAAAGGTCTCCTTATAGTCCTAACAATTCTGTCTCAGAAAGCACTGGACAGCGCTATGTTCTTTCCATCACTCAATCCAGCTGCTATGCTACGAAGTTGATGGAACATTTATACGTCTCTGACCAATCTCACAAATTAATAACATGAAAATGCACCTGTACTACTTAAGGCTGAAATTGTTTCTAATATGATGTCTCGTTTCTTTAAGATATGAAGATAAATCTGAGTGTTACAGGAGCAGGAATAAAGGCTTTAAGTGTATTTGAAAGGTATTTCCAACTAACATTATAAGTGATCAGTACCCCATATCCATTTTAAGCTTTGAGAGTAAAGATTATGGGCCAAATTCATCGCTGTATAGCCCCAAGGGAGTCAGTAGATATGTCTACAATCTTTTATTTCATGCTAAATCATTATGACTTAATCACGTCTTTAACTTTTCTTAAAATAAGTTATGGGCCAAATTCAGATTTTACTGGAGCTGCATCCATTTACAACAAGTCTGAATTTGGCTCTTCGGGACATGTGTTCTGAGGGGAACTCTGCTGAAGCTAGTGGGGTTACATCAGGGTTCATTTGGCCCAATATCTATTCTAGTCACTCCAACTTATTGTCAAATGTTAGGCCCTGATTCTGCAGTTTGCAACACAAGGGTGGGCTGCTGCATGCATGCGGAGCCCTGTCCTGCCTGTTCTAAACGGCCAGACTTGGACCTTAGCAACCCCTTCAGCACGCTTCCTAGGCAGAGGAGCTGAGTATTGCCTGAAGCTTTCTTCTAGTCTCCAGAATGTTGCACTGACTGTACAAATGTTTAATTTACTTTTAGCTCCCTCTTGTGGATCTTATCAAAAGGCTACATGATTGTTGTGACATTTTCCTGAAGTTATCTGTGTACATTAGCGGTACAACTGTACGTACCCAACTAATACCTTTGAGGCCTGATCCAAACCCCATTAAAGTCAATGGGAATCCTTCCACTGACTTCAATGGACTTCGGACCAAGCCTAAATGACTCTTATGTGTTCATCCTCTTTGCTTGTCTGACCAAGTAAACTCATGGTTCCAGCTCAGCTTCCTTAATCAAAGCATTTTAAAGACTAAAATGCTTTCCCGTGGGCCAGGGGATCTTCTCCCTTATACACACCCCACTCACTTCCACTGTCTGCAACTTTAACTTATCCTCTCCCCTGTTTTCCTTCCTCTTCTGTAGCTCAGTCCGCCCAACAGCTCTGCCTATTGCCACTGTCCCTGGTGTACCCCTGCTTCAATCCTCATCTCTTCTTTATCCTGAGGCCTTGACTTTCACAATTCTCTTTAAAAGGTCTCACCAAGTGCCAGTGCTCTAGACTCCAGCATGTGCAGAATGCTGCTGTCTTCCTTCTCCTCCATACTCCATGCTCAGACAATGCTGCTAGTGCCTCATCCATTTCCAGAACCGGTTCAGATTCGTTCTCCTTGTTTTAAAATGCTCCATGGCCTTGCTCCAGCTTATCCGATGGGCTTTCTCTCTCTCTCTCCTTTCTTCCCTCTGCTAAAGAAGCACTAACCGGCTCTCATTGCTGCTGCAAGAGCTTTCACTGCTGCCAGAGCTCCTGCCACCTGGAACAGCTTTTCTGCAGCTCTGCACCTTATGGATTCTTTCAATTTTATTTTTTTTCAAATCTCATGAAAATGTGTATTTCCTCCCTTGCCAAGATCTCCGAATCTCTCTCTCCCTATGTGCCATCAGCTTTTATTTTAATTCTGTAACTGTTATTTACATTGGTAAAATATTTTGGGATGCAATTGGAATGAAATACGCTGTGCCAAATAAAATGGCATTGTGAGAAGGAGCTGGTGTGGTCTAGTGGTTGGGGACTGGCTTGGGACTCCAGGCAGCTGGGTTCTATTCCAGGGTCTGTTCCTGACTTGCTTTGTGACCTGGGGTAAGTCTCTTTACCTCTATTTTCCCCTCCCATCCTTTCCGGTTTAGTTTGCAAGTTCTTTGGGATAGGGACATTCTCTTAGCAGTGGCAGTGGAGCCTTCCCAAAAGTGTGGGGAGGGGGGCAGGGCCCTCCATGGCCCCACCCTGCCCTCCTCTTCCCCCTCAGGCCTTCCCCCCCCCCACGCGCAGCCAAGCTGGATCAGGGCTAGGAAGCCTAGGCCCCTCCATCTGCCCAGAGCAAGGGGGACAGAGCAGCCCCCAGCCCATGTCCCCACCCCATGGGCTCCCCACCCAGGGCAGGTGGAGGATCCATGGCTCCCCACAGCTGCCTGTGTGGCTCTTACCCTGACCCGGCTCCGGCCAGGGAGCGGGCCTTCGAGCCACAACCCGGCCACGGTAAGAGCTGCCCAGGCAGATATATGGCGTCGCAGACCCTCCATCTGCTCTGGGTGGGAGGTTCGGGGGTGGGGACATGGGCTGGGGGCTGCTTTTGGGGGCCCCCTGCCCTGGGCAGGTGAAGGGTCTGCAGCTGCCCAGGTTCCCCAGCCAGGCTCCAGCTGCGGGCCGAGCTGGAGGGCAGGGCCTTGAGGGGAAGAGGACAGGCAGGGCCAGGCCTGTCCACTTTCAAAACATGGGAGGACCATGGCCCCCTGGCCCGTCTCGTTCTGGTGCTCCTGTCTCTTATTGTGTGATGCCAGACACAATGGAGCCCTGATTTCCATGAAACTTCTAGGCCTACTAATAACACAAATAATAATAGTGTTTCTAGATCTTTAAAAAAATGTTTTTTAATCAAATGCACATAACACTGAAGTGCAGCTCACTAGAGTGTGACACATGTTATTGTCGGGGACTCGAACCCCAACAGCGAAGTTCGTTGTCTGACCGCAGAGAGACCAGGCAACACCAGCAAGGTCCGATCAAAAGTTCTTTATTGATAAGTGCACGTATCAGTAAAGAACAGCTCGTATCCGAAAAGAACCAGCCCCCCCTTTACAGCTTAGTATTAGCTTATATAGACAGTTTTATTACGTCATAGATCATTCACTAGAGCAATCCACCCTCTTTGTCTAACAACTAGAAATTAGACACCTTCTAATATATACGCATGCCTAGTCTCTACAATATTGAATTGTTAATATCTCAACAAGCGCCAAAGGTTAGGAATGTGAGGGAGTTAAAAACACACCGAACACTAAACCAGGGAGTTAGTCAGAACTGTGAGATGCTTGTGTTCCTTATCAGTGCTTGAGACAGTTTGTCTCTCAATATAACACAGCTGGTCCCAGCCCGTTCACTGATCTCACGGTTTCCCAGGGCTTTGTAAGACAATACTGCTTTTCAGTATTTCACTCTGGATTTTCCCAGAAACCTCTGCTAGCCTGATTTTTGTCAGGTTGGCACAACTGGTTTTGTGCTACATCTTTATTCAGGCCTAACATTATGCAGCCCATGAATGGCCACCTGCCTCTAGGCCAGTGATCCCCAAACTTTTTTGGCCACATCCCCGCCCTTATTTGGCCGGGAACTGGTGATCAAGGCCGGGGCTGGGGCTGGGGTTGGGGGCAGGGCCTGAGCAGAGCTGGGGGCAGAGTGGGGCTGGGTGGGACTCCTTCCCTGCCCCCCATGGGGGCTGGTCTGGAACTCACTGCCCCCCCCCAAATATTCCTCTGCTCTCCTATATGGGAGGCTTGCTCCACAGTTTGGGGACCACTGCTCTAGTCCAATTTATTTCAGTGCTATCTCATTTTCTACTTGAGATACTCATAGAGTCAGAATGTTTAAGATCAGGAAGGATCCCGGATCATCTAGCCTGATCTTCTGAAATGAGACCAAAGTAATACAACCCACAGGAGACTCGGCTATTACATACCACAGGCAGAAAATAGGAGGAACCAAGTTGCAACAGTGTCTGAGGCCCTGGCAATGGCAGGAAAATGATTAAGTGAGATTCACTCAATAACATGACAAGTGACCTGCATCCCATGCTGGAGAGGAAGGTGAAATGGACTATAAGGTGGATAGAAAGCTGGCTAGATCGTCGGGCTCAATGGGTACTGATCAATGGCTCCATGTCTAGTTGGCAGCCGGTATCAAGCGGAGTGCCCCAAGGGTCAGTCCTGGGGCCGGTTTTGTTCAATATCTTCATTAATGATCTGGAGGATGGCGTGGACTGCACCCTCAGCAAGTTTGCAGATGACACTAAACTGGGAGGAGTGGTAGATACGCTAGAGGGTAGGGATAGGATACAGAGGGACCTAGACAAATTAGAGGATTGGGCCAAAAGAAATCTGATGAGGTTCAACAAGGACAAGTGCAGAGTCCTGCACTTAGGACAGAAGAATCCCATTCACTGTTACAGACTAGGGACCGAATGGCTAGGCAGCAGTTCTGCAGAAAAGGACCTAGGGGTTACAGTGAACGAGAAGCTGGATATGAGTCAATAGTGTGCCCTTGTTGCCAAGAAGGCTAACGGCATTTTGGGCTGTATAAGTAGGAGCATTGCCAGCAAATCGAGGGACATGATCATTCCCCTCTATTCGGCATTGGTGAGGCCTCATCTGGAGTACTGTGTCCAGTTTTGGGCCCCACACTACAAGAAGGATGTGGGAAAATTGGAAAGAGTCCAGCGGAGGGCAACAAAAATGATTAGAGGGCTGAAGCACATGATTTATGAGGAGAGGCTGAGGGAACTGGGATTGTTTAGTCTGCAGAAGAGAAGAACGAGGTGGGATTTGATAGCTGCTTTCAACTACCTGAAAAGGGGTTCCAAAGAGGATGGATCTAGACTGTTCTCAGTGGTACCAGATGACAGAACAAGGAGTAATAGTCTCAAGTTGCAGAGGGGGAGGTTTAGGTTGGATATTAGGAAAAACTTTTTCACTAGGAGGGTGGTGAAGAACTGGAATGGGTTACCTAGGGAGGTGGTGGAATCTCCTTCGTTAGAGGTTTTTAAGGTCAGGCTTGACAAAGCCTTGGCTGGGATGATTTAGTTGGGGATTGGTCCTGCTTTGAGTGGGGGTTGGACTAGATGCCCTCCTGAGGTCCCTACCCTGATATTTTATGATTCTATGACCCCTCCCGCCCAGTCACTGCCAATCTGACCTGGGGGCAGGGGTGAAAGTAACGTAAAGGATTTACCGGTACTCCAGAGTCCTTAGGAGGGGCGGGACCTCAATGGAAGAGGGGTGGCCTTTAAATCCACAGGCACTTTAAATCAGGATTTAAAGGGCCTGGGGATGTGGCTGTGGCAGCAGCAGCTAGGAGCCCCGAGCCCTTTAAATCACCCCTGGAGCTCCCAGCTGCAGAGGTGGCTGGGAGCCCCGGGGGGTGGGGAGTGATTTAAAGGGCCCGGGGCTCCAGCTGCTGCTACCGCAGCAGAGCCCTGGGCCCTTTAAATCACCACCGGAGGGGGCTCCCAGCTGCCGCCGCTCCCCCGGGGCCCCAGGATCTGGCGGAGCTTTAAAGGGCCTGGGGCTTTGCTGCAGTAGCCAGGAGCCCCTGGCCCTTTAAATCACCGCCAGAGTCCTGCTGCCGCTACCTCAGGACTCTGGGGACAATTTAAAGGGCCCGGGGTGGTAGCAGCTGCCGGAGCCCTGGACCCTTTAAATCGCCACCCGAGTCCCACCGCTGCTTCCCCAGGGCTCTCGTGGCAATTTAAAGGGCCCGGGGCTCCAGGATCGGCTCTTGCTGGTACACCGTACTGGGGTGTCCCGGCTTACTTTCACCTCTGCCTGGGGGCAAATTCCTTCCCGTCCCCATGTATGGCAATCAGTTAGACCCTGAGCATGGGAACTCACTCCACAAGATTTTGTGACAATGTGATACACAGTATATGAAGAAGCAGCTATGAGGTATTGTACTGCAGAACATTCACCTAGCAGTCCAATATACTGTACGTGATGTGCTTTTTTCCAAAACAACAGTCACTGAGAGGTATTGCAAGTTCACAGAGGAGATGCCGTTTTGCCTCCCACTCTCTCATTGAATAGGCTCACTTGTCTATTTAGAGAACAACCAGCATGTCCTACCACCCCTGCACCTGGCACACTCCACCCAGAGCTTTCAGAAGAGCTAATTGGTGTGGTGGTGCAAAGGGTATCAATGAAGTGGAAAATGCAGGCTCCTTTTTGTGCAGTCCACACTGTTTACATGTCACTTTGTCAGGAAACTTATTAACAGTTGTGCATGTCTATACTGGCTCCAGCCTTTTGCAAACACAAAAAGGCTACATCAGTCTCCTGTACGCCCCATTCAAATCAATGGGCTTTCACAGTCAGGGCATAATTTGGCCTTTAAATAGGAATACACTGCATAGAAGCTGAAGGAAATTGTCTTCTCTTTCACTGGTTGAGACTCCAGAGGGCTGTCTGAGCCTCCCTAGGAAAAGGGCCAACTTGACTTCCACCCACTTTGACACGCAAATGAACTGTATTTAATGTAAAATAATAAGTCTCCCATTAGGAGCTCATACTTTAATCACTGGAAGTATGCTGCCTAGGAAAAAAACTGAATACAGTTCTGCTCTGAGACACAGGACTGGATTTGGCCTGGAGTCTCTCTCATGAGGTGAGGAAACAAGGTCTGTGTTGCAGAAAAATGTTAATGTAAAACAAAGGTATTGTTGGGTCAGCAGGAGAGCTCCCTAGGAAGGCATATTTCTGGGTCCTCCCAGCTTTGCAAATTTGGGTTGAATTATGCTATGTTTTGGGCTACAAATTATTTTCAGCTGGGGCCAATGAGGAGCTGTACCTCTGGAAGTGACTCAGGTTTAGACAAGTTCCTCCTCAAAACCAGTTAAATTATGTTGCACCACCCCTCATCTAGGGTTGCCAACTCTCCATGGCCAATTATTGCTTGGTTCAGCTGCAGAAATGACACTGGCAGGTCACAGGAAAGGTTTAGAATCAACAATTCCCTTAAGTGGGCCCAGATTTCCAGCTAGCAAGTACTGGAGGTTTCAGGCCATGCTTCCTGACTATACGGTCTGAGGAACTCTATCCCTCCTGTTTGGCCTCTTTGGCCTCACTAACGGCCATGCTCTTCTAGAAGCTTTTCCCAGATTGCCAGGGCACTGGTATTCCTGTCATACTCCTGCTGGATTCTCAGAAACAAACTGGTGGGAGTTCTACACACATACACATCCAGGGCCAGAATTTGGGCCACGGTTTGACATGTGATAAGATCAGCATCATGCTTGTTGAAGTTTAGATAACAATGGGAATCTGCCAGTAACAGCAGTGCCAGAGGGACCTGAGGAGAAGGTTAAGGAAGGGTGGCAATAGGAGAGTTGAGGAAAGCTGTCAGTGAATGAGTTGGTAAAGTCAAGCCAATCGAGGGCTAGTGCACCGGGCTGTGACGGCCCAAATCTTGACTGTGACAGCTAGAAATTGGTGCCAAATCAAGTGAACTCGTCACTCAATCTTCCCTGCGCCCTGCTGGTGTCAATCCTTTTGAGACTGGTAAGAACTGACAGCACTGAAATTAGCCTGAATGCAGGGATGGAGCTGGCAAGAACAACACACCGCAGAGCTCACGATGCAGAGAGCTAAACGCAGACGCTGCTGCTACTACATCAGGATGCAGTGAGACAAACCATGAGTGGGTGGCAGCGCTCTCCTCTTGTCCTGCCCTGTTAGCAGGTGTTAGAACTCAGGGGAGAGATGTTGTTGACTCATTGTGGCAGGTGCAGCTTGTTAACTTCAGACCTGCCAGTGTCAGGCAGCTTGTGTGACATGCACATCTATAAGGCCCCCTTGTGTACTCCCAGAGCCTAGACAGCTCCACACATTCATATGGGCTTAGGGGGAGAAGCAAGTTGATCCTCACAGCCAGTGAAAGCAGTCTGGCTGCCTCTCTCCCTGGCCAGTTCCCAGCGCACAGGGTGCAGCAGAGAGGGAAAGAGGAGGAGTCCATGGAGGTCAGTGCCCCACATGCAGGGTAAGTGAGGGGCTCATAGGGATAACCAGCTGGGGAGAGGGACATACGAGGGGACCAGGAGCTTTTGTTGGCATTAGGAGTTAATGGGGGACCAGGGTTGAGAGGGGCTAACAGAGACAGAATGAGAAGCAGGTGTGAGTGAGAGAGGCTAATGGGGGAAACAGAATGGGAGAAGAACTAAGTGGGGCAGGGTAGGGAGAAGATCTGATGGAGGAGCTACCTAATGCCACCCTATAGCAACACCCCCCACTAATCCCTCTAGTAACTCCTCTGCTTCCTTTCAACTCAGCAACTGCACCCTCTTGAGCTCCCAGATACCTTTGCCAACAACAAACCTCTGGGGATGCCCCACACCTAGGACAGATGCATTTATTTGCAAATGTCTCTGCAGTTTAGTGCATCATATGATTATTTCATTTCTGCAGCACACAAAATGTACAAGGCACTTGAGACAAACATTTTAAACAACCACCACCCTCCCTTCCCTGCAGAGCATACAAGCAGAGGCAAAAAGTAGGAGCACCAGACAATGTGGAACAGAAATCTGAAACAACAGAAGTAAGGTCAGGGAGTTACTAAGGCCCCCATCCAGCATTGGTTATGACCCATGTGGGGGAGTCCCACTGAAGTCAAATATAAATATCTACCTGCTATAGGTTTTTTTTTCCTCCAGCCATTTTCTTCCTTCTGTATGTTTGTTCTGTCTCAATCCCCCCAACAACTCCTATTATTCCTTCCTGTTCCTTCTCTTGTTCTTGGACTCCTCCATCTTCTCTTGGCTGCCTTTCTCCCTCTTACGGAAAGCTCCTCCTCACCTTCTCTAGCAATAGACTTGGAGTCCTCCCATGGCCTCCTCCCCTCTCCAGCAGGGGAAAGGGAGAAGAGGACTTGGGCTCAATGTGGATGGGGGAGGCCAGGCCACTCCCACAAAGGGAAAAGGCTAGAGAAGTGAAGGAGAAAAAACAAGGGCACAAAGAAAGAATTGGCTTTGCATCTTCATTTTGCACTAGCCTCTCTCTCATGGATCTTCCCAGAACCATAAATAGCAGAATACGGCCCTCACCCAGCTGCAATACATAGCCAGTTTGGGGGCTGTGCTACACTGATTAGACTGTGAATTCATCCAAAGCTTTTAAGCAATGATAGGGCAACTGGAAAGAGGGGGCCTCAGCCACTTCTCACTGAAGTCAGTGAGAGTCTTTCTATTGACTTTAGCAGCACTGGATTGATCCCAGGGTTTGGCAGTTCCATGCCAGCTGAGGGAATGGCACAGCGTTTAATAGCTTTAAGAGATCAGTTCTGCTCCCATTGACTTCAGTGGGCACAGGATTTGACTATAAATAATGGCAAGGCCTCCTGGCTGCTGAGCCTTGGCAAGTGGCAAATCCTTCAGCCGCTGAGCCCCCTCGTCTTGCAATAACTCCTGTAGCTAACAAATCCCTGACTCCAGTGCTGTGTGGTTAGCACATCAGAGAAGGAGTGTGACACTTGTGCTACCCACCAGTCAGTGAATAGCTCTTGATTGTCAATAGCCCGGTGTTTGCCAGAAAGAGCAACAGTTCACATCTCTAATGTTTCGGGGCCTATGCAGCTTGGAATCCACTTTCAACTGAATTCTTTCATCAGGGGAATGAATGCTGGCTTGTGGCTTGGCTGCTCTGTAGGATTTTGAGCTCAGAATGTGCTGTTCAAAGAAATGTTCACATGTTCTCAGTCTGCCTTTTGTGTCTTTAGCAGAAATTATTCAGTGAATGATTTAATGTCCATCTCTTAGTATTGAAAATAGCAGCACTTGGAGGCATGTATTACAACTTGGCTCTTTTTTAATGGTATTTATTCCGTTTTGAGCACCCGCATCTGCTGGGTGCTTCACAGAAACAAAGAGACAGGCTCTTCCCTGAAGAGCATACTATTTAAACAGATACATATGATCAGGAGAAGAAGGGAGCCAGGAAGAGCAATGATAACCGTGATGTTCCTCAGGAAGGCATGTACATTTCTTGATGTTTCCATTAAAGTTCATAGTTAGGGTTTTGGGGGAAGGAGGTTGTTTGTTACTCTGCTAGAAGATTCACATTTTGTGACCATTGCAAAAGAAGTATTTTTTTTCCTACTGTATTTCACATTTATGTTTTGGTAGCACCTAGGGGCCTCGATCCGGTTGGATCCTATTGTGCTAGGTGCTGTACAAACATAGTTAATGACAGTCCCCAACCCAAAGAATTTGCAGTTTGAGACAAGACGTGTCAGGTGAATGGGACAAACAAGCAAGGGCAGAGGGAGGAAAAGGCTGCTAAAATACATGGAGTGAAATCCTGACCCCCATTGTAGTTGGTGGCAAAACTCCCATTGACTTCAAGAGGGCCAGGATTTCACCCAGGATGCGCAATTCTGTGCTGTATGAATGTAGAAGGGATTTGAATAAAGAGGATGTTGGCTTGGCAAACTGGCTTGAAAAGGGCATTCTGTGCATAGGGGACTGAAGGAGGGAAAAGACTGGCATTATGGGAGCACTGGAGAGGTTGAACAGGGACACCACAGGAGAAAAGAAATAGTCTGGGGCAGAGTTTTGGGAAGGACTTTGGAGGTGAGAAGTATTCTAGACGAACAAATGTAACCAACTGTTCTATAACATTTTATGGTACTTAAAGGAAAATGGCCATAGTAATTTCCAGCCCCAAATTAGTATTTCCTGTTACTCGTTTGTAACTGATTTTTTTTTCTTAGTAATTTTCAGGGGGAAAATATATCAGAGGACACAAACACACAGGCAGTCAGGTTTGAAAACTTTGCTCATAGTCCATAATGTGTCATCCTAGTACTAAACTTGTTTCTCATTCATAGCTGTCCTAGAAAAACGATCAATCCACACCAGTCTCTTTGAATTTTAAAAACATAATAATCCTTTTGTGACACTGCACCCCATGTTTTTCACGGTGATATGATATGATTGTGGCATAACTTTGATGTATTTTATGCAAGATAGGTCATGTGAAATATCATTGCAAATGTTGATTTACTGAAGATGATTATCCTATTGGTATGCATGATCATTTTTGTATCTGAAGTTAGGAATATTGACTATATATATCTGTATTACATATGTGTTTACACCTAGGGAATGCCCACTAGGCAGAATGCACTCGGTCTAGATGGCTGGCTGGGAAGGGCCCATTCAGGTTAAAGGGCCATTAGGAGAAAACAGTAGGCCTTAGAAGCAGCTTATCTCCCACTGGGGGATAATGGGGGGGCTTCCTGAGGATGCTACAAACAGCCTCTGACTCATGGCTGCTATGACACTACTGGCACATGTGACCAGGTCACCTGGTACTGGACACCATCTTAGGATGCCAGTGTTTTTCCACTGACTGACATGGGAACCAAGCTTTGAAACAAAGGGATTCCACCTTATGCAAAAGCTAGATAAGGCAGGGGAGTGATGCAATTGAGGTTCTTCACTGACTCCCTGCCCCAAAGAGATTCTTGGAAACACCTGAGGAACAAGGACTGACTGGTGGGGGGTGGGGCACTGGACCCAGCCTGATGGGATTTTTAGCCTCTGAAAGCAACACCTGGGGTTTTAAACTCTAAGCAAATGCAGCTGACCCCAGGAGAATCTCTGCAGCCTGCTTGAATAATCACTTAAGGTGAGAATTTACTACTCATATCCAATCACTTTAGCATATTAAGCTTAGTTTGCATGTTTTGTTTGCTAAGTCATCTGCTTTGATCTGTTTTCTATCCCTTATAATCACTTAAAATCTATCTTCTGTAGTTACACTGTTTTTAGACAAAGTAAAACCTAAGTTTATGGGAGTCATAACTTGGGGCAGAAAGCTGTTGCATATCCTTCTCCACATTGAGGGCAGGGGCAAATTTAATGAACTTATGCTGTACAGTTCTCTGTGCAGCATAAGATGGTATAATTTGGGGTTTACACTCTAGAGGAGGGTGGGTGCACTTGAGTGGCTGGGCAGTTCCTTAGCTGAAGCGTCCCCATGCAGAACTGATCTCAATGTTTGTATGTTCTGCAGTTAGGTGTGTCCCTACCTGTATGTGTGCTGGAGCCTAGGAGAGGGCTTGGCAGGCTAGTCATAGCAGTACAGTGTAAAGGGAGCCCAGGCTGGTGGGTCAGGGTGGCTCAATGGCACCCCAGTTCCAGGTGGCACCCCAGGGGGAGCCCATCACACCTTTGATATTGACAAGGCTAGAAATGGACTTAGCTTTGTTTACATTATTCTCTTTAGAATCATAGACTATTAGGGTTGGAAGAGACCTCAGGAGGTCATCTAGTCCAACCCCCTGCTCAAAGCAGGACCAACACCAACTAAATCATCATCCCAGCCAGGGCTTTATCAAGCCGGGCCTTAAAAACCTCTAAGGGTGGAAATTCCACCACCTCCCTAAGTAACCCATTCTAGTGCTTCACCACCCTCCTAGTGAAAGTGTTTCCTAATATCCAAGCTTAGACCTTCCTCACTGCTCCTTGTTCTGTCATCTGCCACCACTGAGAACAGCCTAGCTCCATCCTCTTTGGATGGATGGAACCCACCTTCAGGTAGTTAAAGGCTGCTATCAAATCTCCCCTCAATCTTTTCTTCTGCAGACTAAATAATCCCAGTTCCCTCAGCCTTTCCTCATAAATCATGTGGCCCAGCCCCCTAATCATTTTTGTTGCCCTCCACTGGACTCTCTCCAATTTATACACATCCCTTCTGTAGTGGGGGGACCAAAACTGGACGCAGTACTCCAGGTGTGGCCTCACCAGTGCCAAATAGAGGGGAATAATCACTTCCCTTGATCTGCTGGCAATGCTCCTACTAATACAGCCCACTATGCAGCTGACCTTCTTGGCAACAAGGGCACACTGCTGAATCATATCCAGCTTCTCATCCACTATAATCCCCAGGTCCTTTTCTGCAGAACTGCCGCTTAGCCAGTTGGTCCCCAGCCTGTAGTGGTGCATGGGATTATTCCTTCCTAAATGCAGGACTCTGCACTTGTCCTTGTTGAACCTCATCAGATTTCTTTTGTCCAAATCCTCCAATTTATCTAGGTCACTCTGGACCCTATCCCTACCCTTCAGCGTATCTACCTCTTCCCCACCACCTTAGTGCCATCTGTGAACACGCTGAGGGTGCAATTAATCCCATCATCCAGATTATTAATAAAGATGTTGAACAAAACCAGCCCCAGGACTGACCCCTGGAGCACTCTGCTTGATACTGGCTGCCAACTAGACATTAAGCCGTTAATCACTACCCATTGAGCTTGACGATCTAGCCAACTCTCTATCCACCTTATAGTCCATTCATCCAATCCATACTTTTTTAACTTGCTGGCAAGAATACTGTGGGAGACCGTATCAAAAGCTTTGCTAAAGTCAAGATATATCATGTCCACCGCTTTCCACATATCCACAGTGCCAATTATCTCATCGTAGAAGGCAATCAGGTCAGTCAGGCATGACTTGCCCTTGGTGAATCCATGTTGACTGTTGCTGATCATATTCCTTTCCTCCAAGTGCCAGGGACTGAAGTAAGGCTGACTGGTCTGTAGTTCCCTGGGTTCTCTTTCTTCCCTCTTTTTAAATATGGGTACTATATTTGTCTTTCCCCTAGAATGTCCTACCATTGCTATAACCAGCACAGGGAGTGTGGATAAGGCACCATCCATTGCTGGCATTTTGACTACTGTGTCATCTAGGCTTGTTCTGAACAGAGTTAGACAGCACAGCATCAAAAATATGGATGACTGTCTGCCCCTTAGCTCACCCACTGTTGCAAAACCTGGTGGCAGAGCTGTCAGAGAAGATTTAGGGCAGAAGTACTTGATTTATAAGAGGCTCAAAGGATAGCTTTAACTTTATTGACAGAGCACTTTGAAAAAAATGGGTGAATGTTTTTCACTTGCTTTTATTTTATGATCCAAGCTAATAATTGTAACTATCTTTCAAGAGAGCAACGGAAAAAACTATGCAACCTGGGCATGTAGGCAAGAAGCATCCTTTTTCATCAAAACAAAGCCAAGAAATAGTCCACTGAGCCTTTTAATAAGTAGATATTAGTTTTAAGATCTAAATAGAGGAAGAGCTATTTGAAAAATGAGGATGCACTGGTGTGACCCAATAATTACAGTTTAATCATTCGTAATAAGGTAACATGCCATAGGTAATATTCATATTGTTAATTTAACCTTACACATCCTATTGTCCTTTTTTTTTTTTAAACTCTGTCATCACAGTGCTTCAGTATATCTCCATCCCCAGTTCCTAGGAAGACATGTTTGCAGTCCAGCCATCAATTTTGATTGACTGCATCATCATATAAACTACAATGCCACTCCAACCTGCATGCAGAATGAGGCTTTTTCAGGTGAGGAGTCTACTTGATTTGTTCAATCATTCATTTCCCCAATTGGTGTGTTACACAATGGATTTCCATCCAGAAGGCCAGTCAACAAATTGGATTTGTGCTGGTGATTCCTGGGTGCCACTAGGAAGCTGTATTCATCAGTTTCCTTTCTGTACAGGAATGAATTTAAAGAACTGCTGACACCTCAGGGAGACACTGAATGATATTCTAGGCCAGATGCACTCCCACTGATATAGGGAGATACTATTTGAGAGGGGTGGAAATTCTTCATTCTGCTTCTGTTTGTGCAGGATGGTTAGAATGTGTCTCTGTCACTGTGCCTCCCTCTGGGGCTCTGGTGGAACAGCTTTAAGTTCTGCCAGGATCTCCACAGGAGTCCTGCTCTGGACATGCACTGAATAAACATATTCCAGCCTGTCCTACTGGCGTCCTACTTTATTTTAAAGAGTGGTGGATGTCTCAGGGATAGAACTGTCTGGAACTTGGTGACCTTACTCTCTGCCACGGAAACCAGTTGTATGGTCCCACAGAAAAATAAGCCAGGAATAAGTAGCAGGATCGGGACAACTGAAAAAGCAAAGATCCTGTTGTTGGGCAAATAAGCCTAATAATAAAGAGGTGAGTAAAGAGACACGCAGAAAGCACTGTATGTTAATGCTTTGTGTATGGACTGCATGATCAGGACTGCCAAGCTGCCTGTCTATTGTGTCTGCAGAGCTCCTACTGCTTTACTGTCCAAGTAGAACAGCTTCTAAAATGGTGGCCAAATTTAGTTTTAAGAAGATCTGGTATAGACTCTACGCTAGTCATGTTGCAGGGATGTGTCGTCCCCTGCAAGGTTCTCAGCACAGAAACATTTGTGGTCATTTTCTGCCACCAGTCTTCCCCAATGCAGTTTCTGGTGGAAGCTGTGTACACTAGAGAATGAATGTGGAAAACTCTATTCTAATTAGATACTACAGTGATGAGTTCTTCATCCATACCATAGGCAGACTATTAGACATGATGTTGTCCTCCCTTCCACCAGGAATGGGAACTCAGTGAAGGGAGGATGTACAGATGATGGTCCTCATAACTTCATAGGGATGATCTATTACAGGGGTTGACAACCTTTCAGACGTGGTGTGCCAAGTCTTCATTTATTCACTCTAATTTAAGGTTTCGTGTGCCAGTCATACATTTTAACGTTTTTAGAAGGTCTCTCTCTATAATATATAACTAAACTATTGTTGTATGTAAAGTAAATAAGGTTTTTAAAATGTTTAAGCAGCTTTATTTAAATTAAATTAAAATGCAGATCTTATCAATTCAGTGTGATCCTTGCCCTTGCTTTTCCTTGCTGAGTTTTCCAATGGCTGGCACATATTTGGATACTTTAAGCTGCGCACAGGCTTCTGAGTGATCAGTTGTTAACTGGCTCCGAGAGGGACAGAGGACAGATTTCCTGTGTGAAAATACCTGTTCACACAGGTATTTGGATCCAAATGCTGAAAGCATTGCAAATGCACTTTTCTTCAAACAGTTAAATTTCACTGGCAGGGACGTTCAGCAGGTCGGAATAGAGGCCCATGATCTCTCTCAGTAGCTTCAAGAGCACTCTGCAGATCTCCAAACTTTGATGCCCACAATTCTGAACTTTTTAATTGAATGAGCTGCATTTTGAAATCTTCAACACCCATCCACTGAAATACAGACAAATCCAAGTCGCTTTCATTGAACTTTTCAGGCTTAATTAGAAAAGGAAGCATTGGGCCAAATTTCTGGAAATCTTGAACTGTCAGAAAATTCTGATTCCAGTTCTTGCATGTACAGTCCAATCTCATCGACACTGACAATGCAATGTATTGATAGCTCTTTTATGTGTTGGAAGTAGCGGAAAGTCGAAGTTCGAATATCCTGAGAAAAAACTGCTGGTTTTACAACAAATGCCTTGCAGGCTTTGTAAAGATCCAGAACTGTTTGCACTTCACCCTGGAGACAGAGGTTGAGCTCATTTAGGTGAGCAGTGATGTCAGTTAGAAACATGAGCTTACACAGCCATTTGTCATCATCCAGTTCAGGGTAGTTTTGTCCTTTTTCCGAGAAAAGGCCTTGATTGCATCAAAACAGTTTATAATGCGCACCAAAACCTTGCCATGACTTACCCACCAAATGTCGCTGTGAAGTGGAATGTCGTTATAAGCACTGTCCATCTCTTCTAGCAGTGCTTGAAACGGTCTGTGAGTCAAAGCAGATCAAGTAACAAGGAAATTCACATTTCTCACCACTGTATTCATCACATTATTAAGCTCTGAATGAGAAATTTTAGCACACAGGTTTTCTTGATGGATGATACAGTGAAATTTGACTGTCCGGCAGCCAATTTGATCTTCAAGTAACTTTACAAATCCCTTCTGTTTTCCAACCATGGCAGGAGCACCATCTGTTGTGACACACAATATTTTTCTGATGTCAACTCCTCATTCTTCAAAATGGTTTACAAAACTTTCCACTATATCTTCCCCCTTTGTTGTGCCAGGCAGGGGTTTTAGGCAAAAAAAGTTCCTCTTGGATTTCATCGGAAGCACAATATCTTGCAACAACTGCCAAACGTGGAACGTCGTTTAAATCAACTGCAACACTAAACACTGCTGTCTTTTAATACAGTCGTTTGCTTTTCCTTAATGTTTTCTGCCATTTCACTTATGCGTCTCTCAACTGTTCTGGCAGAGACAGGCAGTTTTTTTAATTCTAGATATGATCGTATCTTTATTTGGCAAATCATTGAACAAAATTTCTGAACTGCTGAGAAAAACTTTATATATTCCCCTTCTGTAAATGGCTTTCTGTTTTTTGTAATGCACTGTGCAATCTTGTAACTTCTTTCTGTAGCTTGATTTTTACTTACATTTCAGCTTTTAAAAACACTGCTTTGCTTCTCGTATCCTGCTACTGCATTTTTGATCGACTCAGTCTTGTCTGCTTCGTCAAGAAAGGTTTTCTCATGCTTCGTTTCAAAATGTCGTTGAACACTTGATGTGCGACAAAAACTTTCATAACAGAAAGCACAAACAGCACTGTCCTTCTTTTGAATAAATCCAAATGTGTCTGTCCAAGAAGGCTGAAATGAACAGACTTTTGCTTTCTTAGGAACTGCCATTTTGTCAAATGTTCCCCTCAACTCCCAGTGGGAGGAAAAAAAGGGCGACCGAGGGCATGCACAAGGTCAAACACAGACGTGGTCTGATATAAGCAGAAAACCAGGACCTGGAACAATTTTTAAGGTGGGGGTGCTGATCTGCGCCCCTTTTTGCCCCTGTCTGCACCCCTCACTGCCCCAGGCTGGGGCCAGTGGGCCACAGCTGGAGGCAGCTGCAGAGCGCTGGGCCGAGGCCAGGAGCAGAGCCCTGGGCTAGCTGCTGGTACCCCAGGCCTGCAGCAGGCTGAGCAGGGCCGGAGGCCGGGACCCCGGCTGGCAGGGGGCCGGAGGCCGGGACCCCAGACCGGCAGCAGGCTAAGCAAGGCCGGAGGCCGGGACCCCAGCTGGCAGGGGGACGGAGGCCGGGACCCCAGACCGGCAGCAGGCTAAGCAAGGCCGGAGGCCGGGACCCCAGCTGGCAGGGGGACGGAGGCCGGGACCCCAGACCGGCAGCAGGCTAAGCAAGGCCGGAGGCCGGGACCCCAGCTGGCAGGGGGACGGAGGCCGGGACCCCAGACCAGCAGCAGGCTGAGCGGCTCAGCCCGCTGCTGGTCTGGGGTTCTGGCCGCCAGCTCCTGCTAGCCGGGGTCCCAGCCGCTGGCCCCGCTCAGTCCGTTGCCGGCCTGGGGTTCCGTTCATCCGGGCAGGCAGCGGGCTGAGTGGGGGCCGGCAGCCGGGACCCTGTCTGGCAGCAGAGTTCCACTAAAAATCAGCTTGCGTGCAGCCTTTGGCACACGTGCTGCTGGTTGCCGACCCCTGATCTATTTCTACTTGGCACACAGTATGGCTCAGACCTGCTTTTTGGTTGTCTGTCACTAGAGGGCACTCCAGTTATTTTTTCAAAGTAAGCATGCAATATAGCATTCAAAACGTGCTATTTTCCTTTTTAGTTGTTAATTGGGTAAGAGATTCCATGGGATACCAGGGCCTTTTCAGAGCTGTTGGGAACAGAAGTAGTCATCAAGACAACACACACTTGGAGGGGGATGGGGGATGAAAAGGGTTTATATCAGCTTTAGAAAAACATGCTCCAGATTGAAAGTGGTGTATTATTATTTGTATTGCAGTAGTGCCTAGGAGCCCCATTATAGTAGGTGCAGTATGGACCCAGACCAAAAGACAGCCCATTCTCTGAACAACTTACAATCTAAGTACGGTTCAGCGATTCCAAGGCAAGAAGGGACCATTAGATTCATCCCTTCTGACCTCCTTTAGAACAAGGACATAGGACTTCCCCAAAACATGGTAAATGAAACAGTCTCAGCCTGAGAGCTAATTTTCACTTATAGGTCTTTGAATAAAATAGAGTTGAGCAGCCCTGTATTAATTTACAGACTAACCAGAAATATGGATTTTAATTCAGTATCTTAGCAGCAGTATCAACTTTTAAAATACAATCCATGTTAGCCTCTAAAGACGATTTCTGTTAAACAGTAAAAGCCAGATGCACCCGTTCCACCTGCCTAATTGAAGTGCAATATATTGCACTTCACTATCAAACAGTATATTTTTGTAATTGCTGAAATAGCTTTAGAGTCAACTGTTCACTGGCTTGTTGTCGTGTCCTCCCTTTGGTCCTCATTCAGCTCTGCCAAAGGAGGCTGGGAGTTAAGGGAGGAATTTGCTCTTCTTCCATTAAATAGTCCAGGGATGAGGGCTAGAGGCCAAGTTCTGTTCTTATACCCCTGTCAATCTAGATCAACTCTATTGACTTCAATGGAGTTACTCTGGGCCACATTTTCCTGCTCAACTCCATTTCTTTTTCCTGACCCTGTGTCTTCCCATGTGGGGATTGCCTATGCCATCTTCTCCTGTAGCACATCTTCTGCTCCCCCCACTTCCCAGCACACAGGATGTGGCCATAGTGTGGAGTGCTCTTGCACTCCCTCATTGCCTGGGGAACAGGGGCGGCTCTAGGTTTTTGGCCGCCCCAAGCAGTCATGCCCGGGAGGCGCCCCCGAGCTGCGGGAGCAGCGGACCTCCCGCGGGCATGACTGCGGAGGGTCCGCTGGTCGCGCGGCTCGGCTGGACCTCCCGCAGCTGCGGGCGGTTCGCAGGTCCGGCGGCTCCGGTTGAGCTGCCGCAGTCATGCCTGCGGGAGGTCCACTGGAGCCGCCGGCCGAGCGTCCCCTCCGCAGTCACGCCTGCGGCAGGTCCGCTGCTCCCGGGGCTCCGGTGGACCTCCCGCAGGCATGACTGCGGCAGGTCCGCCGGCCCAGCCTGCCGCCCCCCCGGGAAAGGGCCGCCCCAGGCAGGTGCTTGCCCCGCTGGGCTCTGGAGCCGGCCCTGCTGGGGAACAATAGCCCCAGCTGGCATAAAATAGCAGAGCACCTAGGAGAGAAGGTGGGGTAGGGAGGGAGGGGCATCAGGGAGCTGATTATGGTTCCTCTGTTCTCTGGGCTGCTCTAAGCTGGCCCTGGCCCTAGCCCAAAGAATGAGGGAGTTGTGATGGCCTCCCCCGCCGTCCTAGGGTAACCAGACAGCAAATGTGAAAAATCAGGATGGGGGCATGGAGGGGAGAATTGGAGCCTATATAAGAAAAAGACCCAAAAATTGGGACTGTCCCTATGAAATTGGGACATCTGGTCACCCTACACCCTCCTGACCTGAGATCCAAGCCTCTGGATTTATGCCACCGTAACAGAACACAAAATGTGATCCTTCATGCCATCTATGAATGAAATATTGGTCCCATTGAAGCCAATGGGAAAACTCTCATTGAATACAACAGGGCCAGGATTTCAACATGTCCTGTACAATGTCAGAGCTCAGCGAATAATTATTAATGTGTTAAGAGGTGCTCCTTACCCTCTGAATTTTCAAGCCTTTGCCATGAGCAAAAGGAGTGCCCCTGTCTCTGTTAAACATGTTTTCTCACATACTGTATCACATTAACATTAATGCTTGTTGAGCACTAACTGGGATTCAAAGACATGTGTAACATATTTCCCCTTATTGAGGAGTATTGCAATAGCACCTAGAGGGCCCTATCAGGGCCCCACAGTGGTAGGCACCATGCACATACATAACAAAAGATGGTCCCTGCCCCAAAGAGCTTACAATCTAATTATATGACAAAGGGACAACAGATGGATACAGCAAACCGATGGGGAGGAGGGCACAAGGTAACAGTGAGCCAATTTATACAGCAATATATTTTTCTAATTGGTGAAATAGCTTTAGAGGGAACTGTTCACTGGCTTGTTGTTCTGCCCTCCTTTGGTCCTCATTCAGCTCAGATGAGCTTAGTAAACAGCAATCACAACATACCTGCTGCCCAACCATTGCCACTAAGTGCGATCTGTGTTCATTGAATGAATTCCTTTAGTTTAATCAAGAAAGAGTGTCACTGAGGGTGAGCCCCAGATATGTTCCTCTAGCTCATATCCCATTTCTGTAGACAACTGTCCCACTGAGGGTGGACAGCCATTCTGTGTGGTTCAGCCATTATATATGCACTCACCCTAACATCTTTCAAGTGTTCCTCATGGTCAAGCATGTCATTGAAACAGCATAATAAATTTTCTGTCCCTCTTCTGCCTAGTGTTGTTCCTTGCTGAACTAACCATGTTTTTTAAAAAAAATATTCTGTGTTTTCTCAAAATCACTTGCTCTAGCTTTCCCTGCTTGCTGTTTCTTTACAGGGCTCCCAGATTTTAATCATTCACCACAACTTTTCACATGTTGCCCCTGATTTGTATGGCCTTTATTTTCCTCTTAACATGCACATATACAGTAATTCCCATTAACATTCACATCCAGAGAAGACTGGAGCTCTAGGCCACCTGAGAAAGGAAGAGACCTAGATTTGTATCCAGACTCAGATGGGAGAAAATGATGTGCCACTTGTAGATTAATGAACAGGTCAGTCTTTCTGAGACTTCCACTGATATCTGGGAAGAGCAATGCAGTTCTTACATCCCCTCCTTAAAATACACAGCTTCCATGAAGCCTAGTGACTATGAGCTGCTAAACAAGGAATCATTGCTATTTTTATTTTAAAAGGAAAAAAAGGGGGGGGCAGGGGGAAGAATCAGACATCTGTACCACTCAGTGCTAAATTCACCTTCTGGTCAGTAGGTGCATTCTAGATAAACTCTCGGGAGTGGGGACCAGCTTTGTTCCGTGTTTGTACAGCACCTAGCATAATGCAGAGAGAGACGGGGGTGCTGGTTCATAACTAAAGCACCTAGGCACTATATTAATAATTTTCATAGTATTGTCAACATTGGGTCTGGTCCTGTGAAGTGCTGGGCATCAACGTCTCCTGAACACTTCTCTTGGAGTGACTTCAGAAGGACTTATGGGTGCTCAGTGTGATGTCTATGTAAATGTAGGGGCAAGGTTATGATTCTGCATTCCATGCACTACCTGATAAGTGTAAAATCTCCTTGCTTGTCTGTTGAGGGTCAAGAGTGCAAGTCAGGTCCAGATGTCTGTCACAGGAGGAGTCACAGGCAGGTGGTGGTTAGAGGTAGACTTTGCATATTCTTCCTTGCTTGTGAAGAATTTTGTTTATTTGTCGCTCTCCTTACTCTGAGGTAAAAGGCATCCTGAGGGAAAGTAGATGTTTGGCTGCGGGTCGTATTCTTACCACTCAGCACCTTTTGGGATCAGGCCACTTGATTGTCAGCACTTTTGGGTGTAGGCCATTTGGTACTGTGCCAAAACTTGGTTGTTGCTCAACAAATGAGAAATCAACTGAAAGAGGCAGCGTTGGATTGGATGCACTCTTCTGTATTTTGAAAAAGCTTCGTTTAGAGGAGGAGATGTTGCCATGAATATAATGCTATTCCAGAAGCAAGAAAACCAGCGAAGGAATCCTACTGTCCGGTTAAACATGCCAGCCATGTTGTAACACACCTCTGATAGCCCTGGTCTACACACAGCCCTGGGGTCGAACTAGGGTACGCGAATTCAGCTACGTGAATAACGTAGCTGAATTCGAACTACCCTAGTTCGAATGACTTACCCGTCCAGACGCCGCGGAAGCGAACTCCGCGGCTCCAAGGTCGACTCCGCCAACTCCTCCTGCCGCGGTGGAGTACCGGAGTCGACCGCGGCGCTTCCGGAGTTCGAACTATCGCGTCTAGATCAGACGCGATAGTTAGAACTCCGAGAAGTCGAACTCGCCGCGTCGACCCGCGCGGTAAGTATAAACGTACCCTTAGCCCTGGTCTACACACAGCCCCGGGGTCGAACTAGGGTACGCGAATTCAGCTACGTGAATAACGTAGCTGAATTCGAACTACCCTAGTTCGAATGACTTACCCGTCCAGACGCCGCGGAAGCAAACTCCGCGGCTCCAAGGTCGACTCTGCCAACTCCTCCTGCCGCGGTGGAGTACCGGAGTCGACCGCGGCGCTTCCGGAGTTCGAACTATCGCGTCTAGATCAGACGCGATAGTTCGAACTCCGAGAAGTCGAACTCGCCGCGTCGACCCGCGCGGTAAGTATAAACGTACCCTTAGTGTAGTAAAGCCCAAAGCTGAAGGCTAAACACATTTAACCGCCCAAGAAGTGCAGTAATCACTTAGAAATCTGCTGCTTGGGGTACGTGGTAACTGATCTTACCCATGACAAAATAAGGAAAACAGGCCTCTAATTTATTGGATATAATGGGCCCAGCCCAATTCTCAAAGGAGAAATTCCCTTTGACTTGAATGCAGTTGGATCAGACGCTGCTTAGAATGCCATGAAGTGCTAGTTAGAAGCCCCAGTTGTGTCCAGAATGTGAAAGCCATTTCAGAACAGCTAGTTAATTGACTGTGTAGCTTTCTGAAAATAAGATATAAATTGTTCTCCTTGCCTTGCAGCTCAATTGCTCTTGAGCTGTTTTGGGTCTGTTTCTAGCCTCCTCACTGTAAAGCATGACATAATGAATTTTGCTGCTTTCCTAAATATATTCCTTCTGCTAGAAGAGAAAAATCATCAAGTTGATTATCAAAGAATTTGTGGGAAATTTGTTTTACTGAGGATAACTGTTCCATATTTATTCAACAAAAACAATTAACATTCAAAGATTTTACTGTAGCTGTTATCTCATTTCACTGAAGAATACATTCTATTGTTAAAATTGCCCTTCAACAATTTTTTTGCATTTCTTTTGTGGTGACTTCAAAGCTGACTGGTATGACAGGCATACAGCATGAGAGGAATAAAAAGAAAATATATTTTAAAAATATATTCTTTTTATTGAAATGTGGTGAAGAGGCTATGATGAATCTGCTGCTTCCCTTTTCCTTCTGCTCAGGTGGGGATATAAATTGCCAGAGGAAAGCTCCATAGCATTTGGGAAGACAATTGGTGCAGTCTAGATCACGAAGGCAGGATGTTGTGGGACGCTGGAAGGAATGTGGCAGTTGGAGGCAATGTGCCAGAGGGCCTTTTGCAACCTACCAGGTGCTAGAGCCTTCCTCGCAGCTGAAATGCCTATTGCGTTTTTTTCCTGAGTAGTGGTACCATACCAGCACAAAGGGTATGGCTACACTTGAGAGTTGCAGCGCTGGTGGAGGCTTTCCAGTGCTACAATTAGTAACTGTCCACACCTGCAGGGCACATCCAGCACTGCAACTCCCTGGCTGCAGCGCTGGCCGTACACCTGGGTCTGCTTGGGGAATAAGCATTGCAGCGCTGGTTCTGCAGTGCTGGTCATAAAGTGTGGCCACACACCAGCGCTGTTATTGGCCTCCAGGGTATTAGGAGATATCCCAGAATGCTTTTAACTAAATTATTCCCTTTGTTTTGTTTTGTTATGCAGCCTCTCTTTGTTTTGTTGTGAACGGGCTCCTGGAGCTGCTTATCTAAAAAAACAAACACAGCTCCTGTTCGCTGTGATCAATCTGTGAACAATCAAATGAGATATCCCCCTCCCTGCGTGATTCACAGGGGTTGAGTGTTTGCTTTTTGCTTGACCAGCAGCGAGAAAGTGAGTCGGCAGCTGCTTATCATACACAGTGTTGGCTCCAAAAATCCACACTTTCTCTCTCTCTCTCCCCCGCTCCCTGTCACACTCCACTCCACCCCACCCCCCTCTTTTGAAAAGCACATTGCTGCCACTTGAACGCTGGGATAGCTGCCCATAATGCATCACTCCCAACAGCACTGCAAATGCTGCAAATGTGGCCACACTGCAGCGCTGGTAGCTGTGAGTGTGGCCACACACCAGCGCTGTCCCTGCACAGCTGGACGACCAGCGCTGTAACTCCCAGCGCTGCAACTCTCAAGTGTAGCCATACCCAAAGACTAGGGTACACGAGCACTTCAGCGGCTGGAGTTGGGGGGTGGGAATAGCATGAGTACAGAAGCAACAAATGTCTTGACTTTTCTAGTCCCTGGGACATCATCTAGTTTAGCTTGCCAGAAAAAGGCAAAAGACATTGCAAGAAGAGACAAGTCAGTGTAGAATTAGTAGAGGTGGAAAATATTTGAAGCAATCATGTAGAGTTTAGTGATAGAAAAATGGGTCTAAGTATAGAGGAGAGTATAGTAAGGAGGAGCGGATGGAAGATGATAAAATACAGGTAGGATCTGATGAGAAACAGTCAAATGAAAAAAAAGTTACATGATGTAATTGAATGAAATGGGAGACACCTAAAAAGTGACAAGTTTTTAAAGTGCTTACATCAATGCTAGAAGTCTAAATAATAGGATGGGTGGACTAGAGTGCCTAGTATTAAACGAGGACATTGAAAGAGTAGCAATCACAGAAACTTGGTGGAATGAGGATAATCAATGGGACACAGTAATACCAGGGTACAAAATACAGTGGAAGGACAGAACAGGTGGTGCTGGTGGGGGAGTGGCACTATATGTGAAAGAAAGCGTAGAATCAAATGAAGTAAAAATCTTAAATGAACCAAAACTGTACTGTAAAATCTTTATGGATAGTAATTCCATGCACAAATAATAATATAGCAGTAGGGATATATTACCAACCACCTGACCAGGATGGTGATAGTGACTGCGAAATGCTCAGGGAGATCAGAGAGGCTATTGAAATCCCCCATTATTATTGAGTTTTTTATTTTAATTGTCCTCATACTGACTGGACAGGATTCAGAGATAAAGTTTCTTGACACTTTAAATGGCTGCTGCTTGGAGCAGCAAGTCCTGGAACCCACAAGAGGAGAGGCAATACTTGATTTACTCATAACTGGAGCACAGGATCAGGTCCAAGAGGTGAATATAGCTGGCCTGCTTGTCACCATAACATAATTAAACTTAACTTCCCTGTGGTGGAGAAAACACCACAGTGGCTCAACACTGTAGCATTTAATTTCAGAAAGGGGAACTACACAGTTAAAATTAAAAGGTACAGCACCAAAAGTAAAATCCCTGCAAGCTGCATGGAAACTTTTTAAAGACACTATAATAGAGGCTCCACTTAAATGTATACCCCAAATTAAAAAACAGAGATCCAAAAAAGAGCCACTGTGGCTAAACGACAAAGTAAAAGAAGCAGTGAGAGGCAAAAAGCATCCTTTTAAAAAGTGGAAGTTAAATCTGAGGAAAATAGAAAGGAGCATAAACTCTGGCAAATGAAATGTAAAAATATAATTAGGATGAACAAAAAAGAATTTGAAGAACAGCTAGCCAAAGACTAAAATATAATAGCAAATTTTTTTTCATGTACATAAGAAGCAGGAAGTGTCTGTACTGGCTCCAGTCCTATTCAACATATTCATAAATGAGCTGGAAAAAGGGAATAATTAAGAAATGGGAATCATTAAGAAAGGGATAGATAATAAGACAGAAAATATATTGCTGCTATATAAATCCATGGTACACCCATATCTTGAATACTGTGTGCAGATGTGGTCACCACATCTCAAAAAAGATATATTGGAATTGGAAAAGGTTCAGAAAAGGGCAACAAAAATTATTAGGGGTATGGAACGGTTTCTGTATGAGGAGCAATTAATAAGACTGGGACTTTTCAGCCTGGAAAAAGGATGACTAAGGGGGGATATGATAGAGGTCTATAAAATCCTGACTAGTGTGGAAAAAGTAGATAAGGAAGTGTTATTTACTCCTTCTCATAACGCAAGAACTAGGGGTCACCTAAGAAATCAGTGGGAATACTTCTGGAGTAAGGTACTTCTCAGCGTGACTAAGCCAGTTAATGGGAAATGTGCTTTAATGTAGATGACTAATGTAAATCATGTTGTGACACCAAACTGAGAATGGCACAGTCATGCGATGCACTACCAAGTATTTGGAAATCCTGGTCAGATAATCATTGAGCCTCTAGCCTAGGGTGTGGCTATAAAAATTATGGGAAAATAAATATATTTATTTACAGCTATAGAACACATTTGGCAAATGCAGACACTGAACCATCTGAGTTATGGGACCTGTGCATAATAGTAATTTTACTGTGTGAACAGAATCCTGTATTTTCATAAATACAGTATGCAGGACACAACCTGCACTGAAACATAATTAGTTTATAATTTGCAGTGAACACAATCAGCTACATAAGATATGCAACAAATCACAACAACCTTCCTGCAAAATGGGGAGTGATTCTCCTCTCCCTTCCACTAGTGAAAATGAGGTGTACTTCCACTGAAGTCATTGGAGTTACACAGATGGGAAAACTGCTGGAAGTGGGAGGAGAACCAGGCATAATGGGAGGGGATCTCTGGGAGGATGCTCACAAAGCAGATTCAGCACAGTGGGCTGTCCCCTTGACAAACTTTAAGGATAAAATTCCAAACCTCTGCTGCACCAGTTCATTTTGTTTGTACTGCACTAAATCCTCCCCCCGCCACCCCCCACATGCTGTTGCAGCAAACGCAGGCAGCAGACCAATGTTACTCCTGATGGCGTTCTGCGCCAAAAAATTAAAAATTCTGTGCACAATATTTTAAAATTCTGCAAACTTTGTCACATAAATGTGGAGGCTGCAGCATGGCATTGCGGAGCACCGGCCACTGTCTGCACAGAAGTGAGAGATCACTATGCAGTTTCTGTCCCCCTCTCCCCCCACCCGACATGGACTCAGTGGTGATGCTGCACGAAACTCTCACACAGTGCAAACACTGGGCCCTGCCTCTTCATGCCAGGTGTACCAGGTGTGGGCAGGCAGGCTCAGCAAGGCAGGATCCAAGTGTGGAGGGGCTTAATGTGGGGGGATTCAGGTGTGGGTTCAGAGAGTTTTGTGGGGCAATCTGGGTGCAGGCGGCTCAGTGGGGGATCTGGGTGTGGGAGTTTGTGTGTGGGGGTGTTTCTGGGTGCAATGGTAATGGGACTCCGCAAGGGGGTCTGGGTGTGCGTGTGCGGGGGGGGGGAAATAGAGCTTGGCAGAGGGGTCTGAATGTGAGGGGCTCAGGGCGGGTGTCCAGATGCTAGGAGAATGGGGCTCAGTGGGGTGGGGAGCTGCGTGTGGTGGCTTGTCGGGGTAGTCCAGATGCAGGGTGAGTGGGGCTCAGTGGGGGCGCGGGTTCTGAGTACAAAGGGGTGAGGATCAGCTGGAGGATCTGGGTATGAGGGGGTCTGGATGCATGGGGGTTGGGCAGATATGGGAGCAGCTCCCTGCACAGGGATCCCTCCCCCTGCAGCTGAGGAGTGATGGGCGCAGGAAGCAAGATGGGGGAGCATTTGCAGAGCTTCCTGCAGATGGGGGAGAAATCTGGGGGTGGGTCTGACCTGACCCTGGATGCAGTGCAGGGGAAGAGGAAGTCCCATCCTTCCCCAGCCCAGCCGGGACTAGCAGTTGAGCCCGCCACAGGATAGGAGACACCAATCTTTCCCAGTCCCACCCCCACCCCCACCCCACAGTGATTTACCTGTCTGCCAGCTGCCCTGGGCACCCAAAACGTATTGCTGGAGAGGGTCGCATGACTGTTTTTGTGGTTTCCCTGTTTTAAAAAAAAAAGTCACTTTTCTGTGGGGAAGCAAAGATATCTGTGGGGGACATAAACTCTGCACATGTACAGTGGTGCAGAATTCCCCCAGAAGCACAATGTGGCTTTTCTGTGGAGGAGAGGTGGGCTGAAGTGAGCTCACATAGGGAAGGCTGCACTTCTTGCTGGTGCTGTTCTTTGGTGGGGTTTCCTCCACAGTTCAAGGACAGAGAACTTGGAGGTGGGACAGGTGCAGAGGTGTGGCTAGTGGACTCCTGCCAACATCGATCCACTGGCCAGTTTAGTGCTCTCCTAACTGTGGTATTGGGCACCAGAAGATATTCCATGCATGGGCTGCAAGTGGAATGGCTGAACTGGTTCTCTAGCTCCGTGGCCGGGCTGGAGGATATCATCACCTCCATCCCTGCACAAAGCTTTTTCCTCAGGCCATGCAGAGGAGGGAGGACTTGGTCCAACATGAACAGAGAAGAATCATGCACAGAGTAACACATCCCTATATTTACAACACTTTCGCCAACTCAGCTTTCTAGTCTGACCATGAACAGCTGAAATTGGAAGAAGTCTGTGAGATTCTGCTTGAACCTAATGCTACTCTCAACATTTTGCCTTTCCCCTTACAAACTGCAACTGTTTCTAAGGTTCAGAGCAAGGACTTATTAAAAGTAGCCACATGGATTTGTTTCTTTATCATGTTACCCTAAGCTACCCAATGTTACCATAGGCTATTCTAGGGCTAGGCTACATTAAATAAAGTAAAAATTGAAGTACCCTAACCCCTCCTGCTTTACATACTTTATGCCAGTGCAGGTTTTTACATCCAAAGGGTAAATTCCTCTGAGCTATGCTGTACTTTAATAGGCAAGAGACCGCCTTATCCAAAACACATCCATAAAAATTGTATTAAAGATGGCTGCTTTACCAAAATCTATCTTTGTGTCTCCTGGCCATCCTGAAGTTAAGTTTTAGACCTTGCTCTGCTCTCTTTGACCTCAATAGCAAAACTTCCAAGGGTAGGTGGACTTCACTGGACCTATCACAATTTAGACCAGCTGAAGATCTGACTCTGGGAGTTTGGCTATTGATATCAAGGGACTGTGATATTTGCTATGAACTTCAATGGAGCTGTGACCATTTACACCAGCTGTGGATCTGCCCCCGATTAACTTCGAGGCAGAAGAAGCAAACTAATTAGCCCTTAATCTTCTTCTCAGGTACTATTCACCCACCCGAAGTTTTGTTGTGCTTTTCTGGGTTGTCCAGCTGTGTGTCACTGTGCAGTCAGTTTTGCATCAATAGCATTTGAAATGTCATCATTTTTGCTCACAGAGAAGTTCCCATCCCCTGCTGCAATCCAATAAATAGCTCACACAAACACAGAACCACATGATAAACAATAATGTCAACTGCCTCATCTTAAATTACCTGTTTATTATATAAACTCTCATGCATCAGGGAAGGAATGCTCTCTATGAACTTACTCCCATCTTCTGAATCCTTACAGCTCATTCTTGCCTGTGATCTGATCTTGCTTGGGACCTTTCTGATATTCTGACTCCATTCTCCCAGGTACGAAAAATAGCCTGAGACTAATGACATTTGCTAAGTGGTGTTTATAGCCTAATCACTACTACATCTTTTTCCATTGAAAGTGTAACAGTGATGAAAAGGTGTGAATAAACACAGCATAATGGGACAAATTCATCCCCGGCATAAGTGGCTTCAATAGAAGTTGCAGCAATTTACGTAAGGGATTAATTTGTTCCAACATTTCACTTTGTCTCATCTGAGAAGTTCAAATTCCAAATAGCAAATGACTATTTTAATTTCCTGAATTGTAGCCCAGGTAAAAATGCACAAAACATTAATACAACTCTTCATTAAATAGTGCATAATGCTGTGCAAAAAATAAACTATGTGATGAATACAGATAGGAGCGTGGATTTTGTTGTCAATGGTATTTAAGGTATGAGCATTTGTATATATTACATACAATTAGTGACGTGATAGAGTGAAACCTAGTACCTTGATGGAACTTAAACTAGATTGTATGTGCCAGATTCTGATCTCAGTAGCATCAGTGTAAATCCAGATTGAACCTAATGGCGTTCCTCCATGTACACAATTTTTGCACCTGAGATCCGAATCCATCCCTATGTGAAAATTTCATTAAATATAAATAAGTAGAACGCAAGCTGTCTTTGTCCACTGTGTGGAATAAATCATATTATTTCTGGAGGAAACACTGATCTATCTAACAGTGTTCCTGAAAAGCAGGCAGTTTCATAAACAGCCTTGCATGGATTTTTTGAAGATGAACTCAGTTCAGTTATTCTATTATCCAAGTACGTCTTGAATAACTCTGCTAGACACTGGTTTTAGGTCTCATTACAATAATCTGTATCCAAGTAACTCTCCTTTGTCTTATGAATGCACATATGTTAATTACCCACTCATTTTGAATGGTTTCTTGCAATGTAACTCCTTATGCTTAATAGTCTGTTCCACCTTATGTTTAGCTGTGACACTCTGATTACCTTTCCCAGACCTGAAGCAAAGAGCTCAATAGAGCCTGACGGTTTGTCTCTTTCACCATAGAAGTTGGCCCACAAAAAGATAATACCTCACACGCCTTGTTTCTCTAATATTCTGGGACTAACGTGGCTACAACAATATTGCAAACAGGTCCCACTATTGCATTTCCTGTAACTTCATAATGAGTTTAAGTGCCTTAAGCAACAATAGATGGCCATTTGCCAGTTCGCTATTGAACAACTAATACTGATTTTCACAGCATCTCCCATTGCTTTTTGGCCAAAATACAATTCAGTTTTCCAAGATGCTGATGGAACTTAAGAGTACCATAGTAACATACTGGAACCATTTCTGATGTAAGCTTATTGTTAGGGTTAAATGCTTATCTATGTGTTCTCTGTTGTGGGGAGTAAAAAGGATACAAATCGTGGAACATCTTAATCTAAACAAACATCTTGCAAAATGCTAGAGTACTTTGCCATAGAGAGTGAATATTTTTGTTAATAAAGTAGCATGACTCCTAATGCAAAAATACTTTTATTTTTAAAGCAAACTAATTTTTCTTCCTGCAGCTGAGTTAGATCTTGTTATGCTAAACTCCTTGGGACTGCTCTCTCTCTGAAATCAGTGGCAGTTTTTTCAGTGACTCAATAGGAGAAGGATTGGGCATATAATGCTTTCATCTCCAGTCTCCTCCCCCTAAAACACAATCTAGCAGGGTGGTCCCCCTGCTCCTGCCCTTTAGGGCTTGGAACAGCCCTGGGAGAGGGCTGTGGCTGGGGCAAGAAGCCTGGGCTGATTGGGGAAAGCAGGCTCAGCTGTGGCCATACTCCAATCAGGCCCAGATGGCCCCTATAAGAGGCTGTGAGCCAGAAACCCAAACAGTCTCCCTCTGCCTGTAGAGGGAGAAGGGCCTGGCTGCAGGGCACGAGACACAGGGTACCTGAGTGGAGCAGGGCTGGGGAAAGGCAGAGGAGCTGGGGAGCTCCTGCCTGGTAAGCCCCAGGCTGTGGCCTAGCATAAGGCCAACAGGTACTAGGTGTTGCAGGGGGCAGCCCAAGGGGTAGGCAAAGGCAGCAGGTCCAAACCTCTTTGCCTATGATGAGTGGCTGATACTGCAGTCTGCCCCAGTGAACGGGGGCTAGATGGAGACTGGGCAGTAGCCACAACTGAGGCAAAGTGGGGATAGCGGGTTGGGAGTTCCCCAGGGAGGGGATACCCAGATTGGTGGGGTACTGCCAGGGGGCAGCACCCCAGTTAAAAGGGCACTGGGGTCCAGGGAGGGACATGGGGGCCAAAGGGACAGGCAGATCACTGACCTGTAGAGGGCGCTCCTGGTTGGAAAATTGCTAATTCCCGAGGATAACCAATAGGAGGTGCCGCGGGGTGAGGCCGCACCTCTACACGTGGTGGAGAATGCGGGCACGAGCGGTCCGCCCCTGATACAAAGGGGCTGAGCAAGCGTGAGGACTGTGGGACAGTTGCCTGGAAGAAGGACTGAGTCCAAAATGGTGGAGAAGAGGAGCAGTTATTGGAGGGCCTGGGCAGCCCATCTGGCCGAGCGGCAGAGGACATTGCTCTGGCTGCTACGGGTGTGGGCACCCAGACCCTATAAGAGACCAGGCCCCGGGGGCGAGAGGCCAAGGCCTAGACTTAAAGACTGTTTTGCCTGTGTGCGACTAGGGCACTGGAACAGGGAGTGCCCCTATCAGGAGGGAGTAAGGAGGCCCTGCCCAGAAAAGGCACCCCCTGTGAGGGTAACGGGGGGCCCAGACTTGTTGGGCCTGTGGGCAGCCGGGGCACCAGAAGAGGGAGTGCCGGTACAGGACTCACAGGGCCCAGGCAAGCCCTGAAGGAAGGGCTGTGCTGGGGACAGACCATGGACAGACTTGAGTGCCCCCTGTGAAGCCAACAGGGGAGCTCCAAACTAGTTGGGCCTGTGAGGAACTGGGGCACCGGAAGAGGGAGTGCCCTCATGGAACTTGCAGGGCCCACGCTAGCCCTGAGGTGGTCAGGGGTGGGCATGGGCTGTGCCTCCTTGGCCACAACGGGAGCCGGGGAAAGTGGCCAAGTCTCCAGAGAAGGAGGGGGAGGCCAGAGGACCAGGACGGGTCTGAGACTGCCCCAAGGGAGGGGGTGGTGAAGACTGAGGTCCCTGGAGAGAAAGGGGCTGGAACAAAGAGGCCCCACCACAATTGGGAGCCGATAGGGCTACCGTGGGGACCCAGACTGAGGAGGAAGCAAGCAGGCTGCTCCAAACATTGGAGAGCCTGCGTCAGGAAAGGGATGTCCTGAGGGCCCAGTTGAGGAGGAAGCTGGGCAGATAGACCCCCTCCTTCCCCGGTGGAGGGGATCTTGAGGTGGGAGATGTGTAGCAGGGTGGTCCCCCTGCTCCTGCCCTTTAGGGCTTGGAACAGCCCTGGGAGAGGGCTGTGGCTGGGGCAAGAAGCCTGGGCTGATTGGGGAAAGCAGGCTCAGCTGTGGCCATGCTCCAATCGGGCCCAGATGGCCCTTATAAGAGGCTGTGAGCCAGAAGCCCAAACAGTCTCCCTCTGCCTGTAGAGGGAGAAGGGCCTGGCTGCAGGGCATGAGACACAGGGTACCTGAGTGGAGCAGGGCTGGGGAAAGGCAGAGGAGCTGGGGAGCTCCTGCCTGGTAAGCCCCAGGCTGTGGCCTAGCATAAGGCCAAGAGGTACTAGGGATTGCAGGGGGCAGCCCAAGGGGTAGGCAAAGGCAGCAGGTCCAAACCTCTTTGCCTATGATGAGTGGCTGATACTGCAGTCTGCCCCAGTGAACGGGGACTAGATGGAGACTGGGCAGTAGCCACAACTGAGGCAAAGTGGGGATAGCGGGTTGGGAGTTCCCCAGGGAGGGGAGACCCAGATTGGTGAGGTACTGCCAGGGGGTAGCACCCCAGTTAAAAGGGCACCGGGGTCCAGGGAGGGACATGGAGGCCAAGAGGACAGGCGGATCACCGGCCTGCAGAGGGTGCTCCTGGCTGGAAAAGAGCTAATTCCTGAAGACAACCAGTAGGAGGTGCCACAGGGGTGAATCCGCACTGCTACACACAACATTTTCCTAATATTTTATATTTACCACTATCCTCAACATCCCAGAGCAACTAATACTGCTGCAGATTGGAGAACAGAAATGAGGAAGGTTCACATCTTCTTCTTTTTTTTTTTATAACTATCAGCTAACTCTCTCCTTTTAATTCTTTGCTACACACACACTGCCGTTTTAATCTCTGATAAGCCAAAGCACCGTGCTCAGAAAAATAGAAAAACAAATTAAAGATTTTGGTACTCCACCAAATCATGTGCAAAAAAATCCCTTCTAGCAATGTGGCACTTCTCACACTTTAGACTAGGATTGATTTTACTGAGTCTGACAGCTGTTAAGTTGCCATAATGCAGTACTATTAACTGAGTGACTATTAAATACTCTACAGATATTAAGGGCTGGTGGTGCCATTGTAGGATTTCTGTAATTATCAACAAGTATCAGTCTCTTTTTTCGGTCTCCTCCACAGCTCTGCTTCAGAGTCACATTTGCTACCCTAGCTGATGAACCACCAAGTAGCACATATACACCAGAATTCCTTTTTGTCTTGCTAACAGGCAGCATTTCACCAGTATCACCCATCTGAACACACTGGATCAGCTGAACCAAAGTTTTTTCCCTAGGCATGATGGACTTGCTGGAGTGAACAGAACTGGAAATGGGGTAAGTGAAGCAGTTGTGTGATCTAAACATCACAATGACTATCTCATCTTAAAAGAAATGGCTTAAATATGAAACACCATTTCTCCCATCACTGAAAAAGTTCATTTTAAGACAAATTCTAGAAAAGCCAGGTGGTTCCTGTCACGGGGCCAGCCACAGTAAGTGAAGTAGGTTCAGCTCACTTGTGTCAGCACATGCACTTCCATTTGGCCAATTAAAAGGACTGGGCAGCACCTGGGGGTTATCCAGGGGTGAATCTAAGGGGGGAGAGCTGGTGAATCAGTGCTGCCTGGTCAGTCAGGAAGGGCAGGTGAGTTGCTAGAGCCAGAAAGTGTTTCCTGGGGGAAGGCTGAATGCAAGGAGAGTAACAAGAAAGGATTCCTAGCTGGCTTCCCCAAGCCATAGAGCTTGGGCTAGAGGGTTTGAGAGGACTGAAGGTAGCTGCAGTGGTGGTAGTAGAAGCGGCAGTAGAGGGAGGTGCCTGCTGGCTCTAAGCCAGGGAGCTAGAACTGAGGGCCAGAGAGGGCTGAAAGAATGGAAAGCCTTGGAAGGACCCCAAGGAATAGTGAGAGGTCTGGGGCAGTGAGGGTTGCTCCCTGGTAAAGATGCCCTCCCAGCACAGGCTGTAGGGATGCCTACTGGGCAGAGCAGGGTTGCACCTCACTTGTTAGGGTTGGGGTGGCTGTCCTGGCAGAGGGACAGAAGAGGACCAACAAAGAGCCTAGGTGTGGTCTGATAGGACTCCCATCAGAGAGGATGATGGAGATGCCTGCTGGGAAGAGCAGGAGTTTCCTGCACTTGGTTTGGGAAATGGAGGCTTCTCCTCAGTGACAAAGTCCAGCCATATAAAGGTACTGGTAATTTTTAAAAGTGACCTGCAAAACAGAAGAAATGGGGTTTGTGCCCTGTTATGCTTCTCTGATCTATAAAGAGAAACAGAGATGTTTGTTTATTTTTACATCTGCTTGTTTGTTTTTACATTAAAAAATTAATGCAAGACTATGAACTGGAGATGTATGATGTTGGGACTTTTGTAGGGGATTCAATAAACTGTGTTTTGGTAATAACATCCCTCCTTGGGGCCAGTTTATTTAAGCAAGAAACCCTGCAGTGGATTTTCTGGGGACTTTGAAAGGGAGAAATGAGGCAAGGTTGCTCTATGACAGTTCCATAATGGATTTCATGGCAGCAACTGTCCTTCTTGGTTAATGCTGTTCTTCAAATGTTAATGGAATAGGGAGTAAGTTAAAATTGAAGTGATCAATCTTGTGGTCCTTATGTTAGAGCTGCCTGCAGCCATGGAACATTTGGATCAATGACATTGGAGGGTTGCTGAGATAACAGCAGGGAGCTAGGCTCCAACATTTCATGGGGGATTCTAAACTAACACAAATCATTTGGACAAGATACAGTTTGAAAGCAAGCTTGGTGGAGCCACTGCATTGTGCTAGAGGGACTCAAGCCATTGTGGAAGTTCTGCTACCACATTCAAAGACAAGGTTGAATGATTTCTCTTCCTCTGATGGAGTTCATTTGTTCTCTGGATTCTGCTAACAAACCTGCCAGAGGGGACAGACCTCTGGGGCTTAATACAAATACATCTCTAAACTATATATATGGAAATATTTTGAACATTTTTGTCATAATAATTGACTGAAATATTAAAAATATTTCCCAGGGGAGGATATCCCTGGATTGCCCTATGAGGGCTTTACTTTAACTTCCACTTCAAACTTTTCAAGTTAAACTTCGTGAGAGATATATTCCAGTTATTTACTGGAACAAAGTATAAACACTAGTGGCAAATGCACTTAATAGGAGTTAGTTTTTCCAAGTGATTTTTGCCTGTGTCCTTGTCATGGTTATAAGGAAACATTTATTTAAAACTGGAAAACACATGAACAGATTCCTTAGTCCCTTCCACTTCCTCTCTGAGAAACTTCCCTTCCTCAGAAGCTGTTTGATTTATCATCATGTACAAAGGCAAAAACACTTGGGAGATTCCTTTCCTAAAGCAGCACGTCAGTTGGAAGCTGGAACACAGAGAAGCAGAGTTCTTGGACAGAGAAGCAGAGTTCTAACATCCACCATCCCTACTGAAGCCATGGAGGTCCTGTTTAGGGACATTTTCTAAGAATTTCCCACTAGTGTTATGCTCAGCTCCAATGGTGATAGCAATGGCAGAATTCTTAGTGCAGAGGGCTGCAGGTGTTTTAATGTTATACCAGTTACAAGAGCTGGCTTACCTGATGCAGTGACTCCATTCATAAAGTTAAGCACATCCATAAGTGGTGGGTTTTTTTTTTTAGGGGAGTGGGACTTAAAGGATGGATGGAGGCAGTGCAAATTTTTACAGTAATCTTTTTCCTTTGCAGGTCATCTTGAAATATATGGGTTAGGCCTTTAGTTGCATTTATTTTATATCTAAAGAAGGCCTGAATATCTGTTTTTAATTATCATAAATAAATCAACAGTCTTTATTTTTATTTTGCTTCAAAATATCAGAGAGGTGAAGCCTTGTCTTCCCTGCATTAGCTGGAGGATTCTTTAGATGACTTGGATTCAGAGTTGGAACTTTCTCAGGCCCTAATTCAAAAACGGAGGGGAAGTTGGACCTTAAAAATAGTTTTTTCTCCCAAGTCAGTCACTTCTCCTCTCAACTAAAGGTTTCACTTGCTTGGGTTTTTTAAACCTCATGCATCTGTTAGATTCTCCCAATCATAGTCTTCCATTAATTTTTTAATGTAAAAACAAGCAGAAGTATACAGAGAAAGAAAGATGTTTATTTTTACATCATAGAGAAGCATAACAGAGCACAAACCCAATTTCTTCTGCTTTTAAGAAGTACCTTTATATGGAGGGACTCTGTCACTGAGGTGCCTGCAGCACCCCTCTTCTTTCCTTTTTAGCATGAAAGGGTTGGATAGAAAGGATAAAAAATACATTTGTAATCTCAGTCTGCCCATAGTCTCTCCTATTTCTGTACTGTATTCTCCTAAATCCAAAACTGATCTGAGAGTGGATTTTCATAAAGTCACAAAGTGGTGACACAGCTATTTCCTGTTGCCATCAGAATTTCTCTTTACTGGTTACCAAATTCATGGAGTACAACACAGAACAAAAAGCAGAGCCCTGAGTTGGATTGAATTTGAAAGACCTTTACAGTAGCTATAAGGATTTACGTTGACAGTTTTGCAAGTCAAGGACAATTACAGAAAACGTATGAATGAGACCCCCTCTGCTTGCATTAGATCTGAAATAAGAGAGAATTTTAAAGATTACAGTAAGAAAAACAATTAAAAAGCGGGGTTAGAACATAAGAGCTGCCCTACTGGGTCAGAGCATGGTCCATCTTGCCCAGTATCCCGTTTCTGACAGTGGCCCCATACCAGAGCTTAAGGAGGAGTGTACAGAACAAGGCGATTATGAAGTGATCTACCTGTCTTCCTCTCCCGGCTTCTGGTAGTAAGAAGCTTAGGGCCGCCCCATGCATGGGGTTGCATCCCTGACCATCTTGGCTAGCAGCCATTGGTGAACTTATCTGTTTTTTTTTTAACCCAATTATACTTTTGGCCATCACAACCTCCCATGGCAATGAGTTCCACAGGTTAATTGTGTGGGGTGTGGAAAAAAGTACTTCCTCTTTTTCATATTAAACCTGCTGCCTTTAATATCATTGGAAGATCCTGTATTTTTTGTATTGTGTGAAAGGGTAAACATGAATTTAATTGTGTGTGTGTGGGGGGGGGTGTTTTATAGACCTCTAATCATATCCCCCCACCCTCGTCATCCCTCTTCTAAGCTGAATAGCCCTAATCTTTTTAGTCTCTCCTCCTACAGAAGCCGTTCCATACTCTCAATCATATGTTACCCTTCTCTGAAACTTTTTTCCATTTCCACTATATCCTTTTGGAGATGGGATAACCAGAACCACATACAATATTCAAGGTGTGGGTGTACCATGGATTTATATAGTGGCATTATGATATTTTGTCTTATTTTCTATCCCTTTCCTAAAAGTTCCTAACCCACTGTTAGCCTTTTTGACTGCTGCTGTGCAACGAGCTGAAGTTTTCAGAGAACTATCCAGGGTGATTGTAAGGGTTGCTTACACTTACCGGAGGATCCATGCTGTGATGATTGATGCACTGGGGTCGATTTAGCAGGTCTTCACTAGACCTGCTAAATCGACCACAGATTGCTCTCCTGTTGACTCTGGTACTCCACCGGAACAAGAAGAGTAAGAGGAGTCCAACAGGACAGCGTCTCCTATCAACATAGCATAGTGTGGACCCTGCAGTAAGTAAATCTAAGCTATGTCGACTTGAGTTACGCTACTAATGTAACTCAAATTGCGTAGCTTAGATTGACTTTCCCCAGTAATGTAGACAAGGCTTGTGTCTTTCTTGGAAAGTAGCAGCTAATTTAGTACTCTTCCACCAAAATATGTAACAGGAGAAATAACATGTAAGATGCCTCATTTCATTTATTTTAGACAAATCACGTCTATTTTTAGTATGTGGAATTGGCACACTTGTGTAACAGAATCAGTATACCTTAAACTACACAGTCAAGCTTAAAAATGTGTTTGAATGTGTACATAGGATGTTATTTGTAAACTAGGTAGGTTTTTTCTGTACCTGCAATCCTTAGTGTCAAAACCCAGCACTATTTGAAAAATATAAAACTTGTGTGTGTGTTAAATCTAACTTCTCATGGAGCAGCTACAGTATCCCCACTCTAATAAATGACCTTGTGTGCTGGTCTGACATGTGAAATCCTAAACTTTTTAAGGCAGGCTCCATTATTATCTTTTGGCCCATCCTCCATCTTTCCAAGTCTTGGACCTGATTCTCCACTCACACTGTAGTAAGGCAGAAGTAACTACTGAAGTCAATGGAGTTCCTGTAACCCAAACACCTCAGGTAAGCCTGAAAAGTGTCACAGTGAAAGTGGTGTACATGGGTCCAAAAGAATTGGACCCCTTGACTTTGGGGTCATCAATAACATGAGGCAGACCCAATTTACAAATAATGGGTATGTATTACTGCATCCAACTGCAGTTCCCTGTACACCACCTTCTCGGCTGAGGGAGGCTGAGATTACCTTCACCTGCAGCACCAGACAAGAAGTGGAAGGTTGAATCCTATTTCAATGTTTTTCAACCTCTGCCCTTCTTAACTCTTTGTTCTGATCAACTCATTCCAAGGAAGATCTACAACAGAAGTAACAAGTAGAAAATGCCAAGAGCTCCATTCAAGTTCAGCAGCTGCAATAAGCCAATTCTGACAGTTAAAATGCTTAGGGCACTACAGCCAGATGTGACAATGGAGTTAGCAGCTTTAGGGAGAGTGATCTCTCTATAACCAGGAAGTAATGGACAGTTAGAATGATAAAAATACCTCTACATTCTGTGTAAAATGTTTTTTGTAAGGGAATGGGACAACCAAGGTAGAGAAACTCCGTAGTAGCTTCCCTACACATTAGAAGTGCAGATTTTTACTATAATCAATTTGACCCCTAGACAAGTTGTGGTCTCACTCTGAGACCACACTTGCTAAGTGGTATCAGTACATGCAGCTGACAGGTACCAGTATACAGTTGTACATCTGGATCTGAATAGGCTATGGAGATAACAGGTCCCAACATTCCAGACATTCTCAATGTGGTCACAATCCATGGAACCAACTAACATCTCCAGCATGTTATCACAATCCGTGGCTCACAGTGACTGTGTCCTAGAAAAGACATCATGCCTGAGGGCCAATGTCCCCTAAAACAAGAGCTTCCAGCATGTAATGCTCCATTGGACCCTAAGTGGCCATGATGCCTGAAGATACCTCCCAGTATGTAATACTCCATCTGGCCCTGACTCCATGCTGCATGGGGACATAGGATTTATGGTGTATTCAGGGTGAAGGCACTCATTTTTCCCCTCGAAGTGAGGGGAAGTGACAGTTGGAGGAGAAGAGGGGAGACAGTTGATGGACAGAGGCAAGCATTGTGGAACTTGAGAGAGAGAAACTGAGAGTCTGTGAATTAACTGAGAGAAACAGGGAGAGGGAGAGAGGGCAGCCAGAGGAACAGAGGGACATCAAGAATAAGTTGAGAGATGGAGATTGGGCAAGACAGACAGACATGCAGATGAGGGTCTGTTAGTTTAAAGCTGGCTAGTCAAGTCAGTCCATGTTTGATGGCATGTTCTTGAGTATCAGCATGTTTGTTCCTGAGTATTTGTTCTGGTCATCTCCTATCATTGATTCATGTTGTCCCAGAGATGCAGAATAGGAGTACCAAAAGTACTGCAGTTCCAGCGGGTCTGGTCTAATGTGCACTACCACAAGCAAGCTTCACTGGGGCTGAGTCCCTCTCCTTCAGTCATGAGTGGTGCTTGTGGCTCAGAGATTGGGTACTATCTACTACTCAAGTCAGTGAGATATTTGGGGAAAAGGGAACGTTGAACTAGATATAATAAACAACCCTATAATCGCCTGTGCAGACTGAGATAGGTATATCTTTCCTCATTTAGATAAATATATGTAGTTAAGAACACTTAATAGTTAGTTTCAGAGGGGTAGCCATGTTAGTCTGGATCTGTAAAAAGCAACAAAGAGTCCTGTGGCACTTTTATAGACTAACAGATGTATTGGAGCATAAGCTTTCGTGGGTGAATACCCACTTCATCAGACGCATGTGGTGGAAACTTTTGCTCCAATATGTCTGTTAGTCTATAAGGTGTGCCAGGACTCTTTGTTGCTTTTTACTTAATAGTAAGTTTGTGTGTGTATATAGAGTCAAACCCTTATACGTACTTTATTATATATTCATCTGTGTAATGTTTTAGTAGGTAGGTGGAATCCAGTTCATTTGTTCTGGGTTAAATAAAATACCCTTTTTTTTTGGCAACCTATTGTATTAGCTTGGCTACCAGTAAATTACCTTTCATCACAGTGTAGCACTCCTCCCCCTGCCGGGCGATGGACCACTACTAAAGCTTGGGCGGTGGTTTTGGGATGAAGTGACCCTCAGATGCATTTCAAGTCCTAACAGAGTAACCCTACTCTGAGAAGTCCATCCCGGCCCCGCAGCGCAGCTCCATCGTGTGTGAAGGGTCTGCAGCCACGGCTCCCCTCAGGCCCTGCCCCTGCCTTATTGAGCAGCTCAGCCAACCCCTCCCACTGCGCATGGCTCCCTGGGGCTACCTCACCCACTGGCCCTACCTGAAACCCCCCCAAAGCCGCTGCCACAGTTTTCCTAGAGGCAGACGGGCTGCAGCCCAGGAAAGCTCTGTTACTCTCTAAGCTGCCACAAGTACCCGTGTTCTTCTCGCGGACACACACTAACACCGCTACTACTCAGACAGAAGGGAGGAGCCGATGCGAATCTGCTGAGGAGACGCCAAAGTCTCCACGTCCCCTCCATTGCCGGGGAACGAATTGTTTCCGCCTCTGCTCACGCCTGGCGAATCTGCAGCGTTCATTCCAAAGACACTTGATAGCGCCCCTTCCTCCTTTCACATTACGGCAAGCGGCTTTCCCCAATACGGCTTCGCCCCGCCCCGCACGTCCGTGCGTGGGGACGCCAGCGTGGTGGGCGTGGCTCTGGGTCCCGGCTGGGGCCGCTTGGTGCCTCCTCCGGACAGAACCGTGTTCGCCGCTGCTGAAGAGTCGCCGCTGCCCCGGGCTACCTGAGGCCTCCGGTCCCGTTAGGCGGAGCAGCCGCGGCGGAGCCCCGTTCCCCGTAGCGGACTCCGGGGCGCTGAGAGAAGCCGGGCGGGCGCAGGAGGCCGGGTCCGGGCGGACCGGTCAATGGACCAGCCGGGCCCGGGGCACAACCCGTGGAAGCAGCTGCCCGGCCCCCGGGGGGGCTCCCAAGATGTCGGCGTGAGGGGGAGGAGGAGACCCCGCCGCTGCCGGGTCCGGGCCGCCGAGCCGAGTGCCGCGGAGCGGATGGTGCTGCCGCTGCTGCGGGGACACTGAAGCGGCGGCGCCTCGGGCCTCTGCACGTCCCTGTCCCCGTCCCCCTGCCCGGGCCGGCGCGCCCCGGCTCCGCCCGGCGGCACCATGTCGGCCAAGGTGCGGCTGAAGATGCTGGAGCAGCTGCTGCTGGACGGGCCGCGGCACAACGAGAGCGCGCTGAGCGTGGAGACCCTGCTGGACCTGATTGTCGGGCTCTACACCGAGTGCAGCCGCGACTCGCCGCTCCGCAGGGACCGATACGTCTCCGACTTCCTCGAGTGGGGTGAGGCCTGTCGGGGGAGGGGGAGGGTGAGGGTGGGGGCGGGCGGTGAGGAAAGCCCCGGAGCTGGGAGCAGCCCTGGACCAAGGAGAGCTGGCTGGGGAGGGGCAGCGCCGACTAGTCATCCCCACACAGCCTGGGTTTAAACCCCGGGCTTTGCATGGGGAGGAGAGGCCGCCCACTGGGTGTGACGCCTCCTTTGGTAACACCCTAGCCGCCAGGATGTGACCCTTGAAGCCCCGTAACCACCGCCTCCCAGCTCTGCCTTCTTTCCAAAAGAGCCGCCTGGCAGTGAGTAAAAGGAGTGGCCCCGGAGTGCCCTTGGCCTGAAACCCCGGTTGGCTTAGCCTGAAATGTCAGGCTAATCCGGTGCCTACCTGGAAAGGGTGGGGGCAGCAGGGGCATGCCAGGAAATTGTTTATTTAGCAAGGCTTTGTGCCGTGTTTGTGGCGGATTTGTTATAATCAGTTGCTGGGCGGGGGAGTGTTTTGTGGGGAGGGCACTTGCCTTTTAGAGTGCACTTTTTAGTCTGAGCACACATCTGAAGGAAAGGGGCAATTCCAGACAATCCCTGTGATAGTAGCATTATTTGTGTTAGTTTCATGGTGTACTAACCAACCTACACACAGAAAATCCACAGTCCTACTGATAAAGGAAAGTCAGGCGCAGGTGGTGGCACATAGAATAAAACCTTTTTCTTGTAAAGGTGCCTGACTATGATAGGAATTTTTTTTATAGGTAGTCATTTGGCATAGCTACTGGATTGGAACTACTGCCCTGATTTATGTTAAATTGGTGATAGTAACTGACCTGTTTGGGTTGTTGAAATAAATAATACTGACTGGTGAAGGTGACTAACTTTCTTCATGGGATAAAAAACTGTGGGGGAAGTAACACTTGCAAGACCATGGGCACCTTTCATTATCCTCTTTGTCACACATGTGAAGTGGATTTTTAAAGAAACACTTTTAAAAAGAGGGTTTTCTTGGGGAAGAGGTTGTAAGGAAGTCAACTCCTTTATCTTAATAAATGCCTTAATATTAGACTAGTGCTCTACAATATTGGAATAGTTGGTTCTCCTTAATTTCAGTGGGGGCCATCACTCTTTGTTATATGCTAACAAACTAAGGGGATTCACTTCCTGCAGTCTTCTGTTGACGTCAGTAGTGTGATTGTCAACTGAATAATTAACCACTTTATTGCATCTGCTTTGCAAGTCTGCAGCTATGGGTGCATTGCTCATTTGTTTTGTGGTGGGAGCTTTTTGTATGTCATCTGCAAAGTGGATTCCGTTTCCACATTCTTGTAACCAATTGTGTATGATGATTTCACTTTTTGCATTTACATGCAGACAAGTTACCAACCATGATTGTAACAAACTGTTTATAGTCTAGCCCAGAGATTGAGAAGAGAGGTTAGGGCAGGCTGATTTCTGAAGGATAAGGTACTTTCTCTATAGTTCTTTGGTGATCATCTCTTATTGGACAACCACCATATTGTCATCCAGTGTGTTAATGACAGACTAATCTGTTACTTCTTGTAAAATTGGTGGTCCTATTCTTATGCATCATACTCACTGAATAAATATGAAAAGCTTTCTGGCTTGATGTGAAGTATGGCTAGTAATAGCAGCATATTTATTGCATTGTGGTACTATCAAATCAATAACTGTAGGCCATCTTAATGTAACAGAGTAGCTGTTTAATAATGCATGTAAACTGCCATCTGGTGCTATAGGATTTATAAGTAGGGATAAAAGTTTATAATCAAAACAGTTTGAAAAGGAAACTGGTCTACAAATGTAGTTCTGTATATTTATATTCCATATACAAAAAACTACCTTAAAAGATGATCCAGGTATATTAATATGTTCTCCCCCAGCTGTGCAAGCCTTATAAAGCAAATAAATGCAATTATGGGACACCTTTTATCTGTACCCTAATACCCTCACAGCATGTTTCCACTGATGGACTCCTCATCAATAGGAACTTGCTTCTGCCTCCAACTACACCTCTACCTCGATATAACGCTGTCCTCAGGAGCCAAAAAATCTTACTGCGTTATAGTGAACTTGATTTGATCCGCCAGAGCGTGCAGCTCCGCCCCCCTGGAGCACTGCTTTACCGCGTTGTATCTGAATTCGGATATAATCAGGTGGCATTATATACAGGTAGAGGTGTAATAAAGAAACACAACACATGAGACACACATCTTCCTTGTGGTAGAATGCAAAATCTTAATTACAGCCTCATCAGTATTAGCAAACATTCAAGGTTGATGTGCACAAGTCAAATGTAACCTGTTATGTTTGGGGGGAAAGTATGAGGTTGTAGTTATACTTTGAGGGAGATCAGTGTGTCTCCTTGTCAGTTGGAGGCAGAAGGAAGTTCCTTCTGACAACATGGAGTTTGTCACTGTCAAAGGAAATGTGCTGTGTAAGAGGGGACCTATAACTGGCATTTTTTTGTTTGGGTTTTAGCCTGGGGGATATTACACATAACCTAAGGTTATGTCTACACTACGCACCTTTTAGTAACACAGCTGTGCAACTACAGCTATGTCACTAAAAGGCACACAGTGTACCCGCTGTTTGTCAGCAGGAGAGAGCTCTTCTGTCACCAAAAAAAACTTCTACCCCCAATGAGCGGCAGTAGCTTTGTCAGCAGGAGAGCTCTTTTGCCGACAAAGTGCTGTTCGTACTGGCGCTTTTCATTGGCAAAAATTTTTTGTTGTTGGGTTGTGGTTTATTTTCCACACCTCTGAACAACAAAACTTTTGTCGTTCAGTTTCCAGTGTAGACAAAGCCTAACTTAACCACCTCTAAGGGAAACTTTTGTTTATGGATTTTCATAGGTTCTTAATTTGACAAGTGAAAGGAGGCTTTGGGCATGGAAGGACAAACCAGGATTTATCTCAGTATTTCCTATGGCTTGTAGGGATATGGAGGAAACAAAGATGTTTCAGGTGAGGGATGGGGGGAGGAGCTACCCTTCCTAAGGCCATGGCTACACTTGCAAATTTGCAGCGTTGCAGCAGGGTGTGAAAACACACCCTCTCCAGCGCTGCAAATTGCGGCGCTGCAAAGCGCCAGTGTGGTCAAAGCCCCAGCTCCCAGCGCTGTACGTTATTCCCCACAGGGAGGTGGAGTACGGACAGCGCTGGGAGAGCTCTCTCCCAGCGCTGGCGCTTTGACTACACTTAGTGCTTCAAAGCGCTGCCGCGGCAGCGCTTTGAAGTGCAAGTGTAGCCATAGCCTAAGCCTGGCACAAGGGAGCTCATGTTCCTGGGGCAGTAGAAGAATGTGAATTACCCTATCTATTCCACCAGGCTGGCCACAGCTCCTTACAGTGGATGACCATCTCAGAATTGCGGAACTTTACAGAAGCTGCTGAGTCCCTAACACTGGAGCTTATAGCTGCTCTGTCCCTGGAACTCTGATTGCTGCTTCCTGATTGTCTGTGCCAAAAGCTTCTGCTCATCTCCTCACCGTTTCCTAACTGTTAGAATGTAGGGGTTGGTCATCTTCCTCGTGGCTTCAGTCCCATTGGAACTGAGCCAAGAGGCTGCCTTCTTGACTCAGGATAGTTTAATTTTCCTATGGCAAGCAGAGTGCGGAAGTGTAGTATTTCAATTGAATCAAGCTCTGAGTCTGGGGAAGAGAAGAGGGGGTGAGAGGTTCCATAAAAAGACCTTTAGTAGGGAAAGGTGAGCTGAACTGGAAGCCAGGAAGGGAGTTCAGATCTCTCTTCTGCTTTTAGCTATTCACATTTCTTTTCACTTTTTAACTTTTTATTGAAAAAGGGCTCATTTCCCCACCACCACCTTAGAAGGTAGGCAAGTATCAATCACAGAGTTTGTACAATCTGAGTTATCTTATTTGAGAATGTCCTTACTAGGAGCAGAAGCCAAGTTCTTAATATTGCATACCTCAGTCTCCTACTGTTAGAAAGAATTTGTTAGATGTCAGTTCTTGGTGATGCTGCCTGAGCTGTTGCTTTAGCCACTAGACAACACTCCTTTCCCAGAGACAGGAATAGAATCTAGGAGTCCTGATTACTAGGCCCCTTGCTCTGACCATAGGTAACACTCCTCTCCCACAGCCATCAGCAATCTCAAGCCTCCTCCTACCATCTACTACAGTGGTTCTCAATCATTCCACACCACTGTACCCCTTTCAGGAGTCTGATTTGTCTTGCATACCCACAAGTTTCATCTCACTTAAAAACTACTTGCTTACAAAATCAGACATAAAAATACAAAAGTGTCACAGCACTATTACTTAAAAATTGCTGACTTTCTCCTTTTTACCATATAATATAAATCAATTAAAATATAAATATTGTACTTACATTTCAGCACATAGTATATAGAACAGTATAAACAAATCATTGTCTGTATGAAATTTTAGTTTGTACTGAGTTTGCTAGTGCTTTTTATGTAGCCTGTTGTAAAATTAGGCAGATATCTAGATGAGTTGATGTACCCTCGGAAGATCTCTTTGTATCCACAGGGGTACACACATCCCTGGTTGAGAACCACTGGCAGATAATTATAACAGTTTACTGAATCAAAGTGTGTGTTAGGTCCTTCCCACATTTTTTTTTTAAAAAGCTATTTCAGTAGCTCAAATGGTGTAGGGGTTAGAGTTGGGGATCTGAAGGTTTGTGGGTTCAAATCCTGCTGATGTGTATGTACAGGGATTCTTGTGGTTGGTTTGTTTTCTTTTTTTAAAAAAAAAGCTTATTTAATTCACATAGTGAGAAAATATCCTTTTGAAAGAAACCTCAGAGTGAAAAAACATTACAGTATGTAAATTATGGCACAGCATCCAACAAAACATAGATGTTCTACATTTCATTTATGTCAACTAGTGGCAGGTTTTAGTGAAATGGCAGCCATCTTTGAGGGAAGCCTGTAGCTTCAGTCCCGTGGAAAATAGTGATTATCTTTACTAGTGGCATCATCCACTGGTGGTGATGTGGCAACTTTTACTGAAGGGATAAAGAGCTTCATTGATAAATACACTTCTTCTCCAATATAATGCTGTCCTCAGGAGCCAAAAAATCTTACTGTTATAGGTGAAACTGCGTTATATCGAACTTGCTTTGATCTGCTGGAGTGTGTGCCCCACCCCGAGTGCTGCTTTACCACGTTATATCTGAATTCGTGTTATATTGGGGTAGAGGTGTATAGGATGTGACAGCTATATTGAGTCTGTTTTTTCCTGTTTTCCCTGCTGTCTTGACAATCATTGATAACTTTGCTTAATTAAAATCTAATGTACATTCAAAGGTAGCTGGTAATGAGTCTTAACTATATGGAAAGATTGAAGGGTGAAAAACCAGCCACTTGTTATCAAAGGGGGTCTGCAAAAAGTCAATCCCTGGGACATTTCAAAAATTCATTTTTAAATTTAATTCAAACTAAGCAACCAATTCAGTGGCAGTCCCAGAAAATTCCATCTTTACTAACATTGTGCTGTAAATTTTGGGAAGGTGCATAGTATTCATTTTCTTCTAAAAAGGCTAAATCTCTGCTTTAAGTGGAAATCTTACCTGAATCTTAATACTGACATGCGACCAAGCCTTTATAATATGTTTTCATATTCCAAATTAGTGGGCTTATCAAATTAATTACTTAGGATACAATTTTCAAAAGTAACTTTGGCATATAGGACCTTATCACTCCTTCAAGAATATCTACTTCCCATTTTCAAATTTTACCCAGTGCTTCTCCTAGCTTTGAACACCCATTTTAATGCGTCAAGTATGAATAGTGGGACTCTCAATTATTGGTAGCGTGATACTGGTTAAAAGATCTAATGTGATCCTGGGTTGCACAAATAGGGGAATCTCAAGTAGGAGTAGAGAGATTATTTTACCTCTGTATTTGGCACTGGTGCGACCACTGCTGAACTATTGTGTCTAGTGCAGATGCCCACAACTCCATATTGATAGTTTAGAGAGGGTTCAGAAAAGAACCATGAGAATGATTAAAGGATTAGAAAACATGCCTTATAGTGAAAGACTCAAAGAGCTCAGTCTGTTTAGCATAACAAAGAGAAGGTTAAGGGGTGGCTTAATTACAGTCTATCAGTATCTACACAGGGAGCAAATATTTAATAATGAGCTCTTTAATCTAGCAGAAAAAGGTATAACACAATCCAATGGCTGGAAGTTGAAGCTAGTCAAGTTCAGATTGGATATGAGGCCTAAATTTCTAATGCTTAGAGTAATTAACCACTGGAACAATTTACCAAGGGTTGTGATGGATTCTGTCACTGACTATTTTTAAATCAAGATTGACTGCTTTTCTCTATGATCTGCTCTAGGAATGATTTTGAGGAAGTTCTCTGGCCTGTGTTGTACAGGAGGTCAGACTAGATGATCACAATGGTCCCTTCTGTGGACCATGGAATCTATAAATGGTCTTGGAATCTATAAATCTGTGGTAGATGACATAATCTTGCCACAAGAAACAAGTTATATTCCCTATCTTAATCTTTTTATAGAATAATTAAATTCAGATTAATTCAAATAAATTTTGGTTAATTAGTGAAAATATTATGGACTCTGAATACAAACTTGCTTTCTTTTGGCAAAATGTGTGGTGTTATGGTGAAGATAGCAGCAAGCTCTGTATTTATGTTGCGTAATACTTCCCATTTTAAAAATTTCTAGTGGTGTGTGGTTTTTTTTTTTTTTTTGAGGCCCCCATACCTCTATTGTTTGCCACAGGCTTTGGAAATTAGGCAAGGACAAAGTCCTTAGGCTAGAGAAGTGCCTTTTCTTTGTCCCATGAAATTCTGCTCATGTTTTGCTGAGAGAGAAGCTGCTAAAAATCACTGTTTATTTATATTAAGGAAAACTTTGCCTGGAAATTGAATACATAACTACATTAGAATAACGTTGTTTTGATTGTGACTTGAAAGTTAGGAAATGTACTGGCAATTATAAATTAAGCAACCTAAATTCTTTCCCCTATACTGTTTTTTAAATACATGATCACATACTATTTTTCTTAGTCTGTGCATAGCATGGATGCATAAGGGGGCACAACTGTGGTTGCAATCATAAAGCTAACGTTTCCTAACTTTCAGTTATGGAAACTTGGAACCTAAATAACCTTCTTTCAACATAGCTTTTGCATGTGAAATATTACTTTAAGTTTAGTTTTGCCAAGAAAATACTTTTGTCACCACAACTTCCAGTTGATGCCAGTGAAATCTCATCAGTATAAGAAAACTGAGTGGATGTCAGTTTAGTTAATGAACTTGAATGCACTGAATCTCTTTACCAGGTGACGTTAAACTAGCTCTTTCATACAAATATGCTTATTTCTGATTTGGTATTGATGGAATTGTTGTATAGTTCTCGGAAGTAAATGGTTTAACTACAAGAGTCACAGAACTGAAGTGACTAATTGTCTCGTTAAATTCCTACATGGAAACTAATTTGATTTTAGATTTCTTTTCAGTATGTATGTTTTAACATGGAGAAATGCTAGTCCAGAGTTAAGTTAGTAATATTTCCTTTACTGGTGTTTTTGGTCCTATCTAGATTCTTCAAACTTGTGCACTTCAGATATTGTAAGTGTAGTTTGTTGCAAGAGTAGAACTGGCATAATTTGAGGTCATTCAGACAAGTAGTTTCTGAGAGACTAGTTTTAAGCAAACAAGGTATAATTCGGACTTTGAAAAGTCTAATGCTTTCTGTCTCAAATCCAAATTTATCACAAAAAAGAATCTTGATGAAATCTAGTGGATGTGACTGACTTATTCATTTGAGCAAAAGGAATAGAATGCTCTGCCACAAGCAAATCTTAGTTTGTAAAAATCAGGTGGGTTTGTTGATGTTTTCTAATTGGTATTTGTCCCTGACAATGTAAAAGTACTAGATTGCCAAAGATTTGCACAGACTCAGGACTGAGTTTTTAAGCCTTCCAAAGATTTAATGTGGGAATATACACTTAATGTAGACATAGCTATCTAACTGTTATATACCACACCTGCCACCATGGGAACCGAGCACCTGAGTACTTTCTTTTGAAAATAATGTATGAGTGTCCTAGGTGATCTGGTAAAGAAATTCACAGACTGAGAATGTCTAAGTGCAGTTAAGATCGTGATACAAGATGAATTATCCTTGTAACTGACTCCCAACACGTGACAGGTAGCTGAAATCTTTACAATCCATTGCTATTTCATTGTTACATATATTGCCTCCCTCTCTTCCTTCCTGATAGTGGAATAAGCAATATCCTAATATTCTTAATCCCAAGATGTCAAACTCCTGATCCATTTGATATATTTATACAGTTTCTCTGACAGATTCAGATTGACCAAATGCAAGACTTAATTAAAAAACAAGTTTTTAGTCCTAATGATTGTTGAAGGTAACTTCCTGAATGTGAAAATGTATGATGCTGTTTTAGACCTTGATCTTGCAAAGATTTAGGCATGTGCTTAACTTTATGCACTTTGACTAATCCCATAGAAGTCAGTGGAAGTACTTGTAATGCATGAAGGTAAGCATGTGTGTAAGTCTGCAGAACAGGGCCATTGGCATCCTGAAGTGGTTCCGAGCTGTGAACTTCCACTGTTCCGGTCATAAGGGTCTGATCTTTGAAACCTAATAATACTTACCAGGGACTAAACTTTCAAACATGATTAGTTTTTTTTGGGTGCTCAATTTGAGACACCTTGAAAGGGGCCAAATTTTTGGAAAATGCTGAGCAATCATTCTCTAAATATCATACCCTAGTTGGGTACCCAAAATCACTAGTTGCTATGGAAGACCTAGGCTGAGATTCTCATTTATGCACAGTTATCTCAGTTGTGTGCACTTTTTAGCTAATTGTATATGCACATATCCAAATAAACAGCAAAAATATCATTCATCCTAAATGTGCTCTGTATATTCTCTCCCCTTGCCCACAGTGATGCTAAATGCATTACAGTTACTTTGCTAAGACTTGGTCTAAACAGAGTTGTTCCCGTTTTTAAACTAACTTAGTCAACCCATTGCAAAACTCTGTGTGGACGCTTAATTTCGTTTAAATCTGTTTTATATTGGTTCAACTTGCATCATTACTAAATTTACCAGTGCAAGCTAAACTGATGAAATCCAGTTTTAAACTGATAATGTTTACACAGAGATTTGTTCTAGTTTAATTAAATCAGTTTAAAAATGCTCTTGATAAAATTGATACAACTTCTGTGTGGATGAGGCTTAAGTAAAAGGTTTGTTATTTTATATGCAGTGCTTTATATGTGTATCCAGTGCCAACTGGCAAGAGTGAAAAATGTGTTTTGCTCCTGTACCGTTGAACCCCTCCCAGCCCCTGAGGCTATTCATCTTGCAATTTAAAGGAATTAAATACAATACACACCTGTTTTATTATGGCATATTATCACTTTGATGTAACGTACATCTCTTCTGTTTTGTTCTACCTTCTTCCCCTTCCTGGATGCACTGTTTCCTTTCCTATAAAGTTGGTATATCTTTTTCCTGAATTATCTTTCAAGTCTGTTTACTATTTTTCAGTCCCTTGCTCCAGCCCATCACCTCTTTCCCCTACGTTATGTTCTGTATCTCCTCCCCTGTTTTGTCCCTTTCTTCTCTCACGTCTCTCCAAAATTTCATTTGTATAAGGCAGGGATGAGCAAACTATGGCCTGCAGGACCGTCCTGCCCGGCCTGCGAGCTCCTGGCCTGGGAGGCTTGCCGCCAGCCCCTGCCCCGCTGTCCCACCTCGCTCGCAGGCTCAGCTCGCTCGCTCCGCCGCTGGCACAATGCTCTGGGCTGTGAGCTCCTTGGGCAGCACAGCTGCAGAGCCGGCCTGACCCAGTGCTCTGTGCTGTGTGGTGGCGGCGGTGGTGGCAGCGTGGCCCGGATGTAGCGCCGCCAGCCACCGGTGCTCCAGGCAGCGCGGTAAGGGGGCATGGGGGGGAGGGGAGTTGGATAGATGGCAGCGGAGTTCAGGGCGGGTGTGTGGATGGTGGTTGGGGGCAAGGGAATGGGGTTGAATGGGGCCAGGGGTCCCGGGGGGGGGCGTCAGGAAGGGGGGTGGTTGGATGAGGCAGCAGGGGGCAATCGGGCAAAGTTCCAGGAGCAGTCAGGGGAGAGGGAGAAGGGGTGGTTGGATGGGGCAGGGGTCCCAGAGGGTCTGTCAGGGAACAGGGGTGGTTGGATGAGGCAGCGGGAGTCCGGGGGCAGTCAGGGGACAGGGAGCGTGGGTGTGTGGATGGGGCAGGATTCCTGGGGGAGGTGGGGGCCGGGCCACAACCCCCTCCCCTAACTGGCTCTCCATACAATTTACAAAACCCAATGTGGCCTTCAGGCCAAAAAGTTTGCCCGCCCCTGGTATAAGGCCTGGTCTATACACAGGCTGTGTCCACACTAGAGACCTTACAGCAGCACGGCTGTACTGATGTAGCTGCGCTGCTATAGGATCTCTCGCTGACATAGTGCTGTGCACACTACCACTTATGCCGGCTTAATTTATATCGCTTGGGTGTTTTTCTCACACCCCTGAGCAACCTAAGTTTTGCTAACATATACGGTAGTGTAGACATGGCCACAGTTTCTTTACCAGTGTAAGAATTCTGGTTAGGAGAGCGACTTTTTTTTGACTTAATAGTTATATCAGTACAATGCCCCCAGGGTGGAAGCAGTTAGACTGGTATAAGGCACCTATATATTTGTATATCTTCTTCCTCTTTCTGTGTGGGAGTTTAAGCACCTTTGTACTGGTATAGCTGTTTAAACACCAAGGGTGTTGTACCAGTATTATTAAAGCGGCACAAATTTTGTGGGCAGACAAGCCTTTAGAGTAATACCTAAAGGCCTGAATTAAGGTCATGACCGCATAGTGCTAGGAGCTCACCAAACATAGGTAGAGATGGTCCCTGCCCTTGAGCTTTCAATATAATTAAAGACAAAATACAAGTGAGCATAACAGTCAAAGGAGGGTGGGGAGGACAAAGGTAATGATAACAAGATTATATGGTTACATGGTCTAACAATGTGCACAACTTAATGGATCTGAATCATTTAAATGTTTCATATTATGCTGTAGTACTCTCTTCTAACTCCTCTCGTCAATCTGTCTCCCCCATGTGCACGTCTCTTGACCCTTCCCGCCGCACACTCTCCCATTACAGTTGGAAATTCTACTAAACACGTAATAAGCAGTGTGTCATGAATGATAAGGAGGCCTGATGTCTAGGAGCAATGACAGGTGAAAAGCCAATCCCCTGATCTTATTTGCTAAGGAAGAGGGATGTTGTAGGAATTGTACGGTAAAATCTGTCTGGTAAATTTTAAGGCCCCTTCTCTCTGGATGTAAGCAAATTTGCTGCCTTCTCTTACCCCTCTCAGTGTGGAGTTCTCTGTCTATTGTGAGGCTAGAAGGGAGTCTCACTACTCTACTTTTTCCCTAGCTTTCCACCTGCCGTTGTGGTTGTCTTTGCTACTTCTGCCTCTGTTCTTCATTCATCCTCCCTAGTGGAAAAACTCCAGTGACTGTGTCTGCTGCTGCTCATAATTTTCCTAAGCAGTAGCAGCCTGAAACTGGCCTGATTTCTTGTCAGTTTCATTGCTGCCCATATGTATTGCTGGGGGGAGAATGTTTTTCCTATCTCGCAAATGTTTTTATGTTTCAAAATTTCCACATCAGGACAAACCCAATACCTTTTGGTCATTTGTCTTGAAAATTTTTCATAGGGCTACCCCAGAATAGCCTGGCCTCATGTCACTGTATTGCCATTTCAAACAGTTTATTATGTAAAAAGCTAGATGTTAGTGTTTGTGTATGTGTGCAATCAACAGATTGGGGTTTTTTTACAGTAGAGTTGCTCTTCCTGATCTCATAAATTTAGAAATGTGCATGAAACAGAATTTTTTTTCCTGAAAATAAAGTAGTCTATACTACTGAAATAAGTTGAATATTTTGAGTTTGATATATGTAAGTATCAGCCATATCATGTATTTTTCAGGCATCAAGTTTTTGTGGGCGTTCCTTTTTTATATGGTGAAAATGTAAATATTGACACACTTATAATTTTTTAACTTCATGCTTCTGGATGAGGAAAAATTGAACTACTTGTTAACCTTTTGCTTCATAAGTGATCCATTGAACCATATGTTAAGAAGCAGTGGCACTCCTTTTCTTGGCAATAGGACAGTATTACCCGTATTGGTTGCAAGTCCTCTCAGCCTAACATGGTTTAACTATGTAGGATTCATCATTTTTTCTTAATAAGATTACCTTTTTGTCTTGTTAGTTGTTAAATGTTTTGAAATAATTCATAACACTATTGTATAGGGTTCCCAAGAGCCTTACATGGAGTGTCTAGTCATGCAATTTCTTGTGGAAAATATAGGGTTAGCTTGTCAGTTGGATGCAAGAACTGGGTGGCAAAAGGGTCTGAGATGTAATTTTTTAAACTGTTTGCCAGACATTTAGTGGTCAGAGCATGCAGTTATGTATATAAGGGTAAACATGGAATCTTCCTTGTAATTGTTATAATCTATAATCTGGGAAATTATCTCTAATTGTAATGTTTTTCTTAAGGTTGCCACTGTCATAACATAAGACTTGCACAAACTGTTCAGAGTTAAACTTAAACCCTGTTCCCAGCACTGCTAGCATCACTTAACGCAATAAACCAAAAATTGCCGAGACAGTTTCAAACTCCATTAGAAATAAATCATGCTGCCTCTACAATGCTGTAACACTGTAATTTAGATGCTTTCTACATCGACTGAAGTGGTTTTTCTGTTAGTGTGGGTGATCCACCTCCCCAAGTGGCAGTAGCTTAGTCTACGGAATAAATCTGTAACAATCTAGCTGCATCTACAGTGGGGGCTAGGTCCGCTTAACTCTGGCATTTGGGGTGTTAATTTTTTTATACCCCTGAGCAATGTGGCTAGGTCAATCTAAATCCTAAGTGTAGACTAGGCCTCTGTATTTGCTACATGGAAAAGGACAAAATTGGCAGGAAACTCTCGAGTCTCTATAAAGATATTGAAGCTGGACAGTAAACTATACAAATAACTTGATAACATGCTGTCTAAAGAAAGATATTCAACTTCTTTATTCCTAAACACTTGAACACATAATATTTACAACTAATAAAATCTGGCAAATTAGCTATCTTATTGGAAGCATTAAAATTGGTTAAAGTTGCAATAGTGTACAGTATTAACGCCCTTCATTTTCAGTGTTCAATTTTCTATGGAATATTCCTGGGTTTTATCCAGGATTTTTTTTGGCCTGTGGGACAGCACTGAAGGACCGGGGTCTGGAAGGGTCTGTGTTGAGTTGGGGGCTGGTACTTGTGGGGTGCAGCCTCCATGCAGGCCTGTCGCTGCAGTGATCTGAGTGTAGACTTGCCTTGTATCCCTGAAATGCACAAGTTCGTAAGTGATGTGTAAAACATTCTCCTTCCAATACTATCAGCACAGCTCCTTGGTCTTGGGGTGCACCTGCACATTCCTCACAAGCCAAAACCCTCAGAAAATCTCTGACCGCTATGTATGTTGGGCAGGTGGCTGGGTAAGGGCAAAACCCCCTTCTTCAAGCCATAGAATGCCCTGTGAAGCTTGACAGTGGGGTATGATCCCTCTCACACCCTCAGTTTCTTCTGGCCTTTATTTATTCAAAATCTTTAACCATTTTTATATCTCCACTTAATTAGCCAGGTAACACCTTATCCATAGTTAAAAAACCAATATTATACAATATTGTATTTTAAGGAAAGATGGACTTCGTCACTTCTATTAGATATGCAGAGTAGAACAATTAAAATTGTAAGCACTTTTCATATCTTGAAAATCATTACATCTAATGCATCACTTCAAATAATATATTTGCTGTAACTTCAAATGTATGCTTGGTAGTTGCAAAATAACTATGACTCTAAAGGTTTTATTGGAAAATGTGCTTGAGTAATTTACCTTTAAATATCTGTGGGGATCCTATGAAAATACTCATTTATTGGAGATGAAAATGGGTGACAGCTGGTGGAAGATAATGGATTATCCCTTTGTGGGGGAGAGGAGTGGGCAAGGCCTACTTTTAACTTCAACCTCCCCTTTCTCCAGCACTTAGAAACCTAGTGGACAGATTCCTAGTTCTTAAGAGAGAAGGATATGATAAATGTTTTATACCACTTTTCTTCTAAAGCTTCATTATCGCTGAGAAAAGTCTAAGTAGAGATGATAATTCATGGAAGAGGAAATCCTCACTCAATCTACTTCTGATTTTTTGCACTTATCCAGAAATACTACAAATCCGGAGAGAGACCCATCAGTATATGAATTAAGAGGCTGCAAGTACATCAGTTAAAAGTACTGGGAAACGTAGTACTTCCAAGTGCTCAATTGGAGACTAACAACTGATATAATTTACAGTAAAAATTCACCTATGCTGCGTTTGTCACATCTAAAAAAACCCGTCAAGTATATCCAACAGGGAGAACTTAAAACAAGATTACACACTAACTTGCCTTGTTAAGCAAGCATTTTAAATAACAAAAAAGATGAAAAATGGAGAATCCAGAGGAGAGCAACAAAAATGGTAAAATTTTTAGAAAACCTGAGGAAAGGTTTAAAAAAGAAATTTGTGTGTTTAGTCTTGGGAAAAGAAGACTGAGGGGGGACATGGTAAGTTTTCCATTATGTCAAGGGCTATTATGAAGAGAACTCTGATCAATTGTTCTCCATGTCTACCAGAGGTAAAACGAGAAGTAAGGGGCTTAATCTGCAACAAGGGAGATTTTGGTTAGATGTTAGGAAAATCTTTCTAACTATAAAGGTAGTTAAGTTCAGGAATAGGCTTCCCAGGGAGGTTGTGGAATCCCCATCATTGGAGGTTTTTAATTTTAAGACCAAATTGGACAAACACCTGTCAAGAATGGTGTATTTTTACTTGATCCTGTCTCAGCTCAGGGGGCTGGACGAGAGAACATCTCGAGGTCCCTTCCAGCCTTGCATTATTGTGATTCTCAGTTCAGTCTCAAATTGTATATTGAAACTTCTTCAAGTGTTTTTGTTTTAAAGCAGGGTGTTTTGGTGGATTTTTCAACTGTAAATCGGTCTTTTCACTTGTATGCAGTTCCTCCATACCAAGCTGGGGCAATAAAGAATTTAGAATGACGACACTTCCTTGTAAAGGGAGCCTGTCAGCTCAGAATCCCATCAATCTTTCCTGCAGATGGAATAATCCCTTACTGAATACACCTGGACTACTGCTGCAACTTTTCCATTACATTATCAGGAAAATGACAATCAGGAATAGGTTCTTTTTGCACTCATCAACTGATGCAAAATAGTTTAGGTTAGAATGTAGTTAGGGCAAAACTACTTTCAAAACTGTTGGAGAAAATATGATCGCTTGTGTTCTGTGCTAGGAAATTGGCCTGTTGTGAAATAATGAGGGACAAAGGAGTGAAATATCAACAAGAGAGCAGTTTATTTGGATCTTTGCAGGGCATGCATTGGAGACAGCTACTAAGCTATCATGATTAGGACTTCAGATTTTAAACTCAAACTCTCAAAGGTTTTTAAAAAAATTATAAACTATGCACCAGAAGTACCCCATTCCTACTATTTGTTTGGAAGTGCTGAAATCTGTCCACGAGAGGTATGAATTCTAAATATTTTCCAAGCTGTCTTGGAGTTTGGATCTTCAAAGGAGGTCAATTTATATGTGTATATAAATTGAAACCATTGTATAACACTTGGATTTCCCTTTTTTCTTTTTCTTTTGGGGGGGGGGGAGGGAGGTTGAGGGTGAGGGAAACGCAAACAACTGTAGTTACAGAGTTCAAAAAAGAACTAGATAAGTCCATGGAGTATACGTGCATCAATGGCCATTAGCCAGAATGGGCAGGAATGCAAAACCACGCTCTGAAGCATCCTTAGCCTCTCCTCCAGAAACTGGGAATGGGTGACGGGATGGATTACTTAAGAACATAAGAACGGCCGTACTGGATCAGACCAAAGGTCCATCTAGCCCAGTATCTGTCTACCGACAGTGGCCAATGCCAGGTGCCCCAGAGGGAGTGAACCTAACAGGCAATGATCAAGTGATCTCTCTCCTGCCATCCATCTCCATCCTCTGACAAACAGAGGCTAGGGACACCATTTTTACCCATCCTAGCTAATAGCCATTTATGGACTTAGCCACCATGAATGTATCCAGTCCCCTTTTAAACATTGTTATAGTCCTAGCCTTCACAACCTCCTCAGGTAAGGTTGTGTTCTGTTCTTGTTCTGTTCATTATCTCTGAAGCTCTTGGCATTGGCCACTGTCAGAAGACAGGATACTGGGCTGGATGGGTCATTGGTCTGACCCAGTATGGCTGTTCTTATGGTCTTAGTTTACAGTTGGTGAATAATTTTCAGCAGTTTGGTAATGTCACCATCTAAGTAACATTAAACTTGAGTGCTAGAAGAGAAGCCATAACAAAGTTATCATTGAGCAGTCTTTGTCATTGCACTGTTTCTTTACTATGGAAGTAATGTGCAGAAGTTTCCAGTCCTTAATTTTAAAGGTTGTACGGAACTGGCTTTTTAGATTAATTAGTGTATTATGACCTTGGCTCTAGAATGTAAATTGAGTAAGACAATGCTACATTTCTATAATTTTTTAAAATTTGAAGTCCATTATCAAACTTAATTTAAATGTTGTGTATTTAATATTGGTAGAGGTGGCTGCAGTGGCAGCCTTGGAGACTGATGTCCCTTATATACAGTAAACACAAAAATACAAATTTACCTTCATTGCAGCACCAGTTTGCCTCAGCTTTGATCTTTAAGGAGTAGTTCTGGCTTTAGTCCATCTCATTCTCTGCTGAAACTACTTATGAAGAGATCTGTTAGTGCTAGTTGTCATGAAAATCTGTCATGTGGACACTGGTCCACAAGAACTAGACCAAAATCTACATCTCACGTCACATAGGATATTAAATAGCCCATGGGCTATAATCAGGGATCCTAGTTTTCCATGATAAAACCAAAATTCTATGATAAGAAAACATAAAAATCTGCGCTTTTCTGTGATTAAAATGAAATGCTGAACTTGATTTTCCCTGGCCACAATATATGTAGGTATCAGTTGAACACAATGTTTTATTCATAATATTTAAAATTTTTAAGCAAGTTCAAACCCTACCAGTGCCATCAATCATTATAATAAAATAAAATTAATAGAATTTCAATTTGTATTTCTTACATATACTGCATATGTCTGTCAGTATTTTATATTTCCAAAAATCGATTTTTAAAAAATGCACAAAAAATAAAGCAAAAATTGCTTTTATATTAATATTACTCACTTTCTGAGTTAATATTGGTTGTTAAAATAGAGTTGCAGCATTCCAGCCACATTTTCATCTTTCAGACATGAGGTCCTTTTCTGTGCACAGTGCCCAAAGTTTGCTGAAACTTTTTGTTATCAGGCCCAGGTGGTGGGTTGGGCCAACTGAGGCTGACAGCCCGAGCCCTGCTGTCCAGGACTGACAGCCCCAGTTCAGTTGACATGGATAGTCGGATAATGAAGGCGGAGTTAAACAGGTTCTACTTTGTTTTTATTTTTTCACAAAATGTAAAAACTTACTCTTTGAAAAAATGCAAATTCCATGTTTTTCTGCTTTTTTTCCCCTGTGGCAAATGGATTTCTGGGATCCCTGGTTAAAATCATTTCTGGCCACATTGCTGACTTGAATTACATTTGCATTGGCAACCTCCAGGTGGAAGGCTGTATTGTTCAGTCCCTATATACCATTGCATATGGGTTAATGTGTAGGATACAACAATTAAATATTTTAATCTTAAGGAGAGAATAAGGTTACTAGAATAAGTTAATAAAATGTCTTCCCAAAAACTTAGTGGAAAACTGGAAGTACATACATTGGAGAAAAGAATTACATAAACTCAATTCCGTATTACTCAGGTATCAAAAATAAAACTGTGAACCTAAACTAGGATATGAAGCATGAGTAATCTGACTGTTTTAAATGAATGTGATGTGGGACTGAATAGATTTTTATATGCAAGTAAAAATACTTGAGCTAAAACAGTGACCACGTGGGAAAAGTAGCTAAGGTTTCTTTAAGTGATATGGGAGATAAATCTTAATGTGGGGAGAAATTAAAGATAGACCATAAAGAAATAGCTGGGAGATTAAATTTGGGTTTTTTTCCTCTGTGAAAATAGTGGCTTTAGCAAGTATACCAAGGTTTATTTTAAATTTAGTAGGGACCTTTTAGTGTTGTCTCCCTGCCCTGGTCCCAGCTGCCTCAAAGGCCATACTGTCTCCATGTGGCAGAAGATTGCTGGAAGGAAATGAATGAATCTTGATTCACTTAAAGACCCTGGGAAGATTACCATTTCCAACTTAAGTTGTCTTAAATTTTTCCTGCTTCTCATACAAGTAAAAAGGAAGGAGACTGGAGATCAACAGATCAGTGTAGAGGAGGGTTTGGAACTGAGAGTCTGACACAAGCCTGCTTGGATTATAGGAGGTTCTACTTAAACTGAAGGGATACTGATTTATGTTGTTCAAAACGGGTAGGTGGGCTTTAAACTGAATAGGAAGAAGGAAGCCTTCACTTTAATCATCTGACATGCATTTCCAAGACAACAGATGGAGTTTTGAAAGAAAAGATGAATCATATTAACATACTGCATTATCAATACAAATGCAATAAGCATGAAAAATTAACAAGTCATGTTAAAATTATAAAACTTGAATGTATTCAGTTATAAAGAATATGATATTGTGGATGTAAAGGAGACTTGCTTGGATGATTCTTGTAGCTGGGATGATTCCCATCAAACCCTTACCCTGTGTCACTCTGACAAGCCCTACACCTGAACCCCCCATGCTGAGCTCCATCTCCCAACACCCAGATCCCCCCTGCTGAGCCCCAACCACCTTCACCTGAATAACCTGCAGGGTCCTATTGCCCCTGCACTCGGACCCCCCCAATGAGCCCCTGTGCATTCGGATCTCCCACTGAGCCACCCGCACCCAGATTGCCCACACAGAAACCTCTCATCCCACACCAAGTCCCTCCACACTTGGGGATCCTGCTGGGCTGAGCCTGCCCGCCTACACTTGGGGTGCCTGACACAGAGGGGCAGGGCCCTGGAGTGTCTCTGGGGGAGGCCTGGCCCTTGCACTTTGTCAGAGTCGGGTGCAGCCTCACAGGCAAGTCCATGTACTAGGAGAGGTGGGGGCTTCAGGGTGATCTCCCACCTCAGTGCAGCCAGTGGCCTGTGCTCCCCACTGCCATGCTGGAGCAATATTTATTTATTGACACACAAAACTTGCAGAATTTTAAAATGTGTGCATAATTTTTTTAGCACAGAATTCCCTCAGGAGTAACACTTTGCAGCAGCTTGGTTCCCTAATGGCCTCACTGAGCCTCGTTGCTGTGCACAACCTGATAACCCTTCTTTCCCTGCAGTGCTTCCAAGCAGACCCAGTGGGAGGCTGGTCCAAGGGATAGAACCTAGGTTTCTGTGTAGTAATGCAACCAGACCAGCCATTAATGTTTTGATTAGTCAAATATTGACATTTGTAGAGTGACTTTTTTTATAGTTGTCAGCAATAGTTCGGCTCTAGCAGTGTGACTCTGTGGGTTTTCTGTAACAACTGGTAGCAACAAAAGTTCATTTTACAGTTTTGAATAACTTCGTTTTATATTGACATGAGGTGATGAATGGAAGAATAGGATGAAGAGTAGAAATAAACTAATCTATTATATATTTCTTCTCCCTGAAATCTGTGCATTTCACAAAAATCCTTGTGAATTTTGAGAAGTTTTGCAGTGGATTTTGCTAACATTCTCCATAAAGTTAAAGTTCTGTATTATGGGCCTCTGAACAACTTGAGCTACTGCAAATAGTCTAGGTACTGGCTGCAGTAGTTGCCTGTCACATGCCTTCATGGACTTTTGCCTGAGGCAGAGGTTTTACTTTTACTGACCTTTTTAATTAGAGCTCCAGCTATAAGGAAATTCTGAAACTGGATGTGTGTTAATGCCTTTAAGGGGAAGTGGGATGAACAGAAAAATGTGCCACGTCTGTACTTAATGTGGGCATTGCTGTCTGACCCTCTTCAGATGGAAGTATAATATATGTATTATAATTTAAATGCCCCTGTCTTGGTGCAGTGAACACAACTTACAGCTTACTTTAGATCTTGACAGAGATGCCAAAGAAATATTTGACACCTGATAAACCAGATTTCTCTCAAATCACGTGTGCCTCTGCTCTGCTTCAACAAAGAGTTCTAAAGCTGAATTAGAGTCATCAGAAAAGAGAAACTTCCCTAGATGCTTATTCTGTATAATAGCATTGGTTATTTTCAATTAATAATAGATATGTAGAGAAATGGTTGGTGGTAAGATTTTTGAAAGTACATATTGCATATTTTATTTATCACCACCGCCCTTTGCTTGTTGTTTGTCTTGACTTGTGGGATAGTGGCTGGGTTTGAGCTATATCTGGAAAAACTAAAGGCTATGTCTATGCTGCATACCTTAAGCTTCACAGCTGTGCCACTGTAAGGTCTTCCGTGTAGCTCTCCTGCTAGCAAAATAAAGCCACCCCAACAAGTGGTGGTAGCTTTGTTGGTGGGAGGCCGTCTCCCACTGACAAAGAGCTGTCCACGCCGGCGCTTTTCGTTGGCAAAACTTTTGTCGGTTCGGGGTATGTTTCACATCCCTGACTGACAAAAGTTTGACTGACAAAAGTTCAGTTTAGACATAGTCTTACTCATTGTGAGTGATGCTGTGATGCAGATAAGTGATTACTTTGTTTTTAATAGGTTATGTTGTGGTTTTAAGGTTTAGAAATCAAGCACAAACTCTGTCCCTTTGTAGGTATACTGGAAATGTAGTTGCTTAAATATAAATTTGTCAGTTTATTATAGAATATAAAATGAAATGTTGTACATTGCTCGCCCCTGCTGTAACTCAAACGTTTTGGCCTGAGGGCCGCATCGGGTTTCAGAAATTCTATGGAGGGCCAGTTAGGGGAGGCTGTGCCTCCCCAAACAGCCAGGCATGGCCTGGCCCCCGCCCCCTATCCAACCCTGCCTTGCTTCTTGTCCCCTGATGGCCCCCCTGGGACTCCGCCCCATCCACCCCTCTGCTCTCTGTCCCCTAACTGCCCCCCATCGCCCCATCCACCCCTCTGCTCTCTGTCCCCTAACTGCCCTCCATCGCCCCATCCAACCCCGCTCTCCTTCCTGACTGAACCCCCCGGATCGCTGCTCCATCCACTCCCCCCGCTCCCTGACTGCCCCCTGCCACCCCATCCAACCTCTCCTCCCTGACTGTCCCCCTGGCAGCCCTACCCCATCCAACCACCCCTTTTCCCTGACCGCCCCCGGAACCCCCCCACTCCCATTCAACCCCCCTGTTCCCCACCCTCTGACTGCCCCCACCCCTATCCACACCCTTGACCACCCCCAAACTCCTCTGCCCTCTATCCAACCTCCTCCCCGACTCCCTGCCCCCTTACCGCGCTGCCTGGAGCACCAGTGGCTGGTGGTGCAGCTGCACCAGGACAAGCAGCTGCGCCACCTGGCTGGAGCCAGCCACACACTGCGCAGCACAGAGCACCGAGTCAGGCCGGGCTCTGCAGCTGTGCAACCCCAGAAGCTTGCGTCCCTGCCGCCCAGAGCATTGTGCCTATGGCGCAGTGAGCTGAGGCTGCGATGAAGAGAGGACCGTGTGGGAGAGGCCGTGGGCGAGCCTCCCAGGCCAGGAGCTCAGAGGCCAGGCAGAACGGTCCTGCGGGGGCCGCATGTGGCCTGCGGGCCCTACTTTGCCCACCTCTGAGTTATAGCATATGGTCGTCAGTGTAGGCAAAATTTTTAGCTTGCAGTAAGACCTACAAATCAACTGAAGCTCAAAGAAAATTAGTTCAGTAATTTTAAAGTAGAGGACATTTAAATTTAAATTTGTCCTGAGTCAGAAATGGCCAGATTTAGAAAAGCACACAATTTTGAGTCCGCCTGAAAAAGAATGAAAACTCCAAATTTGTTTTTAAACATTCATAATTCTTAACACTACTCAACAGAAAGCTATAATTCACCTTGCTTTTTTAGAACATAATCATGTAATTGTGAAGTGGGTGGATTTTTAGTCCTATTGGCAGTTTCCTTTTAATAGAATGAAAGGGGTTGAATCATTGATATTCTACTACCTGGAACTCTACAGACTCATCCATTAGCATGGAGCAGTCTTTGAAAGATTGTTGCACTTTAATTGACGTCTTCTGAACTTACTACTGTCTCACAGTGCATTTGTCACTGTGTAGGTCAGTGGTTCTCAAACTAGGGCCACCACTTGTTCAGGGAAAGCCCCTGGCGGGCCAGGCTGGTTTGTTTACCTGCCGTGTCTGCAGGTTCAGCTGATCGCGGCTCCCACTGGCCACGGTTCACTGCTCCAGGCCAATGGGGGCTGCAGGGAGGGCGGCCAGCAGGTTGTTCGGCCCACACCACTTCCTTCAGCCCCCATTGGCCTGGAGCGGCGAACTGCAGCCAGTGGAGCCGCGATCGGCTGAACCTGCAGACGCGGCAGGTAAACAAACCAGCCTGGCCCGCCAGGGGCTTTCCCTGAACGAGCGGCAGCCCTAGTTTGAGAACCACTGGTGTAGGTGACATTTTGGATTGAATTTGTCTGTACTTCTGACACAGGGCCAAGTTTTCCAGAAATCTTGTACAAATAATGGTATGTTATCTTAGATTGTGTTGCAGGCTGCTTCTAATCACAAAGAAACATGACAAGAAGCTGCCACTTTTTCAAATGTGGCATAAGTTGGCTACAGTCAGACGTTAAGCTGTTGCCCATATCTGAGATGGCAGAGACTTAGTCCCGGGTCAGATCTGTATTCCAGAACATCCTGGTCTCTGACTTGATTTGCAAATGCCGTTGTCAGCTGGGAATTAGGGCTTGGCTACACTTGAGAGTTGCAGCGCTGGTGGAGGCTTTCCAGCGCTGCAACTTAGTAACTGTCCATACCTGCAAGGCACATCCAGCGCTGCAACTCCCTGGCTGCAGCGCTGGCTGTACACCTGGTCTGCTTGAGGTGTAACGAGTGCAGCGCTGGTGATGCAGCGCTGCTCGTCAGGTGTGGCCACACACCAGCGCTGTTATTGGCCTCCAGGGTATTAGGAGCTATCCCAGAATGCTTTTAACTAAATTACTCCCTTTGTTTTGTTGTGAACTCGGGGCTCCGGGAGCTGCTTATCTAAAAAACAAACACAGCTCCTGTTTGCTGTGATCAATCTGTTTGCTTTTGTGTGTTTACTTTTGACGAGAGAAACAGCGGGGGGAGGGAGAGAAAGGGAGTCTGTTGGAGAAGCTGCTTATCTGGTCTGCAGGCTGTTTGCAATTAAGAGTAAGGGGTCGGGAAAATTTTCTGATTTTGCAAGGCAGGGAGCTGATATGATACACAGTGTCGGCTCCAAAAATCCCCCCCCCTCTCTCTCTCTCTCCCCCGCTCCCTGTGACACTCCACCCCACCCCCCTCTTTTGAAAAGCACGTTGCAGCCGCTTGAACGCTGGGATAGCTGCCCATAATGCATCACTCCCAACAGCGCTGCAAATGCTGCAAATGTGGCCACACTGCAGCGCTGGTAGCTGTGAGTGTGGCCACACACCAGCGCTTTCCCTACACAGCTGTACGACCAGCGCTGTAACTCCCAGCGCTGCAACTCTCAAGTGTAGCCAAGCCCTTACTCTATCAGGGAAAAAATGCTAGGAGAAAGTAAAAGGGCTGAAGATGAAATATAAGAACTCATTGGATGCCATCATTTGCTTTGTGACAGGGAGGAAAATCTGCCCCTTTATGCTGGGATGGGACTGCATTATTACACTTTTATCAGTGAAGATCCTTCTGTGATGCTTTCTTGGCATACCCAGGACTGTGAGTCAGTTGTTTCCCCTTGCCTCCAATGAGAGGAAGACTTGCTGGTGTTTAACTGATCTGTTGGCCATTCAAACAATCTTGGGGCTCTGTCAGCCCTAACTTTGCCTTGCAGTTTACCAGTAGGGGCATCCCAAGTCCCACAGAAGAATTCCACCTGTCGTGTCCAGCCCTTAATCACAGGACACTCACGCAAGGGGAGGACGTACACACAAGTTTGTTTGGTTCAGCTGGAAGTCTGCTTCTAGATAACATCACAGCACTGAGAGATATTAATAGTGAAAACAATCATAAGTTTGTTAAAGTTTAAGATTGAAGAGATACAGAGTCAGGATAGTAATGAAAACCAAATGATTACATATAAACAAAATCATAAAATGCGAAGCTGGATCTGTACTTATCAATGGCTATCTTTCCTATATAATAAAGTAGATTTTCCCCCCAAAGGGTCAGTCTTTTGCAGAACTATGTGGTTTCAGATAAACTGGGATCCAAGTGTTCATGAAGCATGCCCCTCCATCAGAGGTTTTCCTCAGTGAATGGATAACAAAACATCTCTTTGTAATCTCTTTATATTCTTCAAAGCTCTTCTTCCCCTCCCCCCAGAGACAGGACAACCCCCTGTGGTTTAATCTTTGATGTCATCCCATCCCCTTGTTGACTAAATATGTGAATTGGGCTCCCATTGTGTTGATTTACCATGCTTACTTTACATGGGAACCAAGATACATTCTAACTCCTATCTGGAATAAACCTGTTTTTTCTCTTTGATTGGGGACTGACTTTAAAATGTACTTTCAGTGCATATACACAATTCCTTAAATATTATCCGTACATACAGCATGCAATGTTTATGAGGATCAGTATGACATAAGCTTTTATTAGAGACCTTACATTATTTTCTTTATGGATAAATATTATGAAAGTGGTGTGCTGGATGTAGTGAATTTGTCAGGCCTGCCAAGAGTTGCTGTTACAGAACAATATACCCTTTGTCAGCTGGCGTTGAGGCGTTCTTAGGGTCACAGCTTCTAGGAAGCATCTGGCACCGGGTTGTTGAGGAACCAAGATAGAGGGAGGAGAATGCTGCTTTTCAGAACCATATGAAACACAGAGGTGAACCAGGACCTGGAGATGCCTTTTGACTCTTCCAGAATCATGAGACCTCCTCACAGGATCTTGGACTCTAGAGATTACTGATGAGCAAGTTCAGGAGAAGATGAGGACTCCCACACAAGGTATATTATCTATTCTTATTATTACTGATGCTCTTTCATGCTTTTGTGCTGGAGGTCCTAATAAATGTCACCATTACTGTGGGATGCATCTTCATAAGAGGACATAAGCATCCTCCCCCTCCAAATTCATGGCACTGCAACAGTGTACGTGGCAACTTTTTTTTTCTTTTTGACACTTCAGGTTTGGCAGCTTTCTCATTTGCCCTTCTTCCCCTCTCCCTTATCCCCCCAAATTTCAGACAGTACTTATCTATGATTAAGTATAGGAAAAAGTCAAAACAAGGTTATTGAATTGCAATAAGATATGTATTAGATGCCATGTCTTCCCTCCCCTAGGCATGTATACTACACAGAAGCTGTCAGCCTGTACCGGAGACTAGTGCATCTGTTTAGATGTCTGCTGTTATCTAGTTGTGATTACAGGTCATTCTGCTTGAAACACCAGCATAAGCATTTTTTTGATAGCACACTGGTCAGCATCAACCACAGGCAGAGTGGGGTGGAATAATGGTTTTGTCCAACCTCGCTGCCAGCCAACAAGGCTGTGTCATCAGTCTAGCAGAGAACATACTACTTGAGCTATAATTTTTCCCTGGTTCTCTTGAGTAATCTCATATCTTTGGTAAAGCCAATGCTCTAGTTGGCAATCAAATTTATTGGGTAAATCTAACTTCCCCACTCCCTCCCCCACACAGGAGCTCACTATGGGTATGTCTATATGGGGATAAAAAACCTCTGGCTGGCCCAGTTCAGCTGACTCGGCTCATGGGGCTTAGGGCTTTGGGGCTGAAAAATTACTGTGTAGACATTTTGTGGTACCTTGTGAGGGTGGAGGGTCCCAGAGTTCAGATTCCAGCCCACTCTTGAATGTCTACACAGCGATTTTTAGCTCCATGAGCCAGAGTGAGCTGACCCAAGCCAGCTATGGCTGTGCCAAGGGGCTTTCATCCCTGTGTAGACATACCCTATACTTTTCCAGTCCTTAAGTGTTCAATGTTACCATCTGTGAAAGTCGCTTAACTGCAGACTTATTATCTTTGCCCCTGCTTGCTTACTTAGGTCCTTCCTTTCCCTTGATTGGAACTTTTGTATAAATCTTTCACCTGTTAGATCCTTTGTACTGAATTTATGTTGTTCCTGTTCCCTCTCTGAACCACTTTCACCAAAAGTCAGTTTAAATTTGGAAGACATTTAGATTTATATCCTTACTACTTCACATCTAAGGACAGAATGCCTAATAAACCACTGAAATTCAGAATTAAATAACTTTTACCATATTCTGTGATATGGATGCCTGTACAATGAATAAACCTATTAACCCCTCCTTATTTTACATTTCAGTGACTGCTTCTGCAAGAGGGTTATGACTAGGAAATAATGCAGTATCACAAAGCAGGAGAGGGAGCAGGTTTGCTGGAACACAGAATGCTTAACCAGCCTGAAACTGGAAGAACAAGAGAAGATTTGCGTGTCTGCCTTCAGAGGGCCCTACAAAGGGATGCTAACAGTTACTTTGTGAAAAATAAACTGAACTTTTTTTGAATGTCGACTTAATGAAGAAGACTCAAACAATGGCAGACTATATCTATCGTGGTAGCCAAATATAGCAGCAAGAACAAGAGTTCACTGTAAACTTCTGAGGAAGTGCGTGCCGGGCCAAAGGCAACTTGTATTGTCCTATTCATAGGCCCCTGTACTTGTTCATCAGTTACCAGCTCCTCAGCATAGTGGTGTGATAGTAGTAGCCCGTAATGGACTGCCTGATATACACCTGCTTCCTCTTATGTATTCCCGTGACACACTCTACCCCGTCGAACAGCCAGACAAAGAAATCCTAGGCCAGTTGCGTCCTGTCCCTGTGGTTCAGAAACCATGCCTTTGTTTTTATATGGTGTTTTGCATCATTACCTATTTCAGCAGGCCTGTATGTTTGGAGTGTTTAAAGTTGTTTTTTAGCATTTTTCTTCATGTTTACAGATCAAGCATGCTTGGGTTTACCCTCAAGATCTGTCCTGTTCCTTGGGCCTCCATTTAAGATTAATCCAGCAGAAAATCATTGGACCCCTCTCTGACTATTCAAAACAGGTGCCACTAAATCAGATAAATGCTAGCTCCTGCTGAGTCACAGCGCCAGCTTAACCCATGTGCTCTGGGAATGTTCCTATAACAGTATGTTTTGGGTAGAACTTAATTGCAGTTAATATTTTCCTATTAAATAAAATTGTGATACAAGCTAAACATGTAATTTTAAACCTAATGGATGTTAATTGGAAGCTGAATAAATTTGAAAAACTTTGGCTTACCAGAGCACTAATTGCTAAAAGACTAGTACTATAAAAATGGACATCCCAAAAACGGCCGACCAATTTAGGACTATACGCCTCCTAAGCTTGGCCACCATGGAACGAATTGTATACTGTAACAGAAATACCAAAGAGAAATTCTCAGGTATGGCATGCTTTTCTGGAAGCATCTGAATGATCTTATTAAATCCAGGGGATGACTCCTTGTCTGTCCCTCCTCTCTGACCACTTCCTTCCCTCCCTGTCTCTACACCCCTCCTGAATTTTGCGTCTATTCTTTATTTTTAAATTATACTTGAATTAGTTAGGTTTTGATAAATTTTGTTTTTGTACATTGTGTAATATTTTATACAAATAGATTTCTATTTTAACCATATTATAGCCATGTTTCAAGTATCACTAAAGCTAGGTAGCAAATGGTTAATATATTATGGGAAGCTGATGTATAGTTTATTTTCTCTATATCTGTATATTTAAAAAATAAATAAAAAGCTAATAGAAAAAAGACTAGTTCTGCTCATAATGTCTGCACCAAAAATCACAAATATGAAGCCGTGATAAATGTAAACACTGTTATAGGAGGGCAGATCCATTTCGCCGCCTCCAACCACCACCACCAGCAGCTAAAGAAACAATAAGCATCAAATGCTAATATTTCACTGTGCCTCTTTCAGGCTTCAGTCAACCTCCATTCCACTCTGTGTTTTGTGAAATCTGAATACAAAGCATCTTTGATTTGGCTTGCACACTTGGTGCAGGCGGCATCCCCAGCAATCACAGCATCACTCTGTGGTGCTGTGTGTGGTTTGCAGCAAGGCTCGCAGGCCGCCTCAGTTCAGTCTGTTAAGCACCTTGCCTTCACAAATGCTGTGCAGAATAGAACAGGTGGACATAAAACTCTTATAGCTGATCATACTGTCACTGTACCTTTGGAAAGTGCTCCCCACTATATGCTTGGAAGTCTTTTCTGGCCCTATAATTGCTGCTTGGTGTCTTATGGGAAGACAACTGAGAATCCTTCTAAACTGTCAGCAGTACAAGTAGGTAGATCTCTTATGGAGGGTACATTTTTCCCTTCCCCTTCTCCCTCCCCCCTCCCCCACATCTTTTCTCCCCAAAATATGGATAATAGAGAAGAGGAAGTGTGGAGGAAGGCCTTTTTTACAAGCAGACAGGCAAGAATTGAGGCGAATGGGGAGGCTCTTTATTTTATGAGGTGTAGAGACTGGAGAGCTAGGGGGCTTCCCCATTCAATGGCAATTGATAGTGAGTTCCAAAGGCATTGGATATTGACTAGCCAAAAGCAGATATGAAAAACGGAACAGCCTGCCACCATTCTTCAGCAGCCATGTTGGAGAAAGCTGATGTCTAGAATCTGATCAGGATTGGAGTGGAAGTTTCTTCCTTCTATAGTTACCTCAAGCTAGTAGGTGTCAAAATTTTCTCTGTCTAGCACTTAATTATAATTAATGCAGACATTCTTGTTCAGTCTTTCTTCTTGTGTTAAGTTACATGTTCACAAACTGGTGTGTGTGTGTGTGTGGTGTCCATATTGATTAAGCATTGTGAGGTTGCATCAAACTCATGAGAACAGTCTTTATGCCTTTTAGGTTTTCCTAGGGTTTGTCTACCTTGGCACTTCGTCGGCAAAACTTTTACCGAACCACAAAAGTTTTACCGATTGAAAAGCTTTGGTGTGAACAGCGCTTACAAAGCCGCTGCCACTCGTGGGTCGTGGAAGTGTTTTGTAAGCAGGAGAGCTCTCTCCTGGCCCCAAGCAGCAGCTAAACAGCTGTGTCGCTAAAAGCCTCGTAGTATAGGCATAGCCGTGCAGCCAGGAATGCCATATTATTGCTTCCTATAGTCACAGACCTGTCTACATCATCTTGTTCCTGGTCCCATTATAATTGTTCCTTTTTCCAAAACAAACTTAAAGATAAAAACTTGGGCTCTGAGACAGAGAAGAAGATAAATCTTTTTACAATTTATACATTTCTCCATTGAGCACCGCTGCCATTGAATAAAGTGAAAGTGATGAAAGGCTTCTTATGCAGTGCACTTTATCTGTGAAACTCCATGAGCCAACCCCAAGTAAAAAATCTGACGCATCTGCTATTTTCCCACTTACTGTTACGTGTTTCCGTCTCCCATGTGATTTATTTGTCCCCTAACAATTATTTTTCCTTACATGATTCGCTGTCTAGTGCTTTAGATTAGTGCTTTGGCTCTAGCTGTCTGATGCATTTTTTTCAAGACTTATACAGTATATGATTGAGTGGATGGAGGACAGGGCATGGTGTATGAAAAACATTGTTGGGTCAATCAGAAAAGCAGAATTAGGGTGTTTGTGTATATGAGAGGTGAGCTGAGGGGGAGATTGGACAGTCAGAAAATAAGGGGGAGATATGGGAGTGGGCAGCAGAGGACACAATATAGGGAAAGTGATATATGGGGTAGAGGAAGAGAAAAGACAAGATAAAATCACAGTAAAAGATATACCACATTCTATGATTGGAAAGAAAAAAACAAAAGTAGAGTGAAGTCAGGAAAGAAATAAAAGAAAGTTACACTTTGTAAAATATATTGGAGGTCTGATTGGCATTATACAATTAAATACAGTGCAGGTTTATTTCTTTAAATTGCAGGAGGAGTAGATTGGCAAGAGGGAATGAGGAGGAGCAGGTATTTTGCACCCTGAATAGTAAGCTGGTCTCAAGCTCCCAGATGGTGGATACATTTTTCAATACCTGGATACATGTATATATACAGTAACTTGTTAAACCTGTCTGAGTACTGTACTATTAGCAATATCACAGGAATGTTGTTTCTTTTTGAAAGGGTGCAGTGAGGGCAAGAATGAAGAAAAGTTAAGGGAGTTTAAGTAAAAATGTTTCCTTATCCTCTTCATCCTTCCCCTTCAGAAACACTCCCCTCCCTGCCCCTACCATACATCAACGAAAGGCTCAAAGATGGAAACACCCTTTGTATTGCCTGGTGTATCTCTCTGATTTGTATCCTATTTCTTTCTATAAACTCCTCTGGAAAAGGGTGTTCTACTTGTCTTTCACAGTGCCAAGCACACTTAGAGAAATAAACGTAGGTGGATGGTATAAGGAGTGTTGTGAAGAAGCAGGCAGGTGAGGCTAAGTTCAGCCAAATCAGGCTGTTGGGTGTTACTATTGTAAATTGAATATTGCTTCTGAAACTTTGTTACAAGATCCTTGTTTTAGATATGCACCTACTTTCTGTATCAAACCTATACTTTCTGTGACATGAATTTTAATTTTCTCACAATACTCTACCATAGTTTGTGTAAAGGAGAAAATGGAAATATATTTTTCAACTGAAAACGTGGAAAAATTCTTTAGATGGATTTGCTGTGATTGTTAAAATTAGATTAGTAATTTAAAAAAAAATTACATTTTAGTTTGCTGCTAATATTTGTGTGGTGTACATTGCTGAATCAGTTCTCAAAAGTTGCTATTTTGAATCTACTTAGGAATTTACCAATTCTGAATAACTTAAACCACACCCCCATGTTCACAGCATCTGAAGGTGCATTTCATTTATTCAAGCTACATTTCCTTTTTGCACAATCCAAGAAATATCTGATTAAATGGTTATAATAGAGCAAAGTATGTTAGCAACAAGAAGGTCAAGGAAAGTGTGGGACCCTTACTGAGTGGGGGAGGCAGCCTAGGACAGATGATGTGGAAAAAGCTGAAGTACTCAATCCTTTTTTGCCTCAGTCTTCACAGAAAAGGTCAGCTCCCAGACTGCTGCACTGGGCAGCACAGTATGCGGAGGGGGTGAGCAGCCTTCAGTGGTGAAAGAACAGGTTAAGGACTATTTAGAAAAGCTGGACATGCACAAGTTCATGGATCCAGATCTAATGCATCTGAGGGTGCTGAGGGAGTTGGCTGATGTGATTTCAGAGCCATTGGCCATTATCTTTGAAAACTCGTGGTGATCAGGGCAGGTCCCAGATGATTGGAAGAAGGCAAATATAGTGCCCATTTAAAAAAAAAAATAAAAATAAAAAAAAAATAAAAAAAAAAAGGAAGAAGGGAAATCTGGGGAACTACAGATCGGTCAACTTCACCTCAGTCCCTGGAAAAATCATGAAGCAGGTCCTCAAGGAATCCATTTTGAAGCACTTGGAGGAGAGGAAGGTGATCAGGAACAGTCAACATGGATTCACCAAGGGCAAGTCATGCCTGACCAACCTGATTGCCTTCTATGATGAGATAACTGGCTCTGTGGATATGGGCAAAGCAGTGGACATGATATACCTTGACTTTAGCAAAGTTTTTGATAGGTTTCCGACAGTATTCATGCCAGCATATTAAAAAAGTATGGATTGGATGAATGGACTATAAGGTGGATAGAAAGCTGGCTAGATCATCGAGCTCAGTGGGTAGTGATCAATGGCTTGATGTCTAGTTGGCAGCCGGTATCAAGCGGAGTGCCCCAGGGTTTGGTCCTGGGGCAGGTTTTGTTCAACATAGTCATTAATGATCTGGATGATGGGATGGATTGCACTTTCAGCAAGTTTGTGGATGACACTAAACTGAGGGAAGAGGTAGATACACTGCAGGGTAGGGATAGGGTCCAGAATGACCTAGACAAATTGGAGAATTTGGCCAAAAGGATTCAGCAAGGACAAGTGCAGAGTCCTGCACTTAGGACAGAAGAATCCCATGCACTGCTACAGACTAGGGACTGAGTGGCTAGGCAGCAGTTCTGCAGAAAAGTACCTACGGGTTACAGTGGATTAGAAGCTGGATATGAGTCAACAGTGTGCCCTTGTTGCCAAGAAGGCTAACGGCATATTGGGCTGTATTAGTAGGAGCATTGCCAGCAGATCGAGGAAAGGGTGATTACCCTCTATTCAACACTGGTGAGGCCACATCTGGAGTATTGTCCAATTTTGAGGCCCCCCCACTACAGAAAGGATGTGTACAAATTGGAGAGAGTCCAGTGGAGGGCAACGAAAAAGATTAGGGGGCTGGGGCACATGACTTATGAGGAGAGGCTGAGGGAACTGGGCTTATTTAGGCCTTGTCTACACTACGGGGGGAGATGGATCCAAGTTATGCAACTTCAGCTACGCAAATAATGTAGCTGAAGTTGACGTACTTAGATCTACTTACCACGGGGTCCACACTATGCTATGTCAACGGGAGATGCTCTCCCATTGACTCCCCTAGTGCTTCTCGTTCAGGTGGCATACAGAATTCGATGGGAGAGCGATCTAGGGTCGATTTAGTGGGTCTTCACTAGACCCACTAAATTGGCCAATGATGCCTTAATTGCCATGCTTCAATCCCCTGGTAATTTTAGACAAGCCCTAAGTCTGCAGAAGAGAAGAGTGAGGGGGGATGTAGCTCATCTGTTTCCAGTGATGGCAGATGACAGAACAAGGAGCAATGGTCTCAAATTGCAGTGGGAGAGGTCTAGCTTGGATATTAGGAAAAACTATACTTCCATATGTTAATTTTAATTTTTACTTTTTTAACAGCAAAACCATTTACACAATTGGTGAAGGAAATGCAACTTCATCGAGATGACTTTGAAATTATAAAAGTAATTGGAAGAGGTGCATTTGGCGAGGTAAGAAGTCTTTGCAATTCATTGTTAGATACTTTGAACAATGTTAGTTATTGGTAAAATATATTGTATAATGTGTGTGTTTGATACCTTTGAATCTCTATCGCCATTTAGCTCCTTTGCCCCTGCCTGAGCTTTCTTTTCCCTCTATAAAGTCTCCTGTGAGGAAGGATAGGACAGAGCTTTTTTGCTACTCTGTTGTTTTTCCAGCCTCATATTTTGGGTTTTTAGTTCCATTAATGTAGTTTCCAATATCTGCCTATGCTGTCACTTAAGAACATAAGAACGGCCGTACCGGGTCAGACCAAAGGTCCATCTAGCCCAGTATCTGTCTACCGACAGTGGCCAATGCCAGGTGCCCCAGAGGGAGTGAACCTAACAGGTGATGATCAAGTGATCTCTCTCCTGCCATCCATCTCCATCCTCTGACAAACAGAGGCTAGGGACACCATTCTTTACCCATCCTGGCTAATAGCCATTTATGGACTTAACCATGAATTTATCCAGTTCTCTTTTAAACACTGTTATAGTCCTAGCCTTCACAACCTCCTCAGGTAAGGAGTTCCACAAGTTGACTGTGCGCTGCGTGAAGAACTTCCTTTTATTTGTTTTAAACCTGCTGCCTATTAATTTCTTTTGGTGACCCCCTAGTTCTTATATTATGGGAATAAGTAAATGACTTTTCCTTATCCACTTTCTCAACATCGCTCATGATTTCATATACCTCTATCATATCCTCCCTTAGTCTCCTCTTTTCCAAACTCCACTTAGAGCTTTCCTAAACATTAAGAATGTGAAACTGGACTGTATGCATCTGTATAGTTTTTCATGTTACTGCCCACAAGTTCCTGAATAGCAGCAGTGACAATCTTAGTTTCATTTAGCTGCTTGTCAGAGCTATGAGAAGCCACAGAGGCAGTGGAGTTAGGTATCTGTCTAAAAACTCAGGAAGACAATACTGCAGTGGGTTTATATTCTTGTATTTGGAAGGTTGCCTTCACAATCACAGAAACTTTTTTAAATGAAAAATTGCATTTTTTTGTGTGTGCTAAATTGAAGGCTTAAGCTGCCTCCAGTTTCTATGGAATACTTCATGCTTGTCACTGGTGAATGGATCTTTCAGCCCTGTGTACTATTATGTAAGTGCTAGGTATTATGATGACCATCATAAAACAGGCATGTAGTCAAAGACAGACGTTGGAGCTCCATCCAAAAGTAAATAGACTCTCTTGTTTGCTAATATAGATCAGATGCCACAGTACCCAAGTCCTGTGTAAAGCAACATACTGGAAATCTTAATTTTAACTGAATTACGGCACATGAATATTATTGCTCCTGTAAACTATATACATATTATGGGAACTTTGTTAGAAACAAGTTGATTGGAATCCAGGGAATACACAAGGTTAATTCTTCTGACATCGATGTAAATAACTAGTTAGCGTTAAAATAAGAAAATCCTAGATTGATACCGTAAAATGATATATAAGGCATGTAAGAGTGTAAGAAGAATCTAATTAAAATCATGCTCGGATCTATATTTTTGTCAGCAGTTACTGGACATGACACTAATCATGAAGGAAAAGATGTTTACATTAAAAAAGGCGAATAGCTAAACAAACTGGACTTAAAATAAAAAAAATTGGCTGAAAATTGAATTCCACTCTGAATACCAAATGCGGATATATCCACTTTTTAAAATTTTTCAAAACACTTCTGAAAACCATCAGTTGCTATAGTTTTACACAGGAACATTTGAGCATTTGCTTCAAAGTTGCTGATTTTATACAGTTTGTCTTAATATTATTTCTATTACAATAATGCCTGGAGGTCCCAATCAGGCATTTTGCTAGACATTATGCAAACAAAGGAAGCCGTGGCCCCTGCTTCAGAGTATATTCAGGCTAAATTAGACTCCATGTGGGTTTGCCTGCATAGATACAGATTTGGTGCCTAATTTAAGGCACGATACAACAAGCTGATGTAATCAATGATTCTCAACTTGTATTATACTGATGTTCTTTTCCCTCCTCTTCCCATGTAGTCAAGATCTTCTTGTCAATTTAGAAAGACCTTTCTAGCAATATAGAAATGTCCAGGGTGGTTGCCATTTACTGACACCTGTTCATGGTACCCAGGTTGAAAATTCATGTAACGAATGAGACGGGAAAGTGAGAGGATGGTTAAAGCTGATTGGAAGTTGAGAATTTTTAGAAATAAGAAACAAGTTTTCAGTAATTCCCACTGGCCATCTATTCTTCTTTCTGTATAAGCTAAACAAACAGTTACTGTCCATTCAGGGCCAAACTGAATGTATATATGCACTGTGGGTACATGTTTAAGTCCCTGGTTCTTAAATCCTGTAATTTCATTTAAAAAATGTTTCTTGCTCCTGTTGTGAAGAAAACCTTTTAAAATGTGTAACTGATGCAGTAATGATGACTTCCTGAGTTTGCACATATTCTGAAACAGTAATTGTAAGAGGAGCTAACAGCCCCATTCCTACCTGCTGTTCTTGGGGGGGAGCTGCCAAGACCACCCAACAGAGGAGTGTGTATGGGTTAGTGGGAGGCCTGTCACTAACATCACTATTATTATTCTGGCTTTGCTGGGGTGGTGGGTGGTAGGCAGACAGCCCTGCACAGAGGGATGCATGGGGCTGAGGCTTCTGTGGGACAGACCTCTCTAGAGCACTGCTTCCTATTTCAAGTAGTCTGAGGAGTGTGGTCCCAGCCTGCATGAAGGGCCTGACACTAACCCCTTAGATGGCTCTTGTGTGGATGTCCACTACCATCCCCAGGAGGGCATATGTGGCAGCCCTGTGAGGGGTGTGTCCATGGCTCCAAATAGCCTTAATCCAGTCCTATGCATGCTTCATATCTGACTTTCTTTTCAGTTGTGTGTGTGTGTGTGTGTGTGTGTCTCTTAGGAACTTTTCCTGTACTTGTGACTCTCCTTAAAGTTAATGCAGGTCACATATTAGTACTGAGGTGGATGTACAATTAAACTTAGTGTTGTGATATTTTTAGCAATGAAGAAATAGTCTGATCCTGCACTACTGCAGCCAATAGGAATCTTGCCATTGACTTTAAAGGAAAAAGAATCGCTCTCATAATAACAGAGGGTAAAAGTTTCAAAAGTGCCCAATTTAGGAACCCAAGCGTAAGCTACCAGGGGGTGGGCAGCCTACTTAATAGGTGCAGCTGGACTTTCTGTGATTGTTGCAGTGGCAGTTCAGAGAAGTGGCAAGTGTAGATCCAGGAGTTAGGTACCAGGCTGAGGTTGAAGCCAAAGTCAGGGTCGAGAAGCCAAGCCAAAGGGTCTGAACTGGATTCAAGATCAGGGGCAGAACAGGGGGCCAAAGACTGGACTGAAGCAGACAGGAGGCATGGCTGGAGCGGGACAGGAGCTAGGGCTGGAAGCCTCAGCAGGACAAGCACAGCTGTGGGTGTGGTACGTGTTGAGCAGCAGCTGTGCAGCTGCCACTGCAAGCTCAAGTAGCAGGCTGCAGGCTCTCCTGCTGGATCAGGAAGCATGACTCTTTGGAGCAGGCTCACTGGGCCCAACTGAACTTGCTGGGTTGCCTAGCAACCGTGCTGGGAGCTAGCTGTTCTCCTAATAGTACCCTCTCCCCTAGGGCTACTTCTAGGGGCCCTTGGCCCTGTTTTGTCATGGTACTCTTGGTAAAATTCCTGTAACAGGATGTGGGTGTGGATGTTTTCTGTGGTCTTCCAGGATTGCTCCTCTGGCCTGTATGCCTTGCAGTCCACTAAGTACTGGATCTTACCTCTGACCTGTTGGGAATCGAGGATTTGCTGGACCTCACATTATTCCTGCCCCAAGGCCATTATGGGTGGTGGCAGTGGATCCATCTGTCTGAGGAAGGGGTTGTTGAGGAGTGGTTTGGGAAAGACGACATGAAAGACTGAGTAGCTCTTGAGGGACTTTGGGAGCTGGAGTTTGAACTCAATGGATTTATTTTCTGGGTCATCTGAGAGGGGTCGAGGTTGGCAGAGGGACAGGTTGACCAAGTTTTGGGCAGGAAGCCCCATCTTATCACCTATGTTTAAGTCCGGGGCTGCTTGCTGATGTCTATCAGAATAACTGTTATGAGACTCCTTGGCAGCCACTAAATACTCCATGAGCTCCTGATGAATTTGTTGGAGATGGAATACCCAGTGTGTGGCTGCTGGAACAGGGGAGCCTTCTCACAGTTCAGGGTGAAACCAAGGTTGAAAATCAAAGTTGACAAAGAATGGGCTTTGCTGGGTGGAGATGTGGGTTGCAATATTGTAAGTGAATTTGGCCTGGCAATAGGGGAACCCAATCATGTTAATGAAAATTCAAAAAAAATCAGCGATACTGTTCCACTGTCTGGTTGACACTTCAGTTCAATAAGTCTGAGGGTGGTAGGCAGTTGAAATGAGGGTCTTGATGCCAAGAAGGTGGAGGAAGACCTGTTAGAACCAGGAAACAAATTGGGCACCCTGATTAAAAATGTGTTTAGGCATGTGGGCATGTTCCAAGAATTGCTGTGCTGTTTCACAGGCTGATGGAAGCCTACTGCAGGGTTCAAATGGGTCATTTTTGTCAGGAAGTCCACAACTGTCAGGACCACAGAGTGCCTAAGGACATGTAGGTGTGGGAAGAGAATGGAGAAAGCCCACTGGTCTTGTATGGTCTTTTAGCATGGGCACAGAGATCACACATCCTAATGTAGTCCTTGATGTCTTTTCATAAGGTTGGCCACAAGAAATACCCGGAAATCAGGTTCCCAGTCTTAAACTGCCCAAAAATGTCCTGCCATGGGGGAGTTGTGGCACAACCTCAATACTTGGAGTTGAGGCTTTCCTTCAGTATCCCCATGGTAGAGGAGACCTTGCTGTAGAAGGAAGCTTGACTCAAGGGAGGTGCCCGAGTTTTCCAGGGACTGGCAGATTGGCTGTCAGTGAGTTGCTGGGGAGCAGAGAACAGATGGTGATTATCAGATGGCCCTCACCCATTCCTCTAATAAACTGGGAGGGCTTGATAACAGTTGAAAGAGCTTCTTCCTCTACTTTGTGGTGCTCACCCTTGTGGGACAGGTCTGCTTTCCCACGCTTAGTCCACGAGCGATAGGTGATTGTAAAATTGAATCTGGATAGAAAAGGCACCCAATGGATCTGGCATTGGCTTAACTGTTAAGCTGTCTGTAGGTGCTCTAGGTTTCTGTGATTGGTCTGCACATGGGCGGGGGCACAGGCCACTTCAAAGAAGTGTGCAGTTCCTCAAAGGCAGCCCTGATAGTCAGGAGTTCTTGTTCTAGTGTCCTATTTTTTCTCTGTGGGCATCGGTTTCGGGGAGAAAAGGGCACGAGGTGAAGTAGCTGGTGGGGACCAGTGAATTGAGAAAAGACTGCACCCATTGCAAAGTGTGAGGCATCAGTTTGTGATGAAGGCCCAAGTGGGGTCTGGGTGGTTTAGGATAGAAGTGGATGTGAAGACTCCTTTCAGGTGATAAAATGCAGTCTGCATGTTGGCTAGCCAGGCGAATCTGGCTCCCTTCTTGAGGAGGGATGTTAAGGGAACGACCAGGCAGTCCTTGTGAAATTCACGCTCTTCAGGCTTGGTGTCGAGTTGATTCTGGGGAAGCTGATCTAAAGCTATATATGTGATGGTTATGAAGTTCTTGATTTTCAGAGAAGATGAGAATGTCATCTAGGTAGATGATCATAAACTACTCAGGGATATATCCCTGACGATGCCATTCGTGAACTGTTGGAAGTTAGTGGGCATATTACAGAGTCCAGACATCCAAAATGGCCATACCTGGATTGGAGCTCGTCCCCCTGCTGGATTTTGATTGTGTACAGTGATTTGATTTAATGCCCAGTGACTGACATAGGGTTGTCAAAAATGCATGCCATTGCCTGGTCAGATTCCTTGAAGCATTTGAGAAGAGGGCTAGACCCCTCCAGTAGTGGGGAAAGTCCATGCCTAGGCCTCTCCAGTAAGTAGGGTAATCACAAATGCTACTCTGGACCGATCTGTGGGGTATGATAGCAGGTGACACTAATTCAAGAATCTGTGGAATTTGGCACAGTCCCCAGTGAACTTGTCAGGAGCGGGACCTTGGGCTAATGGGCAGTAGATGTGAGGCTTGGGGGGGACACAGCTGCTGCCTGGTCTTGTACCTGGGCTTGGAGGGCAGCATTCCTGTCTTGTATTGTGATAGCCTGGGCCTGCATTTCATGGGCCCCACCTGAGCCTGCAGGACTGCATTTTGATCTCAAAGTGATGCAGTCTGAGCCTGCAGTTCCTGTAAGGTCCCAACTAAGACCTCAAGTGAGCTGGGCTTCGGCTATTGTCATTCCAGAAGGGACCTCCATGTGGCTAAGACCAGGCCTACATAGCAGCCGTAGAATTTCCTGCCCAGTTACGAAGCATGATCATTTGGAGAAGGCTCATTGGGACCAGCTGAGCTTGTTGGGTTGCCTAGTGACCAGGCCTGGAGCCAGGTGTGCTGCTGACACCAAGTCCCATTATCAGAAGTGACCTACGTACTTAGAAATGTAAGCCTCATTGAAAGTCAGTGGGACTTAAGCATTTTTTAAAATTTTGCCCAGAATAGCTTTTTCAATCCAGTTGTGAATTTGTACATTTGAAATTTTTTTCCACAAAACTGAACAAAAATGAGTTTTATAGATTCCTGTTAGGTGACTAAAAATGTGAACTCTTCAGCATTCTGAAATTGCTTACACAACTACGGTATGTAACTTTCCTATGTTTTTTTCCCCTCCAAGAATCTTTTAGTGAGTTTATTTGCTATAAAGAGCCATGCACATGTATTAGTCTGTATTTGCATGTTTCAGTGTGAAAAAAATATACTCAAACAATTAACAGTATAAACAATTATTTTTAAAGAATAACTCTTTAAATATGGGTGTTGGGTAACTCTCTCAAGAGGAGATGATGTTTGGCAGTTGACATCTCATCGAAAGCTGGCAAATACAGTTTAGAAACCATTATTTTCCTTCCCTTCTTCATTACTAAGGATTTTTGCAAGCAAACGCAATGCTCTAGTTTTCTGGGAAATAGTAACTATGGATAGAACGGAAGGGTGGAACAGTTTGGGCCTGCTTTGCACAAGAATAGCTAAAATCCTTAATCATGTGCCCTGTCTAGATATTGTGATAGGTGCTTTAGAAACACCTTTTCATAGCAATACTATTACAACACAGACAGAATTTTAAATAGTAATTTATAGTAATACCTGTCCCTCTGCTTACTATGCTCTGGCAATCAATCTAATCAATACATTTAACCTCCCACCCACCACATACACTGTTGTCCACAAAATGGAACATATTTGTGAATTACTGCCGAGCTATAAGGAGAGAGAAAACAAAAGGAGTCCATTGTGCCCACTTTATGATTAAACATAGATTTCCAGGTACTAACATGATTCAGAATCAGGGATGTGTTGACTAAGAGGGTAGTTATACTCTGAAAAGTGCATAGAATGTGAACACATTTTGTGTCTTGTGAGTATTCAATCATGTCTGGCCACTTCAGGGATAAATAAGAGCCAACACTTCTTGTGCCTGTTGGTAGTGCATTGTCAACACAGTCAGGAGAGAGAGAGAGAGTGCTAGATTCTGTTTCTTTGTTTATCATATCTAAAAATAAAGTCCTATATCCTGAAAAAAGGTACAGGATTCTATTAAAGGTCTGTTCAGAACTTTCCATGGGATTGGCCCTAGCTACCTGAAGGGGCTACCTTCCCTCCTGAACTGTAGAGCAATAGGGAGAAAAATCATTAGCGCGAGAGACTGAACTTCTTCAGGGGCTGGATCAGGAGCTGACTACCCTAAGAGCTATCAATGGTCATTAACTTCATTGAATTGAAAATATAATGCAAAACGTTTAATTGACTTTGCTTGCCCACAATAAGTTCTTCACAAAAATATCAAAACAAGCAATTTATTCTTACATGGGAATGAAGACTGTTTCAATTTGAAAATATTTCTAAGGAACTTAATACTATTTTAGGGTTTTTTTCAGTGCCTGTTACCATTGGATCTAAGTGTGAAGTTACTATGGTGATAGGCATGTTATAAAAGCCTAAATAGACAATTCTTTGTAATTCCACTTAGTCATCTATGTATGTACAACCCCGCTGAAGGCAACTGGATAACTTAAGTGGTGTTGAGGGCCAAACTGGTTTGCAGGACTGTTGCCGGCTCAAAGAGCCCGAGGCGGAGCAACAGCAGGGTTCGTTGCCCGGTGTGCGTCGCACTAATTATCACACCAGGGTGGAGAAGCAAAACCAGGTTTATTTGAGCCCAAATAGGTGCCAGGGAGAAAAAGCATTCTCAAATCCTGCACACCGATACAAGCGGTTTTCCTCTCTTTATACAGAACTTCAGTTAAACATTCCCATCACCCCCACACTCCTCCTCTCCCCCCCACCTTTCATTCCCATGCAGCAAATACACTTTGCAATAGCAATCACATGAAGCAGTTAAGTCATACTTGGCAAAAAAACCACCTTAGCTCGTTAGCAACTTTTCTGTGATCAGTTATCTGTACTTTCCCACCGTGGGGGCTACATTCTCATGCATATAACTTTAATTACAGCACCTGCTTTCCGCCTATCTTATTTAATATTGGCTACATCTAGTATCAAGCAACCTTGCCACTGCCAGTAATTAGCACATAACACAAAAGGTTACAAAAGTTTAGTAAGGCTAACAAAAGCACTTTACATAAAGGTACTTTGGGTCACATAGGCCCAAAGTCACAATTTTGGTTTACTCAGGCCTAGTGGCACCAACAGGACCTTTATTGCTGGTAATGATGTGCAAAATGGAAAGAACTTGGTGTGAGCTTCAGATCCCAAGGAAATGTAAAGGGTGGACAGTTAAAAAATCTAACTTGATTTTTTCTATGTAAATTGAGACAATAAAAATGAACCCCAACAAAGCCATTTTTAGTAACTCTATTTTAATTTTAATTATACCTAATTAACAACTTGTATGAATAGATAAAAGCTGCTCTAAGTAGACAGACCTCTGTCCAGGTGGAGTACTGGCACTCAGTTTAGCATTAACTCACAGAAACTCCCCTTCTGAGAATACTACGGCAGTTCTAGTTCATAAAGCAAGTTTGTTTCAGTAATCAATACCTAGGATACCCCTACCAACATAATGAAGCACACAAGCTACTATCAAGATTACCTTACTTACAGCAGCTGTATCCAGAACAATAAGAGTTACCAAATTCATAACTGAATAAATTAAGACTCTAACAGCATGTTTATAATATCTCATGTTTTGTTTTGATAGGTAAAAGTGGTATATAGCTTGTACACTTTTAAAAGGAAAATATGCAGCACGCACACACTACATGACATCTGGACTCTTTTGCATCTTCCTTCTCTAACAAACATCAGTTACACCCAAGCATCCCTGGATTTTGCTCAAATAAAAAAAAGTTTCTATTTGAACCCTGAAGATGAACTTTTAATTAACACAATTACCAATAGCTGTGCTTGATATAAAAATCACTAGATTTGGTGTTATGCACCAAGGCTGCCTAGATAATTGTACAGTCTTCTCTTTAACATCAGGGAAGTGTTATCTGAGTACATTGCAGTTTTTGTCCCTTAGAACTCTGGTTTCCTAAAACTCTGGTTGCTTAAACTTTTTTCTGAAGGTTTGATATACAGTAAATACTGTAGATGGTGTAGCAAATTGTCTTTTGCCTTTGCATTGACTTAATGCTAGCATGCTTTACAAAAGGTTGAACATCCAAAGATCCATAAGCTATCCAGCAAAGTGTCTTATCAATCTCTAGATTCTCTGGAAGCCAAGTCAATCAAATTTGTAAGCCTTTTCTTACTTTCAGTGAAGTGTCGGCTCATTTCTTACACTTCTATTTAGACTGTAAAAATGACATTAAAACAATTTACAAGAGGATTACTTGCAAATTCATACCTTATTTTACCTGGTATGCTCAACCTTAGAGAGACAAGGTGGGTGAGGTAATATCTTTTGTCAGAACAACTTCTGTTGGTGAAAGAGCTAATCTTTTTTATCTGAAGAATAGCTCTCTATAGCTTGAAAGCTTCTCTTGCACCAACAGAAGTTGGTACAGTAAAAGAGGGCTTGGCTACACTTACAAGTTGCAGCGCTGGGAGTTACAGCGCTGGTCATGCAGCTGTGTAGGGCCAGCGCTGCAGTGTGGCCACACTGACAGCTACCAGCGCTGCAGTGTGGCCACACTTGCAGCACTTTCCAGCGCTGTATTGAGAGGTGCATTGTGGGCAGCTATCCCACAGAGCACCTCGTCCCGTTTTGGCGCCGTTTTGGCGCTGAGTATTGTGGGAAGGGGAAGGAAGTGTGTGGGTCATTCCGCTTCCTGTTCCAACGCCCCGTGGTGCATCGCTTCACATCCCAGCATTCTGTCTTTCTGGCAACGTTTGGCGCCATTGTGAGTGTCTGCTCTGTGTGTGAATCGCGATTTCTTTGGGAAATGAAGCCCGAGCTGCTGAGGACTGTGCTGATGAGTGTCGCCAGCACAACACGTTTGGCAGTCGAGCTATTCCTTCAGCTCCAAAGTGACAGCGAGGAGTCTGACGATGATATCGATATCGATTCTCCTGCCGCGTGTGACACTAAAGTGCTTGTGGCATTCACGGAAATGCTCAGCACCGTTGAACGCCGCTTTTGGGCTCGGGAAACAAGCACTGAGTGGTGGGATCACATCGTCATGGAAGTCTGGGATGACGAGCAGTGGCTGCAGAACTTTCGTATGAGAAAAGCCACTTTCATGGGACTGTGTGCTGAGCTCGCCCCCACTCTGCGGCGCAAGGACACAAGATTGAGAGCTGCCCTAACGGTGGAAAAGCGGGTGGCTATTGCAATCTGGAAGCTGGCAAATCCAGACAGCTACCGGTCGGTCGGGAACCAGTTTGGAGTGGGAAAGTCGACCGTTGGAATCGTTTTGATGCAAGTTTGCAAGGCAATTAATCGCATCCTGCTAAGAAAGACCGTGACTCTGGGGAGCGTGCAGGACATTGTGGATGGCTTTGCACAAATGGGTTTCCCTAACTGTGGAGGGGCGATAGACGGGACGCATATTCCTATTCTGGCCCCCCCCCACCTGGCATCAGAGTACGTTAATCGTAAGGGGTATTTCTCTATGGTTCTCCAGGCGCTTGTGGATCACCGCGGGCGTTTCATTGACATTTACACAGGCTGGCCTGGAAAGGTGCATGATGCACGCATCTTTCGGAACAGTGGCCTGTTCAGGAAGATGCAGGCAGGGACTTTTTTCCCAGACAGGAAGATCACAGTAGGGGACGTCGAAATGCCCATTGTGATCCTTGGAGACCCCGCTTACCCGTTACTGCCTTGGCTCATGAAACCCTATACAGGGAAGCTTGACAGGAGCAAGGACCGGTTCAACTACAGGCTGAGCCGGTGCCGAATGACTGTGGAGTGTGCTTTTGGCCGTTTAAAGGCACGCTGGCGTTGCTTATATGGGAAGCTAGACTTGGGGGAAAGCAGCATCCCCGCGGTTATATCCGCTTGCTGTACCCTCCATAATATTTGTGAAGGGAAGGGTGAAACATTCAGTGAGGCATGGACCACCGAGGTTCAAGTCCTGGAGGCTGAATATGCACAGCCAGAGAGCAGGGCTAATAGAGAGGCCCAGCACAGGGCTACAAGGATTAGGGATGCCTTGAGGGAAGAATTTGAGGCTGAAAGCCAACAGTAATGTTTGCTGCCTTGCATGGGAGTGAATTGCACTGTTTACACTGTTATTCTATTATCCCTAAAATGATTTGCAGTGCCTCTTTCTTTACTGGGCTAAGGTATCTTTCACTATCTGCTATAATAAAGACTGTTTTCAAAGCCAAGAATTGTTTTATTGTAAAGAAAAAAAATTCCTTGACAGACAGACACACAACATTTCATGAACACAAGAGGGAAGGGGTGTGGGTTGGTGAACTGTACAGTCACAAGTTTGCCTATGTCCTGTCTGGAGTGCTGTTTAACGAATCCTGCACTTCAGGGTGCATATACTGCATGGTGATGGGGGTTGAGTGCAGAGGGTAAGGGTGGTAGGTATCAGGGCTGGTTGGTGAACGTACAGGTGTTGGAGGCAGCTGGTGGTGGTAAGAAACTGAATGCTGGGGAAAGGCGGTTTGAGCTGACATTGGGGCACAAGGAAAAAAGCTTTGGGACGGGGGGGGCTGTGGGGCAGCATGGGACTGCTCTGCCTGCATGGCTACGATAGCCTTGAGAGAGTCCGCTTGGCTCGGCAGGATCTCTAGCAGCTGGTTTGTGCTTTTCCTCTTTGCCACAGCATTTCTACGCCAATGTCTCTGGCGGATCATGCTTTCCTTCTCTCGCCACTCCTTCAGTTCCTTTCTCTCTGCAGCAGAGTGATGAAGAACAGTCTTCAGCATGTCCTCTTTGCTCTTTCGGGGATTTTTTCTCAAATTTTGTAGCCTCTGTGCTGTGGAACATCTGCCCACTCCAGGAGTCAAGGTCACTGTAGAAACCCAGAAATGAAACATTTAACAGGGGCAGCATTGTATCCACTATCTCCAGACATGAATTGTTACACTGAGGGAGTTCGCACTTTAACATTCTTTTCCCACACGCATAACACGACAGAAGCCACGAAATGGTGAGTGAGGGGTGCTTATACAGGGAGAAGTGGGGCTTGATTGATAGAGGGGAGCTGGTTGCTTCGGGTAATCTGGAGTGATAGAGGGGTTGAGTGAAGATGCAGCTGCAGGGGTGATCTTCACTATCTACCTATCTCTTCACTAAAGAGTCTCCCAACATTTTTCACAGGAGTTAATCCTGCAAGATATCTCCCTGCTGCGAGTCACTAGGGGACAGCGGGAGGCTCTTTTACAGCAATGTGGATTCCGCCCGGGACCCTACGTGGCTTGCCTGTGTTCAGAAATGATCCCCCCCCCCACTCGCGGAACAGTGGCGCGGACGCGTCAGCGTGACTGGGACAAGAAACACAGTGGCTCTCCCTATAAACCTGCGCAGGCATATTGCCCACGCTCTGGCTGAAACTTTTGCTGAGATAACTGAAGCAGATTACCGCGACGTGATAGACCACATCAACGGGCTATTCCACATCTAGAGGCTGGCATGCATGCAGCCATAACCCCCCTTCCTCTCCAGAAACATTTCCACCCAGAAAATAAAAGCCGCTTACCGTTAACCCGCTCCTCTGCTTGTCCTTCTGCAACTGCTGGCTGCTGCGATTGGGTACTTTCCTCCTGGCTTGAGAAGAGCTCCTGGCTGCATGCCCACTCTGGGGTGTCTTCCCCCATCCCAGTAGCTTCACTCGTGGTTTCCTCACCCCCCCCGCCGCCGCCTCCTCCTCCTGTCCCCCAGCCTGCTCAGAAGTGTCCATCGTTGTCCTGGGATTGGCAGTGGGGTCACCCCCAAGTATCTCGTCCATCTCCCTGTAAAAACGGCAGGTCGTGGGGGCAGCTCCGGATCGGCGATTACCCTCGCGGGCTTTGTAATAGGCACTCCGCAGCTCCTTAACTTTCACCCTGCATTGTAGTGCGTCCCGATCATGGCCCCTATCCAGCATGGACCTTGATATCTGCTCAAAGATATCGTAATTCCTACGGCCGGAGCGCAGCTGTGCCTGCACTGATTCCTCCCCCCAAACACTGATGAGGTCCATCAGCTCGCCATTGCTCCATGCTGGGGCTCGTTTGCCACGTGGAGGCATGGTCACCTGGAAAGATTAACTTATTGCACTCCACACCTGGCTGCAGCAAACAGGAAGGAGATTTTTAAAATTCCCGGGGCATTTAAAGGGCTGGTCACCTGAGGCAAGAGCAGTAGAGTGCAAACTGATGAGCAGAGTGGCTGAACAGGAATTCTGGGATAACTCCTTATTCCCTGGAGGACACTTAAAGCGCTGGTGAGTGTCCACACCTGCTGAGCAGCGCTGGATCACCAGCGCTGCATTCCTTATACCCCTGCCGGGATGGGTTTTCAGCCAGCGCTGCAACCAGGGAGTTGCAGCGCTGGTTGTGCCCTGCAAGTGTGGACGGGGTGTAATTGCAGCGCTGGAAAGCCTCCACCAGCGCTGCAACTTGTAAGTGTAGCCAAGCCCAGATATTACTTTACCTCTTCAGTATCTTGAGACCAACACAGCTATGATGACACGTGCTTAACCTTAGACAGTAATGGATAGAGTTCAGTAATGGGGAGGGTTCTGCAATGTGCTTAGAGCCAAATTTTGCTTTGATTTACAACCCATTTAATTAAATGGGATGAATCAGGGTGGAAGTCAGCATGGAACTTGGCTTAATAGTCTACCTTATTTTCATTTCAGACCTGAAATCCTCAAAGCTCAAATTGTTTCTTGAAGATGGAGTCACAAGATGAGGCTTTTTTAGCTAGGAAGCAAAGTGTCTGCTCTTACTGAAGTCTGAAAATATTCTCTCAACTGTATAGATTTATCTCGTTCCTTATTCCAGTATAAGTAGAGCAGAGCTTTATTTCAGATAAAACCATTTTGAAGGAAAATGTACTACAAAATTAGTACAAATAATATCAGAGTCCTAGCTCACAATGGCTTACATGTGTGCCTCAAGAGATCCTGTTTTTGTTCATTCTTGAGAGACAAATACCAAAAAAAAAAAAAAAAAAAAAAAAGCTCAAACAGCTCATTGGTTGTAGTATAGGGCTGGGTTTTGTGAGGTTTAGAGTCTGTTCCTGGCTATGATTCCTGTATGAACTTGGGAAACTTGCTTAGACTCTCTGTGCTTCATCTTCCTTATCTGTAAAATGAGAATATTACTTAATTCATTCATAAGAGAGTGATGTGAAGATTAATTCATCGTTTACACAGTAGTGCTAAAATGGATAGGTTCTGGATATCCATGCAGTTTATGGGAAGGAGAGAGAGCAAAAGATAGAGTACTCCCATAGTAGCAACTATGAAATAAAATGAAAGGAAACTAATTTGATGCGACTATCGACTTAAAGGTATGAAATCCCCATTCTTTGTAAGAGAAAGCCGCACACAGCAATGCAAAGTGGGTGAGTCACTCCACAATTTGGTGGCTAAAAGTCCAAGATAACGAGGCATAAACCTAGATAATTTTTTTTATTGTTCAGTAGCGTAAGAATTAGAATTTACGCAAGCCAGTTGTCTTTGTAGACATTTAGAGAACAGTATGTGTCACTGAACTCTGTTTAGGTCTTCATCTTCCATGTCACCCTCTGCCTAATTGGTGTCTGATCATCTTGAAGACCCCCCACTCCACCCCTTTCTGGCTACTGGATGGGAGGGGTATTCTCTCCCCCTCCCCCTTCACTCCCCTAACCCAGAGCTTCCGGCTAGAATGGTGAGTGAGATTCTCTGCTACTCAGTCTCCCTCTTCCAATTTCCTGTTTTGTGAGGGGGTGTCTCTTTTAGCTGCTTTACTCCAGCCTCATTTTCTACTCAACCTCCTCAGTGAATATCATCAGTGCCTGCCTTCACTGCTACTCAGTCTTTTCAAGTAACAGTGGCGTGTATTTGATCTAATGCCTGTCAGTTTCACTGCTGCCTGCTGAGTTCTAAAAAGCCACAGTGAAAACTGGCAAGTCAGTTTTTAGGCTGCTGAAATCTAGGAAAGCGATCAGCAATAGCAGAGGTACTCAAGCAGTCTGGCTGCAGACTTAAGATGGCACTGCATTATTAGACATTTGGATCACATTTTCTTTGCAACCATAAGAATTAAAACTTTTTCTTCACCGAAATGAAACCTTAAGTTTTTTAGAAGTTGATGGCTTTTGCCCAGGAAAGATTCTTATTAGCCCTGGGCAAGTGGATTTCTCAAGCCCTGCCTAAAATGTAGCCTTCACAGTTCCAAAATAGAACTACGGTATATTCCTTCACTGCAATTTAAAGACACCATGCTGTTTTACCTTAGGCCATGTCTACAGTACCGTTTATGTTGGCAAAACATTTGTCTCTCAGGGTGTGAAAAAAACACACCCCTAAGCAACATAAATTTCACTGCCATATGTGGTAGTGTGTACAGTGCTCCATCGACGGGAGAGCTCCCTGCATCAGTACAGCTGTGCTGCTGTATGCTCTCTAGTGTAGACATAGCCTCAGTGTATAGTTTGCCATATTAGTAAGGTACAGTCCTAGAGAATGTTCTCTTCCACCCTCTCTCCATTATACAGCCATATACATGACTGTTGTCCAAGATGGAGCAGCATAAGCAAGTCTTTGACAAGTAGGGTACGTGGTACAACTCAAATAAAATAGTGTACATGCTAACTAGCTCTGCTTCTGTTTTTTTTAAGCAGTATGCAGCGTATAAAAGTTCTCCAATATCAGGTGTCTGATATATCAGTGTGCTTCTGGCTGGCTTCTGATTTGTTTTCCCTTTGGTTAGCAGTTTTTCTGTTCTCTGTGGCTGTCCTTTTAAATGTTCTTTCATTGGCTAAAGGCATGGTATACAAACATTGCTTGTTCTTTGCAAACAATGTAGCTTTACTACACATCTTCATATAAAAGACTTCATGCTCCTCCTGTACCATCCCCCATCCACTTGATCATGAACTGTTGACCACACATGGCACACTGTGTCAAGTAAATGAGTAGTAATGTGCTTTTACGACTCAGTTCTTAGAAGGGAAAAATAACTTACCAATATGTTCAGCAAGTTGTTCACTGCCTTTGGTCACTAATTACTTACTCTTCAGTAATCATGATTTTATTAAAGGATGTTTTGCGTCATTTATCAGCTGTTGGAAAAAAATGTGTTGAAACTGTTACATTCCTTTTGTTTTTGTTAAACAAAATTATTATTCCAGGTTGCGGTTGTTAAAATGAAGAGCACAGAACGCATTTATGCAATGAAAATTCTAAATAAATGGGAAATGCTTAAAAGGGCAGAGGTAAGTACTATGTTTTCTAATGCAGAGAATTTTAAAAAATGGCATTAGGGAAAATTACATTGATGCTCTTCCAGATTAGAGAGAATTATTTCATGAGTATAGGAGCTTCATTCTTTTTTTTTAAAAAGTGAGCTGCTTTAATGCAATCAAGTCTGACAGTCCCTTCCAGGCATCTGTTGTTCTCAGCATTACTGTGTATTCGTTTACCAGACAGTCTGCCCTAGTTTTTACCCTGAATTATATTGGCCAGATTTTTGTTTACAATAAAGGCAAGTTAAAGATTACATGGAAGCCTCAGATTTCTGTTGCTGTGACTATGTGAAAGAAAAAAATTGTTGAAAACGAACTTATTCTTATATTTGAAAAACAAGCCTTCAGGAAGTGTATCCTACATTTTGTAATGGGATTTTCATTACTAAAGATAATTAACTAATATTCTGGAAACACAGATAAAAGTAGGTGAGTAGATAGCTGTGTAAACAAAGCATTTGAAATATTTTAGTTTTTTTCTTTAGAAGTTATTCGTTTCCAAAAAGCGCATATATGTGCTAATCTAATAGGAACTTTACAAATTAATAAATAGTGGTTAGAGATCCTACTGAGAGAAATTATCCAAAATAACATATGCTCAGGTCTGCTTAGAGTAATTGCTATTACATTGGCAAAATACAAGTCACAGTAACTTATAATGTTACATAAATCTGTGTAAAGTAAAATGCAGCTCATGGACAATGCAGGGCACTGTTGAGGAAAGAGGTCTAACTATGTAAATACTTACACAGCATCAAGAGGGCTTGAAAGCTTTCCTGACTCCTCCTTGCTGAGTGCTAAGGCCATGTCTACACTACAGCTGCTGCAGTGCCATGGTATAGATGCTTCCTATGTTGATGGAAGGGGTTTTTCTATAGATGTAGTTAATCCACCTCTTTGAGAGGCGGTAGCTAGGTCAATGGTAGAATTTTTGTCGACTTAACTGCATCTACAGTGGGAGTTAGGTTGATCTAACTATGTCTTTCAGGGCATGAAAATTTTCACAGTCCTGAGCAATGTAGCTAGGATGATCTAATTTAAGCATAGACCAGGCCTGAGCCTACTAGCCCAAGAGAAAATACATGGATCACCACACACTAATATAAATCAATTCCATCCATCTCCAGTGAACAAGTTTCCCCATCCCTCTTAGGCACCTCTTCACTGCTGCATGTGATAATGGTTGCTGGATAAACTCACCGCCTTCCAGCAATCTGTGCAGGCTCCTCTTCACAGACTCCCTTGAGTCCAGGCAGGTGGCTGTTGCTACTCTCCTGACTTTTCTCATAACCTTTCAGCACCACCAGTTTCACAGTGAAATTGTACGAATCTAACTACCTTAGTTTAGAAGTACCAATTCCTTAAGTAGTAAGTAATAAATTTAAACTAGGGCTGTCAAGCACTTAAAAAAATTAATTGTGCGGTTAAACAATAGAATATCATTTATTTAAATGTTTTTGGATGGTTTCTACATAATTAAATATATTGATTTCAATTACAACACAGAATACAAAGTGTACAGTGCTCACTTTATTTATTTTTTATTACAAATATTTGCACTAAAAAACAAAGGAAATATTTTTGAGTTCACCTAATACAAGTATTGTAGTGCAACCTCTTGATCATAAAAGTTGAACTTAAAAATGTAGAATTATGTACAAAAAAAATCCTGCATTCAAAAATAAAATAATGTAAAACTTTTAGTCTACAAGTCCAGTCAGTCCTACTTCTTGTTCAGCCAATCGCTCAGACAAACAAGTTTGTTTACATTTGCAGAAGACAGTGATGCCCGCTTCTTAATTACAATGTCACTTGAAAGTGAGAACAGGCATTCGCATGGCACTGTTGTAGCTGGTGTTGCAAGATATTTACATGCCAGATGCGCTAAAGATTCATATGTCCCTTGATGCTTCAACCACTGTTCCAGAGGACATGCGTCCATGCTGATGACAGGTTCAGCTCGATAACAATCTAAAGTAGTTCAGATCGATGCATGTTCATTTTTGTCATCTGGGTCAGATGCCACCCGCAGAAGGTTGATTTTCTTTTTTGGTGGTTTGGGTTCTGTAGTTTCCGCATCAGTATTGCTCTTTTAAGACTTCTAAAAGCATGCTCTGCATCTCATCCCTCTCAGGGGGAAGGCACTTCAGATTCTTAAATCTTGGATCAAGTGCTGTAGCTATCTTTAGAAATTTCACATTGGTATCTTCTTTGTGTTTTGTCAATTTTGCAGTGAAAGTGTTCTTAAAATGAACATGTGCTGGGTCACCATCCGAGACTGCTATAACGTGAAATAGATGGCAGAATGTGGGTAAAACAGAGCAGGAGACATTCAGTTCTCCCCCACAAGGAGTTCAGTCACAAATTTAATTAACACATTATTTTTTTACAAACGTCATCAGCATGGAAGCATGACCTCTGGAACGACGGCCAAAGCATGAGGAGGCATATGAAACTTTAGCGCATCTGATATGTAAATATCTTGCAACACCAGCTACAACAGTGCCATGCGAATGCCTGTTCTCACTTCCAAGTGACATTGTAATTAAGAAGTGGGCAGCATTATCTCCCATAAATGTAAACAAACATGTTTCTCTTAGCGATTGGTTGAACAAGAAGTAGGACTGAGTGGACTTGTAGGCGCTAAAGTTTACATTGTTTTGTTTTTGAGTGCAGTTATGTAACCAAAAAATACATTTATAAGTTGCACTTTCATGATCGAGATTGCACTACAGTACTTGTATTGGGTGAATTGAAAAATATTATTTCTTTTGTTTATCATTTTTTACAGTGCAAATATTTGTAATAAAAATAATATAAAGTGAGTACTGTATACTTTGTATTCTATGTTGTAATTGAAGTCAATATATTTGAAAATGTAGAAAACATCAAAAATTTAATAAATTTCAATTGGTATTCTAATCGCGATTAATTGCACTGTTAAACAATAATTTTTTTTGTTAATTGCGTGAGTTAACCGATTAATCGACAGCCCTAATTTAAACGAGGCACTTTTAATCCAAAATTAGTGTCCACATACAGGGTTGCACCAATTTAATCAGTTTCTACACCAGTTGAATTAGATTGTTGAGCTTGACAATGGGGAATGGAAATAAAAAGAATATATGGATAGTGGCAGCCTCAATTTATGGTGGTAAAAGAATCTTGACCAGTGTGTTTGGCCAAGAAAGCCATTAATAAACTCAAGATGAGACTTCTTCCTAAAAATGTAATGAGATTGGTTGTATGTAAACGTATATGGAGCTGAGCTGGGATACTCTTTCGTGCAAATTATTTTATAAATGTTACTCTGTGCATTGTCTGAAGTATGGGGAGACTCCTGAAAAGTGCAGTATTTTATGCAGAATATTAGTGTGGGAAACAATATGGATTTTTGTAGATTTCCTGTCTGGTTTATATTATCTGAGGCCCTCACTAGAGGGATTGTTAGAAACTGACCCATTAAACTGTGGCTGCATAGATATATTTTCACACAGGTCTTATCCTTCTATGCAGTTGTCCTTTTCTACAGATTGCGGTGGGGTGGAAACATATTTTTTAGTACATGAGGGAAGAAAGGACTTGAGTGGCTCAAGCTAAATTGTTTTTAAAAAGGTAGCACTCGGGATTAGGAGGAGTGGATGCCTAACCACAGAAGCCTGCAGAGCTTTCCTGGCTTATCACTCGTGCAGACTAAATTCCAATGAATAGAGACTTCTGTGTAGAAATTTTAAATAATCCCATAAAACATGCATATGTGTGAATCCTGCAGAGGCTTCTTGTGGACTGTGACAATACCTTTTTTCCTCGTTCCTTTAGACAGCTTGTTTCCGAGAAGAGAGAAATGTTTTGGTGAATGGAGATTGTCAGTGGATTACTACATTGCACTATGCCTTTCAGGATGAGAACTATTTGGTATGTTTGCTTCACCATTAAATACAAAAGTTTTGTTACTTATCAGAAATAAGTTTGTTTTTAACATAAGTCTGAGGGTTTTAAAGCAATAAATCAGTTCTCTTTGTTTCTTGTTGCAGCACTTCACATCTTTGTTCTTCCCTTACATAAAAACACTTCAGAAGACTTAATGTAACTCTAGGACACTGAAAACAAATTTAATGTAGTTTTAGAGTATACTTAATTGTCCCATGTAAATCATCTAAAATATACTGATCTACTGTGAAATACAGTATATTAGATGTGTTTAATTTTGTGAATGACTTGTTAATAATATATTGATTCTGTAGATTTTCTTTACCTTGACAGTGACTCAGTGAAAGTTGCTATGAAGTTTAATTTTACTTCACTCTACAGTTTAAAATGTGCAAAAAATTGTTTTTTGAACTGAGATTTCCTTCATAGCATTTTATAAATGACAGAGGTCAGTTTTATTCCACTAACATTGTCATAAATCTGTTGATTTTATTTGAAATATTGTGCTTAGCTTTATATTGGAAAAGCTTCAATAAAAATGATGAAAAACATTACCCATGTCCTAAAAATATTAAGTAGCAGATATTATGCATCAGTATTTCAATGGATTACATATTCAGTTTTTTTGCATATTATCTGCAATGATTCATTGAAGAAAAAAATTTATTTGCATTAGAAATGTTTAACCAAATTGAGGATTATACAGTAGACATTCACAGTTATCATTTTAGTGTATGATCTACATTTATTCTGTCATGGAGTGCTGGTTGGGTCGTGACAAAATACAGTAGGTTGAAACATGAAGACAGTAGAGCTGGGTGCGGTGTTTCAGTGAATAGTAAATTCACCAAAAAACACACATTTTTTGGCGAACAAAAATTATTCATGAAGTTTTACATGAATTCACTGGATAATTTTAACCCCCAAAAATATTTTTTTTGGGACTGAGATGTCATTTACAAAATGGGAGGTGGAGCAGCTGGTGGTAATGCAGCTTTCTCTGTAACTTTTAGCCCATTGGTTAGGGTGCTTCTCTGAGATGTGAGATTCCTGATTCAAACCTTTATCCTTTGTGGATGAAGAACAGCATTCTACCTCTCTAAAGTCTCGTCTGCACATAATGGCAATGTGTAGGGTACACATAGCTACATGCAGCAGGGAAAGGCTGAGGCAGCAGGGAAAGGCTAGCTGCTGGAGCCTTTCACCGCAGCAATGGAAGGCTCCGGCAGGGGGAGGCAATGGGAAAAAGTTCCAGCAGCAATGGAAGGCTCCAGCAATGGGGAAGCAGTAGGACACTATATACAGCTAAAACCAGCCAGGTAGACATGGGAGGCATTGCTTGGGTATGTAGAGACATATGGGGTATATACCCTAGGGTTCAAATGCATATGGCAGTCTACTCAGCTAAGCTGTGCCTCAGTCTACGCTGCTATTGATACCCATGCTAGTGGCATGCAGTGTCTGTACTTTGTACCCTGCCATAAGTGTAGATGTACCATAAATTGAATGCCACTCTAGCACAGCTTCTCTGAGCCGAGGCTCAGTGTTCAGTGACCAGTCTGCACCCTGCCTTCAAACCCATGCATTTTTACAGAATTGTTCCTTTAATTACACCTGAAGCCTTTCCAAAATGTAGTGCTTCTGGGTAACATTTTACTGAGCTGCCTCAAAGGGTGCATCTACACTAGAAAAAATAGTACACGTATTACAGTAACAGCACGTAATAGTGCAGTTGAACCAGTGAAGATGGGGCTCAGACATTTTTTCTACTGTCATAAAAACCTACTCAGAGCAGGTTATTGTGACATGGTGGTAAGTGTGTTTGAGTGTTTGTCTAAGTTAATTGTTACATTATTGCCTGCTAGGGTGACCAGGTGTCCACATTTTATAGGGACGGTCCCGATTTTTGGGTCTTTTTCTTATATAGGCTCCTATTACCCCCACCCCGATTTTTTACATTTCTGTCTGGTCACCCTATTGCTGGCCCCAAGCAGCTACTCCATTATTGGTAGTTTTTCTCCTTTAGATAAGACCCATGAAACCAGCTCTGATGCACTCTAATAATTTAACCTACAGTGTTATACTTTCAGTTTTTTGCAATAAATACAGAACCTATTAGTATCTATTGGTTCTATTAATGATATAAAGCAAACTTTGTGATACTGGAGTAATTCCAATATTAGGAAAAGGAGAAGGACCATCTTTTTGCTGTAGGAAATTACAACCTAGTATTTCAGCTGATGAGAGGAGTAGAACTTTATAAGACTATTATTACATTGAGTAAAGTGTTCCCAATATTCATTTAAGGATTGGTGAAATAAATGTTGAACAGTGTGTTAATCTCTAGAGTATTTACTTACTAAAATAGTTTTTTTAATCAACAGTGACTCTTCAGGTCTTGAGATCCTGTTTATTGTTTACACTGATCTCATCTTCTAGTACATTTAGCTTGCATGCAACAAATTGTTTGCATATACTTTATGAAACTTGAAAAAAATGTGCTTGTCATGGAAATATTCATAGACCTTTAAAGTAGCAGGAAGTTTTTCCTACCAGTTCCTCAATTTGCAGTAGAAGTGAAGAAAAGCAAATTCCTCTAGCTTTTTCTCACACTAGCATGGACTGTATGAACAGGAATGCCCATGCCAGATGTCCACGCATTCCATTGCTGCAATTTCTAAGTATTCTGGGACAGATACTCGGAATGTTGTTTTCCATACTACAGATTCTGGGATGGTCTAACCTCAAATGTTATGGTTGTTCTGATTGCTTTTCATATAGACAGTTTTAGGAATAAAAGTCACTTAAAAGTACCCCTTTGTTTACTTAATGAAGTATATTTTGGGGTAGGTGAAACATCACATAATGGTTTATGAAACACATACAATTTGAAAAAGACCATTCAAACAGTTATTTCTTTCGAAGAACACTCCATGTTCCAGATTCAAGCACATTGGAACTTATAATAAAACTACCTTGCAGAAAGACAGTGGGAGTCTGGACATTGCATACACAGAGTAGGATGTACATTCATATGTAAATTTATCTTTGTGTCAAACACACTGTTCCCAATGCACATTCAAAATTTGCCAAGTTACACAAGCAATCCATTGTCAGCATAAGCAAATATTTGCCCTAGGGTTAAGCTGTACATGAACAGTTGTGTGGAGGGCAATGTCAAGACACACCTTTTGGGATGTCAAGGTAGATGAGGTAATACCTTTTATTGGATACAGGACCTGAAGAAGAGCTCTGTGTAAGGTCAAAAGTTTGTCACTCACCAACAGAGGTTGGTCCAATAAAATATGACCTCACCCACCTTGTCCCTCTAATATCCTGGGATCAACCGAACTACAACACTGCATATGCCGTTTGGGGTGTCCTTTTGTTTCCAGCAAAAGTTTGAGTAAATAAAAGGGCAGTTACCCTTTGCCTTCTCTTTTACTTTATGGTCTTGTTGACTTAATCTCTTTCCCTTGTAGGAAGGGAGTCTGTTTTTCCCTCCTTCAGGAACTGAATGGAATTCAGATTGCTCTACCATGAGCAACAGAATTAAGTATTTACTTTGGTAAAAGTCTGTTACTGAGGATAAGGAAGATCATTGCTAGCATTTTATATCCCACTGGGTGGGAGGAAGGGTCACACAGAATGGCTCTGGATTAGTAATTGGAAATATAGCCATCAGTCCCTAGGTCATGGGCTAAATTCTAATTCAGGTGGGTGGCTGGGGGGAGTGTCAAAAAATAATTTAAAATATGTCTGTGGTCCACTGTGGATAAATAATGAAAGAATCATTGGGTGGAGGGAGCGCGGGGGCGTGGGAGACAGCAAGCATGAGAATGACTCTGTAGATTGGTGTTTAGAGCACTTTTTTGTGAATCTAGCTCACAGCTGGCCTGTGCTCTAGCAAGCCCCTTCTCTTGCTACCAACCGTGGTAATACAGTGGTAAGAAATTTTAAGAAAAATGCTAGCATACACAAAGCCAAGGGCTTTCAATCTATTTAATGAGCACTAAATTCATTGAAAGTATTTGTTTAGAAAAGCATCTTTTACCTCACTAATTTATGTATTTCACGCAGATTGATCTCTCTTCATTATCAATCAATCAATGTAATATTTGTGGAGAAAGTTGGTTTTCTGCAGCAGATGCTTAGTAGAATAAAATGAATATTCCAGGCTCATATTTTTGTTGTTGCTCACAGGCTTATGAACACCATAAAATATGCCTATAATCCAAACACACTTCTTGTCTAAACAAGAATTTAATTGCAGATCTTATTTGTTCCTCATTCCAAAAGTTTCATATTCCACTAGAAGAATCCAGTGTTTCCTGTTCAAACTAAACAGGGATTTAATGTTGTGATGTGTAAAGGGATTTAAAATTAATTCTCCAGTACATAAATAGTTTTTAAACTAGTTTCCTCTTTTCCATGCCATATGAATCCTCACACTTGGAAACTTTGAAACTTAATATGCTAGATTTGGTCATGATTTTTGTTTTGTTAAGGTTTTGTTAAATTAGTGCGGAACCTCACAAAAACCAATTCCCTAAAGAAAATGGGCCTTGTTTCTGTCACTTCTCTGAATAACTAAGCTAGATTGTCATAAATCATTGTCTTGGTTGCCCTCTGCTGTATGTTCTCTCTGCTCATTTTTATGATAATGACCAGATCTGAGATAGCAAAAACATTAGCTTAAGATATTTTAAGCTATGATTATATTAAAGAAAATCAGAAATATTTGCAGCAAAGTAGGCAATTAATAGTAACTTGTTCATAAAAAGTGCCCATTTTGACCTCTCTTCACACACGCACCTTTTCCACAATCTCTTTTTGCATCCTTCTTGTTCCACAATGAGCTACTTGTATTTAATTCCTGTATTTATCCATTCTGACTCAAACATGCATTGATCATATTTCTCTTGTTTTTTAGTATTTAGTAATGGACTACTATGTGGGTGGTGATTTGCTGACACTTCTCAGTAAGTTTGAAGACAAGCTTCCTGAAGATATGGCCAAATTCTACATCGCTGAAATGGTGCTTGCTATACATTCCATTCATCAGCTGCATTATGTGCACAGGTAAAATATCCACCTCATTATGCATATGCCCAATTCTGAAAGTGTCAGTGCAGAATTAACTGCACATACAGTGGTCATGTCAGGCAAATGTATGGGTCTGTTTGCTAATTATACTTGTTTAAACTCTTAACTCAATACATCAAGTTATAAATGACAAATTTAAGAGGTGGTGAAATGTAATTGATTAAAAATAGTTGTCTTAGTAGTTAAAGAATTAAAATAATGAGTTTAATGAGCAGTTGCCACGCCTGTAGTTTGTTACTTTGGGCAATTCACTTGATGACTTAATGCCTCACTTCAACCCAGCTAGAAAATTCAGGCAAAAATCAGATGCATCTCAGTTGAGCTTCTCTGAATAAATAAATTCAACAGATGTATCATGCAGGAAAATATTTAGAATGGACCCTTTATAATAACTGTTGGCTACCTGTCTGCATTATCTATATTAACTGTTTGTAAAATGTTATGTTGTTGGGGTGAGTGGGTCGGTCTGTCTGTCTTACGTATTGGTGTGTATTCCAAGTCAACCTATTCTAACATTTAGCAATGCTATAAATGTAAAAAGCTTGAGTTATCAGTTTAGTTCACGCTCTGAAACGGTTAAGAAAATAACCTTCCTTCCTCTATGGGAGGAAATTAGTCAGGAAAGCAAAGAACACTTTGTACACTTCCTTATTGTTAGGTTACTCCGAGAAATGCAAGTTCCAGAAAAGCCTTGGGTAAACAGGAGTGCTGTTAGGAAGAAGCACATGATAAACGTTTTGTTCAGCATAGTGAGAATCTTGTTCAAAGGAGAATTGCTCTTCTTGACACTTGCTTTCAGACTTAACATTTAGTATGTTAGTCATGAAAAAGTAGTGACATTAGTACAGAAAACCTTTGCCATTGTTTTTATGTTCTGACCTTGTACTTTGTTTCTGATTAAATGTGCAGTTGTAAAGTATGGAGTGTTGTAAGGCATTGATATTCAGTTAGCTGTGTGTGCAGGTACGCATAAGGGATCTAGAGAGTTCTAACAGAAAATACTGCACTTTTGAACTATCACTAGTGTATATTTAAGTGATAATATTGTAGGCATAAGCATCTGGGCTTTAGGCACAGTCAGTCATTTAATTTCCTTGAAATGATATACACCAAAGTTGTCACTATTGAAAGCTGAAAATAAAACCATGCATGTGAAAAATAATCTTCTGTGCTGTTGTTTGAATTGGTATGTACATTGTGTATCATTTCTAGAGAATGTATGCTCTGTTAGCCATAAAGATTGCTTGTATCTATTTGGCCCTCTGGAGAAAGCCAGTGAAATTGTAAAGTATGTCCTACTTTGAGATAGAATCCATAGGCTCTAAAGTAAGAATGTTTGTTTTAAAACAACACTGTTTATTATAGCAGAGCAATAGCTCTACTTTATTAAGACCAGCTTTCTGTTTAAAACTTGACTGTTCTAAGTGCTCTCAAAATCCATGCAGCTAATCAGATTGCCTTGAATTTTGGTGTGCCTCATTGGGGATGTGAGGGTACAGTCAGTGATTCAATTTTGGGGTCATTTGATCACCTGGTTCCCAAGACAGCCTCTGGAAAAAAAAAACAGATTTTTCTTAAAGTTGACACATTCTAGCAAATTTTTTGCTTATAACTAGAGATCAAATGAAGGCTCAGGTATTTCATCAGGGTCTCAAACATTTGAGGGTTACTCCAGCAGAGTGTGTGGCATCCACCAGCCCTTTGGGAGAATTCAGATTTCAGTGTTTGAAAAATAGATTGCACAGTAAGGCTCACATGCCTGCTCATGCACCAAGTGGATTATACAGAGCATGTGCCGAGAGACACGCCAACTATCTGAAAAACTACTTGCACATTGCAGGATCTGGGTGGCTCTGAGAGTGTTGGTCATTGAATCCAAGAACACCCAGGGCACTGAGAGTTCAAATCCAACCCAGGGCAGAAATTTGAAATTAAATAAATAGGCATATTACTCCAATCTGCCTCCTATGAAAGGGGGATTTTTATTTTGGGGAAGTGTAATCTGAGTACAGCAGAATATTCAGAAGGTGCTGAAACTGTTTAGAAAAGAAAATGAGACAAGCAAATGCTTACTGGGAAGGGATGGTGAATAGGGGTGAGAGAGGAGGTGAGGATAGTGGCAGAGGGGTTGGGGGACCAGGGGATGCTCAGGGGAGGGGTCTATGGGAAGGTGTGAGACGCAGGGAAGAAGAACTGAGGGAGAATAGGGCTGGGATGCCTGTCAGCCCCGTATTCCCCTTCCGTGTGTGCCACAATCTGGGGGCCTCGACCTATCTGCAGGGTTGGGTGACCCCTCCTTCCCTGCCCCCCTCATGTGAGCCAGGTTCTGGAGGGGTGTCTGAACCTACTCCCTAAGCCCCTCCTGGGACCTGGATGGATCACTGCCCCCCTGTGGTGTCTGAGCTCTGCTCTCTGTCCCTCCCCCTTTGTGCGCTAGGATCTGGGGGCCCTTGCCCATCAATTGGAGGTCTAACCTGCCTCCCTAACTCCACTTCCAGATCTTGGCTCACGGGAAGTCCTGCCCCTCTGGGTGGGGGGAGCTTAGAACACATGAGTGAGGAGCTGAGAAGAGGTATGTTTGACACATCAGAAAATCTCCTGCACTGGGGCATGGGGACGGGAACTGCCAGGCATGAGAGACATTTCTCAGAGCTGTTGTTTCAGGCTGGGGAGTGGGATGAATGGGTGGCTGGGGAGGGAAGAGGTGTTGGGGTGGTTCGGGTAAGGAGGTAGGGATTGGGGGAATGGGACGAGAGAAGACGAGAGGTTGGAGAATGTGAGAGGTAGTAGAGGAGGTTGGGGGTCTAGAGGTGGGGAGCCTGACAGCCCCGAATTCTCCCTTTCTGTGTGTACGCGCCTGGATCTGGAGAAACCCTACCCCTCTGCGGGGGTCTGAGTTCTCCCAGGCTGCTGTGTGTTCTAGGGTCTGGGGGACCCTGCTTCTTTGGACAGTCTGAGCCCTCTTCCTGTCCCTCAATATGAGCTAGGGTGAGGGGCATTAAGGTATCACAAATTTAAACATGAAATCCACAAAATGAATAGTTACGCTGTATACTTATGGGGGGAGGATGGGGGGGGGTGGAGCTGGCCAGAGTGGATAGAGGGTACAGGACTTTGGAGGATTGGGTGGACCTGGGGCATAGCTGAAGTAGCTGGGACAAATTTACAGAAGTAAAGCATTTTGTTCAGCAATAATGTGCAGTTTTCTTTAAATACGTATCCCAGTACAGAAAGGTGTTTGGGGTTTTTTTAAGCAAATTGTGCCTCGTTATTTAAAGTTAAATTAATTTTATAGCCTAACTCACATATCCAACTATATTCCATGGAGGGGTGATGTTCCATGATGTACTAGCAGAGTGCACGTTGGGGTATATCGCTGAATTGATGCGGATGAAACTGACATAAAATGCACCGCCTTCCTCCCTTTCTTAACTTGTACATCTGTTGGATGTTCTTTATACTGCTAAATTGAACAAATCATTTAAAAACTATTCGATTTTGTTTTTCCCCTTGCACACTGGCTTGTTGCCCTTTGGAGATTCTTTGAGAGAACTTATAAGGAAATATCAGTAGAGAATGTCTGCCTGCCTTAACCACTAAGTTTCAGCACTATCTTCTGTGTCCTCGGTACTACAGCCATTTTATTTGCCAGTACTTTTAAGTGGATGTGAAGATGAGTGAATACAAAATGGTGAAGGAAAACATGATTTAATTTTGAGACTAAATGAAATTAAATTTACATTATGCCCATTCAGTAACATTTGTGACCACATTAGTGATGTAAGAGAGAATATCAGGTTATGAGCTAGAGCAAACGTGAACTTGTAGTTCATTTCATTTAGTAACATCAGCATATTATACACAACTATACAGCTGTTACCTAGCAAGTTGTGGTATTGTGTAGTTTAGGAGACCTGTTATTGGTAATTGGCTGTCTCTCAGTACTCTTATTGTTAATACATTTCTTAACTTGTTTATAGCCCCTTTGCTCATGTAGGCATGTAAAGCACTTCAGATGCTATATACGTGCAGGAATCACTTTACAACCTCCTAAAACACACCTTACTTCTGGGCTGGAACAGCACAGCTGTTTTAACAGAGCATAACCATACCAGACAAGCCTAGGACAGGAAGTGAAAAATATGGTCTTGAATTGAAATAACAGAGGGTTTAGAGAGAGGCAGAAAAACTGTACCCAGATTAGAATTTGGTCAGGATACTTGGCAAATACAAAAGATTCTACTTCCCCTGCAGAATACTATGCTGAGACATTGGTGCTCTTCAAGACAGTATGTGAATCACCTCTTCAGATTGACTTTCTGCATCACTTGGTTTTATCATAATTCTCCTGTTCAAATCCTGACCATTGCAGGTTTGACAAAATCAAAGGCCTGGGTGGTACAGCTCCAGGCATAGTATTAGGTTTCTCTGAACTTACTACATACCCTGCACTTAACTGATAACCAAACATAAACAACACCATCAGTGTAGTAAAGAATTTTTCTTTCAATAAGTGGACTAACTTCTGCATTAATTTATGTTGGCGTTTTCTCAGCAGAGCCAGTACTTCAATGAGAACGTTGGCTTCATGTTTGTACTGTATTGACATCACTTTATTTCTTTTAATACAACAGGGACATAAAGCCTGATAACGTTCTTTTGGACATGAATGGCCATATACGCCTGGCAGACTTTGGATCATGCTTGAAGATGAGTGACGATGGCACTGTATGTATAAAGTAAAATTTTAGTCAGGGTCTTTGTAGTAGGTGCCTGCTCTTTAAGAGCCTGCAGCCTAAGGGCACATCTGCATTGCAGCTGGGGATGTGAATGGCAACTTGTGTAGAAGTTACTGTGCTAGCTGTACTCTCTAGCTAGCTTGCTAAAAATAGAAGTGAGGATGCTCTGCTGCAAGCTTCAGCACCAGCTACACAAGCCCATCTGACACTCCTGCGCTGCTTTCCCCAGGTACATACTGACTTGTGCAGCTGGTGCAGAAGTCAGTGTGTCCTCACTTCTATTCTTAGTGAGCTAACTAGACTAGCACAGGTACTTCTACATGAGCTGCCATTCACATCCCTGGCTGCAATGTAGATTTACCTTAGGAAGACTTTCAGCATTCCAAGGGAGGGGCAAAGAGGTAAAATCAAAATATATACATTTTTGCATACATTTTGTCTACATAGTATTTTATAGAGACTACATGAGTGTATATATGCATTAGTTATACCAATCTGATCGTCAACCATTCCATTGCTAGCTGTTGAATTTCTTGTTGGTGTTATGGAATATCTAAAGATTGTGTTGCTAATGATTATTAATTGATTATATGAATTAGAGCCACAGGCCACAACCTTCAGAGCACCTGGAAATCGTGGGAAAAAACTAATCAGAAATCAAGGCAACCAAACTAGGGGGGGGAGGGAGGAGGTAATTCATCAGGAGCCCACAGCTCTTAGACTAAAAAGATTCAGAGCCCCCCTCACTGTGAGCCGGTTTGTCTTATGTGTAAAGGTTGAAACAAACTTGTAACAGCAGATGAATTGAGGCAGCCTATATTAATCGGGCTGTGTCCCACCCAAGAGTTGAGTTGTTGTACAGTTGCTCACGATGTCTACAGCTCAGAACAAATAACATCTCTTGGCCTCATTCAGAAATCTTTGTAAACTTGGCATTAAATCAGACTTCAGATGTCTCCCAGCTCTCTTCCAGTCTGCACCCAAGCTGTTTCAGCTCCTGAGAATCACCGAAAGTGCCTTTAGACAAAAGAACCAGGGTATGCTAGCTGGCCATCTGGTACGCTGCAAATTTGATACAAATATCTCAGCTAATGCCCCATCTCTGTTTTGCGCAATGCTGGTGGCATGATGAGTACCCAATGGAACCAGTCGTGGCAAAATAATGCTTGTAGCATCATCCACTGTCACTGAAACATTCCAGAGCCTGGTGACATTCCACAACCCTAAAGCATTTGTCTTGGCGTTATCCAAAATAATATGCAGAAGGGATTTGAATGAGCCATGCCAACTTGGCTGTAAGATATCTCAATGGAATTTGCCAAAGGAGCATAAAACTAAATACCTGCCACCATCCCCCAAACTTGCTTTTTATGTGGGTATATTGAAGCTTAGTAGCTCATCTCCTTATCCCATCCAATTCCCCAATCCTGTAATCCACCACGTTAAGCCATTTTCCATCCACCCCAACACATGACACACACAAAAAAAAAACAAGCTCTAGACTCAGTGGGCACTCCCTCCAGTGCTTCAAAATTAAATCACAAAAATGAGCATAGAAAACAGAGTGGAAGCTTGTTAGCCCCCTGCTCTCCCCGCTTCCTACCCCAACCTTTGACAGCCATTTACATCCTTAAACATGCACATACGCTGAGACGAAAACATTTTTTCTTCATGTCTTAATGGTGTTTACATCAGTCTTCTCGCCCTTCCCTTTTTCATCCCATCAGGTTTGGTGGTTCTGAATTTCCTACTGCACAGAGTATACATTTCACCATTAGAGCACTGGGAAATCATAATTTGCCTTTGATTAACTTTTATGTTTTGCCAAAAATGTATTAAATGAAGTTGCATCTGAGTCCACTTGAATGTAGCCTCTTTGTTTTGAATTTTCTGTACATATTAATTAGTTCATTTTAGTGTTATGATTGATAATTCTTTTTCCCTTTTATAAAAACAAGCATTTCCTAATGTCTTCATCTGCCAAAAATACTAAGATATGATTAAGAATGCTGTCTTGAGGAAGCCTGGAAGCCTTCCAGAATGACGCTTGTTTATTTTTAAGGTACAATCTTCAGTGGCAGTGGGTACGCCTGACTACATCTCTCCTGAGATACTGCAAGCAATGGAAGATGGCATGGGAAAATATGGACCTGAATGTGACTGGTGGTCTCTTGGTGTCTGTATGTACGAAATGCTGTATGGTGAAACACCCTTTTATGCAGAATCATTAGTGGAAACCTATGGGAAGATTATGAATCATGAAGTAAGGAATATAATTAAACCATACATATTTATTAAAATATTTATGTAGAATTTGACAGCCTTTAAAGAAAACAGGATTTTTGTGTGACAATAATTCTGTAGTTATAATTCCTTTATGTTTACTCATATCAGTGTAGTTTTGTAGGCTTATCAGCTTGAGTTAAGGAAGCTGTTAGCTTTCCTGAGTTTGCAAAAATGGAAAAAACATCAGCTACTGTTTTAATTTGAAGATGGCCTCCAAATTATTATTTTTATTTTTAAATACTTGTTAATCTGTGCAAAATAAAAAATGAGAACTAAACCAGCCCCCATGTTTATGGGAGCCCACTATAAAATGTTTACTCTGGAGTCTGCAGTAGCAGTTAAGTAATACATTGTTTACACAGCTGGCACATTTTTCTGTTACAGTGATAATCAGTACAAATAAGGAAATAAGAAAATTAAACAATGTGATCTACCAGAGATTTTTTTTTCCTCCCACTGTTAGCTGCAAAACTGGTAGGGAAATTTTTGTTTGTAAGCTTTTGAGTGTGTTTTAAACAGCTCATGGTTGATGTCCTTTTGAGAAAAGTTATGCAGAGGGTGATGCATCGTGGGTGCCCCCATAATAGGAAATTTGTTGCTGTTTTTTCAGCATAGGTACAGCTGCAATTGTTACTAATAGGACTTCCTCAAAAGAGTTAAATGGTATAAGGACACTAGTTCCCTGCCTATACTAGAGCTCACAGTATTGGTAGTGCTGATGCAAAACATCTAGCAGCTTTCCTAGTGCGGATACAGCCAATGTGTTATTTCATTCTGTTTTTAAAATGTTGCTGAGTTTGTGTATTCAGGCATGTCTTATCTTAACTAGTTTTGGAAAATTGTCTGATTTGCTAGTTTTGTGATATTTTTGTGGTATTATACCTCTAAATGTTTCTGTAGTTTCTATGGTCTTGCTTTTTAATAATTCAGTCTGTCTTGGGTTTTGTTGATAGATGTGATTATACTGAAAATTTTCATTTAAAAATTTAAACTTGAAAATCTATTTGGTTAAGTCTTGCTATCTCAGAACACTTTGCAAATTTTAGTGGTTTAACAATCCCACTTAATTTATTTATTTTTTAATTTCTTCGTTGTTACCCACAGAAACTGAAGGGGAAACTAACAGACTGGACAGGGTAAACAGTGAAACCTTACTGTTCATAGACAGGTTTCAGAGTGATAGTCTGTATCAGCAAAATCAATGAGGTGTACTTGTGGCACCTAAGAGACTAACAAATGTATTTGGGCATAAGCTTTTGTGGGCTAAAAGTGGGTTTTAGCCGACAAAAGCGTATGCCCAAATACATTTGTTAGTCTCTAAGGTGCCACAAGTACTCCTCGTTGTTTTTGTTCATAGAGAGTGTCAAATATATAAAGTAAATAAACTACAAATAGAAAAACATTTTCACATCTTTTATTTATAGTAATTTCAAATGTGAATTTGTAAATAGTAGGTACATTTTAGGTGTAATTTTTAAGTTGACTAACTTTATATTTGACAGATTAAAATATGCTGTCATAAATAATTTATAATGCAAATTATTACATAGAGACACATGCTGTTAGTACAGATGCCAAAAATACTGAAATCAGATTTTTTTTCCCTTACATGTGCACTACTGGTTGACACAGCCTACCATTACATTATTTTTATGAATGAATCTGATCTGAAAATAGGATTGGTTTTTTTCAATAAATAATACACAATACAAATAAGTACAAATGGACAAGTACAAAATGGGGAATAACTGGGTAGGTGATTGTACTGCTGAAAAGGATCTGGGGAGTTATAGCAGATCACAAATTGAGTATAAGCCAACAATGTAATGCAGTTGCAAAAAAGGCTAATATTATTCCTGCCTGTATGAACAAGTGTATCATATATAAGACACAGGAAGTAATTGTGCCACTCTACTGGGGAGGGCCCAGTGCTTGTACTATGTTCAGTTTTGGACACCACACTTTAAGAAATATGTGGACAAATTGTCAGAGTAGAGCAACAAAAATGATAAAAGGTTTAGCAAGTCTGACCTGTGAGGAAAGGTTAAAAAAACTGAGCATGTTTAGTCTTGAGAAAAGACTGAGGAGGGACCTGATAGGTCTTCAAATATGTTAAGGGCTGTTATAAAGAGCACAGTAATTGATTGTTCTCCATGTCCGCTGAAAGTAGGACAAGAAGTAATTGTCTTAATCTACAGCAAGGGAGATTTAGGTTAGACAGGAGAAACTTTATAACTACACCTCTACCTCAATATAACGCTGTCCTCGGGAGCCAAAAAATCTTACCGCGTTATAGGTGAAACTGCGTTATATTGAACTTGCTTTGATCCACTGGAGTGCGCAGCCCCGCCCCCCCGGAGCACTGCTTTACCGCGTTATATCCAAATTCGTGTTATATCGGGTCGCATTATATCGAGGTAGAGGTGTATAAGGATAGTTAAGCACTGGAATAGGTTTCCAAGAGAGGTTGTGGAATCCCCATCATTGGGGGGTTTTAAGAACAGGTTAGACAAATACCTGGTGGGCATGTGCTAGGTATACTTGGTCCTGCCTCAGTGCAGGAGACTGGATTTGATGGTCTTGAGGTCCCTTCCAGTCCTACATTTCTTCGATTCTGTGGTTCATCATGCTGAAAACTTCTATTGCTTATAATAGACTTGAAAATAGTAGCTATAACCATTAGTTTCCAGTGTCATTTCTGTAGTCTAGAACTTAACTTCTTTACCAAAACAGCTTGTAAAAATTGTATTTTTCCTTTTCACAGGAATTTTCCAGTATAAAATTCTCAAATGAGGTTTGTTTTTGTTTTTCTAGGAACGATTTCAGTTTCCATCCCATGTGACAGATGTATCTGAAGAAGCAAAAGACCTTATTCAGCGACTTATCTGTAGTAGGGAACGTCGACTAGGACAGAATGGAATAGAGGATTTCAAGTCACATGCATTTTTTAAAGGACTTAATTGGGATAATATTCGAAACCTAGAAGCACCTTATATTCCAGATGTTAGCAGTCCTTCTGACACATCAAACTTTGATGTAGATGATGATGTATTGAGGAATCCTGTGAGTCTTTCATTTAAACATTAAATTATGGCCTTTCTGTATGTATAGTAACGGTAAAAACTACTAGTTCAGAAGTGAGCAACTTGTTTCTACTTTGTTCTAATAAAAATGTCTAAAGCATAACAGCACACTAACCACGGAACGGAACCCCCACGTAAGATGAGACTCGCCTGTATTGCATTTTGGATTTGTCATACAGAATTGTCCTCTAAATGGAGTGTGGATACGAAGAGGGTTTTCAATGTATATTATGCATTGTGAATGACCATGTTTGAGATAAGGGATTTTTGAACAGTGGGAGATGGTTGTACTCAACGAATAACTACATATTGTGCGCTGATACATTTTAAGAAAAGTTCGTTTCTGGTACCACACTCACAGATTCTAAGGCTAGGAGAAACCATTATGATCATCTAGTCTGACCTCCTGAGCACTAAGGCACAAAAAAGCACTTAAGCTTTTTAAACATTGTTTGGTTTTCACTCATGTTCTTTTTATGCAGGAAATCGTGCCACCAGGTTCTCATACTGGCTTTTCTGGATTACATTTACCTTTTGTTGGGTTTACATATACAACTGACAGGTAGGCAAAAGAAACAGTTACTTGTTACACGTATTGCTCAAATAGGGCTAATCCTAGGTGGTTTACCTTCACAAGCACACCGAAGAATGTAGATAAAATATTTTTACTGTATATGAACATTTTTGCTTTGACTGTACAAGAATTAAAGGTGCTTTTATTTATACTTAATCTTTCTTCATGTATTTGAAATAGAGCTTACAGTGCTTGAAGCGCTTTCATTTTGTCGTATTTGTATGGTTGCTGTGGTTATAGATGTTGGAATAGTTTTTACCTGCTGCAGCAATAACTCTGGGAGCAACAGAATATAAACATTTCTTTCTGGGGGACCAAAAGAAACATTGGTATTTTGGATTTTTTACTGTACCATCACATGAAGTAGTTACAGTTGATATAATCACTATTGAAGTTCTCTTTTAAAAGTTCCTCTTTGGGATGTAACTTCCCCTACATTTGAGACGGTGGATTAAATTTTGTTTGGTAAAATCCACATTAGTTTTCAGCTAGACCTAGAAAACATTTTTCAGGGTTGTGTTTGGCTTGTGATAGTTCTTTTAAAAATTGTCTAATTTCAAAGAGAAGCTGTAACTATCAAAATTGCAGTGCACCTGATTTTTATTAGTGGAATCAAAGTAGCAATTTTTGATGTGCAGAAAGTATCCAAATCCTGCCAACATCTATTTTGATTGTCCTTATGTAGGTATTTGGTGCGCGGTTATCAATAGGCCATCTTTCCTAGTACCAACTTAGGAAAGTGTGGCTGTGCAGTACTAAGCATTCGGATTGTTTACCCTTTAGCAATGACTGTTTGAGAGTTTCCTCATTCTAAGAATATGATGAGCCAAGATTTTCAAAAGCATTTCAGTCACTTACACTCAGTCCCATTTAAAGCAAATTGGAATCAGGCTCCTAGGTGTGTGCCTGGGGTGCTTTTTCAAAATTTTATTCTTCACTCCACACCCAAGTCAAATGAGAATATTTATTGCGTAACCTGGAGAAAGAACCTAACTAAAGGCAGTTCACAAGCCCTCCTGGTAAAAGGTTGGGAGTGAACCAATGATCATCTTCTATTTAAAAAAAAAAAAAAGTCGTTATGAAAACCTATACTTACTGGTCTGTTCAGCAAAGTCAGTCCAACTCAATTCAGTTCAAATAGACCTAGAAGAGAGATGATGACGCAAAGTGGCCAACCCCAAAGGAAAGTACTCCACTGATAAATTTTCTTCTAAATCCCTCACCAAAATTGGTACATGGAATGGACTGCTAATATAAGAGCCTGGTAAAATGGTCCAAGTAACAAAAGAAATGTACAGATATAAATTAGATATACTAAGCCTAAGAAAAATGAGATGGGTAACATCAGGACAAATAACTTTCAGTTAATCATCCTACTCTATTCTGGGCTGCCGAGTGCCAGTGATGTACACCGAGATGGCCTGGGTCTGATAGAATGGGCACGAGTTTCAGAAAGGATTATAACAGTACAGTTTACATCAAAGTTCCAGAAAGTGTCCGTTATTGAATGTTATATTCCAACAAATCAAGCTAGCCAAAGGAAAAAAGAAAACTTCTATGAGCATTTACACAACTTAATAGATGAGGTCCCGAAAAGATATGCCCTCCTATTAACGAGCTATTAATGCTAATCTGGGAGCAACCACACTGGAAGGGAAGTAGTTATAGGGAAACAGGGCCTCAGTGAAATGAATTAAAATGGTGAAATGTTTGCTGATTTCTTTGGCATGAACAACCTGGTTATTGGAGGAACTATCGTCCCTCACTGTACTGTTCATAAGATAAAATGGCGGTCACGAGGTCACAGAACAAGGAACTAAATGGATCACATTACAATGCAATACAAATGAACTTTAGAAGATGTTTGTAGCAGGAATGGGGCAGATGTGGGAACAGACCATGCCCTAATGGTAGCAATATTGAGAATTAAAAAAAAAAGAGACACCTGAACAGCAGAGATGCCTATGTTACAACATCACCAAGCTAAAACAGATAACAACAAAACAAGAGTTCAGAACTGTGCTAGCAAATAGGTACCAGGTGCTTGAAGATTGAGATAATGGAATACTAGAAGGTAAATGGAAATGAGTAAAGGAAAATGTCACTAAAACTTGTGAAGTGCTGGGAGTCAGCCAGAAACATCACAACTAATGGTTTCTGTGAATACCTAGCAGAAAATAGAAGAGACCCACACAGTTGAACTGAAATTAAATCAAGCAAGAACACAGACAGAGTGACTCCAGGAGTAATATATTGTAAAGAACAATGAGGCCAGAAAGAATGCTAGGAAAGACAAACAAGACTTCATAGACAAAATAGATGCACAGACTGTTGCAGCACAAAATGACATGAAGACACAGTACAGCTCATTAGATGGTTGTCAGAAAAACAAATACCAATCAATGAGAGACAATGAGGGCAACTTAACAAAACAAAACATAACAAAAAAAAAATCAGAACAATTAAATATAGGGAGGCAGTCAACTTCTGAATGGTGAAACAGTGGCCAATCCTCCACATATAGAGAAAGGTCATAGGTTGACATCCAGATCTTCTCCTATCACCAGAGGTAAAAGTAGAAAGGGCAGTCAGTCAGTTAAAAAGTGGAAAGACACCGGGTCCGGATAACATTCATCGAGGTTCTTAAGGCAGACTTGAACACCCTAGACGTTTTGGTAGGCCTCTTAGAAAAGTACCAGTTGAGTGGGAAGAGAGTCATATGGAGACGCTGCCAAAGAAAAAAGGTCTCATTGTAAAAATAGGAGTATTTGATTGATGTCTATCCCAAGTAACACGTTTACTTTCTATATTTGTCTATAATAAAAGTGGTAGTTCCAGGTTACAAAAAGAACAGACAAGAGAAATCATGTATAGATCAAATAGTAATCCTACATGTCATTCAGTCAACAGGTCTGATGATCAAATGGCAGTCACCACTTTATATGATTTTTTTAGATTTCCAAACAGCCTTTGATAGAGTAGATAAAACAGTTTAATGGAAGTTGTTGCACCACTATAGAATCCCTCAGAAATTTCTGTGGAAGTATGACATGCCAAATAATGCATAATAGTGAGGTGACTAAGCCATTCCTGGTCACTATGAGCATCATTACTGAGTAATGAGAGATCACAGAGCAAACAAGAGATGTATAGTAGTCTTTCACTCACAAGTTATGAGGACCTTGACTTTGCAGATAACATCAACTCACTATCCCATATGCATAGAGATATACAAGCCAAAACAAATGATCTCCAGGCATATGCAGAATTAGTAGGGTTGAAAATAAACGTTGAGAAAACTAAAACTATGGGACTGAACACACAAGAAACGCCAATAACACTGTCTGGTATAGACATAGAAGAGGTCTGATATGTCACGTGTCTTGGCAGCATTGTAAGTACTACGGGTGGAACAGACCAAGACATTAAAGCTAGAATAGCAAAAGCCAGATAACATACCTTTGTAACTTTGAAGCTGATCTGGAGAAATAGAATCTTGCCCTCCAAACTAAACTTTGAATATTTAAAGTCATTGTAAAGCTAGTCTTACTATATGAAACTTGGAGACTGAAGACCTTCCTATCCTCCAGAGTTTTCATAAACAGCTGACTTAGACAAAATCTCAATATCAGATGGCCAGGGGGGAAAAAATCACAAATGAACTATGGAGGAGGAGGATACAGAAGCCGATAGGACAGGAAATTACAGAATGAAAATGGAGATGGCTAGTACATATAGAATGACCTGAATAACATCATAAAACAAGCATTGGACTTGAATGCCTAGAACAAGAGGTGACAAGATAAACCAAGGATAGTATGGAAGCAGAATTAAAAACTATCAAAATGGCGTAGGAAGATCCTGACTGCATCAGGAGACTGCCTTCCATCTTCGCCAATGGTGAAGGCACTGTTTTTCTGCATGGAATAGAAAAGCATGAGAGAAATTGCAAAATCTCAGTAACACTATACAGTAACACTACATTAAGTGTTGTACTCAGAAATTTAGGTGTAACTGTTGTTGAATTCCAGCATGAAACTGGAACATTTTGAAGAATGGAGTTGACCTCAATTCTGACAAAGATTTTGTGCTACGCTGAAGAATGTGCTATGTACTTAGAGCTCTGAATTGTGGATATATCAGGAAGAGAGCCTGCTCCAGTTCAGGGGAGTGTTGGAACGCAAATGTAAAATAGGATAGGATGAATTCATCTTTGTATAAAGAATGATACTATTGTTTATCTGCTTTTTGTTGTAAATATTGTTGTAAGATATTCAGTGATGTATTTTCTAACTCATGTTTTGGTTGCAGCTTATTTTCTGATAGAGGCTCTTTAAGGAGTGTAATGCAGTCCGGTGCTGTAACCGGAGATATGGAGATCAGCTTGCAAATAGAAGCTTATGAAAAGAGAATACGAAAACTGGAGGAAGAAAAACTGGATTTGTACAGAAAACTGCAAAGTTAGTTGTGTACATTTACTGGGATTTGCAATTCAGATGATGAAAAGCAGCAGAATGCTCTTAGTTTGACTGACATTTTTTCTTCTTCAACTTAAGAATCTCCTGTGCCGGATCCAGCTCATGATGAAATCAAGAAGCTAACTGAAGAAATTGAACATTTAAACAACAAAATAGCAGGTAAGTGTCTGGCATGACTGGCAGATATTCTGTCTGGCATGCTTCAAGTAATAACTTAATTATACTATTAATATCTCAGTAGCAATAATGTTTGGCTTTATCAATTTAAATTTAATTCAGTACAAATAAAGTTATTGATGAATGATACTTACTGGAATACTTATATTAAGCAGCATTTCAGTATTTACAAATAAACTCTTATCTTTTCCATCAACGTCTGTCTTGAGCCCGATTGCACACATTCCACTGAGAGCCAAGAGTAGAAGAAATTGGTTAGATAGGTTCAGTTTAATATGTTCTGAATGTGATCTTTCTTGTATTTTTAATCTTGCTTTTTTCTCAGAAAAAAAGGGGCATTTTTCTGAACTTAGGTATATTTAAGGGAAGCATTAAAAAGAAATGTTATGGTTGTTTTGAAGCCCTCTCAATACATCTTCATCTGGCAGTCTCTAAGACTGACAAGTTGAAAAAGGCAACTACTCAAGTCTTACCTGAGAGAGAGACAACTGTTGGATCCTAATCAATTATTTGAAACTATGTTGTTTGACCACCCTATTTTGTTCATCCATGTAAACATCTCCCAAAACACATGAGATCAGTTTTAGAACACTCTTAAAAAAGGGAATGAGAGCTACTTTTCAATTAGTGCTAGCTAAACGTTCAGACTTTTAATCTTAATGAAGCTTTACTGAAGAGAGAGACTCAGTTACTATTACTATAAAGAAAGGAAAAGCAGAGATATAGGTTTGTTTGAGCAATCACTCTCAAATTTCCACAGCCCTCAGTCTGTCATCTTCCACTTCATAAAAACCTACTTTCTGCCTTCCTTCCAGATTTCTTAGCTCATATCAAATTTTTTCCTCTTCAGGCATCCTCCTCGCTGAAGATGTGAACATCCATGTTGATGTAGCATGCAACTTCCTGGCCTCCAATTTCTAATGTCATCTTGACTCATTGGCTTTGCCCCACACTCATTCATGGGGAAGTCCTTGGCCATGACTAATCTTCCTTCCTACAACATTTATTACTTCAGTATCAATGGTCATTTCCTTAACAGTCTTTCTCTAGATTTAGCCATCCGAAAATCTATCCTAATTTGAGTACAGTGCCATGCCTAAAAACCCATTCCTGTATTTTGCAGGTTAGCATTAATTGACCCCCCCCAAAAACCACTGTTCAAACTTTTTAATCTGGAGAAATGTCTGTCTCCATGACACCAGGGCTCTTGGTAGAGACAGAAGAGTAAAAGTAAAAAAGAGAGTGAATCCTCAGTACACAGAGGTTGGCTAGAAGGCTCTCCTGAGTGGGGAGATGGAGCAGAAGAAATATTTAAACTCTAACGAGTTCCTAGCAAAAGTTAGTGGTTCATGTAACATTGCTGCTTATGCTATTGGTGTAAATCTGGGAGCCAAGTATACTTAGTTTGAATTTCTGTACAGATTTAAATAGGATAGAACGACAGCATCACCAAGAAAATGAAGACTCCACACACAGGATAAAAGGACTTGAAAAGCAGTACAGAACAATAAGGCAAGAGAAGGAGGACCTTCATAAGGTAATGGTCCAAAGTGCATATCCTTAATGCTCACATCAGGTAGCTCAAGGAGGATTTGTCCAACCTGAGTATTCCCTTAATGCTTTTCCATTTTGTTTGCTATATCAGCATATTAGTCCACCCATTCATTTAATGAGTAATAGGGTGGCAAGATGAGGCATAGCTGTCCAAGGAGACGTATGCATTCTACATTGCATGTTGGTAGGTATTCAAGTAGTTTAAAAAAAGTGCTTTCTCATTAGTATTTAAGGCATTCGTCTGTTCTTCCTTTTTTTAGTATGTTCATGATACCTCTCATGAAATAGTGGAAAGTTGAAAAGCTAGATAGTCAGGGAAAACAACCTAATTTGCCTTGGCCAATCCAAGTATAATTTATAAAGACTTGATGTATCCAGGAGTGTGGAGGTTAGTTTTCTAACTGTTAGAAAGCAATTTTTTTTAAAGTAGAATCATTTCGTCTCTTCCTTTATTCTCAAGATGTTGGAATATCAATAGAAGTTTTCAAATTGTAAATCTATGGCTAATAATAAATTCCAGGCTTACTGAAAAGTATTTTATGCAAATATTTAATTCAGTATGTTTAGCTGGATAACTATTCCTCACTGAGCCCACTACCACTGTTTGCAGTAAATAAAAATTTTCCTTTTTTTGATAAAAGAACAATATGCCACGGCTATAGCATCCAAAGGATTTTTTTTGAAGATTGTTGTCCTGCTTTAGTGTGCAGTACTACATATATTATATACAGCGTGTAATTCAACCCTTTCATGCTGTTCTTTTTAAAATATAGAAGAGTATGTTATCTTACAATGTTGCACTAAAACTCTATTATTATTTCACCACAGTAGTTTAATTATTTCAAGGTAACTAATTATACATGATGCGTTTTTCAAGTGTTACTCTGTATTTTCATTGATATGCTTTCAGATGGCTAGTGTTGGGCATTGGTAGGGCCCTACGGTCCATTCTGGTCAATTTCACAATCATAGGATTTTAAAAATTGTAAATTTCATGATTTCAGCTATGTAAATCTGAAATTTCACAGTATTGTAATTGCAGGGGTCCTGACCCCAAAAGGAATTGTGTGGGGGGGGGGGGGGGGAGGAGTTGCGGTACTGCTGCCATTACTTCTGGACTGCTGCTGGCGGCAGCGCTGCCTTCAGAGCTGGGCAGCTGGAGAGTGGTGGCTGCTGTCCGGAAGCCCAGATCTGAAGGCAGCGCAGAAGTAAGGTTGGCAATACCTTTTTAATAATAATAATTGGTATATCTCCAATTATTAATTAATCTCCTAGAGCTGGAAGGGACCTTGAAAGGTCATCTAGTCCAGCCCCCTGCCTTCACTAGCAGGACCAATTTTTGCCCCAGATCCCTAAGTGGCTTCCTCAAGGATTGAACTCACAACCCTAGGTTTAGCAGGCCAATGCTCAAACCACTGAGCTATCCCTCCCCCCCCAAAAAATAACCTTGTGACCTCCCCCCCGCAACTCCCTTTTTGGTCAGGACCCCGAATTTGAGAAACGCTGTTCTCCCTCATGAAATCTGTGTAATATAGTGTAAGAGCACACAAAAAAACAGATTTCATGGTGGGAGACAAGATTTCACGATCCATGACGTGTTTTTCATGGCCGTGAATTTGGTAGGGCCCTAGGCATTGGGTTTGGAAAGTTTGAGTCGCCATATTTTTCAGTTGGCATTTCAGTTCAGTAAAAGCAACCCACTGGCCAGAATGCCTGAAGTTTCTATTTTGGAAGAAACTTTTTGCACCATAGGAGGCAGTTCTTTTAAATTTTCTTCCTCCGTGTCTCTGAACCACTACTAGAGCATATACACCAAAGGATGTGAGTAGAGCGTTAGTCAGTTCTGCTCCTCTTGACTTGAACACCTCTCTTTTGCGGGTCATTGAATATCTTAATTTCAGTAATCATGGCAAAAACTTGAAGCTGGAACTCGTCAAGTTACATATGTGTTTTTTCCTAACTGCTGGTGTCCAGTTTTATCTTTTCTCATGTATGTTCATTGCCAAGTATTAAGGAGTATACACTGTTTTGTATTGTAAGCTTGTCATGTCTAGATTAGGTTCTTCCCACAAGAAAGTGTGGTTTTTACAGTGCTCTCCACCAGAGTATTGAATATTCTTCATAATTTTGTCTGTGGAATCTTGCATAACATTTTCTTGAAGAATTTCACAAATTTTGCTGAGCTTGTAGTGCTTACACCCATAGTTTGTGGGTTTGACTTTTGATCCAATGGCATTGTGTATACTGGAATTTTTTGGTTTTTTTTTTTAAATGTTGTGCTATTATCAAGCACATGGCACTAAGATAACTGCCTTGGGCTGGTGGTACATTTTGTGCCTTCTCTTCAGCCAGAGACTATTATGGAGATGGAATATCAGCAGTTGTGTGAAAGGAAGTGACTAATTTGTGTGTACAAATCACGAGAGACATGTGGAATAACAAAGCTACACAAAGAGGAATGCCAAATTAGAAGCAGCACAATATTTAAACGCTGCATGAGACAGGATTTTTGTAAATTAGAAAAGTACATATAATGGTTAACTTTAAAGTAAAGGCTGTTTGTCTTATTTAGTGTGCTTTTTCCTTGGAGAGGAGATGTGGATTTTTAATGTTCTTTTTTTTAATTTTACCAGCAACTTGTGGAAGTTTCAGAAAGATTAAAGGCACAGTCCAAAGAACTGAAGGATGCCCATCAGCAAAGAAAGCTAGCTATGCAGGAGTTTTCAGAGCTGAATGAGAGAATGGTAGACTTGCGCTCTCAGAAACAGAAGTTCTCCCGACAGCTTCGTGACAAAGAGGAAGAGATGGAAGTGATTTTGCAGAAAATTGATTCTATGAGACAGGAAATTCGTAAATCTGAGAGAGCCAGAAAAGAGGTATCTTGGCAAAATATTTAAGGCTAACATGTTTCAGCTGCTGCTTACACTTCACTTAAGTCATACTTAATAAAAGTAAAAAATTCATTGTAACCATAATTTATATTGGGTCTGTAACTTGGCCTGACATCCCTAGCTCATTTTATTTCATTTATAGAGTACATCTTAAATATTTAGTTGTTTGTGAAGGAGATAGTTTAGTGTTTTGTTTGTACTGCAGTGAAAATATATTCTTGCTATATGCTCATCTTCTCCTTAAAAATGTCAAGAGATGCAGTCAGCTTGAAATCTAGTCAATTCGAAAGGTCAAAGCAGTTTATTCAGAGTACCCCTGCCGATTTCCTCTTTAAAATTTTTCTTTTCCGTGGCTGTATGAAAGAGGGGAAACAGTAGAACAGACTAAGCAAAGTGCTCTCAAATTCAGGAAGTAAGCAAATTGGAAGTCATAGTTTCCTCATCATTTTCAATTAGCTATTTTAGTAGGTGTTTGTAACAAATGTAGCTAAAAAAAAAAATCAATTAGTTCATTAAGTTCACTACACAACCACCATCATTTTATTATTAGTATTACCATATGGCCTGGGAACACTAATTGTGGAGCAGAATCCTGTTATGCTGGGTGCTGTACAAACACAGAACAAAGAGCTTACAGTCTCAAGACAAGAGACAACAGGTAAATACAGACACAAAAGAAAGTACAAGGAACAATGGAGCAGTGCTGGTCAATATGATGGACAATATCAGTGCCTCTGTTTTTTTGTAGCATCATGACAAAGGAGTTTTAAGGAGGGATTTCAAGGAAGGATAATGAGATAGCTTTGTGGATGTTCACTGGGAGCTCCTTCCAAACAGAGAGGGCAGCTCCTCCCAAGCACAGGGGTGCTTGTTTGAAAATGTAAAAGGTTGAGTGATGAAGGCTGGAGCATCGTGGGCCAGTTGGGCATTGGAGTAGACATTTCAGTAGTGAACAAAAGATTGGGTGGTGGTAAATCGAAGGGCATTGTTACCCTCTTTGACCTCACCCTTAGTCTTTCCCCAGACATCTCGGCTGTGTCCAAACGTTGCTGTTTTTTCCTTTACAACATTTCCATCCAGGCCCTCATAATGTCCTGTATAGGGGCTTGCAAAACTCCTCCACTCTGGTTTCCTTACCCTCAAGTCCATTCAAAGTGCAGCAGCTAAAATAGTCACCATGATTTTGAATGTGTCTATTAAAATGATTTAAAATGTCTGTTAGCGCCCTTCAAATTAAAGCTTTATCCTCCAATTTAGGCTACTTACAACTCTGCCCCATCTGCTTATAGACTCACAGACTTTAAGGCCAGAAGAGACCATCACAATCATCTAGTCTGACGATCTGCACATTGCAGGCCACAGAACCTCACCCACCCGCTCCTGTAATAGACTTATCTATGCCTGTAACTTATTTCTCTCCACCACCTTTGCCGTGGTTAATTGCCCATTTATCTGCCCTCCAAAAAGTCTCTTCCATGCCACCTTTACACATCAAGTGCTCTTCCTTAACTAGGCTGTAAAGTCATTGCCCTCTCCTAATCCCTCTTCAAGACCCACTTCTATTGTCATTTCAAAGTGACCATATCTTCATAAGAGAGAAATAATTCATGGAAATAACATAATCACTTTATACTATACAATTTTGAGACAGAATAGTCAAGTACTTGGTATAAAAATTTACCAAATTTAAATTAACTGGCATAAAAGGTGAACATTTTAAGGGAAGCTGATTTGGATGTTATGTGTTTTAAGATGCAGCTGAACTATAAACTTTAGGGGCTTATCCTGTGCCATTGTCATTGCCATCGTGACTTACATATCTCACTCCTCCTGTTATCATTAATGATTTTCCCATACAGATGTTGTATGTTCTTGATTTATATTTGACTTTAACATGGGTTCTTCGAGTGCTTAGTCATGGCCATTCCATATTAGGTATGTGTGTGCCTGCCACAGCTCTGGTCCCCCTCCACAGATCCAGTCCAGAAGCCAAAAAGGCCTGAAAACCCTGGGTCTTTACATCCCAACCCCAGTGCGTAAGCGGTTCAAACCGCAGCAGCCTCAGAGCTTGGGAAGCCAGCCTCAGCAGGACCAGCCCCCACAAATGAGCCAAGGGCTACAAGTGCCATCCGAGCCACCTGCCTTCACCCTCTGCCCAGTTGGGCTCAACCTGTGCTAAGCAAGGGGCCAAACAATCATTTTGAGGGTGTGCCTGAGGGCGACCTACCAGACTGTTCCCCAGATCCATCTGTCCCAGTGTTCTCTAACCGCCTTTTCCTTTTCCTCGCTGCTTGCACCGCTATAACCTCAGACTGATGGGTCCTCAGGATGGTGGAGCAGGGTTATACCCTCCAGTTCCTTTCTACCTCCCTTCCCCATCTCTTTTCAGGGACCCCTCTCACAAGAGTCTCCTCGCACAGGAGGTAAAGGGGTGGCTGCAACTGGGAGCGGTGGAGGAAGTTCCTCTTGAGTACAGGAACAAGGGGTTCTATTCCTGGTACTTTTTAATTTCAATGGCCAAAGGCAGTCTACAGCCCATCCTAGATCTGTAAGATGTTAAAGTTAAAGTTCCGCATGGTTAAAGTTCTGCCTGGTTTCCCTGGCTTCTATTATCCCCTCCCTGGATCCGCGAGACTGGTATGCCATCCTCAACTTGAAGGACACATACTTCTACATAGCAATCTTTCAAGGACACAGATGCTTCCTCTGATTTATAGTGGGGCCCCACCACTGCCAGTTTGTGGTCCTCCTGTTCGGCCTGGTGACAGCACTGAGTGTGTTTACCAAGTGCATGTCAGTGGTAGCGGCTTACCTCAGGCGCCCGGGTATCCAGATCTAGCCATACCTCGACGACTGGCTCATCAGGGGCAGCTCCAGTTCTCAAGTCCAAAGGGATGTCACGGTGCTTCAAGCCACGTACCGCTCTCTGGTGAACGACAAAAAGTTAGCGTTAGTGCCGGTGCAGAGGATAGAGTTCATCAGAGTGGTCCTCGACTATGCCTGCACCAGAGCGTTCCTGCTACTGGAAAGCTTCCACACGATGGCAAATCTCATCACAGAAGTCTCCACATTCCCTTTGACTACAGCCAGGGTCTGTCTGTGCCTGCTGGGTCACATGGCAGTTGCCAGGCTCTGGATGCGGCCCCTGCAACAATGGCTGGGGACGGTCTATTCCCAGTCCCAAGACCCCCTGGAAAAGATCATTACCATTCCCCAGGCGATACTTACCTCACTGCGATGGTGGATCGACTGCGGGGCAGTCCTGGAGGGGGTTCTGTTCGACAACCCGCCTCACTCCATTGAGTTGGTGTCGGACGCCTTGGACCTTGGCTGGGGTGCGCATCTCAGCAACCTCCAGAGACAGGGGATCTGGTCCCCGGAGGAGGCAAGGTTGCACATAAATGTGAGAGAGCTCTGAGCAGTCCAGCTGCCATGCAGAGTCTTCCTGTCGATCAAGGTGGTACGAGTCCTGATGGCCAACACAGCCTCAATGTTCTGCATCAATAGGCAAGGAGGAGCGTGCTCATTGGCTCTCTGTCAATAGACACTCTGTCTGTGAGACTTCTGCATCAGCCACGAAATCCACCTGGAAGCTTGTCACCATCCCAGTGTCAAGGATATGCTGGCGGACCAGCTCAGCTGGGACTTCTCCTCTCTAGCCTGCCTGATCTTCCAAAGGTGGGGAACTCCCTAAGTGGACCTGTTCACCATCAGGCTAAACAGGAAATGCCACCAGTTTTGTTTTCAGCAAGGCCTGAGTAAGGGCTCCCTCTCCGATGCCTTCCTCCTGTTTATGGTCAGGGAGACTGATGTACGTGTTCCCTCCGATTCCACTCATCAGCAGGGTCCTGGCAAAGATCAAGAGACAAAGTGCAGGTTGTTGCGATCGCCCTGGCGTGGCCTCGCCAGCATTGGTTCGGCACACTCATGAACTTGTCAGTGGCCCCTCCCGGGCCCCTGCCCAACCTCCCAGACCTGCTGTCATAGGACCATGGTTGGCTCCTACATCCCAACCTCGAGTTCCTCCACCTCTTGGGGTGGATGCAGTGTGGCTCAACCTGGAGGAAAGGACGTGTTCAGAAGGAATCCAACAGGTCCTTCTGGGGAGTAGGAAGCCTTCAACCAGACTGACTTACCTGGCAAAGTGGACGAGGTTTTCCCACTGAGCGTCCAAACGTGGCATCTCTCCCTTGTGTTCTTCCATACAGGCTGTCCTGGACTACCTTCTCCATTTGAGGAGCCAGGGCCTGGCACATTCTTCCATTAGAGTGCATCTCACAGCCATCTCAGCTTTTCATCCACCGATCCAAGGACAGACAGTGTTTTTTCTATGGCATGAGGGCTCGAGAGAATCTTCCCACATGTGTGGGCTCCTGTCTCGCAGTGGTATCTTAACTTGGTTCTCTCTAGGCTCACCGATCCGCCCTTTGAGCTGCTGGGTTCTTGCTCCTTTTCCCATCTGTCATGGAAGGTCACGTTCCTAGTGGCGGTGACGTCAGCGAGACAGGTCTCTGAAATTAAAGCCTTGATCACCGAACTGCTGTACATGGTCTTCTACAAAGACACGGTTCAGCTGTGGCCCCATGCGGTCTCCACCTTCCATATGAACCAGGACATCATCTTCCCAGTGTTCTTTCCCAAACTGCACAAGACCAGTAAAGAGAGGTGCCTTCATATGCTGGACGTCCGAAGGGCCATGGCTTTTTATTTAGAATGTACCAAGCCTTTCCGTAAATCGACTCAACTCTTCATCACAACAGCGGATAGGATGAAGGGCCTTCCGGTGTCCTCACAGAGGATTTCCAGTCAGATCACCTCATGCATAAAGACTTGTTACAACCTGGCAGGAGTTCCACTGCTGCCGATTGTCAGAGCCCACTCGACGAGAGCTCAGACATCTTCAGCAGCCTTCCTGGCACACATTCCTATCCAGTACATCCGTAGAGCCGCAACGTGGTCCTCTGTCTACACGTTCACAGCTCATTATGCCATCACTCAGCAGGCCAGCGATGATGCTGGATTTGAAAGAGCTGTGTTGCAATCAACACATCTGTGAACTCCTAGCCACCTCCAGGGGTACTGCTTTAGAGTCACCTAATATGGAATGCACATGAGCAAGCACTTGAAGAAGAAAAGACAGTTACCTTTTCTGTAACTGGTGTTTTTCCAGATGTGTTGCTCATGTCCATTCCCCAACCCTCCTCCCCTCATCTGAGCTTCCGGCAAGAAGGGACTGAGAGTGGGGGGCACCAGTGGCACCCTTTATACTGTGCCATGCGGGCGTCACTCGAGGGTGCCAGAGCCTCTGGATACTGTTGAGGGAAAAACTTCTGGCACTGGTGCACGTGGCGAGCACACACACCTACGGAAAAGGTAACTGTCTTTTTTTTTTTTTTTTTTTAAATTACCCAACAATAACCCCACTGGCTGACAGAGTGGTGGTGTTTGCACTACAAAGGGAATGAATCTTGCCTGAAAGACTTGTCTAGAAAGATAGTGGTCACAGTGTGGGCTGCAAGAGTTATAAGGACGGAGGTAAAGAAGGAATCCTGCTGTTTCCAAGGACCTAAAAGCAGCCTGGAGGAGAGGAAAGGAGCAGGGTAGCTACAACTGTGTCTGCTTTGACATAATTTAAGATTTTCTTTTCACAGCTGGAAGCTCAACTTGAGGATGCCACCGCAGAAGCATCAAAGGAACGCAAGCTTCGTGAGCACAGTGAGATTTTCTCCAAGCAGCTGGAAAATGAACTGGAAGCACTAAAGGTACCATTATTTAAAAAAACGCAGGATATGGGGAAACAGATGCCCTTTTCACTACTGATACAAGACCAAGCCTCCAATAACTTCACTTATCTAAGCGTGTACGTTTGTGGCACTTCATGTCTTTAACTGAATCAGGCTTTCGTAGAAACCTGACATAGCCTCTTGTTATTGATGTGAATCTCTTGGTTTTTGCCTGTCCACGTTAAATCCTAACTTTTTAAGCAACACTAGAAAAATCTTCGGTCGTCTTTTTTCCTGATAATTTTCACTCTCTTCTGCAGCTAAAGCAAGGAGGCCGTGCAGCAGGTGCCACGTTAGAACATCAGCAGGAGCTTTCCAAAATGAAGTCCGAGCTAGAGAAGAAAATCTTATTCTATGAAGAAGAGTTAGTCAGGCGAGAGGCATCCCATGTCTTGGAAGTAAAAAATATAAAAAAGGAGGTGCATGATTCAGAAAGCCATCAGCTAGCACTGCAGAAAGAGATCATGATGCTAAAAGATAAATTGGAAAAGGCAAAACGAGAGCGGTAAGGGTCTGTATGAAACCACTTTGCTGGAGAAACCCCCCCCCCCTCCTTACCCTCCTTCTCTACTGTAGTGGGATTTTGGGCACCTAACTCCCCTAGCGCCTTTTGAAAATCCCAGCCACCCCCAGTGGTCTGTAAAGTTGTAAGTTTTCTCTATTTTTTCTTCAGGCACAACGAGATGGAGGAAACTGTAGGAACAATAAAAGAGAAATATGAACGGGAAAGAACCATGTTCTTTGAAGATAACAAAAAGTTAACAACAGAAAATGAAAAGGTAATTTGTATAGCCATTGTTTTGGAACAAAGTACAATTACTCTTCTTGAAAACTAGTGTTCTGTTCTTCACTTAAATCTTGTTACCTTTTGTGTCACTCTGATATTGTGATAGTTTTCTATAAAACTCACTGACCACAGAAGAAATCATAAACATGCTTTAAAAATGGGATTTTTTCATTAGTATGGATAGGAGTAATTCCGACTATCACACATGTATGCCACGGACCTGGGCAAATCACTTTCTTCTTGTAGTATGCAGAGGCCACTCACACTTGTGGGATTGGTGCCTCCTGATGTTGAGCAGTGGAATTTTCACCCCTTCCTTCCCCCATGAAGTATTCCAAGGGTATAAAAGAGGCTGATAACTACCCCCAAGCTCGGATTGCACAGTGTCTTTGACACTCATCGGTTTTTCTATTCATTTCTCCAGTTCTCATTTCCTTTGTTTGAAGTGGCATGTGAACCTGAGTACTACTAGACCTGGAAGTCCACCTCATAGAGCCTGAGAAAAATGTTTTCCAAAGGTTACATTGATTTGGCAGAGCTTTTTAATATCCTCGAGTGGTCTTGTTTGTGTGTATTCCACATGCATAATGAGTTTGAAAGTGACATAAATGGCAGATGAAAACAACTGATGACTTTTTTCATTTCAGCTTTGTTCCTTTGTGGATAAATTAACAGCACAAAACAGGCAGCTAGAAGATGAGCTCCAAGACCTCGCAGCAAAGAAGGAATCGGTTGCTCATTGGGAAGCTCAGATTGCAGAAATTATTCAGTGGTATGTACTTTTCCAGATAGCAATCTTCAGCTTTTGAAATACAGATAGGTCCTTTTTAACATAACCAAGTCTTCTGTGGATTTTGAAGATTAGTGGAATACTATACAGGGATGTGTAGTTATTGATGATCTGTTTTGTCTTTTGTTTGCCAGTGGATTAAGTAGTAGCATTTTTTCATTTTGCAGCAAATTACTGCCATAGAATATTAAATGCACAAGAAGATTATTTCAGTGTCAGTTCAGGTCAACATTTAAAATGATTATTAAATAATGAAATCACGATCCTTGGTTTCCTCTAGAATTTTCTGACTAAATCACTCAGGGCAGCTGCCAGAACTTACAGGGTTCAGGAGACTACCTTGTAGTAGTTCAGTCTCCGGTGTCATCGCCTGCAGCCCCCAGAAGGCTCAGGGCCTCTTGTATTTCCTCCTTTGATTTTTAGTGTTCCCACCCTCACCCAGACAAACACTTGCAGTCAGAAAGACAGCCCCTCTCTCGCACACAATTTCTATTTATTAGTACCTTACTGGTTTGACAGGCTATGTGCAAGTGTTTCACGAATGTAAGAACACAGGCAGGCATGCGTACACACATTCATAAAGGTGTGCTCACATTCTTCCTCCACCTGCGGGTCAGTGGTGATGGAGCCTGGGCCTAGCGAGCAGTGCTTCTCAGAAAGAAGAGTTTCTTGTGCCTGTAGTGACCTTTAGGCTTGAAAAGAATCTTTCAGCTAGTGAAGTAGGGAGGAAAGGGGCACTGAGGGCATGTTTATATGCTTTTCTGGGCACTGAGAGAGGGGACTTGGGGGAGGCCCATAGAACTCAGCTTCTGGCTGCTCATGGAACAAGCAGACCAGGCTCCATGCATTAGTAGTGAAACGCAGTATGGTTCCTGTTGAGTTCTAGAGCGGAAACTATCATGCAACACCTGGCAGCATCCAGGGGTAGGGGAACCAGCTGGAGGAAAGTCCTAAAGGAGGCACAGCTAGGCTCCATCCTGGGCCTGGCAATTTCCCCTGTGTTCTATCCCTGCTTGTGACCCTAAATTCAGTACAAATACTCTTGATATTTGGCAGCAAGATGACTTGTTTCATGGTGCATTAGCCTGAGAATCAAAGGTTTTTTTATGTTTTCTCCAGCTTCTAAACAAGGTCTTGCTTAAGTAACTGCTTTGTAATTGCACTCTAGGGTAAGTGATGAGAAGGACGCACGTGGATATCTTCAGGCTTTAGCTTCCAAGATGACAGAAGAATTAGAGTCATTGAGAATCTCTAGTCTGGGCTCAAGAACATTGGTAAGTCAACAGTAAGCATTCAGAAAGCTTTTTAATTCTGGATGCCTAAAATGCTTAATACTTGGCTTCATTTACTTCCATGTTCATTTAGAAATCCTCTTATGTATCAAGAAAGGGTATAGTATGCAAATAGCCAGAGGTGTTTTCTAATAAACACTGTGTGCTTTGATTATCCTGTCTACTTTGCCCCATTGTGTGTGAATCCCGGTTACACCACTGTGACAGTTCTTGCGATATCCAGGCCTGAGAGTCACCTTGTTACCGTCTTCTCTAGAGAGGAGGAGTCTTGTAGTAGTGCAGTGTCAGCTCCCTGACACTGCCAGCCTTTCAGCCACTCTCTCCTCTGTGCTTATGCCAGCCCTTCCTTCCCCAGGCAGGTTAACAATAGGTGCACCGAATCTCTTTGAATCACTCCCCTGTGATATGCAGCCCCTGACACTGACTACTCACAGAAATTCCAAATCCTCTGCACCCAAAGGTGCAGCGTACCCCAGTTTACCAGTTTTACCTTGAACCACACAGCACTTGTGACCACTTATGATAAAAGTCGATTTATTTAAATAAGAATAAAGATTTAACTAGAAACAAGAGAGTGATGGAAACAAGTGGTTACAATATAAAACAAAATCATAAAACGTGAACCTGAGTTTGCACTTATGAATAGTTTCCTTTCCTATATAATAAAGTAGATTTTTCTCACCAAAGTTCCATCTGTTGCAGAGCTGGCTGGTTTCTCAAGAACCAGGGTTCAAATTTTCATGAAAGAACCCTCATTCTGCCAGGGTTTTCCTCAGTGAGTGAATAGTGTTTTTTCCCTATTCTGATATACTGAAACCAGCCATTTGTTTCTGCTCACAGGCCGGGCGAACCCCTGCCTTGTTGTAGAGTGTCTTTTCTACCTTTAAATGGTTTTGGTGATTTGTAGTGTCTGGTGTTTTCCCCATTGACTTTTCTGGGATGTGCAAAGGTAGACAATGAAACCCTGCATTACCTTGTCAGCTAACTAGAGAGAAGTGACAACTCCCTCTTGCTTGAATAGATCATCACTGAGACACATTACCTTGTGGTGACTGATTTATCATAGAATCACAGCACTGGAAGGGACCTCAAGAGGTCATCTAGTTCAGTCCCCTGTGCTCATGGCAGGACTATGTATTATCTAGACAGGAGGTTCTTAAACTGGGGGGTGGGAGGGGTCGTGAGAAGCGTTAGACAAAAAACACTGCCCACATTTTACCCACAGCAATAAATAATTAGCAAAGCTGATTCCTCCAGACGTATCAGGTCTTCAGATGGGGCGGTGCATTTTGATGGATTTCTGTTAAGCTTGCCTAGCGTTATAAAGTCATTGCCATCTGTATGTTAATCAATTTGCTACGACATGGTGTGGACATCTAATTGTAAGCATTGACTGCAATCACAGTTTTGCTTTTGCTCTTATTACAATGGATCGTTAGCTCGGTTTGAATCAATGACTTACTGTGTTTAATATTTCATGAGTTTCATGGGGTTTTTATTGGTATATGTTCTTGTGTGCCAGGGGGATGTAAATTACTACTACAAAGCAGGAGGGCACAATTAAATAAGTTTGAGAATTGCTGACCATCCCTGACATATGTTTGTCTAACCTGCTCCTAAAAACCTGCGATGTCACAGATTCCACAACCTCTCTAGGCAATTTATTCCAGTGCTTAACCACCCTGACGGTTAGGAAGATTTTCCTAATGTCCAACCTAAACCTCCCTTACTGCAGTTTAAGCCCATTGATTCTTGTTGTATCCTCAGACACGTAAGGAAAACAATTTTTTCCCCTTCTCCTTGTAACAACCTTTTATGTACTTGAAAACTGTTATCATGTCCCCACATAGTCTTCTGTTCTCCAGACTAAACAAACCCAATTTTCCATGTTCTCTCATAGGTCATGTTTTCTAGACCTTTAATGATTTTTGTTGCTCTCCTATAGACTTTCTCCAATTTGTCCACATCTTTCCTGAAATGTGGCGCCCAGAACTGGACACACTACTCCAGTTGAGGCCTAATCAGCACAGAGTAGAGCAGAAGAATTACTTCCCATGTCTTGCTTACAACACTCATTGTTCCTTTAATAACATCCATCCGTACATTTCTCAGTGATTGAGTCATGGCAAGTTACGAGCTTTCTGTAGATACCTTACTTGTTGTGGCTTATGGATAAATAAGACATGTTTGCTGTAGTGAGTTTGTCAGGTCTGAGGTGAGAGCTGATTGCGAAGAACAGGGCACCTTTGCCCAGGGGTCTCTCTGTCTCACAATCCGAATTTGATAAAATCCTGTATTTTGCTTGTTGCTAATATCTGCCGTTAATTGCAAACTATGCCTTAAAATAAGATTAAAGGGAAGAGTCAATAAAATAAACACTTCTAAAAGAAATAAAAGGGAATAATTTTAATGTACCATACCCCAAAAGGTTTTGACACAAATGAATAATAGCCATTTGCCCTGACAGTAGTAGTAATAAAACTACAAGGGTTTCATTCTTCATGCTGCATGGCATAAGATGATCAACATCTGGGATCAGGAAGAAAGTTTTCCTTATGGGAAAATGTTAAGCAGCTAGTTACATTAATTTATATTTCATAGTTTTGCCTAGCAGTCTTAAAGAAAGGAGCCCCTGCCTAGGAAAGGTTACAGTCCTAAGGGCAAAATTCTCTCTTGTCCTTAGCACCTGGTAAGTCCAAGAATGGGGAAGGAAAGCATCTTCATGAGGCCTCTACTCACCCAACACACCTGCCAGCACACAAGGGGAAAGTAACCTGCTACCGGTTTATACTGGTAACTGTAGGCATAGTTTGACTTCTGTATTTGGAGGGGCAATGCCCTCATGCTTCCCAGTCTCCGCCATGCTAGTAACAAATTACATCCCCTTTTCCCCTCCACTTCAGAGTAAGTGGGAAGCAAGAGAGCAAATTGTGGCTTGTAATTTTCTTCCTGATCTACTCCTGAGGCAGCACAGCTGTGCACCACCCCTCGCTTGCTTGGGGTAGAGAGTGAAGTGCAAACTAACCCTAAGTGAAGACGAGCGCAAGAGGAGGAAATGGCAAATTTACGGCAGACAATGACCATTTGCTTTTTGCCTACTGTCAAAATATAAAAAGCGGATGACATACTATAACAAGGCTGGTTTCATAGACTTTAGCAAATTTGCTCTAAATTAATAATCATGTGTTTGGAGCAGACTTCAGGTATATATGGAAATGAAATAAGGCCTTGCCTTTCAAATTGTGGTTCTTGGCCTACTGAGATTCTTTGGAGCACTTTCAGCTCTCCCCAGGTCAGCAGTATGTTAAAATGGTGTTGCTTTCATTTGTCTCAGCTGCTAAACTTCATTAGAGAGCAAAAAATATATTTTTTAATATTCTGTTTCAGTGTAAGAAATTGCTGCAGTTGCCATGGGAATGTTATACGGTTTTATGATCTTGAGTGGGTGGTTAGGTGTCCATGAGACCATATCTATTAAGATACAGTCCACATTATGAAAATGTTTGAGAACCTCTATAATTAAAAAAAAACCCTTGAAAAATTATCTTTCTTAGAAAATCAAAAATACCATTTTCTGGTAATAAAATGCAGAGGAACTAATCCATATCTTAAATTAGTATATAATGTACAACAAGATTAAAAAATACATATACACCTCTACCCCGATATAACGCTGTCCCCGGGAGCCAAAAAATCGTACTCCTTTATAGGTGAAATTGCGTTATATCAAACTTGCTTTGATCAGCTGGAGTGCGCAGCCCCCTCTCTCCCCCCCCCCCCCCCCCCCGAACACTGCTTTACCATGTTATATCCGAATTCGTGTTATATCAGGTCGCGTTATATCGGGGTAGAGGTGTATTGTCTTTAGGTTTCTCAAAGAGGCGCTAACAACTTAAAAGCCTTTTGTTGTAAACAAACAGAAATTTGTACCTATGTCAGTAATAACGCACCGTTGATTGATTGTGAATATTCTAAAACTCCAGTTTCACTGTACTTTTACTTTTCTCTCAGCCTGGACAATGAAAATAAGTGAAGTCACTTTCACCTTTGTTCATAGTCATTTTCATTTTCAAGTTTTTAGTGTTGCAGGGTTTGGGTTTCAGTCACTGCAGATGAACTGACTGAACACTTTCATTGGTCGTGGCTTTTTATAAAAGCCAGTTTTATAAAATTTAAATATTGGGCCAGTTTTGACAGTGTCCATTTAAACTCTTTCATCATAACAGTGAAAGTGTTAGTATTTGATTTTAAATTAAGATAACTGGGGGGATCAGAGGTTCTGTGTTCTCTTTGTATTTGTGAACAAAGGAGGAAAATTACTTTAGAGAGTTGATGTTAATGTATGATAACTTACTCCAATAGGATCCACTTTGGAAACTGCGACGCAGTCAGAAGCTGGATATGTCAGCAAGGCTGGAACTGCAGTCTGCTCTGGATGCAGAAATACGTGCCAAACAGCTAATTCAAGAAGAGTTACGAAAGGTTAAAGATGCAAACATATCCTTTGAGAGGTAATAAATTACTGAAGCCTGCAGTCTTATTCATCTTAACATGCTGAGTTACCCTTAATGTGCCACTCTTAGCTACCTGTTCAAATAACAAACACTTTTTAATTTACCCTTCTTTATGCCAAGAATCTTACACCCTGACGGAAAATGATGTGGTCTATTACAGGTTTCTTCCCGAACTTTGTTTAAAAATTTTAAAGATTTCTTGAAGTAATTTTTAAGATAAAGCATCATGCCCAAATGAGTGGATTGATTGTAATGTGTGGGTCTTTGCCATGCAGGAGAAATGGGTTCTAGGAGTAGAATCAGAAATCCCTTTTCTTAGAGCAGTTGGAGAGATGATGGTGGTATGGGGGAGGGAAGATCATCCTACCCAGAGATTATCATCAGTTAGCTACCACCTGCAACATCACAGGGAGAGATGCAGATAACCTAAAGAACTCTCAATCTAGCATGGTAGTGAAATTGTAATTCACAGGAATGATGGGCTGGGGGAAATGATCTGCCTTAAAAAGAAGGTAGGTGTTGCCAAAGCTAAGAGGCAAAATGGGGACTACTGCCATTAAAAACAAGAATATGAAATTATGCAGTAAATTTCTTGCATTTCAAATACTTCATGGTTTTCATGTTCTAGTCAGCTGAAGAAATCTGAAGCAAAAAATCAGGAACTGTTGGAAGAAATGGAGGGATTGAAGAAAAAGCTGGAAGAAAAATACAGAACAGATACAGGTAACTAAAGTTAGTATTAGAATTAATTTTGAGCTTATTATCTGTAGTGTTTTCTTTGAGCTAAATCAGCTGATTATTTTCTTTCAGGTCTCAAACTTCCAGACTTTCAAGATTCAATTTTTGAATATTTCAACACTTCACCTCTTGCACGCGATCTGACTTTTAGAGTGAGTTTTTACATCAAGTGACTACAAAAAATGTGTCATGGGGATTTTGAATTAAAGTTTATTCATGGGTAATATGCAATAAATTAGGTTCTGACAAATGAGTATGAAATATGCAAGATGAATTAAAAGTATGTAGCAAATGCACATTGCCCTATAACAGATGTCATGTAGCTAGGCATTAGTAGAGAAAGCAATAACTTTTTGAAATAGTTGCAAAACCCCACTTTAAGGTAATCAAAAGAACCAGGATATGAAAATGTCTGAGAACTTCTACTGGATAAATAACGCATTCACTCTTTCGGAACAAGCTTCACGTTAAAAGTTGAACTAAGGGCAGCACGTACAGCTGCTGGTTACATGGTTGCATCTGCTGACAAACCGGCTGATTAAATGCATTGATGAGCTCCAAAGGGTGACCCATCTAGTATGTGAAATTGTTGCCTCTAGAGTTGGGCTTCAGTGTGGAGGTTAGACTAGATGGAACTGGAAAGAGTTTCAGAGATGCAGAAGACCCAGCCTGTTGGTCTAGGCCAAATAAGACTTTTCCAAGGTTTTTGTTGGACTGTAGCTCAGCTTTGTCATGACACACCCTCTGATTTTCTTTAGAAAGTTAATCATACAAAGTGTGGCTTTGGTGCGTAAAGTTTGTACATCCCCTGAGGAAACAGCTGTTAATTACTGCAGTGAATCACATTTCCTTACTTTATGAACTCTTGATCCTTAATATGTTTCTGGACATGTTTTATATAACATTTTAAACAGAGTTAAAAATGAAAATCATAAGAAGTCTGATAGTGTAAAATAGAGGGGTGCAGTTATACTGGTTGGGATTAAATCCTGGTCTACCTATCTAGATATTTGTATCTAGATGGTGTTATCATTTGATTACTGTGCTTTCTATATATTTCTCACATTGTTGCTGTTGCCAAGAAGACAGGATCATGCTGTGAGATGTGCAATACATGAACCTTGAATGTGTGCGCTATTTCCTATTATAGTATCTTTGTGCTAGTTTATTTACTATTAACACAGCAGGTCATTCTGTATACTATTCCACTGCCACTCCCCAGACATTCCTTTAAAAAAGGAATAGATGAAAAGCATATGAAACATGCTGCTGCCAGGGTGAGTGTTCTTAGGTCTACTGACCTTGATAGTTTCTCATTTAAAGCAAATTGACATTACTTAGTCAGTAAATGAGATTTTAAAGCACTTTGTATGAATAAAGGTTGAATCATTGTTTTTATAATTGAAATCAAATATATTACAAAGTTTAGGGCTTAAAAAATCAAATGCATAATAAACCAAAAGGCCATGTCATATATCCCGCCATAAATAAATAAGTGCTAAGGAAAGTTGAGTATCACTTTCTAACGAATTACAGTTAGAAGTCTGAATATTTTGATTAACAAAATTTCCATTAACTTTTTGAAGGTACACTTATACCGCCCCCTGATCTTCCTGGGTTTTTTGGTTTGTGTAAATATCAGTTTGCTGCATTAAACATTCATTTAATTAGCCTACTAATAATCCCTATGAAGTTTCTTATGGGTGATAAGTGATCCTTTTTATCCCTCATATCTGTTACAACAAAGGATTCTCTTTCTTCCTCGTCTACGTCTTCTCTGCTAGCCTTTTGGGAAGAAGTAAGTTCTTGCTGATACATTTGTCTCCTTAATTTATGACCTATTTGTAAAACTGGCATCCTAAAACTAGTGGATTTTTTTTCTTCCTTAATAACTTTTTACTACAAATTAACCCACTAAATAGAAATAGTTGGTTTGTTTTTTTTAAACCTCCATGCAGGCTGACAATTTAAGATACTTTTGACAATACAATCATGGCTAAAGTTGAATCTTATTTACCATGGTAACATCTTGTGTAAAACAAAGTGATACAATTTCATGTTTATTTTATATTCCTCAGTCTAGCACTACCAATCAGCATATAACAAAATGTCGATACATATCTAGTGTAACTGTCAGTTATCTTCCAATCTAAAGTAGCTGAGGAATGAGTATGACACTTACTCAACGGCCTTTACTACTAATTACATTATATTTTATAAAGTTTAATCTGATGTTTGCTAATCATAATCTTCCCAATGTCCACAGAGTACAATAATATAATATCCTAATTTCCCCCCCCCCCACCCCAGCTGTTTTAACTCTAGAATTATAGCACACTACCCCTTGTGCTGGCAATTAGTAGTAGTTATTGTAAATATGTATTTAATAGAGGATGTGTGATGGTATTAGTTTCTAGTATTAGTGAAATGTGTTGTAATTATTGTTAGAATTCCAAATGGTAACAAAATTCTATCTATAACATTCTTGAAATATTTTTTTAAATACTAAAAATAAATTGGATGAAGTCACTTTAAGAACCTTATGCTTGGATCAGTGGCTGCTCTGCATTGTAAAAATCCTACTGTAGTAAATATTTCATGGCTTGTTGTCCAAGAAGCCTGGCTTCCTCTCATACCAGCGTACAAGAACGTAGGAGCAACATTCAAAGATGTGATTGGTGGAGTCCAAGTATGTTATGAAGGGTCCTCCTTGGATTTCAGGGAGAAGGAGGCTGATGTTTATGGCTACTATGCCACCTACCATTTGGGAATTTTTAAAATATTAAACTTCCATTTCCACAGTTTTGCTGTCATTTAGTGGGTCTGGGTTGTTTTTTTTGTTTTTGTTTGTTTTTTGAAACAGACGTTACATAGCATTTATAGACGTTAGCAGTGCTCTTAATGTTGTGCTTCACAAACTTTTTTTTTTGCTCTGAGTTGTTAATTGTAACCACTCTAGGATTTATTTTGTGCTGATGCAAGAACACTACTTCAGATCTATAGTATTAATCTAATTTGTTTGCTAACATTTTTTGCAGACAAGTTCTATTAGCGAGCAGGAAACACAAGGTCCTAAACCAGAAGTCTCACCATCCACTTCTGTTATGACTACAGAACAGCAGCAAGAAGTAAGGCAGCTGGTATTTTATTATTCAGAGTAATTCACTTAAGTCTTTAAGCACATCTGGTTTGTTATAAATGTATATCACAGACATTACTCACCATGAAGAGGCTTACTCCAATCTTGAGTGTTTGCTTATTTGCAGACCATGTGTCATTGTTATAAGCACACAGGCTTTGAGAACAATTGCAGGTGGAACCTTTCCCCAGTCTCTATGTATGTTGATGTACTCCATTTTCATACCCATTTTTGTACTGCTGCTTGTTTGTTATTATGCAGGCTTTCCTATGAGTGCTTTAAGATGTAATTCATTCACAGTAAATCAGGAATGGCAATACATTCTAAAATGTAAACGCTTACTGATGATGGCAAATTTTTAATAACACCCCAATTGTAAAAACAAATTATTGAAGCCTCATTTTGCTCAACTGCAGTTTTTTGTGATTCAGGAACCAATACGGCTTCAGAGGATGCCTGCTGTTCCCTCCCCTACCATTCAGTCCATTTCTCTAGCTGTACCAAAGGTAGGGGGACCTTGTTCACCTTATTTGTAAGAACTAAAGAAAATACATGCTTTATATAAATTAGCCATCCATATGTTTGGGTTTGTCCTGTCTAGGTTTTTTCTTTGCTGTTTATTTGTAAGCCTATTTTTTAATTCATATTCCTACATAATTATTATTTAAGTCTTTAGTTTTGTCAGAGGTGAGAAAACATTATTTCGGATTAGTTAGTAGATTTGGGTTTTTTATTTGTACTAAAATACCGATCTGTTTCTGCTGTTCACATGGGTGTGTCTTTGTTAAATTGGAAATAAAAGAATATACAACATGTCTTTGAGAGAAAGTTCCATCTTGCAGGACTTCTGACAAGTTGCAGTTAGTTACAAGAAAGCAGTATTTTGTAATTCCCTTCTGCTAATAACATAAAGAAAAGATAAACATATTTTATGGAGATTGGAGTTGATTGGTCCGCCTTATGTAGCTTTATTTTATCCTGAATTTATCTTTCAGCCTAAAGCTCACCAACTCAATATCAAGTCCTTTTCAAGCCCTACTCAGTGCAGTCACTGCACATCTCTCATGGTGGGATTAGTTCGACAAGGCTATGCCTGTGATGGTGAGTCAGTTAAACCGTTCTGAATGTTCAGCCATCTAACCAAAAAATTATTCCCAACTTACGCAAAATTCGACTTGTGCAAGGCGTTCGGGAACAGAGCGCTTGCGTAAGTCAGGGAGCATCTGTATGTATGTTTTGCAGGCAATTTCAACTGAATTCATTGGTTTCCTGATTCCAAGAGTAGAAAATGTGTATCACCTATTAAAATGAATTCATCTTCATAACATGATTTCATTATAGATCTTTTTTTTGTTCTCAGTGTGTTCATTTGCATGCCATGTTTCCTGCAAGGACAGTGCGCCTCAAGTCTGTCCTATACCCCCTGAGCAAGCCAAAAGGCCTCTCGGAGTAGATGTGCAAAGAGGGATAGGAATGGCGTACAAAGGTTATGTTAAGGTAAGAATCTTTTGACCTTGGACATGAGTGATATTTTTCTTCAGTATAACTGCAAACTTAAATGGCACATGCTGTTTGGTCTTGTATTGTAGCTGGAAACCCTAACTATGTTTAACTCCATCCCCAGATTGTGCTAACACCCTGGGATTGTGTACAATTCACACTAATGCCCTTAATGCTAATCCTTGAGAAACAGGTGGTTTTACTTGGTGGACTAGAAGTTGGCTGCTGAAATTGCCACAAACATAAAAAAGAAAAACCTTCTTTGAGGGGAAAAAGAATTCTTGCTATGGCCGAGAGAAATGTAGGATAAAAAGTAAACTCGGTCACCAATTTGGCATCTGTGGAATCTCTGAAAAGACATGTCCTGGGTTTACCACTTGAAAAGTTGAAAGTATTTATTAAACCTGGACAAAGAATGGGGGAACTTCATAAAGAAATGTTCTGCTATTCTTGAAATTTCATGTACAGTGACACTTTTCCACCAATTTTAAATATAACCAAAATTTGGTGTTCAGGTTCCCTTGACTCAAATGTGAGTTGCCATGCCTTTCTAAATTCCCTCTCCTTATGTCTGTATAACCATTTTTACATATAATGAACGATCCATTATTTACATGCAGGTTCCAAAGCCTACAGGAGTTAAGAAGGGGTGGCAGAGGGCCTATGCAGTTGTCTGTGACTGCAAACTATTTCTATATGATGTGCCTGAAGGAAAATCCACCCAGCCTGGAGTTGTTGCAAGTCAGGTGTTGGATCTCAGGTTTGTGTTGCCATGGTAGTTAGAAAACTTCCATTATTTTTCCCTACATCAAGTGCCTCTGTAAGCAGTACATAAGAATCTCTTGTAACATAAGAGCTCTGTTCTGAAATGATTTATGCCTCCTATACGTGGACTTAAGGTTAATTTAAGCAGTAAGAAGTGGTGTGACACTTCATTTTCTTTGAAATCACATAATGTTAGTGTGCTCTCCTAGAGTTTGATGTGTGTCTTGGGGAAACTAGTCAAGATAAAGTAGGGCACAGGGGATGTGCAGGCTGTGAACAGGGAAAGCGCTATCCCAACCAAGCAAATCATAGGTAACACACAGCTAGCAATTTCAGGAACCTTGGAAAAACTGAGTACATTAAAGCAGTTCTCCAGGAAGCTTTGAGCTTGCCAATTTAGACTGTAGATTACCCCAGCACTCCCTGACTCTATTGATTACAGAGGTCATGTTTTTTACATTTAACTGTTTTCTTTTAAGCACAGGAGACTTTTTCCTACAACAAGCGGGTTGTTTCTCTCCATTTTTTACCCAATAAACTAAAATAAAATTTCTCTTGATTAAGTAGCACATCCTGTAATGTTAAACACCTTTATGCCTTTCTTTAGTGTAGAATCTGCTTACACAACTACCTTGATGAATGATCCCCTCCAATAAGGCCCAGTGCCATAGGTGACAGATACTCAGCTCTTTCCTCTCAGTAATTCTGTTTTGAGCGTTGACACTGATGATCTCCTGGGCATGTGACAATCTATAGCGTTCAAGAGTAGAAATGTGAGGCACTGCAAATAACATTCACATTAGTAGATTGCCTGAGGCAGCTCAGCCAGACATTGCTCCTAGCAGCCTTGTGCTTTATCCTTTGGTGAAAGGTAGCCTCTTTGGGCTTATCTACACTGAAATTTTTAGTTGTGTTTTAACACAAGTTGAGCAATACAGTTGTAAGTTATTGTGTAGACAGGGCACCAAGGTTTGTTCCTGGTTATGTTTAACTATGGTAGTAGCAAATAATGGTGTCTGCTTACATTTACAATGCAGTTAAAAATCCCAGTATAGACAATCCCTTTGTAGAAGGACACCATCTAAAGTACATGAGTTTGTTGTGATTTACACTGTTCATTTCTACGATCACAAAAAGTGGGAAACTAGCTGTTTTGAAAATCTAAATATGCCCTTATTTTAATCCAGCAAACAGGCGAGATGTTGCTTAATCCTTCAAATATAGGCTCTGCAAATGTTCTTACCTTGTTACACTCTTAAGTGTGAATTGTTTATATTTCTAATGTCTTCTTGGGCTTCAAAGAGCAACTAACTCTCTCCAAATCATTAGGGTAATAGTCCTAATCAATCACTGACATCCCAGTAGACCGTTGAGCATGCCTGGAGCCCATTGACTTCAGTGGACCCCCACAGATGCAGCAGGCCCTGCTGTAAATTGCAGGATCTGGGCCTAAAATTGTAAACTCTTTGGGACAAGGACTATCTTTTCTTTTCTTTGTGTGCATACAGTTCCTAGCACAATGGAGCACCAATCCTAATTGTGGCCTGTAGGATGCTACCACAATACAAATAATAGTGATAGTTGGCACTCACTTGAGGTGATTTCTCTAAGTTATGTTAGCCTGTTAGTGATTATATTTTTCATTTTCTTACCAGAGATGAAGATTTTTGTGTGAACTCTGTCCTAGCATCAGATGTCATACATGCAACCCGTAAAGACATCCCTTGTATATTCAGGGTATGACTGTTTTTAATTTGCTCTGTCTTAGAAAAAAGCATGTTAAATATTAGTGTTGTATTTTCATTGTCAATTGTTATCCATATACATGCTTACAGTTCCCAATTACCATTTAATGCACAATACGATATTTATCAGTTTGCAGAAGTATCTCACATAACATGTTAAAAGGAGTTTCTAAAGGTCGTGGCAAGGGTTATGGTATTCTTCTTAAAGGTGAACCATGAAATGCAAAAGATTTGTTTGTGTGCTCTTTATGAGCTATAAAATTGTCATGTTTAAATAGTTTCCTTTATTTTAAAAATAAGTGGTTTTGGTTTTTACATTGGAATGATCAGATCCTGGTTTTCTTCTCTTTGCTAAGATTGTATCCCCAACAATCTTAGGGACTTGCATGGTGACATTGCAGGGTGAAACCTGAGCTGTGGCTTGCCAGACTTCCACTTGAAGCATCCCTTCCTCGTCAGTAGTTCTGATTGCCTAATGTAAAAACCACATAAGGAATACTTTTTTAAAACCATTTAACAATCATATTTATATATTCTAGAAGATCAATAAAGGGAAGAAATAACTTTCCTTGGTTCTCAGTTCACCTTTAATGTGTTTATTTGGTCATCTAAGGACTTTGTACTAAACAGATTGTTTTAAAGACAAAAAATATTCATTGCTTTTAATCTCTTGAGTTTTACATCTGAAAACAATTTCTCCAAGTATATCTCTGTGATCCTGTCCATTAAGATGGAGTCCCATATCCATGGAGCACAGGAGTAAAAGAGCAGGCAATCCCAATCACTTGTTCCCATCCCCTAAGCAAAGCTGTGAATGTTCTGTGTCGGAGAGGCAGCGGAGGCAGCTTAAGTGCTCCTGCAGCTTTTTTAGCCTCTTAGAGGGGATATTTTCTTCAGAGAGAATTTGCACCTGTATTTACTGTTTTTTCTCCTTTCTTACTTTTTTTTCTTACACTTCCTTCCGACTTTTAAAATTAATTTTCTGCCCGCTCCCCTCTTCTCAGTGCAGTGAGTAGCTGCTTCTTGCGGGATGTGAGGAGCGATCTTTTGAATATGGAAGTCAGGCTGTGCAGCGTGCTTAATGAGATCCAGACATGCAAAACACACAGAATGGTCTTGCCTGAGTCTGTATTCCGTAAACTCTGTGCTCTGTCTGGCCAGGGGCGGCTCTAGCCATTTCGCCGCCCCAAGCACGGTGTCACGCCGCAGGGGGCACTCTGCCAGTCTCCGGTCCCGCAGCTCCGGTGGACCTCCCGCAGACGTGCCTGCGGATGCTCCACCGAAACCGTGGGACCAGCGGACCCTCCACAGGCACGCCTGCGGGAGGTCCATCAGAGCCGCATGCTGCCTCAAGCATGTGCTTGGCGTGCTGGGGCCTGGAGCCGCCCCTGTGTCTGGCTCAGAAGGGGAAAAACTTACCACCACAGTGTCTCCCAATAAGAACACGGTACTGGCCACAGTGGAGAAGAGCAGAAAAAAAATATCTCATTCCTCAGTCAGAAAGGAAGACAAGGAGGAATTTGACCTAAAAATAAAAAAAAGAGCTATTTTCTGAGTTATTTGATTTCCACAATCAGTTAGTTATACTCTCTGGTTCAAGGGCAATATCCAAAAAGATTCCTTTCCCAGGCCTATTAGAAAACATTTCCCTAGGAGCTAGACCTGTCCCTAATGGTGCTCAGGAAAAGATAGTCAAGGGAGCCAAGACCTCAGTTTTGACGTGGCAGTCGAGACCCATGAACCTCCCCCATGCCACTTAGGGCACCCCATATTGTCTTAGGGAGCGATTTTGCCCTATTTGCCCACAATTGGGGCAAGACCACCATGGACGGTTGGGTACTGGAGATCATCCAGCATGGACACTGCATAAAATTTCTCTCATTCCCGCCACATCTGCACCCTCCCACCCCCCAATCATTGGCCCCCTTGGAGTCCCTTCTCATCAACGCATGTGAATGCTCTCCTCCTCAAGGGAGCCATAGAGCATGTCCCACCTCACTACACAGGGTGAGGCTTCTGCTCCCCATACTTCCTCATCCTGAAGAGGGGAGGGGAGGGCACCACCCCATTCTCGATCTTCAGGTGTTGAACACCTTTATCAGAAAGTTCAAATTCTATATGATTATCCCATCCCTCCCCAAGGGAGCCTGGTTTGCGGCTCTTGGCATGAAGGATGCCTGCTTCCATGTGGACATTCACCCAACCCACTGCAAGTTTCTCCATTTTCCGATAGGGCACCATCACTACCAATTCCAGGTCCTCCCTTTCACCATAGCAACGGCTCTGCAAATGTTCACAAAGTCTTTGCCCTGGTGGCTGTCCAAATGCAGTGCCTCAGCTACTCGATGTATTTCTGCCTAGACGACTGGCTCCTTGTGATGTTAACGCAACAAGAAGTCACCCCCGTCATCCTTACCCTTTACATTCTTCTGGCATCTCTAGGTATTTCCATCAATGAAGAAAAATCTGTGTCGATACCTACACAGATAGTCCACTTTATTGGAGCACAGCTCGACTCCAGCATGGCAAGGGCCATTCTTCTGGCAGGTTCCGATTTGCAACACTGACAACCATTATCGCAAGCGGTCTGCCACTGTCTCTCTCTCCTTGGCCATATGGCAGTCTGCACCTATGTAACACCGCACACACATCTGCACATGCATTGCCTCCAGATGTGGCTCCTCTCTGTCTACAGACCCAACACGGACCATATGCAGGTCAGGATCATAGTTCCCCAGACAGCGCTGGCCTCCCACACATGGTGGACCAATCCTTCAAAGGTCATGGTCGCACTCCCTTCGTCCCTCCCTCTCAATGGCTGCCATCACAACAAACATCTTCCTGGCAGGTTGGAGAGCTCACCTGGACCGTCACACAGCCCAGGGAATGTGGATGTCATGGGAAGCCAGGATGCACATAAACGTGCTAGAACCGTGGGCAGTCCATTTCTCATATCAAGCATTCTGCTGCTCATCCAGTCTCCCCACATTAAACTGTTCTCTTTGACAACATTGCGATGGTTGTGTACATCAACAAGCAGGGCAGCGCCAAGTCTCTCTCCCTCTGCTCTGAGTCCATCCACCTTTTGGAACTGGTTCATCAAGCACCAAGCCATGCATCTCCCAGGCACCCAGAATTCCCTGGCCAACGCCCTCAGCCAGACTCTCTACCTCAGTCACAAGTGGGAGATGCACGACACCATGCGTGGTACCTCTTTTGACAAATGGGGCACCTCTCGGTCCGAACTTTTTGCCACTCGTGAGTCAAAAGCTGCCCCTTTATTGTTGCAGGGGAACAATAGGGGAGAACTTGCAAGGCGACACCCGCCTCCTCTCCCGACAGGGGACCTCCGCTATACCTTTTCCCTCCATTCCCCTCCTACCACATGTGCTCTGCAAGATCTGCTAAGACTGGATCACTGTGGTACTCATAGCCCCTTTCTGGCCCCGTCGGTTCTGGTTCACAGACCTCCTCAGACTCTCCACACACACACACCGCTCTGCCTCCAAGCACCCTGGATCTCCTCACACAAGATAAGGGCCGGATCCGGCATCTCGGTCCTGCCCATCTTCACCTCATGGCCTGGTAAGTGGATGGAGCTCGAGGGTAACGGCATGCTCCACCCTGGTACACCACGTGCTCAACCAGAGCAGGAGAGCAGCCACCAGGGCCTACTACCGAGCTAACTGAAGATGCTTCATGTTATGGGCTCACCACAATCACTACCCACTTTGTGCGACATCTATACTAATCATCTTTGACTACCTTCTTGCTCTCAAAATGTCAGGTCTCGCCCTCAGCTCTATACCGGTCCACAGGCTGTGCTCAGTGCCTTTCTCTCCTCCTCCTCCCTCCCCCTTCCCCCACTGTGTTCCACAAGGACAAAGCGTCCTCATGACTACACCCTAAATTCCTCCCAAAGGTAGTGTTCGAGTTCCACCTAAATCAGTGCATCCACTTACCACTTTTCCACCCCAAACCACATGCTTCCCACATGGACAAAGTCCTGCACTTCCTCGATGTCCATCATGCAATAGCATTCTACCTCCACAGGACTCGCTTATTTCACACATCACTGAAGTTATTTGTGGCCATGGCCAAACAATCCAAGAGCCAAGCCCTCTCCTCCCAATGAATCTCCAGATGCATCTGCAACACACAATCCAACTTACCCCACCTGATAGTCACAGCGCACCCTACGCAAGCACAAGCAGCCACATCAGCCTGCCTCGCAAATGTCTCATGGCAAGACATCTGTCATGCAACAACCTGGCACTCTGTCCACACGTTCACAACCCACTACGCCATTGCACAAGAGGTGGCTACAGATGCAGCTGTGGGCCAAGCTGTACTGCAGACTGCACTTCCTGTCACATCCTTGCACCCGTCTCCACACCAGCCATTGCTCACAAATCACCCACATGTGGAATACATATAGGGACCATCACTCGAAGAAGGATAGGAGGTTACTTACCAGTAACAGGAGGTTATTTGATATATATGGTCCCTCTTTGTTTTACACTATCCACCCTCCGTCCCCTCTGCTGTGCACTGGACTGCACAATGGTAAGAGGGAGACTGGAGAGGCATCAACCCAAACTGCTTTCTATACCCTCAGCTGCAAGCACAAGGGGATGCACTGCATGCATGCAGGTCAATGGACACTGCTAAGAACCACTTCCAGACTCAGGCGCATGGCGTGCATGCGCACCCACGTGTGGAATACAAATAGGGACTGCATATCTCTAAGAACCTCCAGTTACTGGTAAATACCGTCTTTTTCTGCCATGTCTGTGGCATCCATTGTAGTGGCTGAAAGACAGCTTTTATTTTGATCCTGACAAGCAGATGCCCTAGCAAAGTAATGAGTAGCATCTTTGCAGTTGGAGGGTAGCGGATTTTGGGGGAAATTTTGGATAACTAGTGGCTGAAACTTCTCAAAAGGAAAACTAGTCTCTAACCTAGGTTCTAATGTGGGCATGATTTCGGAACCCCACAAATTTGAGTCTGTGGTCATTTCTGCCAACAATACAGAGGACCTGGCCGTGGGCCCTCGGGGTATGTCTACACTGCAATAAAACACCAATGGCTGGCCCACGTTAGCTGACCTGGGCTCACAGGGCTCAAGCTGCGGGGCTATAAAATTGCAATATAGATGTCCGGGCTGGAGACTCGGCTCCCATAACTTTTCATCCAGAAATGAGTTACTTATTCCTTCAGTCCAGGTATATATATTGTAAATACTGTATACCAGTAAGCAACAAAATTGTGGAAGTTCAGTATAGTTCATAGCAATTTAAATGCATCTTTTTCAATGTACAAAAAGGATTCATTTTTCAATAGAAATCAATTGAGAATTAAAGGTTTGTTTTTCAGGAAGAATTATTGTATGCTACTGTGATTCCAGTACAGGAAAGACAAGTTTCCATTACTAGCATGCCTTAAAATAGATCATTTGGGGAATAGAATGTAGATTTTTTGCGGGGAGGGTTCATATCTATGGATCAAAATTCATTAACTAAATGTGTGAAAGCCCTGAATATTATCACTGTAGACGGCATTGTTTGAAAAAGTAGTTATGATGGTGCTCCGTGTAGCATGTAAGATGCATACTATGTTATATACCATTTACATACATCTTGAAGCTGATACTTATAGAACTCTTATAAGTAAAATTCTGTTTTTGTATAGTATCAGGGTGGCCAAACTTACTGATCCTCCAAGCCACATACGACAATCTTCAGAAGTTGGAGAGTTGGCGTGCGCCTGCCAGGGCTTGGGGCTTCAACCTCTGCAGGCGTGAGGCGGGGTCACATTTCCCCTCCCTCCCCCCGATTTTTCCCAGGGTTTTCTGGTGCCACTTGGTCACATGGTGTGGTCAGGCCCCCTCACTGCATGGCAGCTGCTGGAGCCAGTGAGCTGCTTGTGGGGAGAGGCAGCAGCAAACAGCTGAGAGCTGCAGAGAGCCACTGCTTTTGCTGCTGCTTCTCCCCACAGAGCTAAAGCAGTAACCCCTCCCTGCAACTCCCAGCTGTTTGCCAATGCCTCTCCCTGCGCGTGGAACTAACAACTGGGAGCTGCAGGTAGAGGCCGGTGAGAATAAGAGGAGGGGCATGCCCGAGAGGGTGACTCAAGCTGTTGGGGGGAACCTTTAGATTGTGCCCCCCAAGATGCGCACACTCAACGGGCACCAATCATCTCTGGCAGAAGCACCTAGCACCACCACCCTGCTGCAGGGGAGAAGCCCCAAGCTCTGGTAGGCAGAGACTGGGGTTGGGAGGGGGGCTCTGTGAGCCAAATTTTAACTGTAAAAGAGTCACAAAAAAGAGTTTGGCTACCCCTGCTTTATATAGAGAGTGTGTTTGTTGCATAGGTGTTAATTTTGTTTTCTCTGGCTGTTAAGGTGACAGCTTCTCTCTTAGGCTTCCCTTCAAAGACCTGTTCACTACTAATCCTGACAGAAAATGAGAATGAAAAGAGAAAATGGGTTGGAATCCTGGAGGGGTTGCAATCTATCCTGCACAAAAACAGACTTAAAAACCAAGTTGTACATATTCCACAAGAAGCCTATGACAGTACACTGCCTCTTATTAAAACAAGTTTAGCTGCTGCTATTGTAGGTATGTCCCCCTTAACCTTACATTTAACTGTGTGCACTGCTGTAACTTTAAGGTGAACTACAATTTTGAATGTGCTGACACCTTAAATAAATTCCTCGGCTGAATCTTTTCCCATAGAAGTTTGATGGCTTGAAACATTTTTTAAAATGCTAATCTTAATTTTCCCTTCAAAATACTAACTCTGTTTGCAGTAAGAAGCACTTACATAATTTTGATTTCACTAGGGGAGAAAAAAGGGTGGTTAAAGAAAAGCCCTATACCATTTGGTTGTACTTATTGTTTTGCTTATTTTCTTGAGCAGAATAGTTAACACATTGTGTTCTTTATCTCAAATAAAGCATAAACTTACATCACATAAAACTATTTTAAAGGTATTTTCTGCAAGGCTATTACAGCTATTGTTTTTTGAACATTTTCCAATGTCTTTCAAAGAGAACAAGCGTAGTTTTAAAGTTAACGTTATACGTACTTGGATTCCTATCTCTGGTTTTTCCTTTCCCTCTTGTTTAGATCGAGATAGAATAGCAATTGGTTCAGAAGAAGGACTGTATGTGGTAGAGGTGACCCGTGATGGTAAGTTAGATCTCCGTGTTTACAGTAATTGCATAATGAATAATGGTCTCCATAAATTTTAGTGCTGTTTTAATATAGATTACATAATAGCCCTTCATGGATAGTTTATACCAGCACACAGTTAACTGACAAAAGATGGAAATTTTAATGTGAGGTATAAACACTAATTTGGTTATTACCATTATATTTAGCTGGCTGCCTAAAATTAAGGGGCCAACTCACTGGGCATAATAGGTGACACAAACCTCACCTGAAGCTCCAGGATTCAGAGCACACAGCACTAGTGTTTGTGCAATGAATAGCCAGCCACTCATTAAAGAAAAATACATGGTTTATTTAGAATGAATTGAGAGAGAAAACTGGTAACTTCAATAAGTTAACCTGGAGGCTGATTTGTTCCAACCTGCATAGTCATAATTTAGACTGGAATATAACAGGATGTTAGGATGTTGCTGTTTATATTTTTGCTAGCATGTTGAATACTGTTGTTAGGTTTGTGAGGCTTTCTATTATTCATGCCTTTTGAATGTTCTTCCATTTTTTTTCCTGCCTCACAATAAAAGAAATTTGATTGCTGCTGCCACTGACTTAACATTCCAGTCTATGTTGGTGGCTGGCAGTCAAAAAGAGTGGTGAATCTGTAGGTGCTGGACCTCTCCTTGCCTACTATTCTTATCTGCCTCTCCTTCCTTGCACTGAGGTTCCCCTACAGCTTCCTGCTCAGAGCCCCTCCCTGCCACTACTCCTCCTTCTCATTCTAAGGGCTGTCCTCCACTTTCCTCTTACACTGGTAGCAGCGAGTGGATTTGGCCAAGGCTGTTTCTGACCTTTTCTGGAGTGTTGGTTGCCAAGGCTAGCAGCACACGTACACAGTAGGCCCAGGCAACACAATGGAAAGAGGACTACTGCTTAGCCCTTCAGTGAGATCCTGCGCAGCCTTACTCCAGGCAGAGTTGGGGTTTAGCCCTTAATTACCAGCCATCACAGCTAGTATATTAAGGAAGTGGAGGTGTTTCTCCCTGCAACCTGATTTTCCAGAGACAAACACACACACACGCAAAACGGGGGTGGAGGAAGTGTACCTTAGTTCAGCAGGGAAGGCAGGTGAACTGAGAGGGTTACTAATGGAAATGAACATGGTGACTTCTCAGTGGTAAGTATCAGAGGGGTAGCCGTGTTAGTCTGGATCTGTAAAAGCAGCAAAGAATCCTGCTTCTCAGTGGTAAGTAATCCTGATATCTGCCCCTTTTCCATAAAACTGCAAAGCACAAATAGTTCAGTGGTAAGGCTGTGAGAGAATCATGGCAGTGTTATATTTACCTCATTATGCTGTAAAGTATTGCAAGTGATGTCTATGCTCAGAACAGATTAGTTAATAAATTGAATTATATGTGTTAGACAAAATATCCTTCTGGGGAGGGATACATGCTAAAAGTTAGTTTACCGCCACTTGCATTTTTCCATCTCCAACTTTTGTTTTCTCTGGCATTATAAACAAACTGGTACAAGACTGATACTTTCCTACCAGAAAGGTAGGTGATATTACATCTCGCTTTTGTGGTCCATTAAGATCTTACAGCCTTAACTATATGGTAGGTCTGTTTCTATTTAATCTCACGATAGTAGCTAACCACCCCTTCAAAGCCAGTTGGCTAAAAGCTATGGAGGAATTAAGTGGTGTTGGAGACCGTGATATGCAGTTATGCAGATTTAAAAGATACAGGGGCACACTTTAATAGTTTAGAAAAATGTAAAGACTGGGTGTGCCAGAGTAGTGTCCTGACACTCCCTGAGGGACGGGTCTTTAATTACCTCCTTTTATAGTACTTTAATTACAGTGTCAAGAAGTAGGTCACCAATGTTAATATCAGACAGTAAGTGAAGTTCTTAAATCCCTCTGGCAATCCAAAATCTAATTTCCTCTTCCTAATACAACTTAATCTCTAAATTATTTAATACTCAGTTTGCAGTATTGCAAGAATTATGCTTTGACAGAAAATATAGCAATAAATACAAAATGTAAAGTACATTATTTCTTGATTCATTATTTTTATTGGACTTCAACAAATTTAATAGAAACACATTGAATAAAAACTACTGCCAAAGATGTATTATAAGAAAATACTGACATAATAAATACACTGTGGAATTGTGTAAAATGTTTTAAAAAGGAAAAGGGGGAAATATACAACAATTTATTCTAGCTCTCTCTCCAAAAGATGGTGGTTCTACTTCTTGGAAAAAGAAATGCCTGAACATTTTGTTCTCGTGCAATTTTATATATTACATAATGACAGCAATTGGCAATGGTCTTGATGGAATATGAACAAATTTCATAAGTTTCACTGCTTGAGGAACTGTTTTATAGCCTGTGAAATAAGATTTATTTAGAATCCATTCTTAGTGGTATTAAATACTGCTCTTTTCATTATACTCCCTACATCTATCATCCTGTAAACACTTAAGTACGAACATAATTTGACTCGTGAGTAATCCCATTGACTTCACTATATGACTGTTTACATGAGTAAAGTTACATATGTAATTTGCATACTCATTTCATTAAGAATTTAAAAGTGATTCTCTAGTACAACTAATTATCACAGGTAGTACAGAGTACGAATATTATACCGCCTTAGTTTGTCAGCAAATTAAAGCTATGTAAGCATTAAATGTTTGTACTGTGCGCTACGGCAAATTCCTGGATTTTACTGAAATGTTTTTATAAGTAGTAATTTTCTCATCCTTTTTTTTCCACAGCAGCTGTTATTTTTAATGCAAATTCATTGACATCTGGTTATATCTAATGGCTCTGACCAGGATCTCTGTAAACAGCTTACGAGTACATTAAACTTAAAATATGAGAGCTAGGCTTGGACAACAAGCAAAAGTTACATTTTATTTGTGGCAAGACATGGTTAACTGTGAAATTACTACTTACCTCTTAGAACATTTCTGCAAATATATTGTGTTCTGTGCCAGTGGGGCAAAATCTACAAGGACATTTGATTTTGTGTGGTCCAAAATCCTAAGGTTTTTGGGGGGATATTTGTAGAACCAGATACCTTGCCAGACTACTTTACCAAAGGAGGATTTTTAAAAAAATAATGTTATTATTTATAAATATTATTTACTTAAATGTTTTCACTAGTAATAAAGTAAAACTCTGATATTGATTAAAGTTTTATAAGATAACATACATTACTATGAAATATTAATATATTCATGTTCCATATTTCATAATTGCTTGGTCTGGCCTATTTAAACCTCATGAAATACTGAACGCTTTGCTAGAGCCAGTCACTATTATGCAGATGCTGATTTTTCACTCTTACATTTTTTTAGTTCTCTCTACCATCCCGTTTCTGCACTTTAGTCAAAACTATTGTCTAATATCACAATACTCTGAGTTTTCCTGTCTTTGGCATTCAAAAAAAATGATTTCTTCCCCCCTTTCCCATCTCTCTCCTCTATTTATTAATGGTGTAAATGTTTTTTCTCTGGGGGTGGAGTCGTTAACAGGCATCCATACAGTCACACACGAGGCATGTTTGTTTTCCCCTAGCTGTGAGGAAATGTGAAGGCTCTGGAGGGAGATCTTCAAGACCTTACTTATGTTTTTTGCTGCTGAGGGTTGCTGGAGCTATGTGACTTTGTGGTTGAAAAGAGGCGGGCGCTACTAGAGTGGTTTATTTCTTGGTTGTATGCTTAAGAATTGGCAAGGAGAGCCTGGAGCCAGGGCCTGGTGTCTCTGTCCAGCGGATGTGTGCATAAGTCTAAATTTCTGATTACTGTGTAATACTTCCAGGCCTACATATACTCCTGTCCTTTACTCATGGTGGCTTTTGTTCTATTTGCAGTGATAGTCCGAGTTGCTGACTGTAAGAAGGTGTACCAGATTGAGCTTGCTCCCAAAGAGAAAATTATTATCCTCATCTGTGGCAGGAACCATCATGTTCACCTGTACCCGTGGGCATCCCTGGATGGATCAGAAAGCAACTTTGACGTGAAACTTCCAGAAACTAAAGGCTGCCAGTTGATTGTAACTGGAACACTGAAGAAAAGCTCTTTGACTTGTTTGTTTGTGGCAGTCAAACGACAAGTTCTTTGTTATGAAATTCAGAGAACTAAACCTTTCCATAAAAAATTCACTGAAATTCAGGCTCCAGGAAATGTACAGTGGATGGCAGTGTTCAAGGACAAGCTTTGTGTTGGCTACCAGTCTGGGTTCTCTCTGTTGAACATCCAGGGAGATGGACAATCTATAAACCTGGTAAATCCTAATGACCCCTCGCTTATGTTCCTCTCACAGCAGTCTTTTGATGCCCTTTGTGCTGTGGAACTCAGTAATGAGGAATACCTGCTTTGCTTCAGCCATATGGGAGTGTACGTCGATTCACAAGGTCGAAGGTCACGCATGCAGGAACTAATGTGGCCTGCAACTCCTGTTGCCTGTAGTATGTATATGTTTTTCTGTTGCCATATCCCTGTTGCTGCTTTACTTGTCTAAAATTAATCAGCATGTATTCTATTTTGCTTTTTTTGTCTTTCAATTTCTACAGCTTTAAGTTTTGATGAGTTAACAGAATAATAATTCTTCCACATAGGGACCATTTTGTGGAAAACTCCTGGATACTGTAGGAAAGCAGTTTTTAGAAGTCACAGGAGACAGAAAAATTAACAACAATATAAAGCAAGATGAGGGATAGCTCAGTGGTTTGAGCATTGGCCTGCTAAACCCAGGGTTGTGAGTTCAATCCTTGAGGAGGCCACTTAGGGATCTGGGGCAAAAATTGGTCCTGCTAGTGAAGGCAGGGGGCTGGACTCGATGACCTTTCAAGGTCCCTTCCAGTTCTAGGAGATTGGTATATCTCCAATTATTACCTATTACCTTATGACGAGTTCTTTTAAATAAGTTCATGTCTGATTAATTAAGAGCGTAACCTGTATGTAGGATAGCAAAAGACCACATAAACTGTAAAATTCTTTACTAAAATCTTTTTTTGCTCCGCCAGTGGGTTTAAAAGTACTTTTGTCTTCAGGCCACTCTCTATAGCATTTCAAATCCAGTACCTATCAAACGTTGTAGGTCAGAGTTTTCAGCTACTAACAAAGAAGGTGACAGGGTTCAAGAAAAATATTGCTTTTGGGCAGAGTTGGTAATAAAACTTGTATCAATTGTTTTTGAAACAAAAGGAAGTTTACAAAAATATGCAAAATTGTATCCTGTTTTCCAGCCCACTGTAATTTTGAGGTCTGTTGGTTTGAAAGAGGCACAAATGAGTTGGTGGACTACATAGTGACTTAAAAAAGATTTCTAAGCATTATTCCATTGATTGCTTATAATAAGCCCTAAAATTATTTGGAGCTTCAATAGCAATGACTATATGTTCCAAATGATTGAAGACCAAAAAAGAGCCATTGTTTAAATAATGAATTAAACCAATGGGTCAGCTAGCTGCTACAGCTGATAGTAAAATTCCTCAAACTGCAAGACCTTAATAGTTAGTTTCTATTCAGAATTAAAATAAAACAATTTGCTTGCCTTACTGACTTGGTTCTGTACAAAGGAGTTTGGAGAAGGGCATAGAGATGGGATGTAATCAGCAAATTTACTTTAAAACTCTGTTTCAACAAACCAGGTGCACTGGTTTGTTGGAGGGCTTTTGTTTAGTTTTAGTATTATAAGCATTTTTAGAATGATTTTTGCACATTCAATTCTCAGTTTGGCATTGACACAGATTGTTGTGGGGAAGAGGCCATAAGCTCAACTGCTTAAAGAAATCTGGTTATTTTCACCAGCCTACTCCCCTTGCCTTGGTCCTGGTGTGTTACTGGTGAAGTCTTTCTCTCCCTTCCTGTTAGTTATCCCATCATGAGATCATAAAACTAGAAAAGATTCTTTCTGCCTTAGTAATGTACTCGATCCTAAGGGATTGCTTACTGGAGAAGTTATGTCTAGTGATGGAGTATGTTTATCTTCCAAAGTTCATTGACGGGCACATGAAGACACTAACTTGAGTGGAGCAGGTGTCTGTCTGAATATGTCATTTCTGGAAAGGTTTTCTTCTGAAGTCATACTTCATGATATCTAGCTACACCAGGCTTCCTTTGAGAGAAATCATGTTTTTATCTACAAGAGCACACATCACTTCCTTGCAGGAATTTACTCCTGTGTCCCTGTTAGGGTTTTTACCCTCTGCAATTTATTGAGGCAATCCTGCCAGCTGACTACATCTTTTTTCTCTCCTAAATACCACGTGATCTGTAATGGCTGTTCTTTCTGAGGAACTTTTGTCAGGAGCAGGCCCAGGCTTGTTGGTGCTAAGATGTCCTGATCATTGCTTTTTTACTTTTCTCTGAGCTAAAATAAAGTTCTTTGACACATCTAATGTAGAGGATTCAAAAAGAGAGAAAGCAAGTGGTGAAGTTTGAAGCTCTTGAAGTATGTTCCATTAACCTGGGTAGAGCAACATGCACATGTAAATCATTCCCATAGAAGGAGGAAGGAAATGAACATTAAGATGTGCAGCATAACTTGATGACTTACCTCACACATGGGGACTCCACTGCATGTGGTCAGTGTATAGTTATAGTCAGTGCATCACTTTCAAAATGCACTAAGCTGCTTCCTTAGACATGGTAGCCTTAAACAGGATGTTAAGTGCAGTTCATTTCCTGTAGAATAACTCATTTACATTCCTGACACTTGCTGTCCAGACTGCAGACAGCATCTTGAGAGTGTTAAACCAAGATTTGAAGTCAAAAGTAGTAAATGTATCCAAAATTAATAATAATAAGAGTTGCAGGTTGGTGGCTATTTGCCACAGCAAATCTGTTTTCACCAAAATAACATGAACTGTACAGAGAAGTGTTTTCTCTTTTAAGAGATGGCTTAAAAAACTGGATATTTTAATCTCCTCTTATAGCTGAAAATATAACACTGTTAAAGCAATGCTCAAATGTATGTCAGTTCCAGACTTGTTGAACACTCCTTGACTTCTGTTTTTTGTCTGTACCAGGTTGCAATTCTTCCTATGTTACAGTGTACAGTGAATATGGTGTTGATGTCTTTGATGTTAACACTATGGAATGGGTTCAGACAATTGGCCTACGAAGGGTAAGTAGTTCACTTCTGTTGCACAATTTAATTAACTCTGATTTGGAATGGAGGCTCCTTCACAATGGACACTGCAGCTGGGTTAATTTTTTCCCCCTTTATCTCCAAAACAGATCAGACCATTAAATGTGGAGGGCACACTGAATCTCCTTAATTGTGAACCTCCACGACTTATATATTTCAAGAACAAGTTTTCAGGTTAGTCGTCTTGGGGGAGCGCTGGAGTGGTTTGGTCATCCCATCCTAATGTCTGTCTTTAATCAGCTTGAAACAATCACCAACTCATGAGCAAGACAAAATTTTAGATTGTAAGATCCAGTTTCTTTCAAACATGCAGTGTGTGCTTTACAGAGTCAATATGCTTTGGAAAATAAATTCTACTATTTGAAGGTATGTACGTGTGTAATTGCATTATGTGTTGTTACAGTAGGAGCTGTCCTCAGTGTGCCAGAAACTTCTGATAACAGCAAAAAGCAAATGCTTCGAACCAGAAGTAAAAGAAGATTTGTCTTCAAGGTTCCTGAGGAAGAGAGATTACAACAAAGACGGTAAGGGTTTTTAATATCTCTACATAGCAGCTTGTACATATTGAAGTGGAAAGGTTATGAATGTGAAACAATATTAATCGTGAAGTGTTTCTCTTTCAGAGAGATGCTGAGAGACCCTGAACTAAGATCAAAAATGATTTCTAACCCAACAAATTTCAACCATGTGGCTCATATGGGACCAGGAGATGGAATGCAAGTTCTCATGGATCTCCCACTGGTAAAATAAATATAATGGGGAGGGATACATGTGTGTTCAGTTTTGGACTGAAAAGCTACGCACATGGACTGTATAAGGTTTCAGCATTAAATTTAAAATCTTTCAGAGCTGTTAGTCACTTTCAAGCTATGGTTTCAAGAAATGTGTGCTCCTACAATGCATAGTGCTTCTAAGTCTTATGCAAGGAAGTGTTAGCTGGCTTTAAAATGGAAAGCTGAAAGAAAGAGAGAGAGAAATATCACTGCCAAGAGTTTGATAGTATTTTGTAAATAATCAGTCTTTCCCCCTTCCTTTTTCTTGTTTGTTTTGTTAAAATAACAGAATGAATTTCCTTCCCCCTCATCCTCTCGTCACTCTGCTCTGATATCACCTCCAACAAGCTTTGAGCACGTCTATCACATGAGCCCTATCTCTGCAGAAATCTTTCTCCAGAATGGCCATTCCTCACTGCAAGGCTCCCCTCTGCTTTCTTCCTCTTCCTGTCCCTCCTCTGCCTCGTTAGCAAGGGTAGGAGTAGCTATAAACCTTTAGGAAGTAGAATGGTGTGCTGTGGCGCTTGGCCAATACTAGAGCAAAAACTAACACAGTTGGAAGATGACTAACGTGCTTGTAAGTCACAGTGTTCACAGCTTTATTTTTGTACTTGGATTTAACAAATGTACTGTGGTGTCAGCAGCTAAAATAAAACAAAGGTAAGAGAATGAGATGTGAAGATGCATCTTTATCTTTTATACCTTCCATTTTGAAATCCCCAGCATTCCTCTCTCATCCTTCTCTGCCAGCCCAGACAAGGGGAGTGTATGCTTCCCTCCAGCGGGAGGAGACAGGAAAACAGCAGTTGGTGATGTCACTGCCCCTGCCAAGTTCTTATGTCTGCTTTGGGGCTCAGTCTTTTCCGTGTGTTTCGTTGAGGGTGTTTGAAAGGGGTGTATTTCTGATACTGTATGGATGCAGTCAAGTAGGAGCATTGAGTTTTTGTTTCTACAAACCATTCTATGTAATGGTTCTGAATACATGGCTGTCAAATTATGCTAGAATTGTCATGAGAAAGGAGCTTTAATTGGAAAGATCCTGACTAAAGATATGTTTGATTTGTGCTGCAGAGTGTCTTACCTTCCGCCCAAGATGAAAAAGCATGTCCCCCCACAGCCAACCCTTCACGGCAGCAGCAGAGAAGCAAAACCTACATTTCATGGCCCTCATCAAGTAAGACTGAAAACAAGCAAGTCTGTTCTAATTTAAAGCTTAGATTGTTTCAACGTGAGGCGTAAAATGCCTTTGTTCTGCAGGTGGTGGTGATTTGGGAGTAGCCGTGCCTCTGAGAAGTATGTCCGACACTGACCAGGAGTTCGACAAAGAGGTAAAGTAGTTTTTATTAAATGGTGACTGGCACTGTTCTGATGCTATATAGCTTCTTTCCTAGCCTCAAAAGTTTAGGTACCTGTGAGGAAACATTTTGATAAAAGATTGCATTCTGCATTACCTTCTGCAAAGATTCTACCTAGCACAAAAGACCTTTAATGGCTAATTAGTGAAGCCAGCATCAGCTATGAGCACTGAAAGGATGTTTCTGACAGTAAGCTTCAAGGATGTGCCAGTGGCTATGGTTAACTCTTGTCTACAGTCAGAAGCTGACCCATTGCTGAAGTGTTCCTGAAGCCACTCAGTCACGCTAACAGTGCTGAAACCAATTGGTCTCATCCACACTAAACAGTTTTCCACACTGGTTCAGGAGGACTGTTGCCAAGAACCTTTTAAACAAGTGATGCATTGACTCACTAAAATATGTAATACCATTTTTTTGTTAACAGGTCTTGCAGTATGTGCCAGTTTTTACCTGCAGGTGAAAGAGATTGCAGGTGGATACTTCCTGTCATCACAGGAGTATAAACTGCATGAAATTCAAGTGTCTTTCACCAGGCTAGTGAAATAGGATTTTTCACTTGTATTGTCATCAGTGCCGTTTTTTTACAAGCTTTGTATACGTACTTTTATGTGCCCTGTGCAAGTGAAATATTAGGAAATGTGACTGGGAGATAAACTCCAGGGCCAAGATCTTTGAGAGTGACTAGTGATTTTGGGTGTCCAATTTAAGAAATCTTTTTAAAGACTTGATTTTCAGAGTGCAGGTGCTCAGTGCTTTCTGAAATCAGGCCTCTTTAAGATGTTTCAAGTTGTACACCCAAGATCAGTAGTCAGTTTTGAAGATCTTGGCCCTGAGTTCTAATTCCAACTCTCCCTCTGACTCGTGTTGCCTTGGGTGAGCCGCTCTAAAACAAAAAAATGTGAATTGGGTGGCTAAAGTTTAGGCATCTAAATAAGTGTCTTGATTTTTTCAGAGGTGCTGACCACCTACAGTTCTTGTTGACTTCATTATGTATTGCAATATTCTTCCTAGATCCCCCCTCACATTCCATATTCTAGTTGTTTGCTGTTATTTGTAGATGCAAATACTGGAATATATTCAATTTTTAAAAGTGTTTAATTTTCACTTTTTTGTTAAATCTTACATTGGTTATTACCTTGGAATTTTAACTTACAATATAATAGATTATTACACATGCAAAATCAGGGTCTAACGCTACCCTTCACCTTTATCATTGTTTTCCCATAGCTTGCTGCCTTATCACAGCATGAACTCAATTGTGTATCTTGTTATAATAATCTTATTATTGGTGGTATATCACAGAAGTGGCAAAATCTTGTGAACAGCAGTCCTCACCGATGTCACCTTTCAGTCAATGAGCTAAAGTTAAATTCCCTTTTCTGAAGTAACAGACTGCGATGGTAGCAGTTTTCCTATGAAACTTTTCATGAGCCACAGATTTGTGTACTGTTAAGGGTTACAACTCACCAAAATAGTGGGAAACTGGCCAGCTGAGGGGGGACCAAGATTTGGAGGCGGAGTTCCAACAACCAGTAGGGTGTCTGGAAAATGACCATGGGAGAGAGCTGTCTTAACTGAGTTATTGACTGGAGGGAGTCTCCTGTAAACACTTATTTCTGCAGTGGGTTTTCAGCCTGATATTTGGCAATGCTCTGATTATTTTGTCATGCAGTCAAAACACTTCCCACAGGCTTCCTCATGCTGCCAGGGCCATTGTTTGCCAAAAGCTTATGCAACCTGTAAGCTATTTTATAATTTCTGTTCTTCAGTGTGTTGAGAAAGTATTTGGATGAAATTGTTGACGATATGTGCAAACAATTCCTATTTTGTGCCCACTTAAATCAGTTGGGAAAAATTTGCTGAAAAATCCTAAATTACATTTGAATAGAAACTTTGTTTTGCAACAGGAAAAGCTTTGTAGTGGCTAGCGGAGAGGAAAGTAATAACAGGGACTCCTGAGTTCTTTTCCTGACTTTACCACTTACTGGTGTGATATTGGTAAGTCACTTAAGAGACTGATCTGAAGCCTGTTGGCACTAATGGAAATATTCACATTAACTTCTGTGAGCTTTGGCTCATTCCTTCTACCTAGGCCTCATTTCGTGAGCGTGATGTAAATTAACGTAAAAACGACTGTAGTACCTGAATTATCTTTGTAAAGTGCCTTGAAAGCTTCTGAGTGTAAAGTATTTTAAATAACACAATTGAATCCTTTTTGTTTCTTTTTAACAGCCTGATTCAGATTCTACCAAACACTCTACTCCCTCTAACAGCTCAAATCCAAGCGGTCCCCCAAGTCCCAATTCTCCACATAGGAATCAGCTTACACTAGATGGACTGGATCAGTCGACCTGTGATGCATAATACTACAGCTCCTACCGTTCCAGCTTCGATCATTCACTACTCCGTGGAGTATTCGAGAGCAAGGCAAAGCTGTCTCCAATGCTAGTGCCAAGACTGATGCTAAATCTCTAGTGTTGCACAAGAATAATTATATATCCAGATTGTAGATACAAAATATTGAGATGAAGAAAAATCCTTTACTACAATAGTGATCAAGCTTTTTATGCAAAATTGTTCACTGTTAAGTTATGGTTGATTCATTCATTTTATTTCTGCACAGCTATCACAGTTTCATTGCATAGTAGGATTAAAGGCCACCAGTAAATAGTCTGATTCTTATGCTGAAAAAGAAATAGAGAAGAGGTACTGATAGTGTTACTACTAAGCAGTATCAGAAATATTATTTTTCTATAGAATGATGTAATGTCTCATTAGCAGGAAATCCTTTTAGACAGAATTTGGACCTCTGAATAGGAAATACAAGCAGGTTGAGTTACATCCTCAGATAAATATACTTTTCCCTTTTTCCTGTAGCTGTTTCCTAAGTCTTTAGGGGAATGATAGGAAGCTATAGGTTGTTCCCAGCATCAACAGAATCATCAGGAAGTCAAATGAAAGTTGGTGATAGTTTTGTGGCCTTTTAACTCATTTAGCCATTACATTTCAGCTGCGTAACTGTCTTTCTATCTTTCTACCAACTTTTTAGTCTTGTACATAGGACTATTACCAGTAACGTTTTACTCTTACCCTGCTTTTTAGTCCTTATCATTCATGATCATTAGTCAGGGCTTTTAAGACATCAGTAAATAATGCTGTGAAAACAAATTTTACTCTTAGTTCCTGCTATCCTCTTCTGAGATGTAGTTTCCCTTGGTTTTTCGGTGTAAAATACACTACATTTTTTTTAGCTAGCAAGCATTCTTGCAGGAACACTACCCTTGAAGTCTGCTTGAACTAAGTGACTGTATTATACTAAAACATCAGTCTATTTTATTGGTAACCAAAGTGGAACATGAAGGATGTGTAAGCGAGGGTGCTGCTTTTTCATTAATTGTATCCTCACATGCATGAAGACCCCATGATTATTAATCAAGTATTGATCATGGAGAAAGATGCACAACACACTCCTGTATATTTTGCTATGGCCCACGTCCAGTGGTGATGTCTTGCGTGTATATTTAATCTCATGCTTCCATGTATTATACATTTAGTAATCAAAGATTTGTGACCATGTTTCATTAAAAGCTTGTAATTAATTCAGTGGCTGGCATATCCAGTTTGTCATTGTCACACTAGTGTGCCTTCTGTGCCAATTTTATGACAGTTGGATGTCACTTATTTAAAATTTGGTTTAAATGGGCTAATGATAATATACCAATGGCTAATGTTCTTTTCTGAAACACTGTATAGGACGTGCACTTATATTTAGTTTAAACGGAGTGTTCTAGTCAACATTTAATCCTGTTACATTAAGTGTTTGACAGTACTTGCTCTTTTTTCTCAGACTATTGATAAAGGGGGCTCAATTAGAGCTGGACACTACTGCTTTTGGGGTTTTCTGGTTTTTACTTTTTTAATGTAAGTCTAAGTCTTTGTAATTATTGAATTGTGAAAACATTTTTGAACAATTTACCTGTCAATAAAGCAGAAGAGGGAGGTTTTAAAGTTCATAGTGGTCTGTCTTGACGTGTGAAAATACTTTACTGTGGGTGCTTAATTTAGTTTCATAATAAATTCCCGGTGTTCAGTTAAAACTTAAGATCTAAAACGAAGGAGAAATATTTTAAAACGCGATACAGGAGCATTACAAAAGAGATTTGAATTTCTGTGCACTTGTTTAATGGCAAAGAAAAACCTTTTGCTGGTGGTGCTGGAATTGCAGCAACTTCCCTTCATCTGAGGGACTCAGCATGAAAATGCCAATCCTTTCTGATTCGGGTAAGCTGCTTTAATATAATTGAGAACAATTATTTCTTGGGGATTGAGGTGAAGGGACCTCCAGTATCTGTTCAAACATCTTCTAAATGGTGCGGTGGATGCAGGAAAGTTAGGAAGATGCAGTGGTTCCAAAGAAACACTGTTATGAAAACGTTAAAGGGTGGGAATTTGAATGCCTAGGCTGAAGTTCCATTGTTTTAACCCATCATGCTGTGCCTAGTGTACTGAGGGATTTTGAACAATGCTTTGTTTTAGAATTCCACATGTGCTGCAGTACTTGGCTACAATGGGGCAAGTTACAGCTGAAGTTTAGAAGAAACCTAGTTTCTACTTTATCCCTTCTAGATTGTTAACATACTTCCTGTGTGAATTTCCATCCTCCTTTATAGGTGCTCCCAAGAATTTGATTTTTTTTCCTGCTCGTTGATCATTACCACCCTCATAGCAACCATTATCCTCCTAGCCAAGCAGGCCTGGATGGAAATCTTAATAGAGTTCACAATCAGACAGAAGGATCACATGGGTCTCTTGTATGCTAGTGCAGAGCAGTGCAACTGAGCTGGCTTTCTAGTCCGGGGAAGGTGTACTAAGAATCTCCCTGGAGGTGTGTGTAGGATTGCTGACAAGAGGGAGTACAACAAACTCTAAATGCAGTATTCAGACACTAACCCATCTTCTAAAAAAGTCAACCACTTCTGCTGCTCTTGGGCTGATTGTTCTTTGCATTCCAAGGGCTTAACATAGAAACTGACTCTGTTAATTATAACAGTGCTAAATTGCAGCACTCAAACTCAGTAACAGAGGTTTGGATGTAATGTAATATTCCTGAGGGAATTCTGTGCCACTGCACAATGCAGAATTTTGCAAAAATTAACATGTGCACAGAATGTCCTTTCCCCCACAGAAATGGGCTGCAGTGCTGCTAGCTGCCAATAGGGGCCACTGGACTCAGCGGAGCCCAGATTGCACATAAGACACTGACGGTGGGAGGGAGAGGGAGCTAGGCTGCTAGAGGGTTCCTGGCAGCTACAGTTCCCAGCATGTCCTGAGGGAAGGAGAGGGCCGCACGCAGGAAACGCCGTGCAAGCCTGGGATCGAGCATCCAGCCTTTTGTCCCTCTGGATCTCTGGGGGAGGAGGGTGTGGGTATGGTGGGGGGGGTGACAGGGTGCGGGTATTTGGCTGCGGCTGGGCTCTGGGGGTGCAGGGTGGGAAGGGGGCAGAGAAACAGGAACTGGATTGTCATGGGGGTTTCTTTAACTCTCTACTGGGGAATTTTTGTGTCTGTATTGTCAGACATATTTGCTGACAGGTATTTTGAAATAAATTATCAAAATAATTGCAATTGGTGTGATTATGTAGTGTTATTTTGACAAATAAAATTTGCAGAATTTTAAAATATTGTGTGCAGAATCTTTAATTTTTGGGTGCAGAATCCCCCCAGGAGTAATTTAAGCACATGGATAAGCAGAGGTGACTAGTAACTGCTGACAGTGTAGGTGCACAATTTAAAGTTTCTGGTAGCATGCAGTGCGGTTAAAGGCAGGTACTCAGGAGACAAAGGAGTTTTAATTTCTAGAACTATTTTTGGTGTCATGTTTTACGATATGTAAATAGCAGGCGGAGACTGTTCTAAAAGAGCTCCATGTGATGCTCTGCATTGCACTGGTGTGCTGTATCAATTTAAAGAAGAGAGATTTGCAAACCGTGCGCTTGATATGCTCTTTTAGAGCTCTTGTGATATCAGTACCCAATAAATATGTCAGGAATCAGTTCTAATTTAACCTTAACAAAATTATTTTCCCTCCCCATTTGAATCCCCTCTCCCTGCTGGATTTATAAGGAGACATTGGCTGTCTTGGGCATCACAAGTACCAGAAATCTCATGCTAACCCTACCAGTGGCTCTTATGTCTCTTCTGGTATCTGTAGTATCACAGAATGCTGAATATTGGTCATCTATAGCAAACCTCTAAAAACATTTCATGGCAGGAGGATAGTGGTTTGAAAAAATGGGAAGTAAAACAGATTTCTGTGCTCAGTCGCCTGTGCCCAGCCCAGTTAACAGGGACATTCAAGACAGGTTTCTGAGCTTGCCTACAATTTTCTCTTTACAGTTCATTTTTAACTAGCGAGGGACCAAAACTGGGACATAGAATCCAAACCACTCAGAATGAAACATGAGGCAGATCAGATCTGGGTCCAGATTTCAACTTCACAGCTCAGGTTTATTTTTGTGATGGGCCAGTTCAGAACTCCAAATCTCCAACACTCCTGTGAACTGGCTTGGGTTTGTATCTGAAGTTTAGGAACTTGAATTTGGATCAAAGTTTCACAGCTGATGCACTTTTGCTATTAACTTTACAAAGTTAGTGTGACTCTCCGGTTCTTAATTATTATTTATTCTATTCCAACATTAAGGCCCCAATCGAGCAGACTCTTAAGCATATGCTCAGTTATAAGCATGTGAGTCGTCCCATTGAAATTAATGGAACTGCTCCCGTGCTTGGACTTAGCAGGTTTAAGTACTCTGCTGGATTAGGTCATTTAGAAAAAATGAAATAAAATATTGTCAGTTTCAGGGGAACTGCACTTGTACCCCTCCCCCCCATTGCCTCTGGTCCCTTCTGCCTCCCCCACTCCGCATTGCCTCAAGCTCCTTTCTGCAGCCTCCCACACACCAGGCAGACTCCACTGTTGAGCCTGCTGCCAGCTTGATCCCTCTTCCCAGTTCCAGGCACCACCTAGCCGGACTCTAGTGGGAGCACATGGTGTCAGTATCTTTCCCAGGCACATCCCCTCAGGCATACTCAGCTTGACTCCCACCCTGGCAGAAATCTGGGACAGACCTGTGACCCCACATACTGCCCCACACACATTGCCTATGTGGGTAGGTTTCTAGAAACTAATGAACTACTTAGTACTAAATTCCTTTTTAAAATGCAACATAGCAAGGTGTCCAATCTGTCCCATGCCCCATTCCTCTACTAGAAATTACCCAGGCTTCTGATTCCAGTCATCTGAAGGGTCATCCGTAAAGCATCGGGCTGACTTTTTAAACAAAAAATAATGCAGAGCTCATGAAATGTTAGCGTGACCACACCACGGACTGATCCTATTTAATGGCAAGGAAAAGATACAGGATGGGTTGGGCACTTCAACCCTCCAAGGCATGAGAATTCTCTCCCCACTGTTCTGTTAGTTTAGAGCAGGGGTGGGTAGGGGGCCCCACCACTTGGCCCAGCCCCGCTCCAGACAGGGTGCTAGGTCGGAGGCTGCACCACAAGGCTCCCAGAAGTCACGGCATGGCCCCGCTCCAGCTCCTATGTGCTCCTCCGGTGCTCCACTTGGAGCTGCAGGGGCAGTGCCTGTGGATGAGGCAGTGGTTTAAATGGAATATTTGAGCCCAGAGTTTTAACATGACCCTGTCCTTGTCCAACACCTGTGTTAAACAAGGTGCAGGTTTGGGTATACAGAGATCTCAGCCTGCTTAGTACTATGGCAAACACATTGAAATTCATGCCAAAGGTTAAAATTTTATTAATTGAAACAAAAGGAAAAAAAGCCAGGCAAATGGCACTGAGAGTGGATTTGGACGATTATCCAAAACCTGTCAGTCACTTTTTAGAGAGTGTGAATTTTGGTTAGTCTCTTATTTTGTCAAACAGCCCTGGGTGGGGAAGGGTTAGTTCTGTTGTTCAATTCTGAGTCAGGAATTACGGTAGTCATTTTGCTGCTTTAGACAAAACACATAGGAGAGAGAGGATAGTAAAGATGAGGGAAATATGGTTTCTGTTGATGTTCTTAGTATATAGAACTGGTCAGTCATGGACAGCTGGCAGGCCAGCCACAACAGCAAGTGTTCTGGACTCTGGCTCACCTTCCCTGGTCAGGGACATCATCTGGTTGGTCTGGTCAGGTCCCTCTTCACTGGTCGTCCTCTGGCAGAGGTGGATGGGCTGTCTCATCTTGCCGTGCCGGTGCCCTGCGTGCAGCTGATTTCAGAATCACATGAAAAGCAAGACAGAAGGAAGATAGAGGGGGAGAAGGGAAAGGAAAACATGAGGGAAGGGAAGACAGCAGGATCTCACATGTATCAGGCTGGGGTCCTCACTGGTGCAGCAATGGTGTTCAAAGCGGAGTATCAAAGCCGTGTGTCATGGCAACAATCCTTCCACCTTAGCTGCAGGAATTTTAAAGTTCCATTTTTCTCTTTTTAAGGCCCCCAAAAGGGTAATAGATGGAATGGTTCATCCTCTCATTAGTTTGCCCATCTGTTAAGCCTAATTTCTGAAGCACCAATTCTGGTCCATTTATTTCCGGTTCTCTGTGCCTCTTGTTTTCCAGTCATCATCTTAACACTGGTTTTGAGTGGTATCTGTAAAACCCTGTGTTTAAATTAATTCAGTCCTCTTGTCTCCTGACATCTTTCCTGAAATAATTTTATAGAGCAGCTCATTGTGACAATTCACCTTTACTCACTTTTCAGCAGTTAGGCTAAGAACTAAAGTGGGCCTGCTAGGCCCCAGTTATGACCAGAACGCCCACTCAGTCTGACCCCTGGCCTGAGATTGTGTTGTCCAAGGCACGGGCTGGTGCCAATACTGACTATAGTTTTGGCGATGTGGATACTTCTCCACTAGGAGCTAGATTGGGGCCACCTACAAGTTTTTTGGTCACTCCTAAGGTGTAGGAATCAAATATGTGACCTTAATGTGAAAGGCCAGTAGCCTTACTAATTCCTCCAGTCCTTTCCTGCCCGTGAATCGAACACATCTGCCAATCCAATACGCAGTGCAAATATTCTGAGAAAACTTTGTACAATGAAAAATAGCCCCTGACTGGCATGCGCATGCATGTGAAAAGACCAGCTTCATGCAGGCATATTATATATACACAGAGATAATTTGGGTACATGCAAAGGCAGGCACTTGGCCCAAATTTTAAAGGGCTTTAGGTGTTGAGTGGCTGAGTGGAGCAAAGCTTAACGCAGGGATTGCAACCTTGGGCACGCGGTCCGCCTGGGTAAGCACTCTGGTAGGCCAGGGCCGTTTTGTTTACCTGCTGGGTCCCCAGGTTTGGCCGATCGCGGTTCCCACTGGCCATGGTTCGCTGCTTCAGGCCCATGGGGGCGGCGGGAAGCGGCGGCCAGCACATCCCTCGGCCCATGCCAAAGCTGCCCATCTCACTGTCTGTCACTTGCTCATGCTCAATAGTTCTCTCACTCTGCCTTATATTACCCTATGCAGGAGCATTGGAAGTGCCCTAAAAGTGTGAGGGAGCCACACAGGCACCTGAACTGTGACCCCGGAACCTCCCAATGCCCTGGATCCCCTTCCCCTGAGGCCCCTCATCTCCCCAAGGCCCTGCCCTCACCCTGCCCCTGTTCCCATGCCACCTGCTAGCTCCTCTCTGCCCCTGTCCAGGGCTGCTGGAACAATTTGTATAGTTGGGTCAATGGCTCTCAGCACCCCCAACTGTAAACCCTGTATATGATGGCAACCACTTCAAGCCAGGGGGTGTAGCAGCACCCCTCGTTCCAGCACCTATGCCCCTGTTGCTTGCCCCTATGGCTGGTAGAAAGGCAGAGGGCCATGGCCCCCTGGCCCTGCCTGTTCTGGTGCTCCTGGCCCTATGCCTCCGCTCTCTCTTGTGCTGCCCCTCCCCCAAGGCTCTGGGCTGGGGCAGGAGGTTGAGGTGCAGGCTCTGGGAGGGAGTTTGGGTGCAGGCTGTGGGTTCCATCAGGCAGGGACATGGGGTTGGGGTGTAGCGCTTACCTCGGTCGGTTCCTGAAAGCGAACCACACCCCACTCTGGCAGCAGCTCCTAGGCTGGGGGGGGTGGAGGGTGAGGGTGTCTCCATGTGCCACTGCCAGCAGGCACTGCCCCTGCAGCTCCCATTGGCTGCAGCTTGGGGCAGGGGCGACATGCGGAGACGCACCCTCCCCCAGGGGCCGCAGGGATGTCCCAGCCACTTCTGGAAGTGGAGCAGGCAGGTAGGAAGCTGCCTTAGCCCCATTGCGCTGCCAGAGGTGGCAGCGGGGGCCCCGCAGGCCCTTTTAAATTGCCCGGGGGTGACAGGTGGGATGCTCCGGGGGAGGCACATGGCAACAGCAGGGGGGCTGAGGTAGAGACCTGGCCCGGAACTTTGGTGTAGCCAAAAGTTACCAGCACTCCTGGTAATCCACCTCCACGAGGGGATTAGCTCCGAGCGCTGGGAGCACGGCTCCCCGTGCTCGGAGCCTGTCTACACTAGCACTTTAAAGCACTCAGACTTGCTGCACTCACTCAGGGGGGTTCACCCTCCCTGAGTGCAGCAAGTTAGAGCGCTATAAAAGTAAGTGTAGACAAGCCCGTATAGACAGTGTAACCCACTAACCCCCTCCTTTTGTCCTATGACTGCAGAGATGTTAACGGGCCCACTCTCCCTTGAATGGGCCCATACAGTATGTGCTAACAATTTAGGCTTAACTCTCTGTTCCACCTCGCATTTATTTAGCTGTGATACTCCTTGTAGCTTTCCAAGACCCGCAGACAGGGCTGGCTCCAGGCACCAGCGAAGGAAGCAGGTGCCCGGGGCGGCCAATAGAAAGGGGCGGCACATCCAGGTCTTCGGCGGCAAGTCCTTCACTCCCTCTTGTCCTCTTCAGCAGCAGCTCAATTGGGGTGGGTTTTTTTCCCCTTCACAGCTTCAGGTGGCAAAAAAGCTGGCGCCAGCCCTGCCTGAAGAAGAGCTCTGTGTAAGCTTGAAAGCTTGTCTCTCTCGCCAACAGAAATTGGGCCAATAAACAATATTACTTCACCCACCAAGTCTCTCTAATATCCTGGGACTGGCAGAGCTACAACTACACTGCACATACCATTTAAAGGGCTAGGTTAGGGCAGTGCTTAATTTGTGCCAGGGCTTGTCAGGCCTGATCCCTGGCACCTCTAGGCTTTGCAGTCCATAGCCTCAGCTCCTCTTTCATTACAAATCAAACCCTGTTTTAGGGTATGACAATTCTGCGGGATGCAATAATAGGAAGTTAGAGCTGCAGTTCAGCAGTTCAACCAGAGGAGGACTACAGAATCAGAAATCACTTGGCTCCATGTTATACCTGCAGTAAACATTTCTTCTCCCCCACGAAGATCAGTGGTGGATTTAGAGTTAATGGGACCCAGTGCTCAGCTTCATTTCTGGGGCCCCCTCCTTGGGACCCAGCCAAGAATCATAGAATATCAGGGTTGGAAGGGATCTCAGGAGGTCATCTAGTCCAACCCCCTGCTCGAAGCAGGACCAATCCCCAGATTTTTACCCCTGTTCCCTAAATGGCCCCCTCAAGGATTGAGCTCACAACACTGGGTTTAGCAGGCTAATGCTCAAACCACTGAGCTATCCCTCCTCTAACATTCTCTCTTAGCTCCCCCTATCCACCATTTTTCATTCTTTTTTTCTTCATCCTCCTCCTATAAGTAATAGGAAGTAAATGAAATTAAAGTGAGGTACCTTGATTGTTTTTGTAGTCTAACTTATTTTTCCACAGACCACTTGAAAAATCGCTGCGGGTCTAGGCGGACCACTTAATCTTTCCAAATATTGTTTGTACTGTTAGCTGACTATTGTAAAGCTCTTTGGCTACGAGTGCTTTATTTTTAAAAAATGTAAAAAAGCGTTGGGGGTGCAGGGTCTGGCCAGGACTTGGGGCTCGGGGCTGGGGATGCGAGGGCTGGGAGGAAGTTAGGGTGCAGGAGAAGGCTGGGGGTTGGGGTGCAGGGTCTGGCCAGGAGTTAGGTTGCAGGAAGGGGCTCAGGGCTGGGACAGGGGGTTGGGGTGTGGAGCACTTACCGGGATCAGCTCCCGTTTGGTGCGAGGGGTGCAGGTGGGGATGTGGGGGGTAAGAAGCAGAAGTCAGGGTGGGCAGGGGGCTGAGGGTGGGGGGGGGTGCAAGAGTCAGGGAGGGCAGGAGGTGTGGGGGGGACAGCAGGGGGCAGTGGGTGTGTGAGAGGGGTGCAGGAGTCAGAGCTGGGAGAGCGTAAGGGGGGGTGCAGGAGTCAGGGCTGGGAGAGCGTAAGGGGGGGTGCAGGAGTCAGGGAGGGCAGGTGGCTGGAGGTGCAGGGTCTGGGAGGGAGTTAGGGTGGAGGAGTGGGCTGGGGGTTGGGGTGCAAGGTCTGGCCAGGAGTTAGGATGCAGGAGGGGGCTCAGGGCTGGGACAGGGGGTTGGGGTGAGGAGTGCTTACCTGGAGCAGCTCCTGTTTGGTGTGAGGGGTGCAGGTGGGGATGTGGGGGGGGGAGCAGGAGTCAGGGAGGGCAGGGGGCTCGGTTTGTGTGAGGGGGTGCAGGAGTCTGGGCTGGGGGTGCAGGAGTGGGCTGGGGGTTGGGGTGCAGGGTCTGGCCAGGAGTTAGGATGCAGGAGGGGGCTCAGGGATGGGGCAGGAGGTTGGGGTGTGGAGCGCTTACCTGGGGCAGCTCCTGTTTAGTGCAGGTGGGAATGTGGGGGGGGGGTGCAGGAGCTCCGGTTTGGTGCTCAGGGTGGGGAGGGGGATGTCGGGAGGGTGCAGGAGTCAGGCAGGGCAGAGGGCTGGATGTGTGTGAGGTGGGTGCAGGAGTCAGGGCAGGGGGCCAGGGGCATGGGCTGGGGTGATGGGAGTGCTCCCAGGCCCCTGCCCTGAGTGGCTCACAGCTGAGGGCTAGGGAGGGTATGTGTGGGGGCCCCACCTCTGCTTCACCCTGCCCCGATTCCAACCCCTTCCCCAAGGCCTCGCCCCAGCCTCTTCTCCGCCTCCTCCCCCCAAGCGCCATGCAGCCCTGCTCCTCCCGATCCCTCCCGGAGCGCCGTCAAACAGCTGTTTGATGGTGGGGGAAGCACTGAGAGGGAGCGGGAGGGGCGGGAACGCAGCACGCTTGGGTGAGGTGGCATGGGAGGGGGGAGCTGCCCCCGCAGCTGCCCGGCCCCCTGTTGTTGCGGGTCCCCCATGCCAGGGCACCCTGTGTTTCACTGTAAATCTGCCTCTCACTAAGATGAGACACCTCATTGAGCTATGACAAAACAGGATAGAGAGTGGCTCAGAGCTCGTTCCCCTTGTAGCGGATCACACAGTCCACCTTTTCAGTTTACTGTAAGTTTGTTCCCTGTGGCAGGTGCCTCCAATCCAGCTCTGACCCTGTTCCAAGGAAGTTGGAAAAGCCAGACAAACTGGTTTTTAGAAAGGAAGGTCAGATGCCACAGTGATGCGTGGTGAATTCTGATGGGATTAGTTGCCCACTTTTCTGCTCACCACTTTGAAACAGCTCAGCCAGCTGGTTCATCTCAGCGATGCTGTTCCATGTTGACGGGGCAAACCTTGTCAGATGCTGCCATCTCCTGCTAGAAGTGAAAATAAAACCAGAACCCAAGTGCTGCAATGCTAGAAGAGCTGATGAACAAAATGATTTTAATCTGAATGATGAGAAGCTTCTAGGCGCCACTGCAGGCACACTGATGCTAGATGATAATGTGCCAGTTGATGTCCATTAATACTGTGAATGCTATTTCAACCTGGGAACCAAGGACTCTAGCAGTCCTGCTGTTAACGGTAACGTATTTTTGCATTAGTCTAGAACAGTGGGAAATCCCAATTCCTACCCCCAAGAGTTTAACAAAGCCATCAGATACTCAAATGTTGCATGAGCAATCCTAGTAACCCAGTCCAAGAATCTAATTAATGAATTGATTATCAAAGCAACTGTACAAATCCAATTACATCCCCTTTTTGTGCTGGTTCTGCAGAATCCCACTAGGTTAATGAGACCCTTTTCATTACCCTTTCTGCGCCATGGGCCAGGCGTATGCAGTGGGGAGTAGGATAAGGCATTGTGGCAGCAGCGCTCTGGTACTAAAGCACCAGCCTGGCCCTGGCAAGGCACACTGAGGCTGTTTGTCCCCCTCGGGTCATTTCTGTGAAAACTACAGCGTCCCTGCAACATTTCTTCCTGGGCAAGCAGGACGTGGCTCCCGCAGGACGAGTACAGACTGTGCTCTGTTAGCATGCTGACAAAATTGATCTCTGCTTTAATTAAATCCTCTCCTGCAAGTGACCTAGAGCTTCTAATGCATTTCAAATTAATCCTCGCTAGCGGGAAATCCAGGGCCCCTGAATGCCAAGCGGTTAACCACTGCGGATCTGTGCTACGAGAAAACCTGCTTCCCTTGCCTGCTTTGTATTCTGCTGCGTGTTTTGTGAAACCATATCGCCGCAGATACAAATGTCCTTTCCCGGCACGCAGTAAAATCACAATCATACACGGCGGAATGTATAGGACGTTTTCAACTGACTGCAGCCAAGCAGTGTCATTCTGCTGCCATGTTTTGCAATGATCCCTCTTATTATTGGTTTCTTTTCCTGGCACTCGGTCACAGGATGTGCTGTTTCTTGCTTCGTTGGCAACAGCTTGCTTTATGCAGTCACGGAGCCCATTAACAGTGACGGAACAAGCACCCCAAAAGGGAGAGCAAAGGGAAGAACCGTTAAAGGGGATGAAGCACAAAGCGGAAGCTGAGCACATGAAAGGCAAGCAGGATTGCTCTTCCCCCACCCTCCCCACACCTCACCTCCAAAATGCCTGTGCGAAGAGGAAACAGGACCGTGGTGTGAAGGAGACACGGACCCCAAGTGCGTCCCTTGCATCCCCCACAGGCTGACTACAGCAATCTGCAGTGCACCTAAGCCTTACGCCCTCATGTGGCAGTTTGCATCCCCAGTACAACTAATTCCGGGCCTAGGGGATGTTTTTTTCCCCCATCTGTGACCCTTCATGTGTGAGGCCTCCCCCCAGGCTACAAAAATCACCGAGTGGTCTAACCCTCTTGGTCAACCCATCCCAAGCCCCAAGCCAGCTCAGCCAGGTATTGGCAAAGCTGTAGTAGTGCCTGACTGGAAGTTGGCTAAGGGTTTATACCAGGTAAGGCCAGTTATCTATACTGGGGCATTGGGCAGTAAAGAACCTGCTCAGGCATAGGGTGACCATATCTCCCATTTTGGCTGAGACAGTCCCTTTTTTAATCCCTGTCTTGGCCGTCCCCACTTTTATTTCAAAAGGCGGCATTTGCTGCTCTTGCCGACTTCATCGGTTGGCAAGAGCAAAGGGGGCAAATACCCACTTTTGTCAAAAAACTGGGGTGTGGTGCAGAGGAATGTGTGGGAGGGAGAAGGGAGGGGCAGAAGAGCTGGGGCGGGTGTCAGAGCAACAGCCTTGCGAATGGCACACGGGGGCCCACAGGGTTCCAGCTACAGGCAACAACCTGGCGCTGGAGGGGGCACAGGGCTCCAGCAACAGGCAACAGCCTCGCGAGTAGCGCAAAGCCGGGGGGGAGGCGCAGGGTTCCAGCTACAGGCAACAGCCTTGCGCCGGAGGGGGCGGGGCCTTCAGGCAAGTGGCTGGCAGGGTGTCCCATTTTCTCTTGGGAAATATGGTCACCCTACTCAGGCAGGGCTGGATTAACCACTAGGCACAGCAGGCCTGATACAGGACCTGCCCAAGGCCACAGGTGGCTCTGCCTCAGGTAAGTAGCCACAGGGCTGGCTTTAGGCCGTGCGGGCCCGATTCGAAGGAGCTGCTGCCGAAGACAGCCGCGGCAATTCGGCGGCAGTTCAATTGGTTGCTGCTGTTTCTGGCGGCACTTCAGAGGAGGGTCCTTGCTTACCTTGCGGGGCCCTCGTAGGTGTGGGGCTCGATTCATGGGAATTGGGTGAATCGGTCTAAAGCCGGCCCTGAGTAGCCATATGCCTAAGAGCCACATGTCCCTGGGGGGGGGGGGGCACCATCGGTGTGTTCTGGAAGCTTGAGGTGACGCTGAGATCGGCTCCACAGTATAAAGTCTGCTCATCACGTGTCTGGTGCATGAGCAGGGAGCAGAGACAGCTGCAGGCAGCACAGAGCCAACCTAGCAGTAATGGACACCCCCCTCACCCCCCTCAACCCAGGCCCCATGGTAATTGTGTTCGCTGATGGGGAGGAAGGCAGTCCGGGTGATTGAGCGAGAAAGGGAAATAAACAGCCTCAGCACAGGGAGCCAGTGCTGGGGGTGGGTGGGGGCACTGGGAAGGGCCCTTGAGGCCTGGCATGGTGAATCAGCACGAAAGGCGCTGGAGGGCACCTCAGTAGGATAGAATGGGGGGACCTGACAAGGGACTGAGGGACTACATACGTGGGTAGGGGGACGGCCTCAGGGCAGGCAGCGTTTGAAAGCGTTGGCAGCGCCATGTGTGGGGTGGGGCGCCCCCTGGAGCAAAAGGCTCTGGGAAATGAAGGGGGGGGACAGGTCCCCAAGCAGAGGCGCTACTACCATGCCATCCTAACCCACAGGCATGTGCACGCTACCCAAGGGTGGTGGCCGCATCGCCTCCTCAAACCCAGGCTCTGTGATCCATCCCTCCACTGCACAGTGGGCTCCATGCTGTTTTTGCCCCCACGCCCTCTGCGAAGCACTGGCTGTAGGTGGGGCCACTAGAGGGAGGCGGGTTGTTTACAGTGCCTAGATTGGCCATGGCTAAGGTTAAGAGTCTGGTTTTTAGTAAAAGTCACAGACGGGTTGTGGGCAAGAAACAGAGAGATCACGCGCTTCTGTGACTTTTTGACATTTACTAAAAATAGTGGGGGGTGGGAGGAACTGACAGGGGGACAACTGAAGCCTGAGCCCTGGGGTGAGGGTGATGAGAGCCTGAGCCTCACTGCAGGAGACAGGGGTGTCCAGAACCTACTGCCACAGCAACTGACAACCCCGGGACCCCACCACAGCCCCAGCGGCTCAGAGCTCGGGGCCCTCTCTGCCCACACTAGCTGACAGATCCAGGTGCCCCCCACTGCCTGCAGTGGCTGGGAGCACCAGAGCCAGCAGCTGGGAGCTCCAGATCTCCCTGCTGCTGAGAGCTCTGGGGGCCCCCACTGCTTCAATTTGTCCACATCCTTTCTGTAGTGGGGGGGGGGGCCCAAAACTGGATGCAGTACTGCAGATGTGGCCTCACCAGTGTTGAATAGAGGGGAATAATCACTTCCCTCAATCTGCTTGCAATGCTCCTACTAATGCAGCCCAACGTGCCATTAGCCTTCCTGGCAACAAGGACACACTGCTGACTCATATCCAGCTTCTCATCCACTGTAATCCCCAGGTCCTTTTCTGCAGAACTGCCGCTTAGCCAGTTGGTCCCCAGTCTGTAGTGGTGCATGGGATTCTTCCTTCCTCAGTGCAGGACTCTGCACTTGTCCTTGTTGAACCTAGGTCACTCTGGGCCCTATCCCTACCCTCCAGCATATCTATCTGCTGGGTGCAATCCATCCCATCATCCAGATCATTAATGAAGATGTTGAACAAAACCGGCCCCAGGCCCGAACCCTGAGGCAATCCGCTTGATACTGGCTGCCAATTAGACACTGAGCCGTTGCGCATTACTTGTTGAGCCCTATGATCTAGCCAGCTTTCTATCCATCTTATAGTCCTTTCATCCAAACCATAATTTTTTAACTTGCTGGAAAGAATACTGTGGGAGACCATATCAAAAGCTTTGCTAAAGTCAAGATATATCACATCCACCACTTTCCCCATATCCACAGAGCCAGTTAGCTCATCATAGAAAGCAATCAGGTTGGTCAGGCATGACTTGCCTTTGATGAATCCATGTTGACTGTTCCTGATCACATTCCTCTCCTCCAAGTGCTTCAAAATGGATTCCTTGAGGACCTGCTCCATGATTTTTCCAGGGACTGAGGTGAAGCTGACCGGTCCATAGTTCCCCGGATTCTCCTGCTTCCCTTTTTTAAATATGGGCACTATATTTGCCTTTTTCCAGTCGTCCAAGACCTCCCCTGATTGTCATGAGGTTTCAAAGATAATGGCCAATGGCTCTGAAATCACATCAGCCAACTCCCTCAGCACCCTCTGATGCATTAGATCTGGACCCATGGACTTGTGCATGACCAGCTTTTCTAAATAATCCTTAACCTCTTCTTTCACCACAGAGGGCTGCTCACCTCCTCCCCATACTGTGCTGCCCAGTGCAGCAGTCTGGGAGCTCACCTTGTCGGTGAAGTCTGAGGCAAAAAAAAGCATTGAGTACTTCAGCTTTTTCCATATCCTCTGTCACTAGGTTGCCTCCCTCATTCAGTAAGGGTCCCACACTTTCCTTGACCTCCTTCTTATTGCTAACATGCCTGTAGAAACCCTTCATGTTACCTTTCACATCCCTTGCTAGCTGCAACTCCAGTTGTGCTTTGGCCTTCCTGATTACACCACTGCATGCTCGAGCAATATTTTTATACTCCTCCCTAGTCATCTATCCACGTTTCCACTTCTTGTAAGCTTCCTTTTTGTGTTTAAGCTCACCGAAGATTTCTCTGTTAAGCCAAGCTGGTCGCCTGCCATATTTGCTATTCTTTCTGCACATCAGGATGGTTTGTTCCTGTTCCCTCAATAAGGCTTCTTTAAAATACAGCCAGCTCTCCTGAACTCCTTACCCCTTCATATTAGCCTCCCAGGAGATCCTCCCATCAGTTCTCTGAGGGAGTCAAAGTCTGCTTTTCTGAAGTCCGTATTCTGCAGCTTTCCTTTCTTCCTTTTGTCAGGATCTTGAACTTGATCATCTCATGGTCACTGCTACCCAGGTTGCCACCCGCTTCTACGTCCCCTACCAATTCTTCCTTGTTTGTAAGCAGCAGGTCAAGAGGAGCACGGCCCCTAGTTGGTTCGTCCAGCACTTGCAACAGGAAGTTGTCCCCAACACTCTCCAAAAACCTCCTGGACTGTCTGTGCATTGCTGTATTGCTCTCCCAGCATATGTCAGGGTGATTGAACCTGTGATCTGGAAACTTCTGTTAGTTGTCTGAAGAAAGCCTTGTCTACCTCATCCTCCTGGTCTGGTGGTCTATAGCAGACGCCTACCACAACATCACCCTTGTTGCTCTCGCCTCTAAATTTAAACCAAAGACTCTTCACAGGCTTTTCTCCAGTTTCATACAGGAGCTCTGAGCAATCATATTGCTCCCTTACACACAGCAACTCCTGCACCTTTTCTCCCCCGCCTATCCTTCCTGAACAGTTCCTGTCACAATGGACCGCGGATCGGGGAGGGAAGGCAGCAGATCAGCATTTTATGACAAAACCATTATGTATGTGTTTAAAGCACTTACTGGGCATGTGGGAGACCCAACTTCAAGTCACTGTTTTACCTGATCTGGAGCAGGATGTGAAGCCAGGGCTCCTATATCTGAGATGTGCCCTAACCACTGCACTGGTGGAGTGCTCGCCAGCTCTCCTGGTGTGTGAATTGGAGGGGACCGGTGGGGCTGCTGCACTTTGAAGAACTAAGTCAACATTCACAGAGCTGCAGCCTGCTGTTCTACCCAGTGGTTAGGGCACTCACCTGGGAGGTAGGTTCAAGTCCCTGGTCTGACTCAGCCAAAACAGGATTTTGAACTTGAGGGTCCAAGGGCCTGATCCACCAGGTTAGGATTCTCTTTCTTGCTGTATCCACTCCCTGAAATGGCAGAAGGGCTCAGTTTCATCCGGCCAGGGCATGGGCTACTGAATTGGCTGGCCTGGTTTAGGCCACTAATTGCAGGAGGCAGGTCAAGGCTGATGTTCCCAAGAGGCAGGAGGTTCCCAGCTCAGGCCCACCAGCCACATGCTGCAATTCACAGATGGCTAGTTCCCTCCCTACTGGCCTCTGAGGATCACTTACTCTGCCCAGGCATTGTATGGGGAGGCTGGGCACCCAACCGAGGCCTGAGAGGTCCACTGGGCAGCAGGGCGCGTAGCAGTTACACAAAAACACTAAGTAGAGCAATGTCTCCGTACCTTTGGCCTTCAGTGATTTGCCCAAGATCACATACGGAGCCTGTGGCAGAGTAGTGAATTGAACCCAGGTGTCTCAAGTCCCCGGTAGCACTCTAACCCCTTTGCCATCCCTCCTCTCCTAGCGTGTGTGTTTGCGGCGGGTGTCCTTGCTTTTGGCAGTTGAATTCTGCGGCACACAGCTGTGTGGGGGCATGTTTTATGATGGGTGTTGTACTGCGCACTCTCCTACAATGAGCTAGTGCTCACTGATGCAGGCGGCCAGTGTGAATGTGAAATTCTGAGCTCGTAGATTAATAGCTTGGCAAGCGACATCATCCTGTTACCATGGCATCTAACATTATGTGAAGTACAGCACTGGCAACAACGACTGCTCCATAAGATCGATGGCCTTGCTGCCCCCAACACTGCGCTGGGGAGAGGCAGAGGCTTGGCAGTGTTGAGTAGTTATCTCTTCCCCGCCACCACCCCTCCCTCCCCAGTCTCCTTTCTTTTTGGTACCCACGAGGGTTCACTGGCTTCTTAGTTTTATTCTCACCGCACATAGTGCTGCCAGGGCCCCCAGCACATTGGACGCATTCTGCTGCATTTTTTAAAAAACTTCAGCTCCTTGTTTGTCACTAAAACGATCCAAGTTGGAATATTTTTTTAAATGTAATTTTTTTTCAATTGAAATCAACAAAGGACGACCAACCACCCGGTCCCAGGCACTCGCTGCTCTACAGCACTTACCATCTGCATTAGGCAGGGCGAGAAAGTGACTTGTCCCAGAAACAGCCAGCCCTAGGCCCCAGCACCCGGGAGTCCCAAGGCGCTGGCTGCTACCCCATGCTCAATTTCCCATGTAGATAGTTAGGCAGTTTGGGCTTTTTCACTCTCTGTCATCTTGGTCTGTCAGGGTGTGTCTACATTGCAATCAGACACCTGCACTTGGCCCATGCCAGCTGACTAGGCCTCAGGATAAGAGGCTGTTTAACTGCAGTGTAGACATTCATGCTCAGGCTGGAGCCTGGGCTCTAGGACCCTGCAAGCTGGGAGGGTCTCTGAGCTTGGGCCGCAGCTCCTGCCTGAATGTCTACACCACAATTAAACAGCCTCTTAGCCCGAGCCCTGCGAGCCCAAGTCAGCTGGCACAAGCCAGCCAGGGGTTTTAATTGCAGTGTAGACATACCCTATAGGGACAAATAGGAGCGCATTGGTGGCTGGGGAATGGGCTATGGCGTCTTCTCCTTCTGGTTTGTGGGTACAAACCTAGCCGGTCCCAAAAGTGAGCTGAAGCTGCTACCACATAAGGGCTGGTGGGTATTGGTTATGAAACGGAGCCGGTAGGCATCACCCAGTTCATGGCAGACACATGCCCCCTTCTCAAGAACAGCCAGGTAGGGTTGAAGTATAACCTTGGTTGCCCCTGGCCCTAGCAGGGAGTGGTCTCTGACAGAGGACACAGCAGGTAATAACATTATAAAGCACTTATAGAAGCTTTGCATTTTTGCAGTGTGTTATTCCAACATTAACCAATCCACACAACGTGAGGCAAGGCAGCTTTGAAGGCAACAACAATCCCTGGGCCCAGCACACACATTGGCCCAGGGCTTGGCACTTAAAAGAGCCTTCAAGGTAGTGGGGCCCGAGAGGTGACACCCCTGGGGGGGCTACAGAAAGGAGGAGCTGCGCTGTGAGGCAGTAGACTAGAAATCCGAGCTCTGAGTTCAGTTCACAAGCTCTGAGCCAGGCTTCCTTTGTCATCTCTCTGTCCCTGCAGAATGGGGCTCATAATACTCCATTCCTCCCCTTTCTGTCTATGCCGATTGTATCCATTGCATGGCAGGGGTTGTTATCATAAGTTTATACAGCACCTAGCACGATGGGATTGTGGTCTTGGTAAAGGCCTCCTGGTGCTACTGTAATACAAATAATAAGGGAATTGTAGCAGCCCCTGGGATAATTCATCCCTTGGCCTCAAACCACCCCCTTCCTTTTCCCCCTCCATCCCCATGATGCTACTGAGCCCCGCTCCCATGCTGCTGCTGCCTTTGCTATCAGTGGCTCCCAGGGGAGGCTCCATGAGGAAAAAGGAGTTTGTTGGTAGCACATATTAGGTTCCCACCTTTGACTTCAGTTTTCCTAGCTGTGCTGTTTGGCTTCTACTCTTCCATCTGACTGCTCAAGGCCTGTCTTCCATTTGGACCAGGAGAGACGCTGTGCGTTGGAGAGGGTTGTTATTTGAGGCCCTCTCCTCGTTTCTGGCCCCTGGTCCATTGAGGCAGCTCTTGTTCATGAGCAGCTGCGGCTGGCAGCCCAGAATGACAAATCAGGCAAGTGTCTGCTCCATAATGTCTTTGCCCAACCTCACTGCCAAAGCCGCAACAGAATCCATTGGCTGTTGCAAAACTTTTGCCTTTTGGAGATTGCCGTTTGAATCCATTTTTCTGCCCCATTCATGCCAGTGGTTAGGCAAGTGAACCAATCAGCACCGGGAAATGTTTGGGACCCCCGTAAAATGTATTTAATCTGATTGCAAAGGAAACTTTATCTCCAGGATAATGACCCACTGGAGCTACTCAGACAGCCATGTAATGTCTTTAAACACTATCGATGAGCTGTCACATTTTGTCAGAATCTGTGATAGACATAAAACCAAGTTCCAAAGCCTTTGAAAAAGGCTTGGGCCAGCTAAAGACTGAAACAAAATATAATAAACTAAACAGAGCTACTTCCCTACAGTACCTGCCAACCAGCCCTATTGACAATCCAGGAGACTGCAAATTTGCATACATTTTCACACATCTCCGTACATTCAGAATCCAAGATCTGCCCATTGATAAGTTATTCTACAATGAATTCCCAACATGTGAGGAGGATTGCTGCATGAATTTCTGGGCTGCGTGGGTTATTTGAGAGGTACCAGCTATAAAAATCCAGTGATAAATAAGTAAACGTCCATATTGAAAGTTCTCCGGCCTGTGTTATGCAGGAGGTTAGACTAGATGATCATAATGGTCCCTTCTGGCCTTAAAATCATTGAGGCTACATACTTCCAATACTGCTCCTGATGCCATGTCCTAAGGAGCTGTGGAAAGGTTGTGCCTCTTAGCCCCACTCTTAATTAATGTCATGCAGAAAGTAATATTGGTGCTGCGGTGTCGTTCCCAGGATATTAGAGCGACAAGGTGGGTGAGGTAATATCTTTTATTGGACCAACTTCTGTTGGTAAATGAGACCTGCTTCTTCAGGACAGGAAAGGTACTCAGAGTGCCACAGCTAAACACAAGATGGAACAGATAGTTTAGCATAAAAGTTCCTTAGAATATGTGCTAGCTATGCTAAAACATCTGTTTGATCTTGTATTTAGCTGTGACACTCTTAGTACTTTTCCCAGACCTGCAGAAGAGCTCTGTGTTGCTTGAAAGCTTGTCTCTCTCACCAACAGAAGTTGGTCCAGTAAAAGATATTACCTCATCCACCTTGTCTCTGATGCAGAAAATAAAGCCATTTAAAACATCTCATGCTGGACTTCTCAATGGAATTAGTGTGGACATCGTAAGGTGGCACATTGGAATGTCAGGGATGTAAAAAATGATGGGTCCCCTCTTTTGCTTTCCTGCTAAAATATTTGCTCTCTGACCTCAGGAAGCAACATGAAAAATTCCAAGGTGGCTCTATGAAGTTCTCATAACAAATGTCAAACTTGAATGGGATGACAGGAGACACCTGACAGTGCAGCCATTTCAATACAAGACAGAGGAAGATAAATACTTGCTTAGGGTTCCATCGTGTGAGATGGGCTGGGGGACTCTGCGTTCAGATATTCTCAATGATAAAAGCCATCAGGGAAACAAAAAAGGACTCTGAAATATTTTACTGCCAGGCCTGTTTCTCTCCACACACACAAATCACTGGCTGATTTCATGTGAAAAGTGCTGGATCTAGGCCATAGAGCTCAGCATCTTGCAGGGATCAAGCAATTGATCTCTCTATGCCTCAGCTTCCCCTTGGATAAATGGGGATAAAGTATTGTTATCTAATTGAATATCTTTAAAGGGAGAAAAAAACAACTACTGCACACAAATGGCATGCGCTGTATGAACACTGTTTATTCTATTAAGGCAGTGGGAACTTCAGCTAACAAATGAATGAATACAGCTCCTGTCATCGACAAGGGAAATTGATATGCAAATTATATCACTTCACCCTAGTGTCACCACATATCCCGATTTTATACAGACAGTCCCGATTTTTGGGTCTTTTTTCTTATATAGGCTCCTATTACCCCCCCAGCCCATGTCCTGATTTTTCACATTTGCTGTCTGGTCACCCTACTTCACCCACCACTGAAATGCAGCCATCTTTGGGGTAGAAGAACTCAGCAGCTCTAGAAGCAACACAAAATAACAGTTTAGGACAGGAACTGAAGAAATCATACACAGATGATGATGCAGGGGGATTTTAGTTAGCCCTGTCTACGTGGTAAAGGTTTTTTGGTATAAGCTAAGGTGGGAATTTAAACAGATATTGTACACCAGTGTGTAATCCCTGCATGTGGACACACTTTTTCCGATACAAGAGTGGCTTTTTCTGCTTTAACTTATAACACTTGGGAAGAGGTTTAGATTAACCAAATAAAAGCCACTCTTATTGCAGAATAAAAGTGTCCCCATAGAGGGTTATCCTGGGATAACTGTTGCTGTACAATGGGTAAAATATTAGCCTGAATGAAATTATATTCCAACCTCACATTTGGCTAGGACCGCTCAGGACTTTGCTATTAAGCGATGAGTTCAGTTTCATCATATAAAGGGTTAACAAAATAAATCCCACTGTCTTTACTAGCCATCTCCTTCAGGGCCTCCTCGCTGGAGCATGCACCATGTGACTCCTACAACAGAGAGAGAGAAAATGTTTAAGGAGAGGGGTGAAGCAAATCTGATGTGACATTGTGGAACTTTGCACTACCGTTCAGCACGCTGCATATTTCACATGGGAATGGCCAGACTGGCTCAGACCAGCCAGCCGTCTAGCTCGGTATCTTGTTTCCAGCAGTGACCGGCAGCAGAAGCCCCTCAGTTGACCATTATGGACTGAGCTGCCCACAGAGGATGTTCCTCCTTAGCCCATCCATGAAGCATGAGGCTTCCTATTTCTGTAACTACAAAACAAAGTGACCCCATCTAATGTAATGGTGGATGTTCTCATTCAGAGAAAGGACAAACCTTTTGTAGAACCGGCTAAGCTTTTAGCCAATCCCTAGGGTGACCAGAGTTCCCAAAAGGAAAATGGGACACCACATGGGGATAGCCTGAGGCCCTACCCCCACCCCCAGGCTGTCTCAAGCTGCTCATCTTAGGGCCCCACCCTGTGTGCGGCTTGCCCAAGCCCACATCCCCACGCAGGGCTAGCCTGAGCCCTGTCCTCCCTTTCCCCCCCCCCCCGTGTGAGGCTGGGGCTGGCATCGCTGCCTGAGCCTGGCATGGCCCCCCCACCCCACAAGGCTGGGGCTGGGATCGCCGCTCATCCCCTGCCACAAATTCCTCCATGCCCCACTTTTTTGACAAAAGTGGGCATTTGTCCCCTTTGTTGATCAACTGATCAAGTTGGCAAGAACACATAGGACAAATATCCACTTCTACCAAGAAAGTCGGGACGGCCGGGACCGCGCTTAAAAAAGGGACTGTCCTGGCCAAACCGGGACGTATGGTCACCCTACCGATCCCTCGTGACAACAAATTCCACACACTGGTTAATTCATGGCTCTTTCTGGGGCAAGTGTCCTTCCTCCCAGAGCAATTCTCTTCTCCTGCTGCTCACTCTTGTCACACCCCAATTACATTAGATGGGGTAATTTGGTTCTTTTACAGAGCTATGACGGTGAGGAGTGTGGGGAGAGTGTGGAAGAAACATGTCAGTCTAAGGCACTATGGATTCAGGAACAGCACAGCTCATTTTTGCCAGTAACGTATCCAGAAAATGAAACGCCTCTGCTACATTTTGTACTTAGTGCTCTGGCACCTAGCTACAGCTGCTAACTCAGAGGACTGGCCTTCCTCAAATGTTCCACATGTCCAGGCAGCTTGCAATGCACTCAGGACATAGACCTCACCTACCACTCCTTTGAAAGCCTCAGCCGCGATGGATGTGTAAAACTGGAGAGCTGCTAGAGACCCACATTGTAAAAAGCCTCTGGCCACAAACAATGGCCAGCACAGTCACCAGCTGTACATCACATCTGCAGCATCGAGGTAGAGCCCAAGATCTTCCACTCACTCCAAGAGCACACAGCTCTTCCACCGGAACTAAAGAGGAATCTCCACTAAGTACATAGGACATATCCCTGCTGTGGTCTGCCCAGTCCCATAGACTCGATGTTCCATCTAGCAGACACCACCGAGGTCAGACATTCCAGCCCGTACCCAATCACCCCACCAGCCTATTGCCTGCAATGGCAATTCCACATGCAAAGGATTACATGGTTACACGTTGAGCCAATGGTGGAAAGAGAGAACGTGAGGGTACTTACAGCTCTGTTGGTCAGCGTGTCAAATATAGGATTGTCAAACCCTTTGTCACTTGGTCCCGCCACAAGATCTTGGTCCTCCTTTCTGTTCCACAGGCCTGCCAAGTGTGCGGATGGTAATCTGAGAGGAAAGACATTTTAGGTTCCCAAATGTGCATCCATCCAAAGCTGAAGGCAACTGTCAAGCCAGTCACCCCTAGTGAGATAGATTTCCTTCATGATACAGATGGGGGGATAGTTCAGGTAAGTGTCAGGCCCTCTTGAAAAAGGGACATTGATTGTTCTTCAGGGACGTGGCTGTAGTTTTCAGTTTTAAAACCTGGGCCCTCTGAAGGACTGTTTCAGTAGCATTTAGGATGATTGGCATCCACTGAAGCTCTCACACATCCCTGGCCCTATCATTTCCCCATTTTCTACAGCACTCTCCATTATAGAAAATAACTGGTGTCCCACAGCAGTGATGCAAGTGCTGAAACCAGGGCCAGTGCAAGGATATTTTCCCCCTAAGCCAAACTTCCACCTTGCGCCCCCCGCCCCCAGAGCAGCGCTTATTATAAACTTTCAAAAATGAATACTCCATAATGTGGCATTGTTCATTAGAATTAATACACATTGGGCTTGAAAATTTATTAATTTCATTATTTAGTCTACATATTTAATGAAAATAAATGGCCTTGGGTCTCCTGCACCTGGCTAGAGTCCCTCCCCCCACCCATGGATCTGGAAAGGGCTGTTTTGGGGATCAGAGCACAGAGCTGGGAGTCGGGATTTGATTTCTATTCTCCACCCTGGCACCAACTTACTGGATGACTTCAGGCAAGTTACTTCCCCATTCTGGGCTTCAGCTTCCCCCAGTGCTAAGGTGTGAAATGGTTCCTTGCTTCTGGGCTGGAAAGTGCAATGCAGGCGGGAGGGGGTGTTTGAAGGCCTGTCTTCCCCACAGCTGTGAGGCGAGGACAGAGTTCCAGCCTCCGTCATGACTGTCCTGGTTGCTTTACTCTGCCCCATGCCAATCGCTGCTGGAGCCCCTTACTCAGAGAGCTCTGGCCCAGCGCAGCGGCGTCAGTGTCATTCTAGGCCTGATTTTCAGAGATACTGAGCATCTGCGGTTCCCCCGATGTCTGTGGGAACTCCAGGGTTCTCAGTACTTCTGAAACTCAGGGCAATTTATTTTGAATGCTGGGCCAGGACTGAGCCTGCAAAGGCAGGTCCATATACACCCCTCACTCCACAGCAGATCTCCCATCAATAACAATACAAGCAATCAGGAGAATGAGGAGGGGCAGTTGGCCCAATGCTGGGAGTGGGAAGGATATGGCCTTAATGTGGTCACTAAACTTCTACCTAGTAAAGTTACTGGTGCATCTGCTGTCATACAGTGGGAGAACAAAAATCTCTTGGGTGCTGCAGCCTGCCCAGGGTTCAGCTGCACTTCACCTGAGTTGCTCGCACACTTGCAGTGGTTGGTCACCCATGTTACATGAAAATCTGGCTCTGATGGTGTCGTAATTAGACTTAACAGTTACTGCCGCACTTCCTGGAGCTGTTGTCCCAGGCTGGCTGCAGACTCAGGCAGACAGAACTGTGTCGGCTAGACGCCCATCACCTTTGGAAGATTTTCCTTGTAGCCATAAGGGCTCGAGGCAGTCGTGTTTCTTCACTGAAAACTTGCACTGTGCTGCCCCTGAATCCCAGATTAACACCTTGTGTGGGCAGGTGCAGAACTCAGGGCTTGAAGGCCTCTGGTCTAATGGTCTGAGCCAGGGCAGAACTAGGAGCCTCAACCTCCTGTGTTCAAAGCAGGATTCTGACAATGACTCCCTGGGTGATCTTGGGCAAGTCACGTCCCTGTTATCTGCCTCAGTTTCCCCAGAAATGGGGCTCTATTTACCTTCTCCACAGGGCTGCAGGGATGGATGGGGATGAAGCCTTGGAAGGTGGCACGTGCAGAGGATGGTATCCTCTGGCAGGGCCATGAACCACCCCCGGTGGCCACGGTCTCCTCTTCCTTTCTGCCACCCCTGCCCCCGCTCCTGCCACTGCATTGCTGTCAGTAGGGCCAGCTGCAGGCGGGCTGATGTCACCGACTCCAATCTGCAGCCAGCAGCCCTTGGGCAGCAGCCGCTGCTGCGGCAGGGGGTCCGGGACTGTCAGAGCCAGGGGGAGCAGGCTAGGGAGCAATGCGGCAGCCCGGGGGCTCATGGAGGAGGCGGCTCTGGGCTGGCAGAGGGGCACGGGCCGGCAGTGATGTGGGGCATGGCAGAGGGAGGTGGTGGGGCCCACAGTTGCAGAGGACACCTGCAGAGGTACGTGCTAACGCAGCTGCAAGTGTCCCCATTGCCCCGCCGAGAGCAATAGCGTAAAAAAAAAAATTTTGGGCACCGCTTTTTGGCGCCCCCAAATCTTGGCACCCTAGGCGGCCGCCCTGGCTGAAACAGTATCTGTGCCTGCGCTGGAATTCAGAGCCTGCAGCTGGGCAGGGAGAGCCAAGCCAAAGGCTTTGGTCTTGGGTTCCACCCATCTTTGATTGTTTCATAAACTTTCCTCCCAAAGCAGCGAGCAAACAACTGCCCAGCTTCCAAACGCGCGTCACTGGGAAATGAATAATCTAGGAACAATTATGAGGGTTAGAGATTTATTTAGAACTGAAATAAATCTGCTATTTATTGCTAGGAAACGCTAATCATCTCTGTGCTTGTCGAGAGGCAAGAAAAACAAATGATGCCTGAGAACTGCGCTGGTTGTTGAAAAATGCAACACTAATACGTTGGCAAAAGCAGAAGCAGCCTGCCTTGGACTCGTACCCTGCTGGAGCCAGCCAGCTGTGACAGAGCTCTCTGGTATGCAACAGCAGCCTGGATGTGGGGTTTCATCTGGAACTTCTGACCTTGTCTACATGTAACAGTTCTGGCGCTTCAACTCTGCCATTGTAGTTAGACCAACACCATCCCCCTAGTGCGGAAGCAGCTACACTGATATAGCTTATTCCAATTCAGCAAGGCTATGTCTGCACTTAGGAGTACTTTCCTGGACTAGTGTTATTTCCATGGTCAGGTATAGGAATCCTGGTATGCTATACCAGCAAAGCATGCCTAGTGAGGACACTGCTGTGCTAGCAAAGCTGCATGTTGTACCGGGGAAGTAAGATCACCCCCAAGGAGTGAAACAAGCTAGTTTTGCCAACGTAGCGATGTCTACATTATGGCCTTTGCTGGCACAGCTATGGTGGTCAAAAATCACACCTCTTCACCCTCTGGCCCAGGGAGCAAGGCTGCCAGGAGTCTGTAGTGTAGACCTGGCCCAAGTTATAGTGTCTACACGGGGGCTTTTATCAGCATAACTGTAAATCACACCCCTTACATGGCTCTGCTGGTAAAGCTTTTAAGCAGAGACCAGGCTATTACGTGGTCCTTCGCTGTGGTGAGGTGACCTGTGGGACAAACACCTGCAGAATGGGCTCATAAGGCCCATCTGATTACACTGAAATCTTGAGATGGGCCTTTCCCCTGCCACCCCCACTTTTCTCCCTTTTTCCTTCCGAATTCCCCCTTTTTTCCTTCTTCTCGTCTCACCTATTGTGTCAAATGCATCCGATCCAGCCACCTCCCAGTACAGCTATCCCCTGATAACTATACATCCTTCCAGTGCATGCGCACACGCTCGCGCGCGCGCACACACACACACACACACACACACACACACATACAGAGTTAACATTTCAGAGGTATAATCTTTACTGCTTGACTTTGCTTGTTTTGCAAGCAGTCGGAAACCTTTGATAAAACATGAGTGATTTAAATAAAGTGCTGGCCAATGGAACAGTCAGATAAGCCCCAAGATACTGAAACAGGCCCCAGATGTGCAGCCCCAAAAGAAGTGAGGGCCCAGACCTGTAGACCGTACTCAGGCCTGGGTTCCTTTGGCCTCCGTGGGAATTTGGGGTGCAGAAGGAATGCAAGGCCGAGCCCTGCCCTGGCCTAGTCTCCATTTATGACGACAGAGTAAACAGGCAGTGCTAGCTGTGTGACGATTAATAAATAAAGCGACAAGGTCCAAGGGGCTGCCGCGGGCTCTCTCCATTGTGCCATTTGCTCTCAGGGACACAAAGTTGCAGAACAAGTGTTTAGAATTGTTTTGATGCATTAATATTGCCAAATGGGCCCCACTAGGCAACGTCAGTTCTGCACGCAGATGCGGGGCTGCAAAGCGACAGGAGCAACAGGGAGTTTCCATTAAGCTACAAAACTGAACCACACTGAGCTCAAACCAGAGAACAGCGCAACGGCTGTGGGCTCATGGGCTGCAGCTGGAGGGGGCACTTATGTGCCTTGAAGCCACCAAAGAACTTCCCTGACCCTGGGGCCACTGTGCACCCACCAGTCCCTGGGTGCAAGTCAGAGCAGCCGCAAGGCTGCCCTCATTTACTCCAGCTACCAACAACACACGCAGCCAAGGATTGTTGCAATGCCAGGATGCCCAGCCACGACCTTTCCCTCACTGCAGGGACAGGGCAGGGCGTAGAAGCTGCTCTGGCAGTTCTTTGTCACCTGAGGACCTCCCCAGGACGCCAGGATATTTAGGAGGCCAGTTCTGCCAGTGTTAGCGCAGCTTGACACTGGTGGAGCAGCATAAAGTTGCTTTAAAATGGTGGGTAGGGTCTGGGCCAATCCCTGGATTCTTTGTTTCATGAATCAGTGAATGACAGAAGAGACCTCAGAGATAATTCTTTTAGTCCCAGCTGTTAAACAAGACTCTTTGGTGGTTATCAATCTAAGGGGTGTGAAAGCCCCTGTCTTTACCTTATCATCCCCTTCCTATGGAGAAACAGCATTGTGCCAAGCAACAGCAGCCCAAGCAGTAGACCAATAACCGTCCCAGCAATGGTGCCATCAGTAACAGTGCCTCCTTGTCCACTAGAATTACTGCCAGTGGCTACTTGCACTGTACCTGTCACAATGCCAAAGGAGTCACCTGCAAAGCAAGAAAGAGGATTTTTCAGTACAGGGTTATACAATACAACCCACCCACCCCCACCCCCCACTCACATGCAATCCCTGTACTGAACTGGTATGAACATAAAACGCAGGGTGCCTAGAAAAATAGTCTCTGCAACTCACTGTGGCATTAGCATGTCCCCAAACATGGGTCTGGGTAAATAGCAGGTAGTGGGGCTGTGTGCAGTCAGTGGTTTCAGTTTACAGGGGTTTGTGAGATGCAGCCCTTCAGTTCTGGTTCGCACGGGTTCTCACGCACACAAGAGTCACTTACTTGGCAATTCAGGTTAAAAATGGTCAAAACCTTCACTTGTCACAGGGGCCAAGAATTTCCAAAGTGCTGAACAGCCAACAGCTCTCACTGACTTCAAGGTATTCGGCCCCTTTGCGAATCAAGTCATTTACTTACATGTTAGAGGCTGTCCACTATAAAGTTTTGCCAGCATAGCTATGAAAAAACCCCACGCCCCCTAGACAACATAGGTAGGCCAGAAAAAATCCCTGGTATAGACACAACTACACTGATAGAAGACTGCTTCCCTCAGCTTAGCTCATGTCACTCAAGGAGGTGTTTTAGCTGTACTGGCAGAATTCCTCCTGTCAGCTTACACTGCATCTCCACTACGGAGCTCTGCTGGGTTAGCTATACTGGTATAGCAATGCTGGCAAACCGTTTGCAGTGCAGACAAGCCCTAAATGTGGATTTAAGAGTCTAACTTTAGGCTCCTAATGTTGGCAATGGTTCCCGCTTGAGTCACACTATTTGAATCAGGCTCTACATCAATAACATGACACATTTCAGAGGGAACTCAGCTCTGGGGGACTGATTTGGATAAATCAAATGATGGTCACTCAAGCGTCTTGCACAAGTTCCAGGCTCATGAGCCTGGCTGAGCGTCCAGGTTTTATTTGAATGTTCTGCACAGCTCTAGCATGCACATCTCGTATTCTATGCAGGAATGTTTGGGTCGGAGCTACCCTCCAGAAAAAGTGAACCAAGCAGATACTATGATCCCTTTTATGGGATCAGTGAAAAGGTTCAGTGAATTCACTTGTCTGGCCAATCAACAGTTCTGTTCTTGGGAGATATCAGGAGCCCACATATGGAAAATGCATTTTGCAAAAGTGAAAAACTTTATGTGAAAACTCTGTTCCTTTTGCTTGTTCCTCTTTTCTGAGGTGGAGACAAGAATGGACAGGTTGTATGGAGAATGGTGGAGTCCCTAAGTTCAGACAGCCAATTCCTTTCCTTTCCATGCCAGGACAGAAAAAAGACGCATCTGATAGACAACATGCAAGTGGCAGTTTCTTTCTTCCTGCCAACGTAAGCCTGGCCTACACAGAAAGGCTGGTCCATGGACAGCTTTGGTCCTGGCATACTATTTTGGTTAGGGAAGGGATGGTTTACCAAAATAATGATACCTGTACAGCCTCTAGGATGGACATAGTTATACTGGTGTAAAGATGCCGTATACGAGTATAACTTTAGTCCTCTTCCCATATGGGGATAAGCTGCACAAGTATAAGCACCTTTATACCAACAGAATTGCCTCCACACTGGGGGTTTCATCACTTTAACTCTACCACTAAACTGATACAACTTGTGTGTGTAGACAAGACTAAAGGTATGATTTTATACTCATTTAGTTAAACTAGTACAACTCTGTATGTGGACACTGATGTAAATTCACAAGCACAAACTAAACTGATATAACCAGTTTTAAGTGTCCGCATACAAAGCTGCACCAGTAAACATTGAACTTGTGTGTAGCCAAGTCCTTAGGGAGTGGGGGAGGACTGAGTTGCAAGAGTTGTGCTGGACTAGCACTGATTAATTCAGAGGGGCTGTGAAATGCTTAGAAGCTGAAACGTGCTCATCTACACTTCAAATGACCGTTGGCATGGCTACGGTGCTCCGGGTATGAAAAATCCAGACCGTAGAGCACTGTAGCTATGCTGACCTCTCTGCTGGTGTAGATGCAGCTAGGCTGACAGAAGAATGATTCTGTCAATGCAGCTACCGTTGGTTGGGGAGGTGAAGTTCCTGTGATGACAGAAAACCCCTTCCATCACTGTAGACTGCGTCTATACTACAGGGTTATGCTGGCATAGCTACACCACTGGAGCTATGTCGCTATGGTCCTCGGAGGGTAGACATGGCCAAAGTGCTATGTACAAGCAACCAGGAGTTTTCAATACATACTTTGTTAAATAAACTGCCACTTGATTCTCTGTGATTCCTATTAACCACCTAGAAAGCATCGCTGGTGAATGAAAAAGAATCTTCCATAGGTGAATGGGAACAGTTACCGTGCTCTGCTACGTCACGCATGATGTCCTCAGTCAACTGTTCAGCTTTAGTCCCCGTCTGTGACCCTGTCTTATTATCCATTAGCACAATCTGGATGACTGAAACGGAGTTCCGTGAAGCCTGAGGTTTTCGCACCTTGGATATAGCCAGCTGAACACCTGCATATTTTGGCTTTTCAAAGAAAGCAAGACGCACAAAACACAATGGGTCAGCAGGCAGCGATTATAGGGTATGGCTCCATCTGGAGCTGTGATGGACAGCAAAATAAGTGCTGGCTATAAATCTTAATGCAAATATCACCCAGAGCTAGTGTTGCTGTGAATCACATCACTGCTGTGTTTTCACAATTATGTCTTCTTTCCATGCAGGGCTGTAAGCAACAGACACTGGGGCCCAATGTTACTTCAAAACACTCAGGGTAGGTTGCGCCTGTAGGAATACTGCTCCCTTTGGAGCTGGGTCAGGTGACAGTGTCATTTGACCCCTGTATAATGAGGCAGTGAATGTAACACACCCATTAAACAACGCATTAGAATGTACACATTTGTAAGGAGGGAAGAACCAGACTCACATCTATTGCTACATGGGGCTATATTCTGATCTTGATTATAGCAGGGTAAATCTAGAGTAACTCCCATGAAGTTACTCCGGAAGCACAACCTGCCCCAGAGCAAAATTTGGCCCATGGGATCCATTGTGGGATAGCTGAAGCCATGTCCTCCAGGTGGCTGCACAGGGCACTAAGCTCAAGAGCATGAGACTGGGCTGCTGCAGCGACCCCAGTACTGGCATCCTCGACTGGCCAGTTGGGCGTGAGAACGCAGCGCGGAGGAGTGGAGCCAGGAGTTCTGCATGGCAGCTGAGCGCCATGACACCTGAGCGATTGCCTGTGACGCAGCGTGGGACCCCCAGCTCTGCTTTCTCCGGCAGTGTTGCGAATGGATATTTAGAAAACTTTGGGTCAGGTTCTCTGGTCAGCCACCTTTGTGCCTCCAGATCCCATGGCTGCCAGGGACCAAACTAGTCCCCAGCATAAGTTAGAGCAGCCTGAAAACTGCTCTGGTTTACGCCCAGGTGCCCACAGTCCCTAGGACCCATTCTGCAGACAGGGATTGGCCAGATGCACCACCTTCTTGTTCAGGCACCTTTTGCTCTGGCCATGCCCTCGGTGGTGGAATGGGGTAGGAACTAATATGCCAACCGTATGCTCCTTGAGGAGTCTCCTACATCCCCACCTGCCCGGCTCCACCAGGATGAAAGCCACTCTCTGCTGGGGCCCTGCATGGCTGTGAATCTGGCCCTGTAAACCCACCCAGCGTGGGTTCTGCCTGCTGCTGCAGCGCTGTCATCCCTTGGGAAGAGAGAGTGCCCCAGGTCACTCACTAGCCAGTCCCCCACCCTCACCCTCACCCAGGACTTAGAGAAGAGCTGAAGCCTCAAGTGCATGCCTCAGGGTTTCAGATGGCTACCTGCAGGGGTCAGGAAGGGATTATGCCCCCCCTTCCCGCCCCCATACTCTGGGTTGGTGGGGGTTTTTTAATCTCCTTCCACTGAAGCGTCAGGGATGGCCATGTGTGTACGGTTGCCAGGCATCCGGTTTTTGAATGGAACGTCCAGTTGAAACGTGAACCTGCCTGCCCTGGCTCTGCACAGCTCCCCAGAAGCGGCTGGCATGTCCCTGCAGCCCCTAGGGGCAGTGGCAATCAGGGAAGCTCTGCCTGCTGCCCCCACCCCAGCACCAGCTCTGCAGCTCCCATTGGGCGGGAACCACAGCCAATGGGAGGTGTGGGGGTGGTGACTGCAGTGACAGGCAGCACACACCGCGCAAAGCCTCCTGGCCCCTCTGCCTAGGGGCAGGACATACTGGCCACTTTCAGGAGCAGCGTGGAGCCAGGGCAGGCAGGGAGCCTCCCTTAGCCCTGCTGTGCTACCAACCAGGAGCTACCTGAGATAAGCGCAGCCCAGCCGGAGCCTGCACCCCCAACCCTCTACTTCAGGTCAGAACCCCCTCCCGCACCCTAACTCCCTCCCAGAGCCCTCACCCCAACCCCCTACCGCAGGCCAGAACCCCCTCCCGCACCCTAACTCCCTCCCAGAGCCCGCACCCCAACCCCCTACCACAGGCCAGAACCCCCTCCCGCACCCTAACTCCCTCCCAGAGCCCTCACCCCAACCCCCTACCGCAGGCCAGAACCCCCTCCCGCACCCTAACTCCCTCCCAGAGCCCTCACCCCAACCCCCTATCGCAGGCCAGAACCCCCTCCCGCACCCTAACTCCCTCCCAGAGCCTGCACCCTCATCTGCACCCCAACCCCCTACCCCAGCCCTGAGCCCCCTCCCACACCCCAAACCCCTCGACCCCAGCCCAGAACCCCCTCCTGCACCCTAAACCTCTCATCCCCGGCACCATCCCAGAGCCCAGTCGCAGCCTGCACCCCCTCCCACACTCCAACCCTGTCCCAGCCCAGAGCCCCCTCCCACACCCTGAACCCCTCATTTCTGACCCCACCCTTGAGCCTACACCACCAACTGTAGCCCTCCCCCCTCCCGCACTCCAACCCCCTGCCCCAGCCCAGTGAAAGTGAGTGAGGGTGGGGGAGAGTGAGTGACAGAGGGAGGAGAGCTGGAGTGAATAGGGGGCGGGGCATCAGAGACGGGGCCTCGGGGAAGGGGCGGGGTAGGGAGCGGCACAAGGGTGCCCAGTTTTGTGCAATTAGAAAGTTGGCAACCCTACATGGCTGACGATGAACACTGGGCGGGGTGGGCCGGTGCCTTGAGATGGCACCAAGCATTCCTTCTCTCAGGGCCTGGTTGGCAGGGGCTTGCTCCCATTCTCGGGGTCTAACTGATCGCCATACCTGGGGTCGGAAAGGAATTTCCCCCAGGTCAGATTGGCAGCGACTTTGGATATTTTTTGCCTTCCTCTGCAGCATGGGTGTATCTCACGTAATCATTTCCCTGCCATGGAGGGGGCCTCGGGCACTGACCTCGGTCCCTCCCTCCCTGTCACACATCATAGCCTAGTCTCCTGTGGACTGTTCAACTTTTAACTCATTTTGGGTGTTGGGTTTAGTGGTCGGGTGCTGGATGGTGTGGGTGGCCTGTGACATACAAGCAGTCACACTAGATAATCTGGCGGTCCCTTCTGGCATTCAACTCTACAACTCTGCCAACTTCTTTGGCAGACCACATAGCCAGGAGGGGTGAGTGAAGGAAATGGGATGAAATCAACCCCCTCTTTTCTCCCCATACACCCCGGTTCACATCCCTAGTCCCAAAACAATAGTAGGAATGAATGACAAAAAGGAACAAATCCCTCTTCAGTACAGGGGCAGTCGAGAACCCTGCATGGTCCGGGGCTGACTGTTTCACAGGCCACCTCCTTCCTCGCATCTCCTACTTGGCCCTCTGCTCTCTGGGGAAGTGGCTGGGCATCCTCATTCAAAGGAGCCCACCTTTGGGACCTGCTGCCCCTGACTGTCAACACTTGAACAAGGCAGGTGTGAGCTCCTGGTGCTCGTGCTGCCTGGCTCTGTGTTGAACACAGGGCTGGCTCCAGGGTTTTTGCCACCCCAAGCGGCAATTCGGTGACTGGTCCTTCGCTCTGAGAGGGACTGAGGGACCCGCCGCCACAGAGCCGGATGTGCCACTTGTCTCGTTGGCCACCCCGAGCACCTGCTTGCTGGGCTGGTGCCTGGAGCCGGCCCTGGTTGAACAGCACTCTGTCTTCTGTCCTGGGACTGTCGCCTTGTTAACTGGAAGCGCAGGACAGTTTGGGGTAGTCTGGACTCAACATGCCTGGTTCTGCTCTCATTTACACCAGTGTAAATCAGGATTCATGCCACTGACATCCTGGTGTGAGAGCAGAACCAGATCACCGGCTTCAGTAGCAATACCTAGCTCTTACAGAGTGCTTTTCATCCCTAGATCACAATGAGCTTTACAAAGGAGGTCAGGATCATTAACTCCCTTTGTAAAATGGGGGAACTGAGGCATTGGGCGGGGAAGTGACTGGCCCAAGGTCACCTAGCTGCAAATACTCAGGGTAGGAGGTTGGATGTAGCTGGAAATAAGGGAAACCCTAATGGGCCAGATGGTAAATGGAGACTTCCTACTAGCTGAACTCTGTGTGCACCAGCAGCTGAATTCCTGTTTGAGGTCAGAAGCCAGGGCTACAAACAGCTGTTCCCCACGCTGACTTCCAAGTTACAAGAGTATCAGGTGGGGCTCTGCAAGCAGCCACTACCCAGGCTGACATCACTGCAATAATGTACGTACCAGTCTATTACAGTGTATTTATATTATAAGATAATGGTGAGTATCTTATTGGTGGGGTTTCCTGGCTTCTATCTGAATGATGTATTAAATACGTCTTTCCAAACAGACTAGCATACCAGGCTCAGGAAGGCATGAAGAATTCTGTTCTGATACTGCCTAATGTCGAAACCAGGCGTGTATTCCAGTGAAATAGTGGCTCCTGTAGTTCAAAGGCAGAAAGACAAGAAAGAACACACACAGGTTCATTGATTTTGCATTTGCAAGCACACCTCTCATTGCAAGTGGGCTATTGTGGGGCTGGCAGCGTGGATCAATGTGGTTTTCAGTGTCTACCAAGATCTGGATCAGTACACGATTCCCAAACAATTCTCCAGTCCCATTTGTGTAATCTGGTCTCATTCTAGAGCTCACAAAGGGGAGGATAATTCTATCAGCTAGCGATTTCTGAACAAAGCTTTCAGAAGGAAACACCTCCTCTATTGCTGGTCTTTTTACAGGTTTCAAAAACCCAGCGTCAGTGGAGCTTTTTTCAGAACGCTCCTGGGAAAGCCGCATCCACTGCTGACACTTACCTAGTTCTTAAAGAGGTAATGATGAGCATCCATCAATGCTTGTAAAGTACTTTGAGCTCCTTGGATAAAAAGCACCAGGGAAGGGCACAATTAAATTCACCGAATCAATTGGCACCACACTAGTTGAGCTAAATATTTTTCTTGAAAAGCAGGAGTAAAAGTTCCTGGAAATATGAAGTTCCAATAATTGCTTTCAAAGGCTCTGCTGGTACGAACAGGTTTGAAAACCATATGCTAGAGCCCTAATGAGTTTGGCATGATGACTGTGTATGAAAAATTCCCATTCACCTTCCAGGTAGGTAAGCAGACAAACACCCATATGTAGAGGAAATTCCACCAATCTGTTGGGTATATTTTCATTTTCAATGAAATTTACCATAGGTGATAAAGATGACATTTATTGGAACAAGAAAGTGCATTTTCCTTGGGTATTTTCCTTTAGTGGCATCCCTGATGCCAGCACTGAATGCAGTCCTAGCAGCCTGCACTAACAGGAATGGATTGAACTATCTTGATGACTTGTGACACCCTGACAGGCTAAACCAGGAGCAGGCCTCGGAAAAATCAGACGGGGACAAAAGGCTGCAATCCAAGATAGACTCCAGAAAGGGACGATAATGATTCAGAGAGACATGAATATAACACAGCGCTCTGCATAACTCGGGCTCCAGAGACAGGCATTTGAGGCATAGTACAGGAGCGGGAAGAGGTGATGGGGTTGATTTGAACCCACTGCTAGAGGATCCCGACACTGACTTCCTTGGACAAGTCCCTAAGGCCAACCTTTAGGCATATAAGCAAATGCAGCCTAATTTTCAGAGGTGCTGAACCCCTTTGTCTGAAGCCAGTCCCTGTGCCTTGGTTTCCCCATCTGTGAAACGGGGATAATAAATAGCTACCAACCGCAGAGAGGCTGTTTGACAAATAGTTAATATTTGTATTGTGCATTTAAGATCTGACAGCACTAAAGGAAGCACTGAGCATTGTTTCCTATAATAATCCTGTGAGCTTGGGTCCCCTTCCTGCGAGGTGATCAGTGTATAAAGCTCCCCTGAGGGGCTCAGTCCGGATGGGGATCAGAGCTTTAACTCTAAAATCCTGTGTCCTTTAATCTCACTTCATAGGGAGGTGGAGTAGCCCCTAGAGCAGGAACAAGGAGGAAGTCGGATGCAGAATCAGGATAGTTCAGGAATTTGTTCAATCAATTAATCCTTTGTATTTAATCATTCTACTTTGCTATTCGAGCCAGTGAAGTGCTGGCTAAACGAGAACCAAGCAAAGAAACACGTATGGTTTAAATTCTGGTAGGAACCTGGACAGTCCAAACCTCAAAGGAACCAAATTCTACCACAACTGATGTGCTATTGGAAGCTGTCCTGTTTGGATATCACCAGTATAAAATACTGTACTACTGGGGGAGGAGGAGGAGTTAGAACAGTATATAAAAGACCTTTCCCTAGATGTCACCATGCTGATATGGAGGGATGATCAAAACCCCTCAGAGAAACACCAGAAGGGCTCAGCAGGTGGAGTATGGGTTATTCCTCAGCTTCAAAAAGTCCAGCCAAAGGGAGTCTAGAGTCCACTGAGTTAACAGGAGTTTTCCCACTGATTTCACCGGATCAGTTATTAAGCCTGAGTCTCGATACTTGCAGAGTCACCAGCATGTTTAATTATTTTTATACCAACTCAAGCCTCCGACCTTCCCACCGACCAGACCCCGCACCAGTCAAACAGCAGTCAGTCAATTCTTGGCATTCCCAAAGTATAGATGACAACCACAAGATTCAACTCCAGAAGGGCATTCAAGGCCTAGTGCCGAGGAAATGGATACAATAAAGCCAGAAGGCCAGGTATGCCGCCCACGCCTGCTTACAGGAATAAATCCCATTCTGCACTCACCGCATATTTCACAGCAGTGTCCGACTGGCTGGAAGGGGTCCTTGCACACAAGCACTGGGCACCGAGTCCCAGAATCCCCGAGCAAGGCAGCGCAGATCTGTCGATGTTCCTTAAATGAAAACCCAGGGTAAGATCCTTTGATCCACCCCGGCTGAAGAGCTGCTCCTGCTCTGCTTTTCTGTTCAGTTTTGCAAACACCACCGAGATTGCACTGCCCTGTCTGAGCATAGTGCTGGGATGTTCCCTGACTTCCTGTCCGCATCCTGAGGCCATGAAGAGTCCACCCAGGAGTTGTGACTTAGCGGAGCTAAAAGATCCCAGAGAACAGTTTGTTTAATTCCAGTGGAAAAACTCACCCCAGCATTTCCACACTCACAGCCCGACTTGTCCGGACACCTGGCGTTCGTCACCTGGAATGTCCCGTTGCCGTGGAACTGCAGCTTGGCCGAGCTTCTCTGCATGTACTCAGCTAAGGCCGCGTCACTGGTGAACTTCTACTTCCCAACCCAGAAAGATTAAAAAATAGATCAACATTTCTTACCAGCTGAGACTATGGAGTGTAAGATCTGGCAGCTCTGCAAGCAAGCAGCAAGGCTGCTCCAGCCTTGTTGACAGAGCGGTCGCTTAGCCTACCTGCCCTCAAAGGTGGAAGTACTGGGACTTGGGACATCCCCTTCAAGGTGCACTGGCAAGGGAAGATAATGGGATCATGCCCACCTCCCCTTCTACAAAAGGTCTGAAAGTCTTTTCCAAACTAAAAAAACAATAAAAAAGAACACCATGGGCTGGGTTTTTTATTTGTTTCTTTCTTTTTAAGCTGAGAATTACCAGGACTCTGGGTAATTTCTTTTCCCTCTTTGTACTGGAGGTCGGCTTAGAGGAGCCGAGAGCCAGACTGAAGATCTATCCGCCTGTAACAGCAGGGCTAGGGAGTGGACTCTTTAACAGAATCTTTTATCCCAAACTTGTCTGTCAGGCATTTCAGTTAACTCGCTGTTAGCAGTGAACCGGAGTGCACGAAACAGTCTGACTAAAAACCCCTGTCCTATTAATTTACAGGCTTCCAAAGAAAGATTTGTGACATCCTGACGCTTCCAGGAAAAACAGGGGAGACAAACCCTAAGGTAAAAGCAAGAGGAAATTAATAGGCCTTCTTACCTAAATGGGGGTTGGGGAGTGGGAGTGGGAGTGGGTGCACACACTAGTCTTTGCATGTCACCTTTCAAAGAGGGGTAGAAGCAGCTGATGGGCATCTTTTTACTCTGTGTCACTCTTCCTTTTAATCCTGATCCTGTGTCTTGGGAGTGAATGGGAGCTTTGCCACTGGTATGAGTGGGAGCAGGATAGGTGGATCCATGTCTAGGGTCCTGTCAACACAGGGCTGGGAATCAAGTTATTCCACGTGAGCTCGGTTTGAACACTTTCATCAACTCTGCCGGTTACCACTGTGTCTGGACGAGGCCAAACCAAGAGACCTGTCTAGAACATTGTTGTAAAAAACCCACCCTTTGGTACCCCATCCCCACCGCCCAGCCAACCAGTGAGAGAAACCAACTTCTCAGCCTCTCTCTCAGGACCTCACAGCGCATTACAAACTTGAATGCACGTCGCCTCCCCACTGTGAATGAACAAGGCCCTGTCTCACTGAGAGGATTTGGTCTGGAAGGTCACCGAGGGACAGTAAAGGTGAACACCTCTCTGTCATTTCTATAGTGTCACTTCCCTGACTCTGGCCAGAGTTTTTGCACACACAGGACTGTGGAACATAGGGACTACAGCTGGCTACAGCTCTACAGATACAGCACAAACACCTCCGATGCAGGAAAGTTTGGATCCAGAACTCTGAAGTGCTGAACTGGATCCCGCAGTTACCATGTTTGGACAGCACCGAGTACAGGGAGGACAAGGGGACTCCTGGGCACTATCACAACGCAAATAATAACAACCACTGAGACGTCCAGCTGTGTCTCCTGCTTCAGGGCGTAACCAGTGCACACTGCTTCAGAGACCGCAGTTAACTCCTCAGACCACCAGGGTTAGGAGCGCTGCAGTGGCCATATGGTTAATCCATGGGCAGAGGCACAGTGCAGACTGCGAGTGTCTTTGCAATTACCCTCCAACAGGCTGGAAGGTGACAGCCAAGAGGAAAAAGGAACGTGACTGTGTCTTCAATGCAGTCAGGGCCGGCTCCCGGCACCAGTGCAGGAAGCAGGTGCTCGGGGCGGCCAATGGGAAGGGGCGGCATGTCCAGATCTTCAGCGGCAATTCGGCGGCGGGTCTCTTAGTACCTCTCGGAGCGAAGGACCCGCCGCTGAAGAATGAAGCGGCCCAGTAGAGCGGCCACCGAAGTGCCACCAATTGCACCTTCCCCCTCCCCCCTTTGCCACTTGGGACTGCAAAAAAGCTGGAGCCGACCCTGAATGCAGTGGCACGTAGCCTCCGTATTTTCCCTCTAGCAGCACCATTATCCTCTGAAGATCTCATTAAAATCCTCATTTCTAACCAAGCTAGAGGTCCTGCATGCTGAAAACCTGCCAGAGCCACAATACCCAGCACAGCCACAGAGCCCAGCAAGTGCAGACGTGAGTCTAGGAATGGAGCAGCCAGGGAAGCAGAGGGGACTGTATATTCATGGATTTATTTGGCCTCCTGAGCTCCAGCGCCCTGAGGAGCTATTTGAAAACTACCAAATAGAAAAACAGCGGCAAGCCTACAATAGGTGTCAGCAGCCAAGGGGAAATGAGCACGAATGCCCCTCCAACCACATCTTCCTCCCCAACAGCCTGGCCCTGAAGATCCCACCATTCAGGCTCCTACCTGCCAAGAAACACAGACAATATTTCCCAGGCCAATTCATCTGTGTGTCATGGCTATATCTGACAGAGAGGAAGGATGCTCAGTTGTTAGGGCGCTGGCCTAGAACCCAGGAGACCTGCGTTCAATTCCCTGCTCTGCCACTGAGGTGCAAAGTCTGGCTCCCAATACATGCATTCCCAGTGGCCAGAAGAACCCCCTGGATCTCAGCTTGTCCCATTCCCAAGTTGGAACCCTGCTGCACAATTTGGATCCCAAAGCTGGGAGCTGTTTGGATTTGGGGTTGTTGTTTATGCCCATCTTGGTATTGCACCTGATGTGGCTAAAGCAATGAGCTCAACCTGGGAGGAGGGGAAGGGGCCAGTCTCAATAAACCACTGTGCAACTTTTGTGACATTGGCCGTTTTTATTTAACAAGAAAAGCTGAGGCCAAACTTGCAGAAGGGCCTGGTGATTCTGGGCACCATTCGGAGACACCTAAAAGGGGGCTGATCACCAGAGGGTGAGAGCTCAGCACTTTGTGACAATCAGATGCCTGGAATGTGTCTCACGTTCAGCACCCAAAGTCCTGGGTCACTTTGGAAAGTCTTGGCCTAATTGTATTGAAATGCTTCCCAACACATGGATTCAAATGAACAAGCTAATCAAGGACCAGACTCATCAAACAGAGCTTTCCCAGCCTCAGCGCCCTCATTTACATTGGAACCCAGTCTGAGCTTTCCCCAGGCTCTCCAGGGACTCAGCATTTGAAAGCAGAACTGTCATGTTTCTGCTTCGTTTGATTTAGACACAGTCAGGCCCTATTTTACCATAGCAGCCTCCAAAATTGCACGCACAGTTTTGCACACCCACATTTAAATCACATACGAACTCTGGCTTGGGCAAGAGACAGCCGAGATGGTAGGGTAAGAACAATTACCACCCAATCAGGACTGGCCAGCAACGAGACAAATGGACAGAGGAGAGCAACCCCCCAAAACAGTATGACACCCCCCCCCCTCCCCTCAGACAACCATACACTTTCCTCTGAGAGACGCCTGAGAGGGTCTGTCTCTTATTTATACTTCAGCAACGCTTGAATGGCTTGTCACGTCAAGAAAGTCAGTGGAGTTGAAAATTGCTTTTGCATGCCCCAGATGGGGCAGTCAGTGCCTGACTCCCCTGGCTGTGGGGGTCCCATGCAGGTTGCAAGCACAAATCAGATTTTTTGCACACGCACAAGCCAAACATGTGCTTACGACTGTGGTGCACATGGTTGAAGCCTTTTTGGAAATCTGGCACCACCAGAGTCAAACTCAGGCATAGTGCTGAACAAGTGCCTGTAAGTGAACCATACTAACACACACAGCAAGTGTCACTGCACTTTCTGTTCTCATGACCTACTTTGTGGGCACCGCAGGGGAGGGGGTGAAGTGTGACAACGTTTTGTTTTGTTTCTCAAATGTTCCATTTTACCTGTCCCATTATAGAGATGCTTCGGAGATGAATCATTCGCTCAGATGAGTCGATGTTTACTCGGAAGGAGGTTTCAGGCTGAAAGATAACATCATCGTACTGGCATGGGACACGTTCTTCATCCACTGCGAAGATGTACTTGCCCTGCTCTAGGTCCTCCAAGGAGGTTGCAGCGTGCCACAGTGCAGGGTCATGCCACTTACACTGCTCAGCAGCAGTGAATGAGACAGCTGAACCTGGGAAGAAAGACACGGCGTTCGGTCAGAGCTGGACTTGGAGCCAGTCTCCCTGCCCTGATACATTTCTTCCAATTCTCTCATCGATCTAAATAGCGTGAATGCCGGGATTGAAATGAAGGCGCTAATAGCATTTAGCAGGAGTTAAAATCTACTCTCTGCTCATCCTCCCCAGGACAACAGCAGCACTCACTGCCTGGAGACTTGTCAATGCTTTGCAAAGCCAGACAGGTGGCTTCTGTAGTCAGGACTCATGTGTTTCAGGATGCTAAAGGTATAGTGTTTCCCACGGAATCCACCTCTTGTATCAGACTGGTGAATCTCAGTTTCCTTCCTCTGTTTCCAGCTTTCAGGGTTATGGAGAAAACCTTGACAAGATTAACTGATTGCAACAGGTGCAATAATGTCTGAATGAGTCTGCATATAGCCTGAAACAAGAGCTCTGAGAGGTGTGACCTTCCCCATGAAGCTCAGTGGGTTAACTCTGAAACCTAAAGATGGCAACTGATATGAAGTTAACTATTTCATGGCTGATCATTTTTAGTAGTAACATCAGACAAGTGTGCTTATCCCACAGTCCCAAACTGCCTCCTGCATTTCCCTAGCTGAATTCGATATCCGAATAAATTACACAGGGGCTACTCACTTTCTGGGTTTGATATTTGTATTTAGTTCATTAAAACAAATTATATTTTAAGTGAAGCTGCCACAGAATTCCCAGTTGGCTTCAGTGGAGTGCCCCAGCATCCAGCAACCAAGCTGCAGAATTTAAGGCTAGCTCAAAAAGGAGGTGGCCTTGGATATAATCATAATTTAAGCAGCAAAAAGTTGAAAAATTGCAGCTGCACTTGCCCTGTTAACATTACCGTTGAGACCACTGGTACTGAATCTGGCAGGGCCAAAAGCTGAAATCCCTTCTCCATTTTTCCACGGCAAGAACTCTCAATGACGTTAATGAGTATGTAATTTGAATCTGTTTGCCTTTGTTCTCTGTGCCCTGCACCTGTAAGTCTTTAGAAACATGGCCAGTGTGCAGAGACCCTGGTCTCAGAGTTGCTAGAGCCAATCACAGTGAAGACACACTCTGTGCTCTCCCATGGCGGCGCCTTGAGTCTTTTCTTGTTTTTCTGACTCTAAATTAAAAGTCGCTTTAGACTGAATGTGTTTTTTGGCTGTTAGATATGGAAAAAACTCCTAGAGGACTTGGCCTCCGTATGAACTGAGTAAGAACCTCAGGATCCAGTCACAAATTAGCAGCCACTCCTAAAACAGAACCTGCTCGACAGCCTACAGACACTTGGAATGTGAATTTGAGATTAACATGGGGGATAGATGATACTTTATTACTGAAATGCACAAACACTAGATGGGCTGGATAGCTCTCTACCCCCCTCCCCCGTGGGAATGGTTCAGCTCATTATAACAACAAGGGTCAGGTGTAAATTCCCAACCAACCTATTTTTTGAAAGTGTTGAGAATGGGGACTTTGATTTGGGCCCCATGTTTAATAAATCGGCGGAAAATACAGACAACACCCTCCCCCCTTTTTAAGCCTTCCTTTCAAAGTCTTCTCTGTGCCTTTGTTAGAAGGCAGACGATCTCATGAAAAAGATCTGACATGGCCCTGGTCTACCCTACCACTTACTTCAGTATAACTTACGGTATGTCACTCATGGGTGTGAATAAGCCCCACCCCAAAGCGACATAAGTTACACACACCTAAGCCCCAGTGTAGACAGCGCTATGTCGGCGGGAGAGCTTCTCCTGCCAACATAGCTACTGCTTCTCGCAGCGGTGGAGTGATTATGCCGACTGGAGAGCTCTCTGCCAATGGCACAGAGCGTTTGCACTAGCAGCACTACGGTGGCACAGCTGCACACTATAGCACTTAGAGTGCAGGCTACTAGCCCATGGAGAGGGAAAGGCAGATGCTACAAAGGAATTCTTTATTTCATTGTATTCCCCATAATTAAAGCCCACCCAGACGTCTGCGTGTTGAATTTACATGGCTAATCAACAGCGGATTGGGCACATGATACCTGTGTCACAGCCTGGATCCCAGCTGCCATCAAAAGCTGCAAATCCTGCACCAGGTGCCATAATGAACTCTCCATTCAATGGAAGGTACTAAACAAAGGGATTCAAAGGGTTACTACTCGGCCCTCCTCCCAGCCAGACATGCTTATGATCAAATAATGATGCTAATGCCTCAAAGCTCGAGGCCACGTGCCATTGCCAACGTGTTATACAAAGACAAACAGTCGCTGTCCCCACCCACTCTGAGCACCCAGGGTCGCAGGGAAGTACCAGCATCTCCATGTTACAAGCGGAGACGCGACGCTACAGAGAGATGCTTTATTTGACCTTTGCATAACTACGAAGCAGGTCAAGTGAGTGCAGACGTGAAGCAAGTCAAAATGCCCCACAACTTACCGCTTTGTCTCTACATTGTGCAAAACTGCGCTATTCTTCCCCCTTTGTCTCTGTGTGAATGGGGAAGGCTGGGTCTGCTCCTTCACGGGAACATTGCTTGGCTGCACAGCCTCTCGGCAGCTGAGCGCTTTACGACCGGAGGGGTTGGCTTCCCAGCATTCCTAGCCAATCACTGCCCCGGGCCTGATCTCACGCAGGACCGTGCAGCCTCATCTCTCCTTGGACACCATTGGCTTGAGGGGGCGTGGTTGGGGGGGGTTTCAAAATCAGGCCATGGTGGGTTTCCCAGCCGAGGCCTAGGTTCCCTGTCAGGCCTGATCCAGTAGGAGGGCTCTGAGCATGCCTACTCCCCACAGAAGAAAGCCAGGACTGAGCTGGTCAGGAATTGTTTGCTTACAGAAGATGTGGAGACACATGTTTGAATCTCTGTTTTGCCTGATACAAGGCAGGGACTTGACCCCAGGACTCTCATGTAAGTGGTCAAACCATCAGGCTCCAGGGGTGGGTCTCTCTCAATCGCTTCTGTTGAACCTGTTCCCCTTTGTATAAATAACTAAAAGTTTCTTGGTGCAGGGACTCTCCCCCGACTCTCCCCCATGCCCTGAGCACTGGGTGAGAGAGTCGGTCTCACTTTGTGTGTGTGTTTCTCTCATTCTTTCTACAGATTGAAATAGCTGCAAGTGAAGGGACTGGGAGACACCAAGCAGAGGTACTAGGCACCCTCCTCCAGCTTGTCAGTCCAATGCCTGAGGTCCAGACCAATGGGAGTCAGGCACCTAAGCAAGGGGGAAAGTAAAATGGAGCTCGTTCCGGTACGGGGCTGCTCTGGCCCCCCCGGAAGGGACAGGGCCTCGGGCGGAAGGGGCAGGGCTGGGAGTCAGCATCCTGCAGCCAGTCCATCTGCGCTCCCTGGCCCACACCACCCAGGGCTCCAGCAGTGATTAAAGGGCCCGGGGCTTCGGCGGGTGCTGCTGCGGTAGTGGCAGCGGCGGCCGGAGCCCCGGGCCCTTTTAAATCACGGCTCCAGGGCAGCTACTTCTTTTGCCCCCTCACCCCCACCCCCTGGTCAGAGGCCCGGGGGGGGCAAAAGGGGCAGCGAGGTTAAAGCGCTTACTTTCACCCCTGTGCCTAAGTCCCTTTGCAAATCTAGGCCCTAAGCCCCACCCCTTTCCTTTGCATTTCACACCAGCCTAGCTTGGGCAGTTCCCCATTCAGCTTTGTTGGCTTCTGAGAATCCCTTTCCTAGATGCCGATCTCTCCCCATGCGTTGTAGGGGGAGCCTGGGCACCTAACCCAGGGCTGTGGTTTCCACTGTGATCCCAGCCCCAAGCGCTGGTGCAACTACTCTCATAACCAGCCCGTGACGCCTGAGTCGAGGCTACTCCTTAGTGCAGACAAGGCGGGAGGGATTAGTAAACGACAGCCAAGTGACTCATTCATAACACATAATGTATTCAAAAAAAGTCACCTCATTTTCCATTCACGAATTGCCCATGAACAGGCTGGGATTTTCCCCAGTGTATTTCATGTTCTAAGAAGTGGTTCATTTCCAGTGCTCCTGCTCCTGAGTAGGAATGTGAGGTCCCAGAATACTCTGCAATATTCACTTAAAATCCACGGTTGCACTGAACTTTCTTGCCCAAAAGTTCATGTGCCACGAATGTTCACAAGCTCAGGGGAAAAAATGTCACTAACACAACATTTAAACAAACGCTTCCTAAGTTTTGTTGTAATATTAGCCCTGCTCCAGGAAACCACACAGAACTCTGTGAGCAGCTTGCACATTTACTATACCCCAGGGAAGACCTGCAAGAACTCACACCTCTGTGTTGAGATCAACAGTCAGCTGCATCCATTGTGCTCAACACAGACTTTGGAAAGCGCAGGGTTGAGATGCTCTGGCTACCGTATATAGACTGGGAAATATATGTCCTCTGTGAACTTTGTGTGCATGTGCAAAGGTTGGCCTAGGGACCTATTGAGACCACAACCCCTTCTTCTCATGGGGGATTCAAGATGGGGTCTTCAGCACCTGAAGACAGTGTGTCCCATGCTCCTGCAGACACTGATAGGGAAACCAAAGAAGTATTGATGCAATGTACAATCATTTACCTCCTCAGTATGATGCTTACAAAGTCTGGACAGGCTCAGTGCTATAACCCCTAGACCTGACGTTAAATGGAAACGTCAGAGCTGGTGTAAGGAGTCACGTGTTCTGCAAAACCCTGAAGTGAAGCCCCATTAGCATCATAGGAGCAATCTCTGATGATAGGCGCTCACATTGCCAATGTCCGACGCCAGGGCCCCGATCCTGGAAACACACACGTGCTGAACGCTAATCCTGAGGTGTCCCACTGGAACTACTCACAGACTTAACATAAAGCACATGCACAAGTGTTTGCAGGACTGGGGGCTAAGCAAGTTCTCCCTTACGTGGCCACTATCAGAAGGCAGCTCAGAAACATGTCCCTCATACCACAGGAAGAACCATTCACCAGAGCTAACTGCAGAAGACAGAATGGGAGTTTCCATTTGGAAACCACTTTCTCTGCACGGCGGGGTTTGGGATAGAAATTGCCTATAAACCAGGCTCCTTTCCAGGTCCATTTTGAGCTGAGCAATGACTTGTGCCAAGGGACTGGCTCCAATAAACTGATGATTTCAGCTGCCCTCTGTCCCTGCCAAAGGGTACTCGGGGCCCAGCACTACACCGAGAGCGTCAGTATTTTTAGGATTAGCATTTTTTTCTTCTCGGCTGTTGTTCAATAACTTATTTCTTTGGTCTCTATTACGAAATGTAACGACAACTGACACGTTTGCAGGACTTTTGGAGAGTATCAGCTAAAAACAGTTTTAGGGCTGTGTGTATGGATATAAAGACACCTCTGTAACCTAAGTATTGCAGCACAGTGCTAGTGCCTGAGAACTAGGAAGTCAAACCCACTAGAAATTGTTCATAAGCAAAAATGAAATTGACTAGCCTGTTTCCAGAAATGGGGAGGGGTCGTGGGGGGGAACAAGCAACTGAAATGATGAGACTCAAATTCTCCCTTTAGAATTAGGTCCATTTTAATAATCTAAGGGTCTACTAAGGACACAGACATGGGAATGGGTCTTTTAAAATGCAAGGCGTATAACCAGATGGAGTCACTTTAAAGGTCCAGCTGATTAATGAAGGTTACAGTATGTTGATCAGCAATGGCACCGTGACTGATGTGTCATAATCATCAATGCAGGAAAAAAATGTCAAACTTCCTTTGCTCACCCAAAAGAGCAAAGCTCATCATTACAGTTGACCGTTCCATCATCTTTATTTTCATTCACTGAGCCAAACTACGATCATTTTTTGCTTTGTCTAGTTTGTGCCAGATTTCCCTGTTTGTAACTCAGTGACTGCACCAGAACATTGGGCTCTGCAGTGCTACAAGCACGTGTGAGCTCTGCAAGCAGCTAGTTAGCAGTCAAGGCTATGTGCTGATTTGTGATATATTGTACCTAGACTGCTTAGCCCCAGCATCGAGTCCTTAGCTGACATTGCAGGGCTGCGTCTGAAAAGCAGCACTACAGTATCATTGAGTGACTGGTTAAGTTAAGCCACCACAGTAATTAAAGTATTAAAAAAAGCAGATTTCACTATCATCCGCCTAATTCCTTCACCTCTATTTACAAATCTGTCCTTGTGTGTGCTTGCCAGTTCCTTCCTGCAGATGGCAGCAATGTGCCCAAGCACTAGCTTACACACAGGCAGGCTTCCCAGTGTGGAGATAGCAGAGGCAGGGCATTCTTTCTTTAACTGGAAAGGGACATTTAGGAGTACAAGGGAGTTTGTTAATATCCTCTTGATGCAGCGCTGGGTGTTCGGAGAACAAGCTTTAATACAAAAGGAGTAGCTGGGTCAGTTAGGTCTGATCAGGTTGTTGGCAGTAGGGCAGGGTGACCAGACGTCCCAATATTAGGAGATTTGTCTTATTTAGGCAACTATCCTCCCCCCTCTGCCCCCCCGAAAAAGAGTGTCCCAATTGCTCTCTGGTCACTCTACTGTAGGAAGAGACAAGGCTCTGGGCCAAATCCATCTTTGGGTCAATTCCTTTGACTTCACTCAAGTTATGTCCCCGATTAACTTGCCACAAGGGGTTTTCTGCGTGGATGAAATCTGCACCTCCACTCTTGGGCTTGCTACTTCTATCCTAACCCACGCCCACCCGCATGCCTACATATGCGCACTTTCCTTGCACGGCAGCACCTCTCCCAGAGGGCCTCCTCGCATACTGCCTGCTACCTACTTATGGGCCAGATTTTCAAGTGCTCAGCACGCACAGCAGGGGCCTGGTTTGCAAAAGCACTCAGCTGCCATTAAATATGGGCCAAGGAAATTTACCAATGCCCCCACCACGCTGAGCTCTGGAAAAGCTGGACACATAAGAGCTGAGCACTTCTGAAAAACAGGGTCCTCACTGCTCCTTTGCACATTTCCAGAGCCCACGTAGGCCATATGGCCTTGGTCAGTCCAAAGTCACACTCAGACCTGCTCCAGACCCCTATCTGCCATGCCTCTAGGGCCTTTCTTTCTTTCTTTCTTTATTGTGCAGAGTTGAAGGGGGGAAAAGCCCCTGTTTTCCTCTATTATAATAATACTTTGCAAATATATAGCACAGCTCATCTTCAAAGATCTGTACAGCATCACTGGCGCCTTTCATCTACTGGCCTCTCATTGTGGTGACCACCTTCGTATGGGGAGGACTGGATGTGACTTTTGCTATTATCCATCAGGGATGCTGCTCCAGCTGGCCAGAGGTAGCCACTGGAAAGTAACACATGGGGCCTGATGCTCAGATGCTGTAAATCAGCAGAGCTGAACTGCTCTGATTAACACCCGCTCTGGATCTGGCCCATGCTGTTTCCCAATTCTGCCAGCAGAGGGAGCTCAGGACTGGAACTCGGGTCTGGCCCATGGCAATGAATAAATCACTGAGCTATACCAAAGAAAAGTTGGAAATCTTAAGAAAATCGTTGCAGGGCCTGGCCACCCTCAGGGTTACACTGTTATACCAGGAGATAAAGGAAAGAACATCTGGGTAGTGACAGGTGGAAGAAGCAGAAATGATCAAATGCCAGTAATATGGGGGTGGGGAGCTGGCCATGAAAGGAGAGTACCTGCCCCTTTCCTCGCTGTCCCTGCTCATGGATCACTTCCCTATGCTCAGACAAGGCATGGAGAGCCAGAGCCTCTGGTGAGAGACGATTTGTAGCAGCTTTTGCAACAAGGAAGAGGGCAAGTTGTCCTGATGAATCAGGAGAGGCCTGTGCACGTATCTATATGTTTGGGGGGATATAGACTAGTCCAGCCCTTCGGACCTCTTCCCGGCTAAGAAAGACGGGATTCATCCCATCAGAGCAATACTGGTACCAACCCATTATTGGAATCTTTGTGGAGCCATGGCAGGGTTCGAACCTAGATTGATATTCTGACCCCATTGAAGTCAATGGCAAAACTCCCATTGACTTCAGTAGAGGTAGGATATCACTCCTGGTAGATATTAAGGCAAAAATACTCACCTTAGCCATAACACAGAGAGTCCAGCATTGCAATGTGTCCCTGCCAGTTCACAGAATCATAGACTATCAGGGCTGGAAGGGACCTCAGGAGGTCATCTAGTCCAACCCCCTGCTCAAAGCAGGACCAATTCCCAACTAAATCATCCCAGCCCAGGGCTTTGTCAAGCCTGACCTTAAAAACCTCTAAGGAAGGAGATTCCACCACCTCCCTAGGTAACCCATTCCAGTGCTTCACCACCCTCCTAGTGAAAAAGCTTTTCCTAATATCCAACCTAAACCTCCACCACTGCAACTTGAGACCATTACTCCTTGTTCTGTCATCAGGTACTACTGAGAACAGTCTAGATCCATCCTCTTTGGAACCCCCTTTCAGGTAGTTGAAAGCAGCTATCAAATCCCCCTTCATTCTTCTCTTCTGCAGACTAAACAATCCCAGTTCCCTCAGCCTCTCCTCATAAATCATGTGTTCCAGCCCCCTAATCATTTTTGTTGCCCTCTGCTAGACTCTTTCCAATTTTTCCACATCATTCTTGTAGTGTGGGGCCCAAAACTGGACACAGTACTCCAGATGAGGCCTCACCAATGTCAAATAGAGGGGAATGATCATGTCCCTCAATCTGCTGGAAATGCCCCTACTTATACAGCCCAAAATGCCGTTAGCCTTCTTGGCAACAAGGGCCCACTGTTGACTCATATCCAGCTTCGTTCCCAGACTAACACTGGTACAGTTATTTACATACTGTTAGGTTCTGAGGCTGTAACAGCTTTAGTTGCTGGTCCCAAGAGAGGAGAGACATCCCCGTAGAATCACATTACTATGACCATGCCCAGGCCGGCCCCAAATGGGCTGATTAAGCAGAGCGTGCCAAAGGCAATAATAAATGAACAGAAATCCTTTTAATAAGGCTTAATGGCCTAGACTGAATGAGGGGACTGGACATGGCCTGTCAGATCATGTAAAGATGACATGGCGCATCCCACACTCTGTGCAGTGCAAGAAAGGATCCAGTAACTACCAGCACTGAGAATCAGCTGCATGCCCTGCTTCAGATCCACAGGCAAGCGGTGAACAAAGCCTTTTTCCTGAACTGCATCTCCTCCCTTGCTCCGCACAGTGCTCTTCAATGCTGAGAAACCCAGTGTCATGGACATTTACCATGGGAGAGCAGACTTCTGCTGTTGTTCCAGGGCAGCAGCACTCTCATTAATGCAGGGTCAGTTCTCCTGATCTGTTGGTTCATTACTCTTTACTTTGAGTTTATATGCACAACCTGCAGCTGCTGCACCTGCTCTGGGCAGGACCAAGCCTAAACTCATTCATTCTGGCAGCTAAATCCCAACGCTAGGGACAGCCAATAAAATATGGTTCCTAAACATAAACAGCACTTTAAAAATGGAAGGCTGCATATTTCGGAGCTGGGCTGGTCCACGCTGTTTGCAGCCAGAATGAAGGGTGGGCAGGAACTATGTGAACTCCCCGTCCCAGCGCTGTAGAGGCACATCGGTTCTCACCCACTTCATCGCCTGTGATCCAGACTGTGTCAGAATGGTCAAGTGGATTTTGGATGGAACCACATTTGTGTATGGATGCAACCAACTGAAACTACTAACATTTGATGACTTTGAACAACGATTCTGCACAACTCATGCAAACTTCAGCTAAATGAACATCATAGAATCATAGAATATCAGGGTTGGAAGAGACCTCAGGAGGTCATCTAGTCCAACCCCCTGCTCAAAGCAGGACCACACCAACTAAAAACCTCAGGCCTTAAAAACCTCTAAGGATGGAGATTCCACCACCTCCCTAGGTAACCCATTCCAGTGCTTCACCACCCACCTACTGAAATAGTGTTTCCTAATATCCAACCGTGACCTCCCACACTGCAACTTGAGACCATTGCTTCTTGTTCTGTCATCTGCCACCACAGAGAACAGCCGAGCTCCATCCTCTTTGGAACCCGCCTTCAGGTAGTTGAAGGCTGCTATCAAGTCCGCCCTCACTCTTCTCTTCTGCAGACTAAATAACCCCAGTTCCCTCAGCCTCTCCTTGTAAGTCATGTGCTCCAGTCCCCTGATCATTTTTGTTGCCCTCTGCTGGACTCTCTCCAATTTGTCCACATCTCTTCAGTAGTGGGGGGACCAAAACTGGACACAATACTCCAGACGTGGCCTCACCACTGCCAAATAATCTCTTCCCTTGATCTGCTGGCAATGCTGGAACTCTGCCTGAGACCCTCCCAAGGACAGCAGGGCCTCTAGTTGCAGTCAGTTCCTGGCTCTCTGTGGTACTGGTCCAGCTCCCATTGCTGTCGCATCCGAGCACCACACAATCTGTGAGGTATTTATCCTCACAACAACCCTGGGAGATAAAACAGGGTTATTCTCCCCATTTTACAGATGGGGAACTGAGCCACCAAGAGGCCAGTGTCTCAAGCCAAAGGTCTCACAGAAAGTCAGTGGTGAAGCAGGGAATTGAACTGAGGGCTGCCAGGTCCCAGGCTAGTGCTCTAACCACCTGGCCAGCCTACACTTACTGCCCAGTGAGAAGGCCTTGCCAAGCAGGAGGTTGTGTAGCCTTTCATTATAAGAGTATTGTGACCAACCCTGCTGCAGGGTGAAGCTGTGAGGGCTTTGGGACACCAGTCCCCTCTAGATAGCAGGTAGCTCACTACTCGGCTCAGAGGCAAGTGCTGTCAGTACCCCAAGCCCTACAGGCTATAGCCCTCAATGGGTTCCCATAGACACTCCCCTCTTTAGAGTAATAATGGCAAATGTTACTGCTCTGCCCAGGCCCCGCCCCCACCCAACCCCTTCCCCCAAAGTCTCCACCCTGTCCTGCCTCTTCCCACCTCTTCCTGCCCGGTTCCGCCCCCTCTCCTGAGCGTACCCCCTCCCTGCTCCTCCCCCTTCCTCCCAGAGCCTCCTGCATGCTGCAAAACAGCTGATTGCGGCAGGCAGGAGGTGTTGGGAGGGAGAGGAAGGAGTTGATCAGCAGGACTGCTGGTGGGTGGGAGGCGCTGGAGTGGGAGGGGAGCTGGCTGCCTGTGGGTGCTCCAGCCCTGTCAGTGCCTATGCAAGAGGGGCCAATTAGCATGGGCTTCACCTGGAGGGGAGCTAGGACGCAATGAGGTTTAATTGGGGATGAAGCTCACTTGGGCAGAAACAGGCAGGGCTTCTATGAAGCCAGCAAGAGAGAAGGTGGCTGCAGTGAGGAAGCCTGCAGTCACGCTGCCTGATACAAGGAGGACGAGTAGTACCCTGTCATAGGCAGTGTAGCAAAGCAGTAAGGGCTGGGAGAATAAAGCCCTGAATTGCTGGGCCAAGGGTCCCTGGATTGGAAGCTAGTGTAGAGGGCGGGCCTGAGTTCCCCTACAAGTCACCTTGGGGGTGGCATGCTATGGACAGTCCATTTGGGGACTCCTGGGGAGAGTTTGGAATGGAGACTTGGATAATACCCCAGAAAGGGGGAGAATTTCAATGTGTCTTGGCCAGAAGGCTACACCACAAAGAGGAAAGCGCTGCAGGTCTGGGCCCAGGAGAGAGGCCATGAAGCGAGTGAGTGGGACAACAGGCTGAGCAACCACAGGAAGGGGTGTCAGACCATGTGGTGGGCTAATTCCCGGATGGACCACTAGGAGGCAACAGAGCGGTAAAAGAGCACACCCTGTTACAAGCAGCTAGAAATCAAGGTGCAAATCCCAGGCAAAATGGGTGAAATCCTGGCTTCACTGAGGTAAACAGGAGTTTTGCCATTGACCTCCCTGGGGCCAGCACGTCACCCAGTGATTTTAAGTTAAAAGAAAAGGATCAATCTAGCAGTTCCTAACCCAGCCCCTATGAGGTTATTATGAGGCACAGAAAGACTTAATGATTTACCTGAGGTTCCAGAACCCATCAGTGGAAGAAGTGAGGCTAGAACCCAGGAGGGCTGACTATCAGTCCCCTGTTCTCATCACCAGACCAGAGCCCCTTGTTCACTGTGGATGGAAGAGCCCTAGAATAAATGTTAGGGTCTCTTTCCCCTGTTTTGGTCACTGTCCTGGATGCCTGGTGCACTGAGCTGTATCAATAGATTGTGCAGTGTTCCTGTTCCCCGAGGAGCACACCTGCAAATGAATAGGATTCCCCAGAGAAATCCATCTCTAGACTGTCATTTGTACTGACACAGCCTGACGGCACAATCTCGATTCAGTGCAGCTGGATCATTGCCAATAGCTGAAGCGATGGTCTTTTGCTAAGAACACAGCTGCTAACTCATTTATTGATCAAGCAAATAGAAAGTGGGTTTTAAAGCACAGATACCTGTAATGTGCCCACCAATTTTTTGGGTTGCTAAAGGCAAAATCACCACCCACCAGCCCAGGTCCTGGACTGATCTAACCCAGTGAGAGCTCTCCACCCCCACTGTCACTTGATTCCTTTCCCTCTCTCCTAAATCTCTTCTTCTTTCTTGCCACTTCCCTATTCAGGCTCAGCGACTTTTGTAGCCTTTTTCTAACACACGATTACATACCTGGCTGTCATGCAAACTGATCTCTCTAAGATCCACTGATATCTGGTCCACATACAAGTCTTTGGCTTTCCCCTTGATTGTCTTCCGTTCACCACGACCATTGCAAGAGCCATCCTAACCAATATCACTCTCAGGTCTCCATGGTCACGTCCATACTAATGTAGCCTAGCCTCCCTCGACTTTTCTTCAACTCGGGCAACCTGCATTAGGTCCCTCACAACCTTATTTCATTTTCTATCACAGAATGTCCAACCATTTGACCATCTCGACACTGCTTGCATCTCAACATCATCATTTCTGGAGTGGAAAGAATGCTGATCGCTGGTAGCTGGCCAGGTCTCTGCTCCATGCATTAGAACAGGTTGAATTACAGTTTTATACACTCTACCTTTTAACTTTACTGGCATCTTGAACTGGGGTCAGCTCCTGCCATTTGCACCAAATTGCTTTGGTATGATGCTGGGCATCGCAGGACGGCCATTGTCAGCAACCAGCTAACCTAGGTATTTAAATTCCCTTTCTGCTGGCTAATAATATGAGAGAAAGCTTTTGTTCCAGAGCTGCCTTATATAGGCATAAAACATCCGCCCCCATGATCCCTATACTCCAGATGCCTGTTCTTTTCTCTCTGAAATACAGCAGGATTATGGATAATTTTAGTCCTGTGGCAAGGAATGAGGTGATTGTGCTAGCAGCTACAATGGTTGCTATCAGCACAGCTCCACGCTTGTCCAGGTGTCAGTGGGGGCAGAACAGGAAGACATTGGGACAGTACAGGTGGCTCCCCATCTATAAACTGGGGCTATTTAGATTAACCCACTTTCATAAAGCACTTTAAGATCAACAGGTGAAAAGCACCATTTACTAACAATTGTTACTATTTATTATTTGCATTACCACAGGGTCTAGGAATCATAGTCAAGGATCAGGACACTGAGCGAACACAGAACAGAAAGACTGTCCCTGCCCCCAAAGAGTTGATGGTCTAAGACTGTAGACAACAGATGGATATAGACAGAGGGGGGAATGTAAGGAAACAATGAGACAGGATTGATCAGCACGACAGGCAGTGGTCTCAGCACACCAGCTATCTAGCCATTGTCAAGCCTTATATAGACCTCACAGCAGTATGTATCTTTCTTTACATAGCACAATACGTTTGTCTGTGGTGACAGGCAAATAAAGACAAAGTCCCTGTGCTGAAGAGTTTACATGCAAGACCCTAGTATGAATTGTTTGTATTGCCTCTCGGAGAGCTGGATTAACTACATCAATGGAAAAACCCATTCTATGGATACAGGAAGCGTCTACGCGACAGCTGCTGCAGGGACACAGGTGCTGCTCTGTAGCTCTGCCACTATAACAGCTGTAGTGTAGACATGGCCTTGAGAAGGCTTTTTTGCCCTTGAGAAGGCTTCTCCTATACAGTGTAAGGAATCTAAACAGAGTTTTGTTTTGCTCTAGTCTGTTGCTGTTCCCAAGAGTAACAGGAAATGATGGTATCTGAAAAGCTCCTCCACTAGAAACTGTTTTGTAGGGAACAACCATGCTCCAGGAGGGGTTGTGCTGCATGACCTCACAGGCTTTGATTGCAGTCCTTTCTCACATTCACAAGGAGTCAATGGGAATTCTGTTTGATTTGGCCCTGTAATTTTATGCACACATAGATACCTAACACACAGGTTCCTAAGATACCCTTTGACATGCACAGCTTTCCACCTTCATCACAGGGAAAATCACCCTTCCTCTCTGTATATTTAGCCAGCACTCCTGCTGTTTCAGAAGCTAAGGGACCTACAGTGCCTAGTGGACTAGTGTGAAACATCGCAATTCATTAGAACCAGGCCCCTGGAGAGCAATTGGCATTTCAAGATCAACCTCTACCAGAAACAGAGGAGTGTCCTGCTGCAACACTTAGTACATTCTGCTCTTTCAATTAGGTGACTAAAAATATAACCCGGGGAGATGAGCACTTTGCACACCAGCAGTCCTGCGCATTTGTGCGCTTGTTTCACCTAGCCAGCCTGAATAGCAAAGAGCCTGCATGAGATTGGCAGTACTAGAAGCCATTTGCAACGCTGACATCTGACTCAGACAGCGGTGAAACAGATGTTGGAGAGCGATTCCAGGGTTAGAATGCTAATTCCCAGTTGCATGCAGGCAACTCGACTGGTTTTTAAACATATTTCTTTCCCCTCTCTCTGCAGGATTGTGTGGCTCATGAGGATCAGCATTCATTCCTGCACTTTTAAGGAGGCTCAGTGTGCTAGGGTTTACATGCACATCTTGTCCTTATCACATTATTGAGGAGTACGTGTGCAAGGCACATTAACCAGGGAATGTTGTTTCACAGAAGAGCCTGGGCGCTCAGCAGCAGCCTCCGTAAGCTACCAATGCAGAGGTTGCTATGGCCACTCTTCTCCTTTCACATAACAGAGTGAGGAGAGAGACGACCTGCATACATTGGCTGATGCTGCAATAACCCCCTTGTTTACATCTGCAGAGCTTCTTCATCAATACCCACATTCAGCAGTGCACGTTCCAGCAGCCGCAGACAGGCGCTGCCCCATTTCACTCACTGCGGGGGAAGACAGTTACAAAAATAACCGTATGTTGACAAGGGATCTCCGAGGCCACAGGCCCAATGCAGTTCCACTGCACAAAGGGAGGGGAAGGATTCCAGGTGGTTGCCACAGTTGTGTGGGGCAGATCAGGCAGATGGGGGGGCAGGCTGCAGGACAGGGGGTGGAGCATGGTTAAGGATGGGGATGGAGCCAGACAAGCCATCCCTGTGTGGTCTCTGCCCCCTCCTCACAATAGGGCACACAGGGCTGCTCCAGCCATGTCAATAGAATGGCTGCACAGTTGCTTGACAGATTTGGGAGTGGCCCTGGAGACCAGAGCACAGGGCCGATGTGGGGAGCAGCACTGCAAGCCTCTCTGGCCAATGCGCCTCAGCCCTCTCCTAGAGGGCCCATTTCTGAGGGGAGCACGCGGTTCAGTCTCCATTGTCCAGCTAGTCCCTGTTCTCGGTGTGGGCAGCATCACCATCCAAGCCAGCTGAGGTGGTGATTCTTCAGATCTGGCCACCGATCCACTGGGAACTAACCTGAGGCTACAGAACTCAGTTTCAGTGCACTACTGAGCAGCCATCAGATAGGAACAACTTCCAGCCAGTACAAACCTAGGGTAAAATCTTGGAAAGCACCTAAGTGACTTTGGTGACTAAGTCCCATTGACATTCATTGAGACATAGGCGCCTAAGGGCCAAATTGTCAATGGCATTTAGGCACTTAACGATGCAATAGGTGCCTAGTGGGATTTTCAAAAGCACCTAGGCACCTAATTCCCATTGATTTCAATAGGCACTGGGCACCTCAGCACTTCTGGAAAATCCCACTAGGCACCTACTACATCTTTAGGTGCCGCAATAACTTTGAAATACTGCCCTTTAGTGCCCTAAGTGCTCAAGCTCTTTTTTTAAATGGCTCCTAAACCACTTAGGTACTTTTGAAAATTGTACCCCTAGTCTGGATTTGAAGTGGTGACCTAGAGCCAGGTTCTGATCCACTAACAACCCAAATTTGGCTTCTGTCCAAATTACTGAATTGTACAAGAAAGGGCCCAGTGCTGCCAGGTGCAGAGTCCTCCAAACTCCCAGCATGTTCATGGAGCCCAGCTCAGAAGCTGATCACTGGGAGCTGAAGGCCAGAGCAAGCCCTTCGAGACAGCCTATAGGACACCAAGCTTTATGTATATTGAGTACCTCATGGCCCACAATGCAGAGGGTGAATCCTGTATTCAGGGGCGGCTCTAGGAATTTGGCCGCCCCAAGCAGTCATGCCTGCGGGAGGTGCACAGGAGCCGCGGGACCAGCGGACCTCCCGCAGACATGACTGCGGAGGGTGCGGAGGGTCCGCTGGTCCCGCAGCTCCAGGGGACCTCCCGCAGCTGCGGAGGATTCGCTGGTCTTGCGGCTCCGGTGGAGCATCCGCAGGCATGCCTGCGGGAGGTCCACCTGAGCCGCGGGACCAGCGAACCGTCCGCAGTGATGCCTGCGGGAGGTCGACTGGAGCCGCGGGACCAGCGGACCCTCCTGCCGCCCTGCCGGCAAAATGCCGCCCCAAGCGCGCGCTTGGTGCGCTGGGGTCTGGAGCCGGCCCTGCCTGTATTCTCTGAGGCAAATTGCAACAGCCAGCTTCTGCTCAGCTCCTGTTAGACTGTCGCGCACAGCCAGTTTATGGGCTTTGTTAAACCTGGGCTAGATCCAGGGCAGATTAATGTGTGGAGTGAGATTTTGACAGGTAGCTCCTATGAGTGACAGCACTGAGGACACTTCCAAAGAGATGCAGCAGGCTTTTACACATTGATTTTTTTAACCCCAAGAGCATGAGATAAGTTCCTGTTTTTAAGATTCTAGCTGAATAAGGAGAGCACGCTTTCTCTCCCTGCATCACAGCTAAATGTCATTGCAGAGCCGGCTGGAATATTGAGTTACATTGATTCTCTACAAAATCCAGAATTGGCTATCAAAACAAAAAATGATAACCTCCATGTCCTATTTAGCCCTTCATCACTGCCTTGTACGCACACACACACACAGCACCAAGGTTTTGTCATGCTGTGCATTCCCATGTGAACAGGCAGGACACCACCAACGGCCATAAACTGGGAGCTCCCCTGGAACACTGCAGTTCATTCTGAGTGCCTCAGTATCAAAAAGATGTAGAGAAACTGATGAGAATTCAGAGATGAACAGCAAAAATGATCAGAGGGACGAAGGGACTGCTTTCTGAGGAAAGATAAAAAGAGCTAAATATCAAGAATTAGCTTGTCTACTACTCTAATAGACTATGGGTATGACAACTGTCTACAAAATATCTGAAAAGGGGTAAGACCTAGGAGAAAGGGAGATTATTTGAGGTGGGGACAAGTAGAACGAATAGGATGGAAGTAAGAAAAGGAAAATGGAGAATGAAGATGTGGAAAACTTGCAGAGAAGAGATCTATAAGATCCAGATCCTCAGAGGTATTTAGATGCCTAACTCCCATGAAATCACTCAAGTCAATAGGAGCTTAAAGTCCCTTATCTGAATTTCGCCCTTTGATTATACGGTATGTGAGAGCCACTTCTTTGGCCAAAGGCTGTATAGCGTCTCCATGGAGACTCAAAAGCTTAACGTAGTCCTGCTGATTTATGTGATTAATTTCACAGAAATATTGAGGCTACAGTCTAAAAAGGCACATTTTTGCTTTTCTCTCTAATCCTGAAAATCAATTTTTCTGATGACTCAGTCACCAAATTTCAGGCCATTCCTAGGAGTAAGAGGGCAGATCAATTCCTTGATTTTTAAAAAATCCTGAACCTTGGCATTATTTTTATCACCTGGTGACAAAGAACAGAGAACAGAAACCCATGTACCATACATGGAGAGAGCTGAGCTGAATCAGAAACCTAGAAAACTTGGTCTGATCAATATAGTGTAAATCTTTATGCCTGTTACACTTTGACCAAATGAATGGTCTGCATTATATATGGTGGCTGATTGGGGGCCTGATGTCAGTCTCGTTGTTTAGAGACACCCTGTTTTACAGCAGCAGCACTTGGGTCAGTATGCAAAGGGTCCTGAGATGGACCTTTAGCTGTTGTAAATTGTTGAAGTCAAAGGAGCTGTGACAATTCACACCAGCTGAGGCTCTGACCCCATATATTTTGTAGTGGCTTTTGACTGTAAATTCTTCCGGGCAAGGTTGGAGTCTTGTTCCACATCTTGTAAAGTACCACGTACATTTGTGGTGCCATTTTAATGTCAAAAAGTAATAACTTGGCACTCTGATTTGGCATGACTTATTTTAAGTCTTTTGATGGGATTAGATCTGGAGAGTGTCTGGACCCACTTTATAGACATCAGGTCCAAAAGGCAAAATTCAGAGTCAGTTGTTCCAATCGGGGTCCATTTCACAGAAAGGGGCCTAAGCAGAGGACTTTGGATTTAGTTGAGGATCCCAACTTCCCCGAAGATTGAGGGCTTTCGCTTTGGGTTCCTATCTCACAAAAATCCTATAAAACATAAATTCTGAGGCTAAATGACTTCAGCACATTCCCATTCATTAGAAGCCTATATAATATGCTGCAAAATAATTGTCTAAAGCTGAGGAGGTTCAGAGCCGTAATTAGAGCTAAAATCCCTCAGAGCATGGCAAGAATGAAATCTTCAGCTGAGATTCTCATAGCAGAGCTCCTGTCAGCTGATGCCAGACACATCCTCTGGGGTGCAAACTAAGGGAGCGGGGAGGAGGTTTGGGAGTCAGGCTGGAACTAAGGGTCTGACGTCACAGCAGCAAAGCTAGCAGCTAGTTAAGGGCCTGATTCTGGGAGGGCGCACCATCCTCAACTCCCATTAGCTTCCATGGGCACTTGAGGATGCTCAGCGTGTTGCAGGATCAAGCCCTCCATCATGTATATTGATAAAGCTGCTGTGCCGGTGAGATGAGTTATATTTACCACTCTAAATCCTCACCACCTAACGCCTACGCGTGGCAAGGGACAAACCTGCCTCTTAGACATGAACTAGTTACTGAGGTCAGCAGCAGCCTATTTATTTTTAAGCACAACTGCAGCATTAATTTCAAATGGCAAGTTCTGTCTAAAACCAACAGCACAATGTGGTGCTTAGATCAGGCAAGGTAACAGTTGCTTTAGTCTGCTTTAATAACTTGACCCTTTCTTAGTCGCTGTGGAATCCTGATACGTCAATGTTCCCTCATAAGTCCTTCAGATAAGACAGAGTTCCTATTCTATTACAGATGAAGTTGTTATTTGTATTAAGCTTTTATGATGTCTGTCTATTTTTTGTCAGGAAATATGGTCTGTCTTAGGTTTTTTTAAATCTTAGCTGTTACGCTTCTTTTTGAAAGGCTAATGCCATAATGAATAATAATAAACACTTTGCAGCTATGCACTTTCAACAGTGGATTGCAAAGTACTTTATAAATATTATCCATTAATCAGTAAACAAAATAAAATCTACTGAACCGATATTTAGCATTTATTTTTCCTGCTAATATTGACATCATTTAAAAACTCCGTATTATATAGTTTAGATAAATAGATGATAATTCCTCCAAGCATTTGTAGAAGAGTTAAATGTGGCACTCTGTGTTATTAAAGCACCAAAGCTATCAGTAGTTTAGGCAGCTTGTACAAATTATAATCCAAAATTTTATAGGGCCTATTTGGATACAGAGACACCAAAAAGGGGGGGGGCGCGGGAAATGGCCAGTTTTCAAACTACTTATGGCAGCTAATAAATAAATAAATAAATAAATAAATAAATGACAAGGACAATTCTGTCACAACTAGATCACATCTGGGTGACAATCCTAGGGCCTGGATGCTAAGGTGATGGGTACATTAGAATTGCCCAAAACAAATCCAATTATAATAGGTATAAGGACAGCTAGAAAAATCAGGTCACCATGACAACCTCAGCTGCCATTTCCATGAACAAATGTTCTTTGCACAGAAATCAAGACAGACTGACTTTGGTGTGACATGATCGCGGTTAACAGGACTATCTGGCTGCCTGCCAGGGCAGTGCACACATCACACAATTTGCTTTAAACTCCCATTTCCGCCCTAGATGATAAATTTTTGAAACTCTCTAAAAATGGTCACTATTCAAAGAGAGCTTAGTGAAGTGATGGAAAAAGATTTGGGACATTAGCTAAGCATGATATTTTTGAATGAATGGAAAGTGCCAAGTGAGAGTTCATACCTCTCCTAGTGTATGGAGCACCTCTGACATCCTGAGGAGCCTCTCATTGACAAGAAATAAAAAACAGGAAAGACCCATTCAGCTGCCTAGTTCATCCCCCTGCAAACACTAGTGCTCCCTACAGCATATCCTCAATCTCGCTCTGTCCTGTCAGTTTTTAAATGGTGCTAAGCAGTGATAGGATAACCTGGAACTACCACAGATTGGGCAGAGAGCCAGACAGGAAAGGCACACTGGTGTCTGGGCCCCGATGATATAGTTCTTATACCACACTCCTCACTATGGCCCTGATCCAGCCAAGCACCACAGCACCTGCTTAGCTCTATGCACATGGGTAGTCCCATGGAAGTCAGTGACTAGACAGACAATGAGCTCTGACTCAAGTGATAGGTCTTCCACCGCCACCGTTTCCCTCAGGAAGGCTTTTCCATCAATTTTTTTGGCACCGTACAGCAGCTCTCAGATCCGTTTGAGGACTTGATGGTATTTTCGTTTGATAGCTTTTGTTATGAACTAGAATGCTACAGCATACGGGGCCTCATGCACAAAAATTATTATTGTTAATATTATTTTGCCAATAGGATTTTCTCCCTTGTGGCCATCTTAACTTCTCCTTTTTTTCACCTGATCCCATGACACTCAGTTACAACTCCCTGCTGTTTTTATGCCCTTCAAATACACTCTCAGAAGGCAGTGAGTGCTCTCAGCTGCCACAGCAGTGAGTGGAAGATGAAGGAGCTCAGAACTTCTCAGCACTGGATCTTATTCATTCACTTGCTCAAGCTACTGTATAAATATGGCATTCTGTGCTGGTTCCTCCCTTCACCCCCAGAGCCATTATTGATGCTTTTTTCTGCCCTCCTTCCAGGTTAGTGCTATCTCTCTGGGATATGGATGCCCAGAACCGAACACACCTTCAAGGTACAACCTCACAATGGAGGAGCCCTCAGCCCCAGAGCCTTGGCCTGATCCCTCCTACATACACTGCCACCACAATGTTGCACTGAAGGATAATTTGATTTCTTTCCAAATGCCTCCCCTCCCACCAGCTCTGGTACCACCCCCATGAACTACATTAATATGTCTGGTTATCCTGGGGTGACTCTCTTTTCTGTGGTGCAAGTCAGAACCAGCATTTTGCTCCCCAGGGACACAAGAAGAGTGCTATTTGCTCAGCCTAGACAATGAATGGCTTCCTCGGAGAACAGCTCTGACATGGTTCCAAAAACAACCAATATGGGGCTGTTCTGTAACGCTCCACCCACCCTGGCCTTCCCAGCAAAACTCCAACCATAGGTGGTAGGTATAATAGGCCAGGGGAGGCTAAGCTGAGGAGGTGGTATCTGCTCCTCAGCTTCCCAGGTTCTCCCTGGACTCCAGAGACATTACTGATGAACCTGGGAAGCTGAGGAGCAGATACCACCTCCTCAGCCACTTCAGAACCTGCATGGTGCATATAAAAAGCTCAGCGTTCTTTGGGAAGAGCTTTTGCTTTTCCCACCAAGCAGCTCTGGGTCTTGGGAGGTACGGCTGGGGCCAGGTGCAGCCATGGGGTGGGGGGGGGGGCAGAGAGGGGCTTGGGCCTGCCTGGGGCTCCTCCAGCTGTGGGAGGAGTGGGGGTGAGTGGGCTCAGGGCTCCAACCATGGCAGGCGGGAAAGGGGGCTCAGGGCTCTGGCCACAGGAGTTTGGGCCTTGGGAGGAAGGAGCAGGGCCGGGGGCTAGCCTCCCTGAAGTGGGGGGGTCCCACCCACCCCCATGACTCCAGCTGCCTGTGAAAACACACCTGAGCCACCCAGGTCATCGGACGAGACACCAGAAGCGGCTAGGGAACCCAGGTGTCCTGCACTGCGGCAGTCCTTGTGTCACTTAGCTGGCCCTGTCTCATATTTTTGACAGCGCTCCTAACCACCACATTTGGTGCTGCAGTACGTGTCCTTACCATGTCTGTCAGAGAGTGAGTTGATTGGACAAAGACCGAGATCTCCTGCAAGAAATACAAAAAAGCTGAGGGCATTTTCTATAAGCAGGTAGAGATTGGCCCAAATGAATGCTATTTTGAAAATCAAATACCTGATTACTCTTGAAAAGGACCACATCATTAGCACATGGGATTCTGTCTTTATCCCAGTTGGAAGCATTTTCAAAATTGGTGTTCGGAATCCATTGTTTGTACACAGCAATCGAAGCAGCTGAGGCAAAGAAAGAAATGGAATTCAATTCTATTCTGTTTCTACACAGCAATTTCCAGACACGCTGTGGGCCAGATAGTGTATATTACTGTAGCTCTATTGAGGTCAATGGAGCTACAGGAACTAACACCAGCTGAGGATCTGGCCCTGCATAGGCCCCTCCCAGAATGAGTTAATACAGTCACACAAAGATAAACAACACTCAGCAAAGAAATGAGCTGCCAGTGTCTCAGACTGGAACTAGAGGGCCCAATCATGTCAGCTGTTCCTCGGATCTTACTCAGGCAAAATGCTCATCAACTTGCTGACTTTGCCATTGGTTTGCAGCCTACGCACTGCTGGTGTAAGAGCCTTCTCCTGTGCAGCGCCTCTGGACTGCCAACCCAAAGCATTCAAAACACCATGATTCAGGCCCCTCCCCCACCCCATGAGTTTGGCTTTAAAATAATCAGATTTGAATAATACTGCCTGTTGGGTCCTTTTGATCTGCCTTCTGGTCTCTGAGCTTTTACAGGCCATGTTTGCAAGCTTTTGTCTGCAGCCAGGAGGACTAGAAACTTTTTTTTTAAATGAAAGCTGAGATTCTCAAGTAATAACATGACTCCAGGAGCTTAAGAAAAACACCTCAATTTGTCAGGCTCATGATGAAATCATAAGAGTTGGTGACACTGGCTCCTGCCATGCTGAGCACCTTCCTTCATGTTCTTCCACCTCACCAGTCAACCAAGTCTACATCTCTCCTCTTATTTATCTCTGCAGTTGCGTTATTATTACTCATGGAAGGAGACAGGAGTTTAATTAGGTCAGGGCTGGGATTGAGTGTAGAGTAAGTGCAAAAGATCAAGAAAAAAAATGCAGATGATTTTAAACAAGAAGAGCAAGTAAGGCCTGGTCTAGACACGGATTTTATACCAGGATAACTATGTAGCTTACAGATGGAATTTTTTACCAATCCAGTTATATTGGTACAACCCCTAATGTGGAGACAGTCATAGCTATATAAATGTGCCCGAGGCCTGGTCTATACTAGAAAATTAGGCTGATTTAACTCAGTCACTCAGGGGTGTGAAAAATGCACACCCCCTGAGCAAAGTTGTTAAGCAAACCTAGGTCCCCGAGTAGACAGTGCTAGGTCAATGGAAGACCTCTTCCGTTGGCCTAGCTACCACCTCTTGAGGGAGATGGCGTGCCGCTGCCATCAGGAGAACCCTTGCTGTCAGCATAGGTAGTGGTACAACAGTGCTGCAGAAGAGTTTTAAGTGTAGACAAGCCATTATACGGGTAACACTTATTCTTTGCCCCATACAGGAATAGCTACACTGCTGCAGCCAAAGCACCTTTATACCTGTATTTTTTATTATTTATAAAGACAAGAGACAACAGAGGGATGCAGACAGACCGGAGCGTACAAAGAGTCAGCATGCTAGGCAGTACGGTAGTATAGCTAATGCAGTGTACAACTTTCCTTTGTAGACAAGGTCTAATTTAGCAACTGGATCTCATGGTGACTCAAGCACTTGTGAACAATCAATACCACCTAGAGTGGCTGTCAAAATGCCATAGTAAAAAATGAGGAAGTTGGGCCCAATTATTCAGTGTGGATAAACTACCTGACAAATGAAGCTGTTGCCTTTCTTTTATGAACTGACTCTTCTGCAGATGCCTTAGTAGTGCCTAAGCCGTGTTGTTGTAGCCGTGGGGGTCCCAAGATATTAGTGACAAGGTGAGTGAGGTAAAAGCTTTTATTGGACCAACTGCCCGTTGGTGAGAGAGGGGAGGACTGGTGATTTCTAAACATTTGCCAAATAATCTGGCTGAACCAGCCTCAGTTTGTGGTTTGTTCGCAAACAACTCATTTGGACTCTTCACTATTATTCATTACTCAAGGCGTGTGGTCAGCTAAGTCACATGATATTGTTTCTACTCCTTGACTTTTCATACACAAGACAAATAAACACACTTGTCTCGCCACAAGTCCTCTGCCTTGCAAATGAATATGGGAATTGCAGGAAGAATAGCCAGTCCCTAAACACTTGTGCAAACACAAACCTGTTTGCACTAATGATTGTGCATAGCAAATTCAAAGGAGCATGACAATGGTTGTACCAGGCAGCGGTTGGGAATTTGAACCAATGTTTATATACACACCAGATCTGCAGTATTCAACCAGCCTGCCTAGGCCTGATTAAATTATACACAGCCTGCTTCATTCTGCGGGGATAGATTTAAAGAGACTTATCTGAGACTTAGAGCATCCTTCTGCCTCTATATGCCAGAGATGGAATTTTCTGCATAGGAGCAAAAAAGCATCATAGCCTGCATGTATGTCTTAAATTAAGCAATGTCAAAATCCTCCCTTCCTCGCGATCAGTGAGCACAGGGGACATTTTCAATGCTATGATTAACATGTAGCTGCGGATCACTGATGGCTGAGAGAGAAGCTCTGTCTGTGCATGTACAATGTTTCCAGGTGGTAAATGAGAATGTTGTACTACCAGATACCAGTGTGTTAAAATTACTTATTATTTATTTCTATGGGGATTAGGGCCCCATTGTACTGTACAAACACAAAGACAGTCCCTGCCCCATAGTCTACAATTTAAACAACGTGGAAGGGGTGACTAAATAGACAAGGTAGTGAGAGGTGGAGGGTGAGTCCAAGGTAACGGAAGAGGGAGATGTGCTTGCCACAGTGGACAAAACAGTCACAGGCAGTCACCAGCCAAACCAGATGAAAATGAAGTTTGTCTTATCAAGTGTGTATATAAATGGAGTTCACACAGTAATTCAGATCGGGCCACTCCTTGTATATCTACTGTTGGAGTCTGTGTGACCCATTGAACATGCATTTGTGACATAGAACACTGAATTGGTTTAATCCTTTTTGTGGGAATTGTCTCACATTGTCTGATCCTGCAAGAATTTGGTGAATTCCTGACATTTTTACTAGCCCTCTTCTCAACCATCTCCCTGCCCACCATATTTTTAAATTATGGACACAGGCACAAACATTTGCTCTGATCAGTATAACCCTCCCATCAGCCAGCAAAAGTCACTAGTGCAGCAATATGCGTGTCTCACTCTGTCTCTGTCCCTCTGTCTGTTGTGGATTGAGAGGATGAGTTTAAGGAATGATGGTTCAAAGTCAGGACCACCTGCCATCCAACAATACTAATGTGGATCTTTTAATGATAAAAATGGGACATGTTTAGAAAGTGTATCTCACTCCAGAAATTAGCACGATCAAATGAAAGCTTCTGTCATAGAAAAGGTTACAAGATAGTTTCCATTCCTGTCTCCTGTTTTTGCACAGCATTTTTTAAACATTCTCCTTTGGTGCTAACATTTTCTAAGGTTGGTCTCTGAAGATGTAACTTACAACATTCTGAGTAAAATGATTTCAATCATGAGAGTTACTGGACAGTAAAAATAAATTTGCACTTTTCTCATGGTTAAAAATTCTAATCACTTTTTTAACCAGTAAAAGCAACTGTGCCATTACTTACTTCATGTGGTGGTGAGATGTTAAAATGAATGCTATGAGTGATGGGGAAGAGACTAAGTGGGGATTCTGCTGAAATTTTAGCAGCACCGAATGATCTCCTGTGTAACATAATTGCAACATTATTTTTGTGTGGCCTGGTCAGGGGTGCTATTGAGACAATCACTACGTATGGCCATATGCAGACTAGGAAAAAAAGGGGTATTTTTAAAATATGCAAAAAAAAAAAGCAGCATAGTGTAGACAGGACAGTTGTAGTTTTAACATGTTTTAACTGGTCGAGGTTTAAACCTTAGTGGGGAACCGCAGGAGGCAAACTCAGGGGAGGGGGCTTCCTAGACTGTGCCTCCAAGACCTACATATGTTATAATAACAACAGTTGCCTACTGAAGACAACACCTTACAGTGTGGTTTTATGGTCTTACTGAAACACACAGCAAAACAAAACAACCAACCAACAAACAAACCCCCCACTTCTCCTTTAACATTAGGGGCTGAAAACCATAGAAAGCACTTTCCAAAATTTCTAGTGTGTCCTGCACATTCTTATTCTTTTGTGACCCAGAGGCCCATTGGTACCAAAGGGTTCACTATTCTTTACAATCAACTGCTGTCTCAGACCTGAGAAACTCAATACACCTAATACCCACTCTCATAGTGTCCATCCAGGAAGGCTGGCATGTGAGGTCTCGGCTGACAGCTTGTAACTTCCCATTGTGAGGTGTGTATGCATGGGTAATGTTTAATGAATTACATAACTATATTGAAAACTATACCTTATGGACTTGGAGTACAAGTTAGTCACCAGGGAATCCTGTGTCTTGGTGATGGGCCGTTTGAGTGGAAGGGAGTTGTCACCGCTCTCTGGTCAGCCGGTGATATAATGCAATGTTCAGTTGTCTACCCTTGCCCCAACCCACAACTGTCAATGGCAAACCATCAAAGACAACAGCCAACAACTGAAAGAACTTCGAGGTAAAAAGGAATGTTATAAAAGCCTGTGAATAGAGACAACAGACTGATTCAGCATATCGCAGGGTGGAGGAAGAAACCGTGTCCATTCACAGAGGAGACATCTTGTTGAGTAGGGGTGTTTCATGAATGTTTGGATCCTGGTTCCTGGGCTCTGCAACAGACTGAACTTTGGGGGTGGGGGACCTGCTTTATTAGGCAGGAAAGATAACTATTATTAAATGGAGGCCCTAATTCACGTTTTCTGATTTTGGTTTATATTGTAACCATTTGTTTCCATCTCTCTCTCTCATTTCTAGTGGAACCTCTATTCTTTCTTAAATAAACTTTATTTTATTTTATTTTAAGTGCTCACAAGTGCGGTGTGTTATACAGGTACAGTGATTTAAGGTAAAAGTGATAAACTGGGGTACACTGCTTTTTTGGGAGCAGAGGCTCTGGGATTTCTGGGAGTAGCCAGTGTCAGGGGCTGGGTCTCACTGGGGAATGCTTTACAGGGACTCAGGCACTGGAGCGTATCTCTTGTTAACCTGCAAGACAAGGTCGGGCTGGCATATCCCAGAAGAGTGAGCTTGAGAGGCTGACATGCTGGCGGTGTTAAGGAGCTAGCGCAGGTATGACTCCCTCATGCCGGAGGTGGGAGGGGGCGGGGGGGGTAACTAGGTGACTCACAGTCCCGGGTACCACAAGAACTGTCACACCTTCATTAAAATGAAACTGTTTCTGTCCTTTACATGGGGAGGGCTGCATCGTAAACAGATATGCTGCTGCCCTGCTAACCCAGCCTTGCAGTGGGGGGTTTGCAGCCACACCATAGTGGCAGTAATATGGAGAATTCACTCCCTCCCCCCAGTGTGAATTCCAAAGCCAAACTGGGACCATTCCAATGCTAACATTAAGGCCCTGGTTCAGCAAGGGGCATACACACATGGCTAACTTAAAGCACACAAGTAGTCTAATTGAAGCAAACAGGCATGAGTCTGATTTAAGGCCATGAAGGAGCCTTAAATTAGGCAATTTTTAAAATCCATTTTAAGGCCCCTTTATATTGCCAGAGCAGTGTAATGAGACTCCGACCCAGTAGAACAAATTCACAAGTTTTAAATTGGGCATGTGCATGAGAACCTTACTGAACTGAAACCTAAACATGGGCATTTTTTTGTTTTGTCTTTTTCTTTTAGATGAAAACCCTACACAATTACATACAAAAAACTGTTAATGCAATGCTACAACTGCCAAGTTAAAATCCCCAAGAGTCAGGAAAAGGAAAGGTTAAAGTTCTAACAGAATGCAGAAGTTCATTCCATTGCATATATGTAGTAAGTTCTATCCCTGTTTTGCCGGATATATGTAGCTTACCTTATAAAGTGTATAATACCCAGTACCATAAAACATACAGACATATCCTAAGCTGCGGTAAATCGGCATAGTTTCCTTGCTTTCAACAAAGTAAGGCTGAATTACACAGCTGAGGATCTGGCCCCAAATTGCGCAACGCAGCCAAGTTACCTGAACTGTTGCAGCCTCAGTTTATGCAATTCCTGACTTTAACTATGCACGACAGTATTGCATTAATGCACCTTTTGCCTCTATATCAACATCACTTGACTGTTTAATCAGTCCTTTTGCTGCGGAATCATGGTCTCTGAATATTAAATACATATGCATATTCAACAGAAGACAGCTCTTCAGAGCCTTAAATAAAAAGAGCTGAGAAATCCAAGCAGCAGAGGTGCAGTGAACAGGAGATGCAAATCACAGCCCACTCGCTCTGTCTTTGTCCATTTGGAAATGAGTTTTTCCACTTGCATTAGAAATACGTCACCAAGTACAGAGTCTGTGACTTTATTCCACATTACCTAAAGCCTGAAACGGAAAAAGCCATTTTGCCTTCATTCTCCATTCTCAGACAGGTCCTGTCATTACTCACCAAGGAGCTGCACGAAAAGGAGGAGGAAAAACAGACCCTTCATTTCGCAGTCTGCTGCTAGCACATTCCTTCCCAGCCCTCTCATGAACTTTGGACTAGCCAGTGTCACATGATGCTTCATACACTTGAGAATCTGTAGAGGAGCAAAAACATTGGGAGAAGACTGGAGAACTATGATGCTTTGGGATACGGCTCATTTACACAGAGACTTGTCCAGTCTCAGAGACCAGGTTATTTTTAACGTCTCGTCAAAGCTCACCGATTTTTTCAGAGCATTGCTTTAACCTGCATGGAGCGTGATGGAATAGTGAGAGCAGGGGATGGGAGTCAGGGCTCCAGAGTTCCAGTCTCAGCTCTGCACTGCCTCGTTGTAGGCTCTTTGGCAAGTGGTCGCTCTATGCCTCAGTTTCCCCACCTGTGCTTGCCCACCTTACTGTGGTTGAAGATTCTTAGGCTGACTGTCTGTAAAGAGCTTTGAAGAGGTAAAGCACAGCACAAGTGCTAAGTGTTATTATTGTATGTCATGCTCCACTCCAAAATGCCTCTTATCTTATAATTCCTAATAGTAGTGTCAATGTGTTTTCAATTAGCGTCCTTGGAAGAAAGCAGCTCACAGACATGGCTTGTAATTGGACTTTGGACACCAACTGATTTTCTCATTATCTGAACAGTTATGGCTTCTTTTCTATCCCAGCACAGTCTTGGACAGGCAGTCAGGGGTCAAAGAGAATAACAGGCAGTAATATGAGCAAATGCAGGAGGAGGAACATATTTCCTCACAACAATTTGTCTCTCTCTGAATACCCTAGAAGCACACACAATCCCAGAGAGGCAGAGGGAGAATTCCGGACACACTGTCTGCTTCACCTAGTCTCCACTTACACTCCCAGCGTTACCACTCACCAGCTACTTTCCACAGACCTCCACTCACACTGGCTCTGCCGCTGGCTTGAAGAGACTCTGCTGCTTAGGGTCAGTGGGTTTGCATCAAGTGTGTGTGACTGGTTGGTGGGGAGTCTCAGGATGGCTACCCCTAGGTGTTTGTGGTAAGGTGTGCGCAAAGAAGCATTCTGTGTCTGTCAGAGGGTCTTGGTTGCTCTGTCTCTCTGCACTGAACTGTTGACATGCATGAGGGTATGTGCTATTATGGACCTTGATCAGTTGGCGTGTATGAGTGGGTGGGCATGTAGGATTATGTGTATATTTCTGTATAGGGTGGGATGTAGGAAGGTTTGTTTGTATGGCTGGTTAAACTGGGAAGGGGAGGTGTGTGTCAGTATGTCTAACTGAGGGGGTGGGGAGGCCTGTGTCAGGGCATGAATCAGTATGTCAAGGTGTGGGTGGAGGTGGGAGGTCTGCACCAGGGTGTGCCAACGTGTCCGCCTGTGGATGAGGGGAGCTCTGTGTCAGGCTGTACGTCAGTATGGCAGGCTGTGGGATGGGTGCCTGTAAGGCTGTGTGTCAGCATGTCCGACTGTGAGCAGGGGGCGGGGGGGCGTTCTGTCAGGCTGTGCGTCAACACGGTTAGCTGTGCCATGGAGTCCCTGTCAGGCCGTGCATCAGCATGTCTGGTCATGGGTGGGATGAGGTCCTTGTCAGGCCGTGCATCAGCGTACCTGGCTATGGGATGAGGTCTCTGTCAGGCCACATGTCAACATGTCCGGATGTGGGTGGGATGAGGTCCCTGTCAGGCCGTGTGTCAGCTTGTCCAGCTGTGGGTGGGATGAGGTCCCCGTCAGGGGACAGGCCTGGAGTACCATCAGCGTGTCTGGCTGTGGGATGAATTCTGTGTCAGCATGTCCAGCTGGAGGTGATTTGAGGTCCCTGTCAGGTCGTAGGTCAGCGTGTCTGGCTGTGGGTGGGATGAGGTCCCTGTCAGGCCATGCGTCACCATGTCTTGCTGGGGGATGAGGTCCCAGTCAGGCTTTTGTTTGGGTATGTGTGTACTGCATTACAAAAGTTCTGGATATCCACGTCAACCCACTCTAAGGCCTCGTCTTCATTAGTGGACATGCCACATGGCTGTGTCCAAGACTTGCTCTGGTGCTGACTACCCCAGTTTGCTGCTTTCTTTCCTCTAGTGGGAGATTTGTGGGAACCCTGCCTCCCTCACCTCTACCTCCCTCCTCTAGATCTAGATCTAGACTCACCAGTATGAGAAACATTTCTGAGGGCTTAATATAACTGTAATGCTATGAAACAGGTGTGGGGGGGGGGGCCACATGAGCTGCAGCAGCACTCACTGCTCCCTCTCGCAAGCACCAGCTCTGGCAGCCCACGCGATGTGGGTCCGCAGCTTTGGCAGCTAAGATCAGCTAATTTGGGGCACATTCCACCATCACTACACTTGGAAGAATGTCCATGGTCCCATTTCGTAGCAGCTCCGGACAGCATCCCCCGGATCCTTGGCAAACCCTTTACTAGCCACTCAAAAGGAGCACGTGCCTTACCAAGAAAAAACATATAGGAAATTGGGGGTGGAGGAAGCACAGGGCTCACACCCTCCATTCCCCTATGGCAGGTCTGCTCAGTAGCTGGAAGAGGAGGATGTGCTTGTGCACATCTAAGAACAAAGAATGTAGGCCATACTTACAAGATGGGGGACACCCTCTGGGAAGCAGTGACTCTGAAAAAATCTTGGGATTCGTGGTGGATGTAAAGGAATGGCCTCCTCCCTGGTGCCCCTTGTGGCAGCCCTGCAACTGGCCCCTCACCTCAGTTTCCTTCTTAGGGCCCTGGTAACTCCATGCAAGCTTGTCCTCTACTCCATCAATATAGTTTATTAACAAAACATAGCAAAAGTACCAAGATATAGTCCAATATCACCCCATTGCATAAAGTCCTTGTTCTCATCACACCTTATTGTCTTCCATCACAGATAGTCTCCTTGTCTGTCCTCTTCTGCCCTCTGCTGGGACAGCCACTCCAGCCTTTTCTTCTGGGATGCAACCCCGCTCTTCCCAGCGGGGACACCCACAGCCTCTCTGCTGGGTGCAGCCTTGCCGGAGGGCATCCTCACTTCCCCTGGCCCTCTCACTGTTCCTCGGGGTCTAGCTTTCCAGCAAGTAGAAGTCAGGACATAAGTCCCTCTGCCACTCCCCCTGCCTTCAGCCCTCTCTGGTCCTCGGCTTTAGCTGTTGGCTTAGAGCCAGTCGGCATCTCCTCTGCTGCTTCTCCTGCCTTCAAGCCCTTTCCAGCTCTGGCTCGAGGATGCCAGCCAGCAAATCTCTCCCACCTTCAGCCCTCTCCCAGGAACCACCTTCTGTGTGCAGCAGCTCTCATCTCCTGACGGATTCAGTCTGCTCTGACTCCTGATTGAGATTCGATAGCCCTCAGGTGCTGCCCCAGCCTCTTAATTGGCCCAACTAGGAGCACCTAGACCGGAACAGAAATGTGTTTACAGAGTTCTCTTCATTCTAGCAGAGAAAGATATAACGTGATCCAATGGCTGGAAGAAGTTGAAGCTAGACAAATTCAGAACAGAAACAAGGTGCAAATTTTTAACAGTGAGAGTGACTAACCATTGGAATGATTTTAAATCAAGAATGGATATTTTTCTTAAAAATCTCCTCTGGTTCAAACAGGAATTAAGTCAAGGAAGTTCTGTGGCCTGTATTATACAACAGGTCAGACGAGATGATCACAGTGGTCTCTTCTGACCTTGAAATCTATGGCTCTAAGGAAGGCAAGCAGCCAGCGGCATCCAATTGTTTCCTGTCCCTTCCCAGTGCCAGAGAAGGAAAAAGGGCTGGCCTAGGAACTTCAGAGCTTACATGGCCACATGGTACTCCAGGCCTGTCCATGCTACAGGGTGACCCCAGGCAGTAGGCTTTCTGAGAAGGGATCATTACAGGCCGGTAAGTCTAATTTCAGTACCACACAAATTGGTTAAAAAAGCACAGAATTATCAGACACATAGATAAACACTATTTGTTGGGGAAGAGTTAACATGGTTTTTGTAAAGGGAAATCATGCCTCACCAATCTACTAGAATTCTTTGAGGAGGTCAACAAGCATGTGGACAAGGGTGATCCAGTGGATATAGTGTACTTAGATTTTCAGAAAGCCTTTGACAAGGTCCCTCACCAAAGGCTCTTAAGCAAAATAAGCTGTTATGAGATAAGAGGGAAGGTCCTCTCACAAATCAGTAACTGGTTAAAAGATAGGAAACAAAGGGTAGGAATAAACGGTCAGTTTTCAGAACGGAGAGAGGTAAATAGTGGTGTCCCCCCAGGGGGTTGTACTGGACGAGTACTGTTCAACATATTCATAAATGATCTGGAAAAGGGGGTAAACAGTGAGGTGGTAAAATTTGCTGATGATACAAAACTACTCAAGACAGTTAAGTCCAAAGCAGACAGTGAAGAATTACAAAGGGATCTCATAAAACTAGGTGACCTGGCAACAAAATGGCAGATGAAATTCAATGTTGATAAATGCAAAGTAATGCACATTGGAAAACATAATCCCAACTATACATATAAAATAATGGGATCTAAATTAACTGTCACCACTCAAGAAAGAGATCTTGGAGTCATTGTGGGTAGTTCTCTGAAAACGTCCACTCAATGTACAGTGGCAGTCAAAAAAGCTAACAGAATGTTGGGAATCTTAGGAAAGGGATAGATAATAAGACAGAAAATATATTGCCTCTATATAAATCCATGGTACGCCCACATCTTAAATACTGTGTGCAGAGCTGGTCACCCCATCTCAAAAAAGATATATTGGACCTGGAAAAGGTATAGACAAGGGCAACAAAATGATTAGGGGTATGAAACAGTTTTTGTATGAGGAGAGATTAATAAGACTGGGACTTTTCAGCTTGGAAAAGAGACAACTAAGGGCGGATTGATAGAGATCTATAAAATCATGACTGGTGTGCAGAAAGTAAATAAGGAAGTGTTATTTATTCCTTTTCATAACACCAAGAACTAGAGATCACACAATAAAATTAATAGGCAGCAGGTTTAAAACAAACAAAAGGAAGTATTTATTCACACAACACACAGTCAACCCATGGAGCTCTTTGCCAGAGGATGTTGTGAAGGCCAAGATTATAACAGAGTTCAAAAAAGAACTAGATGAGTTCATGGAGGATAGGTCCATCAGTGGCTATTAGCCAGGATGGGCAAGGATGCAAAACCATGAGCTGAAGTATCCTTAGCCTCTGTTTGCCAGAAGCTGAGAATGGGTGATGGGATGGATCACTTGACAATTACCTGCTCTGTTCATTCCTTCTGAAGCACCTGGCATTAGCCACTGTCAGAAAACAGGATACTGGGCTAGCTGGACCATTGGTCTGACCCAGTATGGCCGTTCTTATGTTCTCTGTGCCCTGTAGCCAGCATTTTCAAACAGGTGCCCAAGTTAGGCATCTAAATCAATGTTTTGGCGTCTGTGTCGCTGGTGTGATATCTGCCACCAGCAGTTGCTGTTGATTTCACAGGGAGTTGCCTGCTGAGCACCATGGAAATTCAGGCCACTTTCATCCAGTGCAACAGGTATGTCAAGTGGGGTGTTACATGTGCCCCTGGTGCTCACTGTCTCAGGGAGTCTCTGCAGCAGAGAAGACTAGGTTGGAGGTCTCAAATGCAACAACCAGCCCATTTTTTACTAGTGCACCCTGCAGCTCAGGGTGGCCTCTTCACTCCAGGTTCAGAGACAATGACAGTTCTGGGCACTCAACATGAAGAGGTGGAGTTTTACGTGATCAACACAGAAGGCCAGGTGTGTGATGCACATAAGCACCTGCCTCTGTACACTGGTGCCATTCCAGGCAGCCTAGTAGGTGCTCTGAGAAGGGAGCTGGGGTATTTCTCCTACCTTCTCAGCCTTCTGGAAATCTCTTCCATCAGAAGTAAGACTGACTATCTCTCTGCCTGATTGGGGGAGCAAGGTTTGATCAAGACAGTAGGGATTCGGACTCAGGAGGCCTGGGTTTGGTTCTCAGCTCAGCCACAAACTTCTGGTGTGACTTTGGGCAAAGCACTAAACCTATCCAGTGTCTCAGTTCCCCATCTGCGGAATGGGAGGCTACTTCCCTACTTGCCAGGGGTCTCATGGGGATACAATCTATTGCTGGCTTTGAGGTGCTCAAACACTATGTGGCTGGGAGCAGGGGCGTGCTTGGGACGGCATGCCGCGGGGGGCGCTCTGCCGGTCGCCAGGAGGACGGCAGGCAGGGCTCCAGTGGACCTCCCGCAGGCGTGCCTGTGGAGGGTCCGCTGGTCCCGTGGCTTCGGTGGAGCCGCGGGACCAGTGGACCCTCCGCAGGCACCCCTGCGGGAGGTCCACCGGAGCCGCAGGACCGGCGACCGGCAAAGCGCCCCCCGCGGCACGCCTCCATGCTTGGGGCAGCTAAATGTCTAGAGCCGCCTCTGGCTGGGAGTCATGGAAGCACCTAGATACGTAGATCAGAGATGTGCTCTGTGGGTGAAGTCTGATCTCAATAATCAGCACATTGTGCAAACATTTCTGCACAGGTTTTTAATGAAGTCAGTGCTGGTGAAAAGCAGGGAACCGACAGGCCTCGAGTCCTGCCTTTTTCCACAGAATAAGCCCAGCACAGATAGCAGCAGCACAATCTTCCCTGCACAGCTCTGTGCCAACATGCCTACACCCTGAGATGGAGGGACCATCTCCTCCCCAGATGACCCAGCAGCTTCCAACCGCGACTGCTTCCAGCGGTGGCTGTGCTGTGGGCACTTGTCTGCTATCAGCTGGACTGAGACAGTCTGGCCATTTCCCACAGAGCCAGAGCAGTGCTAGAGAAAGTGGTGGCATCTGGGGGTAGGGGCAGGTCTAGCTAATTCTGCAGAAAGTGTTTTAGGGGCTGAAGCAGTTTTAAAGTAAAACCACACACACAAAAATAACCACGTCACTCAAATCCCTTGTGAAAACACACTAGAAAGGGATTTTCTCAAAGGGCCTGGTCCTCACCCGGGATTTATCAGGGAGCTCCACTGCAGACACTCTTCAGAGACATTTTCCCTGCCCCCAGAGAGCTGAGCTAATCTATCATACCAACCTCGTATCTAAGCATGGTATGTAGACTAACACCCCCTGCTCCCACCACTCCCTACTCTTCTTCCCCCAGAGACCTTCCAGTGAAAGGGAAAGGAAGATGACAATTTCCACATGGCTCCACCTCTCCTGAGTCAGGGAAAAGGAAGAGGAATGTGGCCTGCAAACTTGTCTAGTGAAAAGCCTTGCAAGACAATAGCCGTCTGGCTGGATGCTGGCCAAACCTATATCAGTGTTTTCCATGAGGTGGGGACAGGCCATAAAGAGGTGAATGCCTCCCTCTCTCATTACCAATCGCAAATCTGGCCCTGTGGGCTCTTTAGATTTATGCTGGCCTGCAGTAAAATCCCCTGTATTTTCACAGGCCCTAGGAAGTGGGCACGATGGAAGGAAGGCAATGTTCAACCATAAAAGCTTCAGGAAAGGAGGATTGCTTAGGACAAAGGCAAGAAAACCATGGCCGCACAGGGGTACAAGCTTGGTGTGGTTTTGGCACCATAATTTGGCTGCCACGCAACACTGCGTTTTTTTAACCGTTCTGTCCAGTGCCCCATCAGAAACTAAACAAATCCCTCTGAAAACAAACTGGCAGGTTGCACGTGCGCCCGGGGGCAGGAGGGCAGAGCGGTGTGCACACAAAGCACACATAAGCCGGGAGGATCAGCTTCCTGCCCAGCGCCATTCACTGGGCTGGAATGCACACAGCCGTCTGTTCCAAGGCAGCGAAAAACACAGCAAAGCTGCTGCCTCCCGGCTGGCTCAGACTCAGCCTGTTCCCTGTGAATGTGAACCAGAAGAGCAATATGAACCCAGGCCACGTGCTGCCCACAGGCTCTACACTTTAATGGCTGCTGCCCCACTCCCCTATGTCTACTACTCAGAACAATAGCTACAGACACCAATTGAGATCTTTTTTTTAATCCAGTTAATGAGCAGCTGTTGGTTTGGTCACCCTTCATCAGCCATGAGGGTCCAGCTCCAGAGACAAGCCCCGCTGGAGTCAGGAGTTCTTCCACTGATTTCGGCAGGGCCAGGGTTTCACTCCCAAACAGGGAGCGATCTAGGACATCAAACACATACTGTAATATCCCGTCCCTTTGCCAAAGTTCTCGTCAGGGGTGCTGCAATCAAACCCTTCATGCAGAAAGATGCATTCAGCATCATTCCATGGTCCTAGCTCCTGATTCTAAAGTCCCACAATAGGCTAGGGCCTAATGAGTTTAGAGACTACCTCTCCCCTGCAAGCCACTGCCTGCCCTGGGGGTGTTGCGGTGGATGGTCCCCCTCCTTTGGGCCCAGGGTCGGCCTGGGGCGGAATCAGGGGATGGGTGTTCTGGGCATAGGGCCCTCAGCTGTGCAATTCCTCATTACCACAGATGAGGATGAGGGCACAATGAAAGGCACTCCTCAGCCAGGCAAGCCTTCCCCCAATAAAGGGAACTGGGGAACAGATGGGGAGGCAGCCTGTTAGTGGGCAGGCTACCGGACTGGGAGTAAGGACAGCTGGGTTCAATTCCTGCCTCTGACCTTGGGCAAATCTTTCCCCTTATGTAAAAATGGAGGTAATGAAACTTCCCCACCTCTGTGCAGGCTGAAGGGCTTTGAGCACAGTTACTGTTTCTCTTGGAACACAATCACTCACAGGGATCTCACCTAGGGGAGGAGCATGCGCTCGGACTCCTAGAGATTCACGCCCTTCCTTTGGCAGACACGAAGCTGCTCTCACTTACGTACGTAGCACTCGACAGTACTGAGAAATAGATGGATGAATGAGAAATGTGAGTTAGACAGACACACACATGGGTCAGGCTAGAACATGGCACAGAAAAAGAGATTAAGGAACTAAAAATCAATGCACAGAAATGAAAGCAAGCAGCCCCATGCCAAGTACTAGCATGGTGCCCTTCACATCTTCAACATACTATATGAATTTTGACCAACTAATTTTCACAATAGCCCCATTAAACAGACTATGAATCACACAGAGAATCACTTGACATGCCAAAGGTCACGTTACAAATAAGTGGCAGAACCAAAAATACCATTGGCATTAGCTATTAGACATGGCTGCCTGTTAGAAAGTCCAGCAAGCGAATCCAATGACTGACTGTGCTTTTCTGTCCATATGCGTGGCTATTAGTATTCTCTCTATTTAAAACAATCACACACCCAGAAATTAACTGCTGAACTGGTATTGGTCAGCAGAGGACGTAGCATGTATTTAAATGCCACAAAACCAACGAGGAGTCCGATGGCACCTTAAAGACTAACAGATTTATTTGGGCATAAGCTTTTTGGGTGGGGAGGGGGAAGAGGGGAAGGTTTACACAAGTCTGCAATAGAGAGCTGGTGACCCCAGGGGTCAGTGGGGAAAGGAACTGTTTTTATGTGTTTTTTTTCTGAAGTTGCTACAGGACCTGGGACACACCCTGATTGAATTGGCCCTGTCCACATTTGTTCTCCACTTGTTAGGTAACTCCCTTCTCTTCCTGTATCAGTATATTTATGCCTGTATCTGTAATTTTCACTCCATGCAACTGAAGAAGTGGTTTTTTTACCCACAAAAGCTTATGCCCAAATAAATTGTCTTTAAAGTGCCACCAGACTCCTTGTTGTTTTTGTGGATACAGACTAATATGGCTACCCCCTGATACTTAAATGCCGCACTTATTGGAGAGAGATTTGTTAGCTTGATGCTACCGGATGGAAGTGCTTTGCTGTCTCTGGCTAGTGCCATACTGTACCTGCAGGGGATACAGCCATCTCTGAAGAGGAAACGTTCAATACTGAAACATACCAAGGATGATCAATTGCCCTGATAGATGGTAATAAAGTGACTGACTCAAAGCATTTGCAGTAGGATGACTTGAGCTGGAAATCATCTCAAAACTGCCGCAAAGGTTTCCCCACTCCCCTCCCTGAGACCCTGCAGGATCATATCTATCCTTCTAGCAAAAAAGAAGGGCCTGGAGCTCCCTTCAGAGCTCATCACAAGGATCACTGCTGAGCAGCACAAAAGGTCTCCCCTCCTCTATATCATGCCCTCAGCTCTGAAGCTGATTCCACAGACCTGCTGGCACCACCAGACTGGGAATAAAACCAGGTCTCGTGGACGGCAGTACAGAGCACTCTGACTAGTGCTGGGTCAGTTACGAAAACAAGGCTGTGACTATCGGTTAGCACTTCAGATTCATTTCAGGCATGCTCATGCCGGTTTGCGGTCCCTCTCTGGGAACATTCAAGCAAACACATTTCCCTACTAAGGATATTGGTGGAGAGCGGTTAAGGGCACAGAAAAATTCGTATACAGTGAGAGGATGAAAGGTCTGAGGCAGCTTACCCAAGAGCAGAGGTGATTGAGTGGGGTCACAGTAAAGGCATACACAAGATTGACAGGCACAGGGAAGGTAGAATTAGTCAGCTTGTCTCAGAAATACAAAATACCCAGAGACATTCAAAGGTAGCAAGTTCAAAACTAGTAAAACTATTCTCTTCTCTTCCTCCTCCCCCCACCCTCTCTGCACAATTAGCCCATGGAACTCATTCCCCAAGATCTATCTGATCGAGCTTTGGGACAGGTATCTAATATATGCCTCCCGCAGGGTTTCTTGCACCTTCCTCTGAAACCGCTGATACTGGCCACTAGCACAGTGATAGGGTCCTGGACTAGATAGACCCTGGGTTTGGTCCAGTATGGAAATTCCTATGTTTACGTGAATGTTGCGGTTACGGGCGTAATAACGAATGTTATATTGGCATGTTCAAGCCTTGATGCTGGAAGTTTTCATGCTCTCATCCAATCAGGGACAATACTATGGAACGCCTCTGGCCAATCATAGCTAAGCAACATAGCATGAATTTCAAGTATTTGCCATCAATCCATGGCATAAAACATTCTAAGGGATTCAGCTAATAATGAGACCATTTGAAGGACTTGCCCCTCTGCTCACAGAGGCTAAGCTCATTGAGTAAACTATTTCCTGGGAATTATTTGCTCAGCTCAAAGGCTGCTGCTATTAAGTCCCTGGCTTGCCCCAAAGTTGTGCTTTAAAAGCTCTACATTCTTCTTGGAAGCAAACATCAGTCTGACCTGTCCCTTCAGGGATTAAAGATTCTGCTTTTCCCAGGCTAGCGTTGATAGCTGATGGGTGTTACTGGGGAGTTCCAGCCCCATTCTCTCAAACTTAACCAAAACTGAAAAAGAGTAGGGGTTTGTGTACACGTACGGTACTACAGCTGCACCGATTTCTCCCATCAGCAACTCGGCATAGTTAACCCGTCTCCCTGAGAGGGGGTAGCTATGTCAGCAGGACACGATCTCCCATCGACACAGCACTGTTTACGTGGGGGATAGGTTGGTATAACTATGTTGTTGAGTGGGGTGGATTTTCACACCCCTGAGCAATGTAGTTATCCCGATATAGGTCTGTAGTGCAGACCTGTTCAGCCCCTCGCAGGTTGAAGCCTCAGGATAATTAAAGCTCCAAGAAGGACTTCTAAATTTTCTCAAAAGTCCCAGGTCAGCTTACTCTATAAACAACCTTTTCTAATGGTAAAGAGGTAAGTCTCTATGCCTCAGTTATGTTACATGTGATCAGCAACTAACTTAATGGCGAGATAAGGAGGGAAGGTTTCTCTGTCTCTGCTGGAGTTCCCCTCTAGCTCTTGCTACAGCTACTCCCGTGTGGCAGTGCTTAAAGTGACCTGAAAACAAGTGTGTGTGTGTGGGGGGGGTCTCATTACCCTTGTGTCTGCCCATCCCCCTATTCAGCAACCACTTTTACCCCCCAATTAGTCCCCATATCTGGCTCCCCACCCACACACCTCATCCTCACCCCCAGAGGCTTGTCACCCTATGTCAGGCTGGGGTGGGGGCTGCACTGGGATCCCCTTTCCCAGGCTGGGTGTTGCAGGGAGGGAGGGAGAGCAGAGATGCCTTGACCTGCTGGGCATTTTCTACTCCCTCTTTGGAGAATGGTGTCAGCTCCCAGGAAAAGAGCTCTGCCTGCGTCCTGCAGCAGCTCTGATTGGCTGCTCTATGCCAGGAGGCAGGCAAGGGGGGAAGGCAGCCAATCAGAGGGTTTCCCCCCCTCAAGCAGTACTAAAAATGTGCTCCCTCAATGACTTGGCTCGCTTCTTAGAAATTGTATTACAGAATGTGCCTCTGGCAACTACAGCAGTCACGTAGGTGGGGGAGTAACACTAGAAAGGGGTTTGTGTGTTTTCAACTTCCTTTAATGACATTTAGCAGCTGGAAACAAGAAAGAGCCAGCAACATGTGAGTAGCAAAAGCTCCACGGACTACAGTTTGAGAACCATTACACTGGAGGTTGGACAAGACATTTCTTCAGCTTCTTGGATGACTCACCTATAAGAAAGGCACTGGGAGCCACCAGCGGAGGCACTTTGGGAGAGACAGAGGGACCCAGTAATTTGATTGCCAGGCATGCCCCGGGCCCAATACGTATTTCCAGGAGTGCAACGCTTCCATTGACTTTAGCGGGATCGTGAAAGCCATGTGGACGGGGTGATCACTTAAAAGTAGATTCTTTTGGAACAAGTTAGAACATTAACAGTTGACCAGATAAAAGTACAACACTCCCTCCCTTCACTACTAAAGGGCTCTTTAAGCTAGCAGGAAATAGCATAACAAGACCCAATGGGTGTAAGATGAAGTCAGACCAATTCAAATTAGAAACAAGGCACACATTTTTAACAGTGGGAGTGATTAACCACTGGAACAAACTACCAAGGGTAGTGGTGGATTCAGCATCTCTTAATGTCTCCAAACCAAGACTGGGGGCCTTTCTGGAAGCTATGCATTAGCCAAACACAAATTACTGGGCTCAAGGCAGGGGTAAATTTCAGGGCCTGTGTTATACAGGAGATGAGATTAGATACTCTAGTGGTTCCTTCAGGCCTCACATTCCTTGAATCTATGAATAGTCAGAGAAAAGTCTCAGAATGGGAGAACCCCACTTTTCCCTTCTCCTGACTCCCTGTCACCAGGGCCGGCTCTAGGATTTTTGCCACCCCAAGCAAAAAAATTATGCCAGTTAGTTGGTTCCCCTGTTGTCAGGTGGGCAGCAGAGACTGAACACATTTTGTGCCTCTGAGTGAAATGTGTTATAACCACCAAAAGCACTTTTCGCTGGTATAAACACTAGAGCTTTTGCTGGTAGCTATCTTGGCGAAAAAGTCAGAGCCCTAACTGACATAGCTCTGCTGGCAAAACATATGTGTCAACCAGTCCTAACAGGAGGTATAGGACTATGTAAGTTGAAGCAAGCCATCTCTACTGAAATTTACACCTCCTTCAGCATCATAGGGTATATGTTATTGCCTTAGACTTTCTCACCCTTTGGTAACTGGGTATAAATATGACCTAGGGGAGTCTGTCATATCACCTCCAAATTTAGCTCTTTGTCTGCCTCCACCAAAAACGTCTCTGTTGATCTATAACGTCACATATGGTTTGGGCCAGAGATCCCCAGACCGTAGCGATTAGCTGAGGCACCAGTGCTAACAGAAAAAAAAAACTGCCCAGTTATATTCAGTCTCCCTTCAGTCTTCAGGACTGTGACTGAACAAACTGCAGTCACAACAACTCCCAAGAGCACCAAACAAGCATTTATGTTTCCACCTCATTCTTGTGGGATGGCTTGCAACCTTTTTGCAGACATCTCATAGCAGGCGTTAGAAACTGTCAGAGCTGCAGATGGAGTTGGAGTAGTAGAAGCTGGCGATTGTTAGAGGCCCTCTCCAGATACAATAGCTCGTATGAGCTTTGATGTTTCGCATCTCTCCAATAGAAAGGCTCGCCTTTGGGGGCACTAGCATGGCTGATTTACAGGGAGGATAGCCTTCTTGACTAAGGGGATTTGTAAACCTGCTAAACTGCTCTGATGTTTTTTTCATGCACAGTTTTTTAAAAGGTAACTGTCAAGATGTCATTCAAGATAGCAAATTGTACAGAACAAGTCTCCAAACCATTCCTGCTCTTGCAATCAAAGCAAGCTTTTCAAAGACCAGAAGTTAGGAAAAGGGAAAAGCTGGGCTCCCTCCATGTCCTCGTAGGCTGTCTTAGCTTATTCAGTCAAACAGACGAAGTTTCACATATGTGCAAGAATGAACTGGACAGGGCTGTGTTCAATGACAGCCATCAGAGCACCACCCAGTGGGGCAGAAATGAAATGCACAATTGACTCAAGTTGAAAACATTTTTTGAAAAACCATCGGTGTATAGCTTCTCGCTCTCTTTTGACCACCAGAGATTACCCTTGCTTACCTTATAACTGTGCTGTGACTTCATCAAAGGTAAAGGGGAACTATGTTGTGGTGATGAGAGCCTGAATTTTTCAAAAACATTTTAGTGACCTGGGAGAATAAAGGTACATTTACACAGGGTGTGTGTGTGTGTCTTAATCTGAAGCTTTTTGATGCATGTCAGGTATCTCGCATGATGCACCTCACAATCAATAGCATGCACACAGCACCTCTGTTCCATTTTCAATTTGCATTGTGTGACTCCATGACACCAGTTTGCTGCAAACTGATGGAGAAGCATTCTTGGGGGTACTCCATGGTCGTCTGCTTTGCTGCTGAGCAGCTGCATCCTGCAAATATTTTCACAGTGATTGTGAGACGCCATGTTGATTCAATTTTTTTTTAAATCCTATGCTTCCACTGTCTCAACACCGTAATTCTTTCTGAGTGGGCTTATGCCAGCATGGACCCAACATTGCTCTGCGCTGCTGTTGTGACATGCACGAATACACCCATGCTGCTTGGTCTGTATGATCTGGGGCATTATAGTGGAGCACAAACTAAATATGAGGCAACAGTGTAACACCGTTGCAAAAAAAGCAAACATCATTTTGGGATGTATTAGCAGGAGTGTTATAAACAAGACATGAGAAGTAATTCTTTAGCTGTACTCCACGCTGATTAGGCCTTAACTGGACGGGGCCAGCTCCAGGCACCAGCTCAGCAAGGAGCTACTTGGGGCGGCCAATGGGAAGGGGCGGCATGTCTGGGTTTTTGGCGATGGGTCCTTCACTCCCTCTTGGAGCGAAGGACCAGCCGCTGAATTGCCGCCGAAGACTGAAGCAGCGGCAGTAGAGCTGCAAGGAGTAATGGTCTCAAGTTGCAGTGGGGGAGGTTTAGGTTGGATATTAGGGAAATCTTTTTCACTAGGAGGGTGGTGAAGCACTGGAATGGGTTACCTAGGGAGGTGGTGGAATCTCCTTCCTTAGAGGTTTTTAAGGTCAGGCTGGACAAAGCCCTGGCTGGGATGATTTAGTTGGGAATTGGTCCTGCTTTGAGCAGGGGGTTGGACTAATGACCTCCTGAGGTCCCTTCCAACCCTGATATTCAATGATTCTATGAATAATCCCCTTTAGGCTCTCCTGACTCTGGATGACACTATGGTGAGGCAGGTGACTAGGAGGCCAGAGAATGATCTTATTGATAAAGGTGAAGAGTAGCCCAGTGAGATAAGTTATTCATGAGGATGGTCCCCCAGAAATGCAGCAGGATGGAAGGGGCTTGCAAGCTATAGCCAGGAGGTAAAGAGGCATGTTGCTATTCTCTGTAATGTCCAACAAAATCAAGTGATTTCTCAGTCTTAACTTCTACAGTATCCCCCCTGCAGACATGCACAGACAAATATATAGGGTCTTGTAGTGATTGTGACCTACGACGTGTGTTACAGGGTATTTGTACCTCAGCAGAGAGCAGTACTGTCTGTTCCTCAATGGGACATGCAGTGTACATTTATACTAGGCCTGTCAAGCGATTAAAAAAATTAATCGTGATTAATCACACTGTTAAACAATAATAGAATAGCATTTATTTAAATATTTTTGGATGTTTTCTACATTTTCAAATATATTGATTTCAATTACAACACAGAATATGAAGTGTACAATGCTCACTTTAGTTTTTATAACAAATATTTGCACTGTAAAAAAGAATTAGTATTTTTCAATTCACCTAATAAAGAGATTGCACTACAGTACTTGTATCATGAAAGTTGAACTTACAAATGTAGATTTATGTTAATAAAAATAACTGCACTCAAAATAAAACAATGTAAAACTTTAGAGTTTACGAGGCCAATCAGTCCTACTTCTTGTTCAGCCAATAGCTAAGACAAACAAGTTTGTTTACATTTGCAGGAGATAATGCTGCCTGCTTCTTGTTTACATCACCTGAAAGTGAGAACAGATGAGCGCATGGCACTATTGTAGTGCCAGATGCACTTTATGTGCCAGATGCACTTAAAATTCATATGTCCCTTCATGTTTCAACCACCATTCCAGAGACACACATCCATGGTGATGACAGGTTCTGCTCAATAACAATCCAAAGCAGTGCAGACCAACGCATGTTCATTTTCATCATCTGAGTCAGATGCCACCAGCAGAAGGTTGATTTTCTTTTTTGGTGGTTTGGGTTCTGCAGTTTCCGCATCAGAGTGTTGCCCTTTTAAGACTTCTGAAAACATGCGCCACACCTCGTTCCTCTGATTTTGGAAGGCACTTTAGATTCTTAAACCTTGGGTCAAGTGCTGTAGCTAGCTTTAAAATCTCACATTGGTACCTTCTTTGCGTTTTGTCAAATCTGCAGTGAAAATGTTCTTAAAATGAACATGTGCTGGGTCATCATCTGAGACTGCTATAATGTGAAATATATGGCAGAATGTGGGTAAAACAGAGCAGGAGACATACAATTCTCCGAGGAGTTCAGTCACAAATTTAACTAACGCATTATTTCTTTTAACAAGTGTCATCGCCAGGAATCATGTCCTCTGGAATATTTGAAAATGTAGAAAAACATTCAAAAGTATTTAATACATTTCAGTTGGTATTCTATTGTTTAACAGTGCGATTAAAACTGCGATTGATCACAATTAATTTTTTTGAGTTAATCGTGTGAGTTAACTGCGTTTAATTGACAGCCCTAATTTATACCACACTTAAACTATGAACACTAACCACACTTCTTTTCCTGTATCCCCAGTGCAATAAACTGTTGAATTTTGCACAAGGGAATGCTTTCATTTTTCAGATCTGCTGGGCGGGGGAGCAGGTTGGGTAGCGTAGAGATTGCAGCTGTGCCTTGCTCCTGGTTGCCATTTGGAGACAGCAAAAAAAGGGATGGGTGGGTTTGCCAGTTAGGGGAGATGAGAGAATGCTGTACCCCCTGGGTTGAAGTAGTTTCCATTATGTGCAGGGTTTACAGTTTGGCTCACTGGCTCTCAGAAGCCCCACTGTACAACTTGTTCCAGAGAAGGGGAAAGGAAAACAAGCAGATAGGCAAGGGCCCTCTATGCGGTGGTCCTGAAAGCAGGTGAGTGTTGTGGGTTTAGCACATCACAGAGGCCGCTTGCCTGGGCAGAGTCACTGCCGTTTTGGAAACAGGATTGGGAGGACTGAATGGACAATGTTGGCTGAGGTAGGGGCTGGAAACTCAGGAGGACTGGTAGCTCGCATCCACCTACCACGGCTGAGACCATAGTGCACCTGGCCTCAGCCATCACAGGTGGATGTGAGCTACGAACCCGCCTGAAGCTAGGGCCACAGTATTGTACAGTAATCATCAAAATAAATGGTAAGTCTAGGTACATACATACCGATGCATCCAGGAATATGCTTTATCAGTCCCGGCCAGGACTCAGGATCAAGCTGAAGGAGAGCAGGATGGCAGCTAGCTTTCCAGCTGTTCAGCGTCAGGATCCTGTGTCCCCAAAAGATCCTGTCTCTCAGGGAACAGCTCCTCTGAGGCAGCCTCCTGCTCATCTTCCAACAGATCATCCTCAGTGGGGTAGTGGGAGAAGTGTGGGCAGCAGGATCCAAACAGTGCCTGGGACAGGTAGTACTATAATTGTATAGAATCCCATCTGGTTCATCAAACAATGGGCATGTCACATGTCCCCTGCCAGATTGTCTCCTTTTGTCCCTCATTTCAATGTACTTTTTCCTGACCTCCTTGCTCTTTATCTGGCACTGCTCTGTGTTCCTCACAAACATTTGCTTTGTAATATCCACAAGAAGCACTTTATTCCAGAGGCTGGCCACAAGAGCTTCTTGCACCGACACTTCTCCCCAGATAGTGACGAGATCCAGTCTCAGCACAGCGCCAAGTGGCTGTGCAAGGTATGTTGCCTGGCTTCTAGAGTACTACTGTGGTTGTATTACAAAAATAATGCACAGTGATCCATGAGCAAATGGGCAAAATCTGGCCCCCAGCCAGCTTTTATAGGTGGAGGGGTCATCTTGGGAACTTGACACTAAAGCATTGGAGGGCACACCTGTAAATGGACAGGTCAATAATGGTCCAACTGCGAAGTGCTGTGGGATAGCCACTGGAAACATGCAAAGTGCTGTGGGATAGCCACTGGAAACATGCAAGCAGGTGAGAATGAGTTTTATACAAGAAGATACTTTCTGCAAACCAGGTCACAGGAGGTAATTTACATTTATATATGGTTTCTTTCCCCAGAAGAGTATAGGTCCTTTCATCTGGCAGAAATACAGTCCTCTCGCTCAGAGAACGTAGCAGCTGTTTAGCAAACATTGAACACTACAGTTCAGAATAGGAAATGAAGATACTTTCTCCATTTTTATGCACAGGGTGCACATTGTAGTTACTCCACTTGGAATTGGGCCAGGGTACCGTGCCCTTCTCTTGCAAGAGTTGTAGGGGAATTGTTAATAACTTAGTCAGCAATTGTGTCCACACTACTAGACCAGTCTCATTCAATTCGAAGCAAGCCTAGTCCACTTTGCAAGAGGTCACCAAAGTTAGTGATAAATGTGGACTTAATGCACAGTAATGAATTTTTGCCATGTGTACCTGTTTTCAAACTGGATTAACGTGATTTGATCGGGTTTAAAATGCCACATAGTCAAGCCCCAAGTCCCACTAAAAGTCGATGAGACTTAGGGATTTAAATGCTTTTGAAAATGTTGCCTAAGATCTTTTGGACAAGACCACTGACTAGATTATTAACAATTCCCCTGCAAGTCTTGCAAGAGAAGGGCATGGTATCCTGGCCCAATTCCAAGTGACGTAACTACAATGTGCACCCTGTGCGTAAAAATGGAGAATAGTATCAGAGGGGTAGCCGTGTTAGTCTGGATCTGTAAAAGCAGCAAAGAATCCTGTGGCACCTTATAGACTAACAGACGTTTTGCAGCATGAGCTTTCGTGGGTGAATACCCACTTCGTCGGATGCAAATGGAGAATGAACTCTTCATTTCCTGTCCTAAACTGTAGTGTTTAATGTTTGTTAAACAGCTGCTATGTTCTCTCTGAGAGAGAGGATTGTATTTCTATCAGATGAAATAATCTATACTCTTCTGGGGAAAGAAACCATATATACATGTAAAAAGAACAAGGAGTACTTGTGGCACCTTAGAGACTAACAAATGTATTTGGGCATAAGCTTTTGTGGGCTACAGCCCACTTCATCGGATACATGCAGTGGAAAATACAGTAGGAATATATATATATATATATACACACACACACACCATGAAAAAATGGGGGTTGCCATACCAACTCTAACAGGATTAATAGTCCACCTTAATTGATTAATCTTGTTAGAGTTGGTTTGGCAACCCCCATTTTCTCGTGTGTGTGTGTGTGTGTGTGTGTGTGTATATATATATATATATATATATATATAATCTTCCTACTGTATTTTCCACTGCATGCATCTGATGAAGTAGGTTTTAGCCCACGAAAGCTTACGCCCAAATACATTTGTTAGTCTCTAAGGTGCCACAAGTACTCATTCTTTTTGCTGATACAGACTAACATGGTTACCCCTCTGAAACATATAAATGTAAGTTACCTCCTGTGACCTGTTTTGCAGAAAGTATCTTCTTGCATTATGCTATTCAAGGAGAGAATGAGTTTTATACATTATTCCCAATGGGATTCACTGTATGTGTCTGTGTGTGGGAAAGTAATGTTAAGGGATCACGGTTAAAGTAATTTTTCTTTTCTCCACTCAAACCAAGAATATTTGGAAGGTGACTTCTATACTGCACTAAACAGAAAACATTCAAAAGGGTCCATTCTAGACAGAGCACAGAGGTTTGAGGTCAGCCCTTAGTTGACGAGGACTCAACTTCCGAGTGATCTGCTCCATCAGTGAATGAGAAACATAAAAGATAAGCGTTTAGTTGCTTCACACTTGTTAGAAGATAACACACCAAGGGCTTGATCCTGTGTAGCACATGCACAGAGTGCTGGGGGTATACGTATAAGGGGAAAATGTGATGTGCAGGACAGGGTATGTCAAGAGTACCCGAAGAGGCATTATCAAGTGCACTGTCCCATGGATGCCAAAGCTGCAGCCCTTACAGCCAAGGAAGAAAGGTCTAGCTAAGCACATTGTGAGTGTGCAGAAAGGTTCAACCTTTTCACCCCCATCCTCTGACATCCATCCACCCAAACAGTGGGTCTTTTTCCTTTAACCATGTTTTGATTAAGATGACGTTGATAACGGACTCCCCCCACTTGGTCCACAGGACTGCGCCCAGCACTTAGCCACACCCTTTGTGCTGCTGATGAAGCTGACCACCCTTATATTCCAGGCAGTGAACCATGCTAATCTGTTAAACCTCCTGGATTGGCATGGGTCACTCTCAATTTCAGGTGACGCCTGTTTGGATCCTGAGCATCCACTTCATACTCCTGGATTGGAGGAGCTAGAGTAGTGGGTCTCAAACTTTTTTACTGGCGACTCCTTTCACATTGCTAGCAGGGCCGGCTCTAGGTTTTTTGCTGCCCCAAGCAAAAAAAAAAATTTTGGCTGCCCCCTACCCCAGCCCTGGGCTCCCCCCTGCACACCCCTGGTGCCCCAGCTCTGGGCTTCCCCCTTCCTCCCCACCATTGCCCCCCCCCACACCTACTGCCGCCCCAGCCCTGGGCTCTCCCTCCCACCACCTGCACCCTCCTTCCGCTGCAGCCCTGGGTCACTGGTAGCTCGCTCCCAGGGCGGGTCATTCAGCAGAAGTTTTGGATGGGCACAGAACACAGACAGGATTGGTTCCCATATGGTTACAGAACTGCAGTAAAGTGGAACAATTTTCAGCTTGTGTGATTGGAAGATATCTGGATGCATATTATAAGGAAAAGTTGAGGTGCCTTTATTATTCTTTTGTTCCACTCTTTCTTTCTATGGGGAATTTGCCAATGCAATATCACTGTCTTCCTTTTAAAGAAACAAACAAAAAAGGCAATGGCTGTTGAAAATAGCAATTCCAGTCCCAATAACCACTGGGAAGCATTTCTTGCTCAATTTTATCCTACTTTTTCCTACAGCAAGTTACAGTGGATCAGTATATTTGATTTGGGAGAAATGAAGTACCAGCTGCCCAAACTGAGCTTGAGCACTCCTGAATTTTGAGGTGTTCAAATCTGGAAGGCAGGTGCTGGGGGTGGGCACTGTGGCTCTGCGGGGGAGCGCGGCAGCATGTATGCAGCAGCGTGTCTGGCGCTGCTCGGAGCCAGACACGCTGGTCTGAGTGGCACGGTAAGGGGGCTGGGGGGGTTGGAGAAGGGGTAGGGAGATCCAGGGGGGGCAGTCAAGGGACAGGGAGGGGTTGGATGGGGTGGAGGTTCAGAGGGGCAGTCAGGGGACAGGCAGCGGCTGGATAGGCATGGGAGTCCCAGGGGTTTGTCAGGGGACACGTAGGGGGTGAGGTCCTAGGGGGGAAGTCTCAGGATGGGGCAGTCGGGGACAAGGAGAAGGGAGGCTTAGATAGGGGGTGGGGTCCTGGGGGGCAGTTAGGGGCAGGGGTCACAGGAGGGGGTGATCAGGGAGCAGGGGGGGTTGGAGTTTCTGTGGGGGGCAGTCAGAGGGAGTGGATGGTGACAGGGTGGGGCTTCCCTCCCTCCCCGTGGTGTGTCCTATTTTTTGAATGTTAAAATATGGTATCCCTACCCTACACAGTGCAGGTCTCCACTCACAGCAGGCTGCAGCATGAGGTCTCAGCTACCTCACTTCCTCCAACTTCCTTTCCTGTTGGTAGTGGCCAAGGGAATGCTGGGAAATGTAGTTCTTTCCCTGATCCAGGGCTGGCGCTATAGGCAGGGAGCTAACCAAGGAACTACAGCTCCCAGGGCCCCCTGTGGGTTCTCAGCTCCCATGCTGGATCTCTGCCGCCCCTGCAAATGGGCTGCCCCAAGCACGTGCTTGCTTTGCTGGTGCCTAGAGCCGCCCCTGATCGCAAGCCTCCATGTGCAACCCCCCCCAATAAATTAAACACACAGTTTAATATATTTAACACCATTATAAATGCTGGAGGCAAGTGGGATTTGGGGTGGAGGTTGACAGCTCGCAACCCCCCGTGTAATGACCTTGCAACCCCCTGAGTGGTCCCGACCCCCACTTTGAGAACCCCTGAGCTAGAGTCAAGGGGGAAGCTCTCCCGGCTGCACCTCTAGTCACCTCATAGGACGGGAGGACTAAGCAGAGAGAGAGATGCTGCCAAGAGCATAGCCTTGCCACCGGAGCTAATTAGAGAGACACTGGACAGCTTGATGTAGGGCAGTGGTTTTCAAACTTTTTTTCTGGCGATCCATTTGAAGAAAATTGTTGACAATGGAGCTGGGGATGAGGGGTTCAGGGTGTGGGAGGGGGCTCTGGGCTAGGGCAGGGGGTTGGGGTGTGGGAGGGGGGGTCAGGGCTGGGGTTGCAGGCTCTAGGGTGAGGCCGAGGATGAGAGGTTTGAGGTGCAGGAAGGGGCTCTGGGTCGGGGGGGGGGGCGGCTCCAGGCTGGTGCAGGGGATTGGGGCACAGGCTTACCTCAGGTGGCTCCCGGTCAGTGGTGCAGCAAGTGTGCTGAGGCAGGCTTCCTGTCCTGGCACCGCGGACAGTGCTATACCCCAGCCAATGGGAGTTTGGAGCTGGTACTCGGGGTGGGGGCAGCGCATGGAGCCCCCTGGTCCCTCCACCTAGGAGCCAGACTTGCTGCTGGCTGCTTCCAGGGCCCAGTACAGTGTCAGAACAGGTAGGGACTAGTCTGCCTTAGCCGGGTAGCACAGCTGACGGGACTTTTAACGGCCCGGTCAGCCACTGTGACCCAGTGCCTTACATTCCACAACTTAGTAATGGGTCGCAACCCAGAGTTTGAAAACCACTGATGTAGGGTACGGTTCTACCCATATCTCTACAAGCAGAGGCAAGGTGGGGACTATACAATAGGCCGAAGAAAGTGAAAAGGAAACAAGGAAGACAGAGAACGAGGGGAATGGAGAAAACTGGAGGTCAGGAGATAGAGCTAATTGCAGTTTGAGAAGTTTGCATGGTTGACAAAAAGGACATCCCCTCACTGTTGGTAATCACAATAATTCCCATTATCATTCAATTGAAACTCAAATGTGAATGAGCAACAACATAATTTACTTGATTTTGAGAGAGCATGTAACTTTGTGTGGACTATCTAAATTTGTTACAATATTTCCAACATGCCTGTAGGGTATCTCTCTGCTTTTCTTTTGGTTTCAACTTTAGAACTCAAAAATGCAGTAACTTTGTTGGAGGAAAAAATAATTTACATTTTTTGGAAATTCAAGCCACACTGTCTCCCTTCAGTATCCTCCTGGGGATGCAGTTTCATATGAATGCATGAAAACCCATCTTAATTGATTCTACTCTATCAGCTTGGTGACTATGCTCTTGTTTTGATGTCAGACTGAACACTAATTTCCTACTTTATTTTACTTGTGTGACTCATCAGGTAGAAGTTGAGATTTTATAAAAATCCAAAGCAAAGAATCTTGTGGGAGAAGGTGGTAAATGTTGTAACAATAATGTGATACAGGTCTATCAGCTACATGTATGCATGGAGCCTTAACTAGTCATCATATAAATGAATACAAAGGAGGTGAAAGGTTACATTTTTACTCTGTAAGCAAGCTCCAGCCATTCAAATTCCAATACACCATCTCGTTTTTAAAAATATGATTTCCTACTTAGATTTATTTTTCCTTTAATAACAGACAGTTTAGCATCTCATATTTTGCATTCTACACTCTTATACACACTGTCCTTGTATTAGCATTAAAACACAAAAGACATAGCAAGACCTCCAAACACAAATAAATACCAAAAAACACAGTATACAACAAACTGAAGTACAACATATAATAATGCTATTGGAAAATTAAGACATGTTGCTTCATTATTATTATTAACAACAACATGGTTATTGCTGAGCAATAAATTATACATTTTTAAAGTCTGTCCCCGCCCCCCCCCCTTAAAAAATAAAAAGGACGAATACCACTGGTTACCAGATCACTTGCACTGTATCCTTACAGCTATTGATAATTAAGACAGGCAGAATATACACAATCAAATGAGGTTGGCCTTCTTTGGTCTTTGTTTTTGGATCGTAAAACTGAACATAACAGGTGTACCATTCACTGAAGAGTATGAGATAAAATGTAAGTTACACAAGTTTTATAAACATTAATTTGTACACTATTCTTGATTACGCACGTATTTTCCACAGATATTTCTTAAGAGAATTTCTTGGAAATGTCAGCTTTTAGCTTTTCCAATGTGTATGTTGTTTCATGTGTTTTAAAGGTTATCCTACTTGTCTGAGAAGAATGGACCTACTTACAGCCCATTGTTTCTGAATGGGATATTAACATCCCCTAGTCACCACTAAATTATTGGAGTTTTATATCTCATAAGAAATCCTGAATTTTCCCACTTTATTCCCCTATAAAACTGAAAAGTTATATAACCCCTAACACAACAGCTACAAGGAAAATAAATGTGTGGATCGTATGGTGCATCAGCAATGATGGAAGCCTGAACTTTTCCATTCCACAAGTGCAGATTATACAACTCACTGCCAGTGAGACAGGTCATAGTTGGAAAATGTGTCCTTTCAAAAATGAGCTACAACTGAATTTAAAGCTCAGAACACTCTATGCAGGAGAATGACCTTTACGTATGGCAATGCTGGTTTATCTCAGTAACCCTTAGACAGAGTCAAATTCTCTCACTACGCATCCCACTGCTAGCAATGGTGCGAGTGGACACTGGCATTGCTAAGAAGTTAAAAAGTCCTGGTGGAACTGGCAACCAAATTAACAGTTTAGTTCCAAAGGACCAAAAGGTAAAAAAAACACCACGAACAACAAACCCTTGCTTAAGTGGGTTGATGAACCAAAACCACAGAGTTGGGATCCAGATCTGAATTTACATAAATCCTGGGATACTGGATCAGGCGTATCTCTGTGACATTTAGATGTTATTTAAACCCTAAGGAACTAATCCTAACTTGGAGAAAAATGTGGCCTAATATAGACACTAAGATCATGAAATGGAAGACAAAAGCTACAGTCTTGCCAATAAATTAGAAGAGAAATAGGATTAAACAGATCCCTTGTGTGCTGTCTCTCTCAACTCTTCCAGAATTTAAGGGATGCCTCTGAATTTGCACCTAAAATTTCTTCTTGACCTTCCCCCATTTGGCACTGTCTTGAAGACTCAGATTAAAAGGCAGGAAGTACAGTTAAACCCTCAATGTTGTTGCTCAGCTAAACTGATTAAGAAAGGGTCACAGTAAAGGTTGACAGAACCAAAATAAATCCTCAAACTGTTTTCGGTCTCCCTGCCTACTTGAGCCCTTAAAATCTATCCCCCCAAAAATGAGGGCACCATAAAAAGAACAACTGAAAAGGACTGTGTTGGTGACATGTGGGCTGTCACATGCATGCCCCCAAATCATGACAGCTCGGATGTTTAATTCTAGCCCTTACAGTCTTGACTGTGGGTCTTTAAAATATGTCACTTCATTTGTTTCAGTTCCTTTAAGGGATAAGCACATGAAAAGGTGAGGTCCACTGGTCTGAACATAGTACTAGGAGACAGGAACCTCTAATCTAACCTTGGCTCCAACACAGGCTCCTTTTGTGGCTCTGGGCAAAGTCATTTAACCTCTCTACCTCAGTTTTCCTGTCTATAAATTGTGAATGCTTCTTGTGAGGATTAGTTCTTGTTTGTAAAATGCTTTGTAAATGAAAAGCACTATGTATTATACAGTAAGCACTAACAATCACTATCAAATAGACCAAAGTCCAGGGTAGACTTTTTTTTTTTTTTGAAGTTACCGTGATTTCTAGGTCAACAGAAGTTGAGAGGTATTGATTGAAGTAAACAACAGGAATCCCAGGAAGAGGTGGGCAGAGGACTAGCTGTTTTTCCATTTTCTTACCTTTCCGAATAAAAAAACCCCCAATAATCTTTCGCCCCACCTCTTCATTCTGAGCTGCCCAGCACCAACTTTTTTTTTTTTTTAAACCCTGAATCTCCTGATTAGCTGAGTGAAAGGAAGGATGTGTGAACTAGACACCACTCCATGGAGCATCCATATAAAGTTTTCAGAAGGATCCAGCAAGCTACCCACTTCCCACGAGACAAAGCAGATTTTGTGTGCAGTGTGCTGAGTCTTCATACCTGGAATGTGGGAATCCAGGGCTTGCGGCTACCCATGAGTCTCCCTTAACAGCAGCAAAAAATATTCCCATCAGTCAACGAAGACTGATTTGGGGGCTGGGGTTATTTTGACAACTTCTATATGGTCAAACAATTCTTTGCCTGATGACAAACCTGGAATATATATATAACATTGTAACAGTGAAAACTAAGGTACTAGGTTTGTAACTAAAATTCATTCGCTAAGATTATTTTTCTCCCTCCACCTATTAATATATTTGCATAGTTAAACATCAAGGCATCAAGACTGCAGTAACATTTGATATAGTCAGGAGGTGCAGAATACTTCTCTACCATTGCCTACAGGCTTTTCTGTCTTGCACCACAGAGCACCAATGTTATTAGAAACTGCATTGTTGGTGAAATGCCTGTTCAGCATGATGGACTACAGTTAACAAATAGGTGGGTTTTAAACTCAGTCGCAACATGCCATAATCAGGGCAAGTTGGTAGCAACTTGAGCAGTACAATCGTACCCTAACATTCATGGGTTCAGTACTTTAAAACTACAACTAACACAGTTCTCCATTACCTTGCATTTGAGAGATTCATCAGGCACATTTCATATCTTCAACTTTCCTTTTCCAAATAGGAAAACCAATTTGGAAGAGGAATTAAACTGCATTTTATCTTTATTTTTTTAAGATAACTAGCATGTTACCCATTACATTTCATTATCACTGAAGTTGAGCTACCCTTTTCTGTTTTCCTATTGCACATTCTCTTTGAGAAGAACAAATTTACAGTAAAAGGCTGAAATCAACATTGCATATAAAAAGTCAGCAGTTGACTTAAGTTGTGAAGGCGTACATGTAGACAATAGCTAAACAAGATCCCTTTAAGATCAACAGAGAAGTAATGCAAATGCGGTCATGTATAAGGATCACAGATTGGTCTTTAAACGCTGAAATAGTTTCATCCTGTTTGGAATTTGAGACTTTTTTTTTGTAAATAACAAATGCATACGTACTGTATGCATAGCATACAAACAAAACTTCTGGTAGATTTCATTCTTTTTGTGAGATGTTCCAGCGGAAGTGGGAGATGCATATACATACAGTTAGAAGGTCACTACTGTGGAACAATCAGCAAAAGCATCTGGCTGTGCACTGCTAATGAATACTAAACAGCAATGACAAGATTCCATTATGAAGAAATTCTGTTTATGGTCATGATTAGCACTGTAACTCAAATACCATGGGCCCTCCATTGCATTCATGCAACTCTACTGAGGTTCATGGGGCTTCAAGGGTGCAATCTGAGGGCAGAATATAGCCCTGTGAGTCATTTTTATAGATAGTCCCCAGAAAACTTCTGAAATATGTGGAGGAAAAAAACCTGAATGTTCAGGGGGAAAATAAATGTTTAATAATCTTACTGGACCCAAAAGGCAGTAAAGCACAAGGAATCTTTACCCTAAATTTGGATGACATTTCATGACCTTATTTCTCTGATACATACTTTCATTGCTGGGAAGCTGAGGGAATCCACTTACATATACAGCAAAAATCTCACAGTCCAGGGATATCTGGCAATTTCTGCAGATATGGGGATATTATAATTGATGTACTCCACAGCAGGATATAGTTACATTTTGCATAAGATTGTTGGATTCTGCAGAATTAAGGGGAGCAAACTGGAAATTCTGTGGCAGCTTCACATTTTTAAAAATGAAAATACAGCTTCCATGTTGATTCTCTTGATATTAAAATCAATGTATATGCCAAAAGATTTTTGTATTGGCAATATATTACTGCATGACAGAAGCTGTTAGAATGAAGCTGGAGGTTTTGGCAGCTGGGACTTCTGGCATCTGAGTAAGCATGGAATGAAGTTTGGAGAACTATGGATTAAATATATTAGCTGGTGTTTCTGGTAAAATAACCAGCAAACAATTATTGTTGACATTTAAATTTTCATCAAGAGGTTTCAGAGTTAACATCACACTGAGATGAATTGGTGATTCAGACATCCTAGAACTATTATTAAGCTGTATGCAGACTCAAGAAGATTACATTATACATTTACACTTGTTCCTGTTTCATTTTTTATTTAAGAGCTTGAGTTCAGGAGCATAATTCTGCTGCAAGACTTGTAGCCTGCATCTACAAAATTGCAAAACACAATTAAATTGATTATTATACAACTCTCACCTAAATCAGTCCCAGATTCAAACAGGATAGAAACTGTTCTTATGTGACCATACATTTTCATTTAAATTTCACAATACATATATTAGCAATGGGAGCAGAGCCCTTTGGACATTTCCACTTGGGAATCCTGTTTTCAGTAAAATTCTGTGATGCACATACACAAAAGCTCAGCTGCCTACATTCATGACTATTAGAATGGTATGCAAGTTGAGTGAACCTTTGCTCTAAAGCATAAGTGATGGGTTTACTTAGGCTGCCTGCATAAAACTGCAAGTGCCATATAGACCTTTGCAGGAAGTCCTCCTTCTGTGCCAGAAGTGAAACATTAGCACAATAGCTTGCACCTGTTGTCACCTATGTACCATAAAAGGAATATAGTACCTAGACAGTGGAAGGCAAGAACAGGAAGACTGATTGCTATGGAATGTTTTGGATGCCAAGAAGCAGGCAGTATTCTAGCAGGTGCCTCGAAAACCCATGAAGACCACTTAGCATGCACTGTATATTTGTAACAGGAAAGTACTTCTTGCAGGCACAGTTTGTGAAGGCACAGCCATAAAAGACAATGGCAACAGAGACAAGCTGAACTACAAAGGCATGAATTCAACTGAGCCCAAGGTAAATATTGTGGCTACGCCCCCAAAAGTGGAAAACTGAATGGGTACAAGCCTGACAGTCAAGACGACCAGCACAATTCCCTCTCATGTGCACAAAGGTGTACTAATTAGCTTCTCTCTTTAGTTCTAAGCAGCACTCAGATTTTGAAGCAGCACCCAGATGGCTGGTATATAGTTAAGTTATGCCATTGGACTTTCTACTTCCAGACTAACAAGCAGAAGTAGACAAACACAGTGGGTTGCAATCAGCATGTTTCAGGGCTAGGAAATGCTTGCTGCTGAAGTTCAGGCAGCTATAACAAAAACCCGTGCATTTCCCAGTTAGGATGCTTGTCAGTCTGCCATGAACAGACACCAATGAGCGTATACATTAATATCCACTCAAAATTCTCAGATTAGTCAATTTAAAGTGCTGCCACCTTCCATACACCGGATTGGGAGGAAGCATGACATCTTCCTTCATGTTAGCCTAGGGGCACTGTCAAAGTCCAAGCTCCATAGGAGCAGTGTGCATACAAATTCGGCACCTGAACATGATGGATTCCACAGATGCTCTCACAGCCAAACCTGGACTTTGGCTTCTATCCTGCATGTTGCAAATTATCTAAGGGCTCTGAAGACAAGGCTACACATTTTGCCTGAAGTCCAGTTAAAACTACCATTTTGGGTATTATAATTAATCTAAATACCAAGCTATGGTTTATAAGCAGCACGTCACATTTAAGGCACATGTATGCATGCAAGCCACCATCATCTTTCCATTGCTTTCTGATCATATAGCCTTAATAAGATGCAATGATCGCTAGTATAGAATGAATTTAGAGGATCATGACTGGCTGTTTTTCAGCACTAATCCTCTTCCCCCACACTGAAAATATTAGGTGTTGCACATCTATGCTGTCAGCAATATATATAGCTTGATTGGAAAGCATGAGGCAGAACTTTAAAAGCGTACAGGATTCCGTTTAGAACTCCAAAGTTCAACAAATGCCCTATTTTAGGGTGAAAACAATTATAAATCTGATAATGATGCACAGCATCCATGAGTGATTTTTCCTTAATTTTGAAATAGTGTCATTAACTACGACATATATTGTAGGTTTACATTTCTAAAGAGAAATAACATCAATAGTTGAATAATTTCTTTTTTTATCACAAGTGATAACCAGTGTTTGATATCTTCTATTTTTCTTCCAAGAAATATCAGTCTATCAACAGCTTTAAAATAAAATGTTTTCTGTAACAATTATTAATAGAACTTTAAATAAAAATATGATTTTGATTTAGATACTTTCAAGAAGACCTGGATATTTTTCAAGGTCTTCTGACAAAGTAATTATTAAAACAGAGACCAGATGAGGCCTTAAAAAGACAATATACTGTATTTCAGACACGATTGCACTTAGTTTTTCAAAATAATTATATCATAGTTGCAACATTACTTCATCATTTCTTCTTTTACTTAACATGCTGACAGTTTCCAGCTAACCCACATATGAACTTTTTTGTATTCTAGTCTAAATGAAGAAAAGTCAGGTAATTTATTCAGCACATACTTTACATGTCTTTTCACCTCCAATTGACTAGATTAATAAGTTAAATAAAAAAGCCTCTCTGACTGTAATCATTATCCTCATGAGGGATAAATAATTCTTCAGAGTTTAAGTGTTACTAGTTCTATTAGAAAATATACCATGGTATGATTTCTTAATGTGTTGCTACTTTCGCCATTGGACCCTATGAAGTTATGCCTTCAAACTCTTCCTTCTGTTCCACAAGGTGGTCCTTTGTGCTTTAGGACCTCTGATTGAAGACAAACTGATAGAAAACCCCAAATGGAGTTGTCTTCTGTTTAACTGCCTCCCCATTTATATGTCAGGGGTCTGGTAGATCCGAAGTATCCACTATGACTTTAATAAAAATAGTATCATCTTTAATATACGTTCCATTTTCTAGAACTGTTTGAGCCACAAAGACTGGGCAGCCAGATGCAATGTTCATTTCTCCAGTAGGCTTCTTGAAACTACTGCTGTTTGGGTCTGGCTTGAAAGCATCTCCTAAGTGACGTCGAGAAGCTCCCTGATCCATTAGCATCAGAGTCACTTTCTGTTTAAATGGCCAAGGAAGTAAGGCATCATATTCTCCACGCATTATGACGAAAAACAATGACAAGTGCGTCCCTTTTCCCATGCCATCTCCATTAAGGTAAACTCTGGCACACATCTTATAGCCAAAGTATCCAGTATAAAAAGGCTGGCTGTACAAGGACAGAGTCTTCCCCATGACGGCCTCTTGTTTCCGACGTTTATAATCTCGAATTTTCCAAATTAATACTCCATTGTAACTGGCAGTTTCTAACACCTGGAATCGGAGGTCCATGTCAGCCAACCGAATATCATGAACACTCAGCATTTGATCGTGTCTACTTAGCTGTGTCTCTAGTACGGCTAGTAGAAAATGGAGAGGGGGGTTGTGAGAAAAAAAGAATAATTTAACTTTTTAAAAAATATATAGAATTAATAATCAATAGTACAAAATAAATAAATAAATAAATAAATCTCACAATACTATAATAGTATAGAGTAAAATAGTATAAAGTTAAGAACCAACTCACATTTAGCCACATACATTAATTTCCACTGCCAGCAAGCAGTGATATTAATTGGCTCTTTTATAAAGCTGATATTTTACTGTACTATACAGGAAGTTGGGAACTGCACTACACTTGGTAGAAATGTCAAGCACTCAAAACATCCAGCATAAATATTGTTCAAATCACCATGCGATACAGTCATACTTAAAGAACAAAATTTGACATTTCTCTCTAATCAGCTGTTTGCCAAGGGTCTAATAATATTAACTATAGATTTATCATTGTGGAAACCTTTGAAAATGATGGCAGAACTCATGTCATCCCATTTAAATGAAGAAGAACCGTGGGTTGTTTCAGAATCTTCATCTTTGTCTGATCCTTCATTGGGGATCAGCAGCAAATGTATTATGAGTAAAAGCTGAAAATTCAAGCTATGTCCTATTACGGATAAACAGTTTTCTGCACTACATGGTACTAAGTACTCCCATCTCCCCAAGTTTTGTTGTTTGTTCATTTTTTAATGGGTCCTTTCTTCCCCTCTCATGGAAGATAATAGTCATCACTTTATTCCTCTGTATTTTACAGTCTGGCAACAATAACAAAAATAGGCAGTGTGGATTAGTAGAGGTACTTACATGAGGCAGTTTTTTGCTAAAATTATCTTTACATAGTAATTTGTTTTTGAACCAAACAATATTGCCTGAACCCTTAAGAATGGTCTACACTGTACTGCTAACTTGTGGTTTTCATCACCTTGTTCAATGTGTGAGGCAATGACCTTACTATTCAAATAGCTCTCATTGTGTTCTTCACATCAAACATTCCTCTGTACCAGACATAAAAGACCGTAAATCGATATCTGGAAGCATATTTTCAAGTGAATAAAAATAAAAATAACTGATCTGTTCACTGGGACAATATTACTCCGAAAATACTTGCCAATACACTGAAAATATTTTATAAAGAAGCTACTGGAATCTATTAGCTTTCTAAGACCGGCTGAGAAAATATTTGCAATTAACTTTCAGTGTAATCAACACTATGTTCAAGAGAACAAAGTAAGATAGGAATGAAGTCTAAGGTACAACCGGGAAGGGGAATGTCATGCCTTTAACAAAAAGATTACACACCTAATTTCCTTTTCAAGAAACTGAAGGATCAGTGTTACTGATGTTTTCAAAGGAAAATCACAATGGGAGTTACATTCAGAATAGCTCATTTGTCTTTTTTACAGTAGCTGCTGGGTGGTACTTTACTCCATTGTGTTTACACTCACCTGTATTTCGAGCTCCTTGTCCTGCAGTTTTATCAACGCTTTCCAGCTCACTCACTCTATTCTGGAGGGACTCCACACTGCTCTTCATGATGTCTGCCTCCTCCCAATTCTGTCGGAATGGGCGGATCTCTTTGTCCAGTTCTTTCAATTTCTCTGCTTGATTGTCTATCACTCGCTTTATAAAACAGTAAAATTTAGTTAAAAGAAAAGAAAAGAAAACCACCAGGAAAAGCTGGAAATAATGAAGGTTATACAAGAATTGTGTCTGTGAGAAAAACCATTTAAAATAAACTCACATCTCTTAAATGAACCTTAGTGGTAGCATAATCTAAAGGAATAAGGAGGGACTAAAACAGGAACAGTTTTACTACTGGTTCTGCCCCACTGATCTCCTGGGTGGCTTTGGTTATGACACTTAACTTCTCAGTTTCCACGAAGTGTGAAACAGAGATAACTACTTCATAAGGGTGTTGTGACAATGAACGTCTGAACAGCACTTTGAAATACGAAAGTCGTCTGTATGTGCTGCTATTATTAGAGTACTGTCAGGATCTCCAGTAAAAATAAGATTTAAGAACAAGTTAGAAAATTAATATTTTGGCCTTTGATTACAGAAGCTTGTTTCAATATAAGGTCTTATAATAAAGGTTTTACTCATTGTTGAGTTTAATTTGGATGGGATTTTTCAAAAGCATCTAAGTGATTTAAGAGACAGAAGTCAGTAGAACTCATGTTTCTGGTCACTCAAGCACCCTTTGCTCCTAAATTTAAACAGGCCATGCATCCTGAAGGTGCTCCCTGGGTCAGCTTTACGTTTACAGTTATTCATATTTTTAAAAAGCCATGAGGTCTTTGTTCAAGAGAAGTGCAGAAAATCTTCTCATCTCTGAAGCAGGCACACTCATTTCATTTCTCACTACTCTATTTTAATAAAAAAATTAAGCAAGGAAGGAAGAGCACACCCACCAGATTGCTTCAAATCTAATACAAAAAATATGGAACGCTTTATACTGTCACAGCTAATTTAGAACAGCAGGAATTTTAGCCAGAACCATGTATTCAATTATAGAGTTCAAATGATAGTGAAAGTATTTGAAACAAGAAACTGCTTTGGCTACCAGCTACAGTTAAATTCCAGATCTGACTTGATGGTTTCATATAATCTATCAGAGTTTATTAAACAGCTCCAGCAAATTTCAAAATGTTTCACTTCTACATTTTTTTTTTTTTTTGCATTTTAATACAAAAGACAAGTTCAGTTTATTTTGCGTCTGCCTTCTGGGCAGATAATCAAGCATTCAATGTTCTTTGTGGGGATAACCCTGATGTCCCACACTTCATTCACTTCCCCTTTTGGATGTCTATTTTAACCACCTGGTTTCAGTACATACTGGAAATAATAATTAAATGAAGGCTTAAAATTTGACAGGCTGCTGGTAGAATTATTATATTCTAGAGGTGTGTTTTATCTTGCTATATCTAAGAAATACTAAGTTATGTGGTAAGTTTCAAGAATAACCATTATTTTTTTAATTTTTTTTTTACACTAATGCTTCAAAATATGTATGTATGAATCTTGAAATGATGACTATGTGAAGCAAAGCTCTGTACTAAATCAAATGTGTGGATTTGTGCTCCCATCAAATAGATTAATGTCACTGTGCGTAGTGAAGCTAATCACAAACTACGAAGACAAAAAACTTTATTTCACCACAAAAGACCACAGAGGGGAATAAAACAGAGAACAGCCTTGAGCCGTATATGTAAAAGGGAGCACACCATGAGATGACCTAACCCAATTGTATAAGAGCATATCACCAAACTTAGAGCAGGAGTTCACAGATTCAGAATCACACATAAATGTAAAACATACCCATAAATTGACTCTTGACTTGTATTCGTGGAACTAGAGTGAAACTGCAAGCTCACTGGGGCAGCGGCCATCTTTTTGTTATACACCTCTACCTCGATATAACGCTGTCCTCGGGAGCCAAAAAAATCTTACCGCGTTATAGGTGAAACCGTGTTATATTGAACTTGCTTTGATCCGCCGGAGTGTGCAGCCCCACCCCCCCGGAGCACTGCTTTACCACGTTATATCTAAATTCGTGTTATATCGGGTCGCGTTATATCAGGGTTGAGGTGTATGTTGTACAGTGCCTCACACAATGGGGCCCTGATCTCTGACTGGCGCCACCAGACACAATACAAAGAAAAATAATTTTCATGTGAACCAGGAAGTGCCACTATAGGAAAAATGCAGAAAAAGTATAGGCGAGGTTTTTCCTGGGAACGATGGTGCCAATATGGGAGAAAATGATAGGACTGTTGCTTTTTTAGGAACTACTTTTTCTCCACTGAGCCATATTTAATATACTACCCTTGACCACAATGCATCTAGGTTTTACAAAGAGAGTTTTGTTTATTGCCAGAGTGGGTTATATTTTATCCCTCAAAATTGTTCAGGATAATTCCAAATACACAGAAATAGGTCTGTAATCTATTGAAAAGGAGGCTCTAGGATCTTTTTCCTCTTCCCCTGCAGGCAGGCAGAGGATTTTCACACTGGGAATGCTGACAAACAAAACCTGAATTTAATGCAGCAGTGGAGAATTATATTTTCTCTAATTATGTCATTCATCAGCATGCAGATCGTACTCATAAATTTTCAAGCAGATACGAATTTTCTATATATGACTTTCTATTTCAATCACTAACTTCTCCAAATTATCATCACACCCAGCTCTACGCCTGCATTAAGCCATACATGCCTTTTCTGAATACTGAAGTTGATGATCTTTCAGTTTCTGTAGTTAGATACTCATTTGTTATAGATATTTTATCAATTTATAAAAATCTTACACATTATTTCTGGACCAGTCCTGGCATCCTTCAGAACTTAGACCAGGGGCAGGCAAACTTTTTGGCCTGAGGGCCGCATCGGGTTTCGGAAATTGTATGGAGAGCTGGTTAGGGGAGGGGAGCATGGCCTGGGATCCCCTCAATATGTAACCCCCCCACTTCTTGCCTCCTGATGCCCCCCCAGGACCCTTGCCCCATCCAACCAACCCTGTTCCCCAACAGCCCCCTGGGACCCTTACCCCATCAACCCCCACACCCGCTCCCTGTCCCCTGACCGCCCCCAGAACCCCTTCCCCTGACTGTCCCCCACCACCCCATCCAATCCCCCTCTCATTCCTGATGGCCCCCCCAGGACCCCTGCCCCATCCAACCATCCCTTCATCCACGGATGAAGATATCTGTGGATATAAAGCAGATATCCACAGACTTCCAGGGCTCTAGTTATCTTAAAAGAAAATTGTGAAGTGGTGGTGTGACATTAATGCCGCTATTTCCCCTATTCTCTGTGCTGAGGTGATGGCTACTAGGAACGCTGTCTTCACTGATAGATGCGTAAGAGAACAAGTGACCACAGGTTCAAAGGGTTGTCTAGTTAGGCTCTTTAGAATTCGATTTAGGTCCCATGTGGGGTGCCTGGTGTATGGGAATAGGTTTCCTATGCCATTGAGAAATCGGTCACTGGATGGGCAAAAATCAAGTATCCATCTATTTGTTGGTGGCAGGCCGTTATGGCTGCCAGATGTGCCTTGAGGTAGCTTAGAGACAGTAGGCCTCTAGAGGAGGGGGCTATGTAGTCCAACACAAAGGGGAGGGAGGAAGACACTAGGATGATTTGTTTGGAATTACATCAAACCTGGAATTTTTTTCCATTTTTGTAAGTAAGTGTGGCAGATAGCTGACTTTCTACTGTGTAAACACTTCTTTCACCTTTTCAGAGCAGCAATTCTGTGTGTCAGAACCATGAAGGAGCTGAGATTTGAGCCGCAGGATCTGTAGGTTGGGATGGAGGATTTGTCCATCGTTCTGTGAAAGGAGGTGAGGAGTGGGCTGAAGAGGGATTGGTGAACACAGTGTTAGCTGTGCCAGGTATTGGTACCATGTCTGTCTCAGCCAGGTGGAAGTGTATAACTTTTGCTTTTTCTCTCTTCATTTTTTAAACAAGATTTTCAGCATCAGAGGAAATGGAGGAAAGGTGTATAGAAGGTCTCTCCCATGGGAAAAGAAGAGCGTCTCCCTAATGAGTGTTTCCCAAGACTGGCCTTGGAGCAATATAGTGGGCATTTCCTGTTCAGGTAAGTGGCAATCAAGTCTATTGTTTGCATTCCCCCGTGATAAAATATGCAGTGGAGTACTGTTGGGTTTATTTCCCACTCGTGGTCATGTGAGAACTTGCAGCTGAGGCTATCTGAGGTTATAGTCTGTACTCTGACAGGTAAGTGGCTGATATGAAAACATTGTGATGAACGCACCAATTCTATAGCTTTAGTGCTTCCGTGCACGTGGAGGATGATCTAGTGCCCACTTGTCGATTTATATAAAACATGCACACTATGTTGTCTGTCATGATTTTCATGCAAGTGTCCTTTATTAGGGGAAGAAAGTGTGCACAAGCATTTCTGACTGCTCTTAGTTCTAAAAGGTTGATAGGGAGAGTCAATTCAATAGGGGATCATTTGCCCTGAACCTTGTGGTTGTTCAAATAGGCTCCCCAATCTATTAGGGATGTGTCCATTGTCAAAAGCAATGTTTGGAGGGGGTAGGGGTGGGGGGGGAGGGCTGTGCGAATAAGATCCCTGCAAAGACATTTGTTGAGTCTTTCCATCATTCCAGTGAGTATTTGACCCTGCAGGGCATCGACAGTGGTTTGTCTAGTCCAGGGGTCAGCAACCTTTCAGAAGTGGTGTTCTGAGTCTTCATTTATTCACTGTAATTTAAGGTTTTGTGTGTCAGTAATACATTTTAACGTTTTTAGAAGGTCTCTTTTGATAAGTCTATAATATATAACTAAACTATTGTTGTATGTAAAGTAAATAAGGTTTTTAAAATGTTTAAGAAGCTTCATTTAAAATTAAATTAAAATGCAGAGCCCCCCGGATCAGTGGCCAGGACCCGGGCAGTGTGAGTGCCACTGAAAATCAGCTCATGTGCCGCCTTTGGCACGCGTACCATAGGTTGCCTACCCCTGGTCTAGTCTGTCTCTGTTTGGTGTGTAGGCAGACCTCAGCCATGCCTGTAGACACCTCACGTATAGTCTTGTGTGAGATTATATGAACGTGCGTGTCACCATGTGCCCGAGAAGCTGGAGGCAATGTCTGGCTGGCATTTGTGGGCTGGCTTGAACTGTCTCTATGAGAATGGCCAGGGTGTGAAATCTGTGTTGTGGGAGGAATGCTCTTGCTTGTAGTGCATTGAGATTGGTCCCTATAAACGCCACCCGCTGTACTGAAGTCAAGATCAATCTTTGGGATTAATTTGCAAACTCAATTGTATGAACATATCCATGGTCCTATAGGTGGCCCATAGGGTGTTGAAGGAGCAGTCTCTGAGGAGACAGTTGTCCAAGTAAGGGTAAATCATGATCCCCACGGTGCATAGATGAGCTGCTACTAGAGAAAGGACCTTGGAGAATACTCTGGGTGCGGATGAGAGGCCGAAGGGAAGTACTCTGTACTGGTAATGGTCCTGACCAAGGGTAAACCTGAGGAATCATCTGTGGGTGGCTGGATCGATATATAGAAGTAGGCACCCTGGAGGTCAAGAACCAATCTCCCTGCTCTAGAGATGGAATAATTGCTGCTAGTGTGACCATCTTGAATTTTTGAGCCTTCAGGTAACTAGTTTAGTGTTCTTGATCTAGTATGGCTCTCCAACCTCCTTTTCTCTTGGGAATCAGGAAATACTGGAAATAAAATCCTTTGCCTCTGAAGTGTACAGGAATGGGTTCCATGGCTCCTAAGCATAGTAGATGATCTATTTCCCCTCTTTACAGTCTGGTGACGTGGATAGAGTAACCTTGGAAATGATCTCCAAGACCCATCTGTTGGAAGTTAAGTATTCCCAGTGTTGGAGGAAAAGATCGAGGTGACATCCAAAGAGATGTGAAAAGTTTGTAGGTTGCAGCTGATGTTGTGGGGAATGGTCTCTTGGGGCCTCAACCAAGGCATTCAAACTGGTGTTTTGAGGTCTAGGGCTGAGATTGTAAGGACTGAGTGGCGATGGTTTATGCCTTTGAATCCTAGGCTTCTTTTTCTATGGCTCATAATAACGCTGTGATGGCAGGTATTGGGGTGGTTGGGATCTATGGGATGACGGAGGACTGAATTTCCATTTCTGTCTTGGTGTGTAGATCCCTAGTGAGTGCAGTGTGGCCTAGAGTCCTTAAGAGTATGGAGCAAGGCATCAGTCTTGTCTTTAAAAAGTTTGGAGCCCACAAAAGGGAGGTCATCGACTGTGGTTTGTACCTCTTTCGGCAGTCCTGAGAAGTGTAACCACAATGCCCATCGCATCACCGCCACTGTCGATACCAAGCGGGATGCTGTTTTCGCAGCATCTGGTGTGGTCTGGTGCACTGTTCTTCCTAACTGACCCTCGTGTATGATTGCTTGAAACTGTTCCCATTGCACTTCTAGCAAATGGTCAATAAATGTATTAAGTTTAGCATAGTTCATGTGGTCGTACTTCCCCATTAAGGCTTGATAATTTGCAATCCTGAATTGCAAAGTTGTTGAGGAGTATGCCTTCCTACCAAATAAATCAACTCTTTTCCAGTCTCTGTCATAATGCGTGGATTTAGTATGATGCTGTTGGCCATGGGAATTCACAATATCCACAACGATGGAGTTAGGTGGAGAGTGTGAAAAAAGGAATTCTGCATCCTTGGAGGACACACTGCACTTTTTATTGGCCCTTTTACATGTTGGTGCGATAGAGGCTGGCATTTGGCCAATGACCGTAGCAAGAGCTAGAAGTGCCTCATTGACTGGAGGATGAGTCTTGAGGAGGAAAATGAGGTGCGCAGTATACCCACTACAAGTTAGTGGATATCTTTCACTTCCACCAGCGGAATCTGTAGTGTGTCTGCCACACTTTTTGTGAGATCCTGAAATAGTTTAAAATCATCCACCATGGATGGTGGAGGAAGCATCACCACCTCGTTCGGGGAGAAGGAGGAGATATTCATTGGTGGTGTAACTTCCACCTCTAAGTCTGACCTCTTGTTCTTCAAAAGTTTCCTGAGGTTCTGGGGCTCTAGATACAGAAGCAGAAGGAGACAGTCTTATCGATTCTTGGGGTGATGGAAAGGGCAAGGGTGGTGGTACCCATGGGCGGCCATTCCAAGAGGATTGAGGCTCGGAACAAGAGTGTAATGGGGAGTGCCCTGGTTGATGCAGAGATGGGCCATGGTGTGAGGGCTATGAGAGGATACCATTCTGGTCACTATCTGAGACCTCACTGTAGAGCGGTGGAGAAGACAAGGAGACTGGAAGTGAATGCCCCAGCACTGGTGGTGATTCCAGGGATCAAGAAGGGCTCGGTACCGGGGCCCTGGTACCAAGCAGCAGGGACTCTGGAGTCTCAGCCACCATGACATCACTAGAAAAATGAAACTCTCATGGTACCGCAGTGATTGGTACTGACAGGGCTTGTCCGTGTTGACTTGCCAGTACTGAGGAAACTGGCAGAGACCTTGTGCGAGATGATTGGTCTGATGGGGGTTGTTTGGAAGTAGTCAGTACCATAGTTTTCCACTATTGTACTGTCTTCACAGAGATGGTATGGTCTTTGCTCTTGCCTTTGACGGGCAGTACTGCCACTACAGAGCCTGCGCCCTTCAGGTCTTTAGGCTTATAGGCAGTCTCTACACCAGAGGACCCATCTGACCTCTGCCCGTGTTTCAGAGCTGTTGGTGCTGCCAGTGCAGAGGTGACCACTCACGCCGTGAATCTCCTCTGGCTGGTCAGGAGCTCAGTTTGAGGGCTTGCAGCCCCCTTTTTCGAGACTTTGCGAGGGTAGTCAGAAGATTTCCTCCTCGGCTCTCTCAGAAGTTGAAGGGTCCGGGGACGATCTTTACCATGGAGGGGATTCAGGACTGGGGTCAGATGTCAATATAAGAGCACCCTCCATGAAGAGGAGTTTCAACTTTAATTCCCAGTTCTTTTGGGATCTAGCCTTCAATTGTTGGCAGAAGGTGCAGAATGTGAGCCCCTCCAAGGCCCCGGACACAGCGGTAGCGTCCGTCTGTAACCGGTACTGCTCCCTTCAAGAGAGGCATCGCTTAAACACAGGAGAGCTGGGCATGCCTCTTACTGGGGGCAATTCCCAGACAGGGGAAAAACAGAAATAAGGAAACATTTATTTTTTTAAATGGGAAAAAAAAACCCTAACAGAAACTCTAAAAGCTAAGAAAAAAAATCAATGGAAAGTCTAGTAGGAGCTAGGAAAGTGAACTCTAAAACTCTGAGGAAAAGAGAAAGTGGACTGCTATGTGCTCTGTCTCTGACCATGGGCGGCTGAGAAGGAACTGAGGCTGATTTGCCCTTGCAGCACTAGTTAGCCTCGAGGCAGCGAACAAAGGAGGGAGAGTGCATGTATGGGCCAAACAGACATTGCTATCTAAAATCTCCTATCAAAGGTGCAGGGACGCAGACACACCTACAGTGGAGCACCCATATGGACACTACTCAAAGAAGTAGTTTAAAGTTCTAGAAAGACTTGGCTTTTCTAAAGCATTATCATCCATTGATAATGGAGATTTAACACTACATGCACAGGCTGCTTCCATGAAATGGTGGCTGAGAAAATAGTTTGTGACTCCTTTGCAAACTGATGAAACCAAACCAAAGAAAGTATTAAAATTTACCTTGGAGACCAGTACAGAGAAAATTAGTCTGAACCAAAAGATCCTAAGTGCTGAGGTTCCTGCCAGGACCCAGATGCCTTTTGATGCTTTTATGCTCAGAACAACTGTTAAGAATGCTATTGCCAAAGTGTCTTGCAGAGCAGACAACAATACCAATTGTAATCAATGAAACACAGCTGTTCCCAATACTAAGGAAGTTTACACGTCAACTAATACTGATACAGTAACTCCTTGCTTAACATTGTAGTTATGCTCCTGAAAAATGTGACTTTAAGCAAAATTATGTTAAGTGAATCCAATTTCCCTATAAGAATTAATGTAAAGGGGGGGGGGGGGTGTTAGGTTCCAGGGAAAAATTTTTCACCAGATACACACACACAATAAGTTATAAACAAACAATTTAATACTGTACACAGCAATGGTGATTGTGAAGTTTGGTTGAGGTGAAGTTAGAAGGTGGAAGAGGGTGGGATATTTCCCAGGGAATGCCTTACTACTAAACGATGAACCAGCATTTGGCTGAGCCCTCAAGGGTTAACACATTGTTAATGTAGCCTCACACTCTACAAGGCAGCACGAATGGAGGGACGGGAGACAGCAAGGCAGACAGAGTCACACACCGTGTGTGTGTGGGGGAGAGAGAGAGAGATGCACATTGCCCCTTTAAGTACACTGACCCCACTCTAAGTACACTGCCTTTTAAAGTATATCAGGAAGTTAAGACAGCAGCTGTGGCCAGCAAGCTCTCTCTGTCCTGAGTCCTGTCATGTCCCCACCCTGCTCTATATGGAGAAGAAGTAAGCAGGGGGCAGGAGCAGGGGGGAGGGTGACACTCTGACATTAGTCCCCCTCTACCCCCTTGCACAGCAAGCAGGAGGCTCCTGGGAGCAGCTCCAAGGCAGAGGGCAGGAGCAGCACATGGCAGTGGGGGGAGGGACAGCTGAACTGCCGGCAATTGATAGCCTGCTGGGTGGCTGCCACACGGGGGAACTTAGGGGAGTGGGGAGCTGATGGGGGCTGCCAGTCCACCCTGGTTCCAAGCCCCCACCAGCTAGCTCCCATGGGCTGCTCTTCTTGCAAGCAGTAGACAAAGCAGGCAGCTGCCAAATGTTATAAGGGAGCATTGTGCAACTTTAAATAAGCATATTCCCTAATTGATCAGCAACGTAACAACATTAACTGGGACAACTAAGTGAGGAGTTACTGTATCATACTGAAAGTTATCAGTACTCATAGGACTCACATGCTGAACAATTAATGCCTGTTCAAACACAGACGGTATTGCACTAAACTAGAAGTATTTGTGGCTTTGGTACTTCAATGGCTGCTCAACACTGTCTGGAAAAAGAATAGCTCACAACAGGTAATTAATGCTTTCAGCGCCTATTGGATGACAGAGACTGACCAAAGAGTTCACAGGAAATCAAACTAGGATATATTTATAAACTGCCTTTGCAGATTTGATGGAGACCAGGATTTCAGTACGTGGGAGAAATCAGACTGAAGTAACATTAAGGCACTATTTGGCTTGGAATAATGTCTGTAGGAGATGGGGACAAAAAGAGGGGAAAAAACCTCTTCAATCCCCATCTACCTCCAAAGGGCCATCTATTTGATTCTGATTAAAATGGATTTCTTTAAACAGAAACCCCTTCTAAATAGAACCAGACCAGTGCCATGGCTTAAGCAAGTTTGAAAACTTACAATAAGTTGCCAAGACCGCATTAAACATTGCCATACCTTTTCCTAGATTTCCTTTCTCATCATTACCCATTCAGAGAGAGAACTGCATGTAAAAAGACGACTTTCAAGATAACTTACCTCGTGGCTAGAGTCATCCAGCAATGAATACAGAGGCATATAAATTTAAAGCACACCAATAAGTTGACTCTTCACATTTATTCACGGCACTAAAGTTAGATCGCAAGCTTGTTGGGGGCAAGCTTCATCTTTCTGTTATATGTCTGTACAGCGCTTCGCACAATGGGGCTCTGATCTCTGACTGGGGTCCACAGACAAAATACAAAGAAAAATAATCCTAATTTTCCGATGCACCAGGAAGTGCCAAGATAGGAAAAATACAGAAAAAGTATGCCACTACCCTGAATTACTTCCACTGTGTTGGAATGCAATATTGCAAGCATGCCACCATATCTTAGGCCACCACCTAAGCAGTTAGGCAGCATCACTACTTGATCAGGAGAGGCCAAGACACAGGTGCTGTGGGAGGTAGTGCTGATGTTTCAAACAGATGGGACTTCTAGATGGTATTGAAGCAATGGCTCCAGCATGGTGGTTTAGGGACACTGTCCTGTTGGACATGCCAACTTTTGGAAGAGACAAAAAACTAAACCTCATCCACATTCCGCCTACAATACCTACATTTCTCCTGCAACATCAACTGGATATGATACTTTTACCTACATTCTTCTGAAAATTGATGTATACTACTGCAGTGTGCAATTAAAGCTGCTATGTTTCACTCTAGAGGTGGATGTGTCAGAATGTTGTTTGCAATGATGCCTTTATAACAATAGCTTATAAAGGGATTCTTGGTGGTGAAAAGTGCTATATAAACATAAGGTACTATTTTCTCTGAGAGGATCATGTATGAAGTCACTAGATATATGGGAGAAAAACATCTACTCAAATGCAGCGCAGAGACTTGTGCTGACTCTGTAGAGGGGTGAATTTCACCCATGATGAATATCTTCTTAAGTTCCAATAAGGAGAAAGGAAATACAGAGTGAGCATAGGACAGTTTAAAGGGATTTAACTGGCCTTTGCTTCGAGTTTGGCAGTGGTCTGTTAAGCAGATTTTTGATTTACACAGCAGCAAAAAGTAATTAAATTCTTAGGATTACAATTGCTTCTCTAAGTGTAATTTAGCTTTAAACTATTTTTTTTTTAAATTAGCTTTTCAGGCAATGCATTTTTTTTTTTAAATGTGGGTTAGTCAATTTAACATTTTAGCGAAAACTTTTTAAACCCATCAAGACATTTACATATGAAAAACCAGCTACTGAGCAGGAAAAAAGGTATATTTCAAAACTTTATTTTATAATATTGTAAATGCCTCCTTTTGAGTGAAATAGGTTTTTTTTTTAAATTAGAACACCTCACTTTGCAAGCGTAAAGGCACAGAACAGAAACTGCTGTAATTTTTGTTTTAACGGGGAGAGTCTAAAATTCTTACCTGTAAATGATGTATTTTAGATTCATTATTCCGCAGCATTTCCTTCTGTCTTTCAATTTCTATTTCAAAGCTACAAATCTGATTATGTAAAGTTTGTATACTCTTGTTCTTTTCCAAACTTTCATTCTGGAGCATGGCCACCTGGAAAAAATTCTACAATTACTCCTGCCAAAACTTGTGAAAAATATCTGCAACTTCATTTTTTAAAACTGTCCTAGAGATTTCCCCTTAAGCTCAGAAGAGAGATCCTAGCAAAATCTCTCTCCATGTCTAGAAGACTACCAGAAAAATCAGAAGTTTCTAATAATTTTTTCCCCACTCCCACAGTGTTGTACTGATACAACCTGACCTAATAAATGAGAAAAAACGATATGCAAAAGCAGCAATAAATCTTACTTCTAAACACAACTGTTTATTTGGGTCACTATTTAATAGGTCAGTGTCCAGGCTTTCGACTCACTCCCTGACATGGAGGTGGTTAAATATTCAGAGGAAGCAGCCTACTTAGTTCCAGATTGGGGTTGGTGATGCTAATATTGCTTAAAGAGAAATGCCAAAGAAAAGTAGCACTGAAAAGGCCTATGTAGGAAGGAGAAAAATTAGTAAATACTACTGCCTCAATCTAAGTCATTTAAATGAGCTCACCAAGTATGGTCATTGTCTGGGAATGGATGGCTGTGTACTAAAGAAGGGTGGTCAAAGCAGCTCAACTAATATTACTGCAGATGGAATCTGTGCAGTCCAGAGCAAATCCAAAGGTGTCTACTAGCACCCAAAGAGACAAAGAGGATGCACAGAGTGTTAGTGATGATATTCTTTTTCTGTCTGGGCACACCTTTTCATAAATATTATTTGTTTGTGACTGGTTTTCATTTTAAACCATCAGCCATGTTATTGGAATGCTATGGGGAACATCTAACAGGCGCCACAAGGAGCATAGAAAAGAGTGTAAGCAATCTATTCATCACTAGTTTTGTTGTTTGCATGTGCTACACTTTTACACAAGTTCCTTCTTGCAAGAAGTGTGCATGATCTATAGGAGAGACACAAGGTGGATGAGGTAATATCCTGGGACCAACATGGCTACAGTTACACTGCATATATTATCTGTAGGTTATTCAACAAGAAAACTAAAAGTATCTGACATCTAGACAATGTTTGACTCATTACATCTCAGCACTGCTTCTGAGAGACAGACAATACGAAACACCATTTTGATCCAATTAAAGAAATGTGAAAGTTCCTCTTTCAGACAAATTATTTTACACCACATTCAAACAATAAAACTAAACAACCCCAAGACACCCTCTAGAGCTTCTCAGGTTCAGACACCCTTGACTTGTATCATAAGGTGGGCACGACTCTTGGTGCACCACCACTTCTGCTGTTTTTAAACCCTGTTTCAGTATTTTCTGCTGTTGTCACTTTACTGCCAGGCCCAGAGTCAAGAACTAGATCTTTATAAGGCAAGATAAGAAAAAATGATTTCCATCCACGCAAAATGGAACAGTCTCTGAAGACTCATACAAATTAACAGTGCTCAACAGCATTGAAATCTTAAGAGGACAAGATCCCACCTAAAAGTTATGAATGTTAGAACAAGATCCTGTACCTCATTTCTGCAAAGATATAAGAGGGCCTAGTAGAAATAAATCATGAAGCTGATTTTTTTTCCTTGCATTAGAGAGAGAGAAAACTACCAGTCACGGAAGGAAAGCATGCCTAGCGTATTGGGGATATTTTTCAAGAACGGGTTAACCATGTGAAAGTTTGCCTACCACATAAATCAGACCAACTGGGTAGCTACTCTAATTTGTGCATCCAACTTTTCCATAATGAATCAGAGTTCTTTACTTACTAGTGACATTTCCATCCCCTTTCTTTCATTATTTCCTCTCCATACCCCCAGATCACAAGCCAGTTGCACTTGTGCTGCTGGTATTATATTTCCATTTTTATGTAAGCTACAGTATATGGCCTGTCTTGTATTGAGATTTTCCATGCAGTTTACAGGGCCATATCCTGTGGTCCTTAGTCAGACAGACCTGTCATTACACTAAATATAATCTGAAAGTAACTCATTCATGAATAGAGATAAATAAATATACAGGATTTAAATTTCATTTGGCTTGTGCCTTTTGAATTTGAGTACATCAATTTTAAAATAAGGGAGCACAAAAAGAAACAAAACTATTATCAGTATTTTATGTACTGTACCTGAAATCAAGAATCATGAATTTCTTCACTTACTACTCATATTTCAATGTTACAGTGCATACTGTTTTGCTGTCTTCCAAAAGCACTTAATCAGTTAAGGTATTATTTCAGAATTCCATTAGGGGAAGCCAATTCACACTCCCAAATAAGAAATGAAAACACTTCTTATTGCCTACAAGATTGGATTCAATAGTTATCTCCACATTTAGATCACATGACATGGCTTTTGTATTTAAACATACATAGCAGGATTTATTAGAGAAGCTACAAAATTTGGATTGAGTCACGATTCCCAGCATCCCAAAATTCCAGGGTATTTTGATTCAGGCTTCTAGTTTGTCCCCACTACAAAGAAAGACTCAGATCATGAAATTCAGATTCCCCACTACCCAAACTTTTGATCTGATTTAAATTTGGTTTCATAGCTCTGCTTTTTGTCAACAGCAATATTCACTTATTGACGTTATCATTCAGCAAATGCTTTGGAAGGGACAATATACAGCAAGCCTTAAGGCTTTCAGTTTGTACACCATTTAGGTGTTCTGTGTCATCAAAGAATCATCCTGAATGGGAGCAGTTAACTTCTTTTATTTCCTTCTATTCAAATCCAGTTAAGTACATAGGATGAAATTCTGGCCTCACTGAACTCAGTGGGCTAAACTTCCATTGGCTTCAGTGAGGCCAGGATTTCACCTATATTCTTTAGCAGAAGTTCTCTCTCTGCCCTACCTCATTCAGTGCCATGAGTTACTTTAACTGGAAGGAGAGGACACTAATTGAGGTCCCTTCCAACCCTGATATTCTATGATTCTAAGTCACAATCCATTTTATTACACCTCTTGACAATAAAATCACTGACATGTGATGTGTGGTTAGCTATTCTGGTAACTTGGCACTGTCCTGGGATTTCCAGTGATTCAACTCATTTATTATGTATAGGAAGAAGTTTACAAAGCAGGAAGTGCAAAAAGACAACAGTGATAAGCAATTATGTCCTAAGACTGAAAAAAAAACTGCACTGAGGCATTTATTTTCTTACCACTAAAAAAAGAAAAAAAGATATAGAATTGCTCAACAGTTTTTAAATGATACACCACGTATCAGTGCAATTACAATTCTTTTAAAGTGCAGTATGGAAAATAAGAAAAATATATTGTAAGTCACGGGGAAGAGGCTTTCTTTAGTTAGGTAAAATAAATGTTATAGCTTGACTCAAATTAGCAAAAAAGGAAATAAGAATATGAACCTGTATTTGTTAAAACAAACATTTACAGCGCCTAAACTACACCACTAAATTATGGTAATTTCTTCTTAGATTTGATGGTAAACTGAGACATTCTTCTCTGCAGTGAAACTAAAATTTACATAAAGAAATACATCTGAATAAAAGCACACTAGAATCCTCCTGTGCAAAAGAAATTGTTTTCTTGTTGGGCTCTGAAGAAAAATGCTAGCACAACAGGGAAATTGCTCTCCACATAGTTCAGTGAACTCTGGCAAATAAACTTCTGTAGACTGACTAAAGTTATAGGCTTACATCTCCATTTGCCAGTGGGCTCTCATCTGGATTGCTTTACCTTTCTCTTACTTTAATATATGCCGTCACTTGATCCCCTCCCACTTCAAGACAAGCTAAAGAGGCTCCGGACTTTTCTACTTTTAGATTTAGGAGAATTTGTTCAGAAACATCGGATTAATAGTAATTGAGTATTTGGTTAAACTATCAAAATAATGTTTTTATTTAAAACACTGAATCTCTTAAGACCTGTTTAAAATATGTTGATTCATTTCACTATTGATTGGGTGCAGCATTGACACACATTTTAAAGTCAAAGCCTACGAAAGGCCTGCTTTCTAAACAAAACCTAAATGCTCTAAATTAAGTCATTATTCAAAGGACTTGAAGCTGTTAGTAAGGTGATCTGCAGCATCTGGTCTCCCAATAAATTTCCTCAAGTCCCCAAAACTCTTTAAAGACAAGAGTTCCAAGGGAGCATTGCACAATGTGAACTTAGTTAGATCCAGCATCAGAACAGAAACCAGCCTGCCTGAGAGTAACAGCATGTCAATTAATAGAAGTCTCTTCAGGCCAAGAAGCTTGGAGAGCTCTTGATAAATTTAAAATAAAAATGAAGCCGGTTCAGTATGTGGAGTTTTCCAGGATCTGATCTCCAGAAAATTACACAGGTAGATGCAGCTCCTAACACTGCAGTACTTTTCCTAATGATCTCTTTCATAAGAAAAAGGAATTGAAGGAGAAATTTAATGTCAGCTGGTTTGATAATTTAAATATTAAAATACTAAATTCATAGCAACACGTGAATATAAATTACATATTTACTTGTGAAGCCAATTTTCTTATTTTATTTTATTGTATTGTAATAAAAGTGATGGTACACTGACTCATTTTACAGCTTTTTTAGCCTACTAGTGCTTTAGCTGTATTTCCAAACAGCTTCTGAACTAAAGTGTTTTCCTCTATTTATATAGAATTTAAAAAAATTAATGAAAATTAAAGTGAGTAGAAGATATACCTTATTTTCTAGAGAATTACTCCATTCTTTCAATAAATTTACATGCTGCACTGCTGAGCTGGCTTCATGTGCTTTAATTTGCTGATTTGTTCCCTGTGACAACAAAGAATTTATACATTTTAGCCAATTTCACTTTTTTTAAAAAACCAATAATACAATACAAGAATATAAAACCAGCCCTACATATATTTTGGTACTTTACAAAAATATAAACAGAGGGGAAATCTATTTGGGAACTTATGAAAAAGTGAGAAATACATTTAAAAGCAAGTGTTTTATCCAATTGCTGTATATTTCCATTGTACTTATTTATCAGAGGAAACAAAAATGGAGAAAAGATTTACAAAATGAATTTGTTTAGAACCATCTCTAATTTTTATAATAAAGAAATCACAAAACCAGTCACATAACTCAAACATCTGAGTCCACAAATAATAGTTTTAACCATTTTATAAATTCCTGTAAAGTTTCCATTGGTGTGAATAGGAAAGAAAAACAGTTAAGGTAAATTTATCATCACTGGAAACTGCCAATTGTGTAGCATCTGTCAACTAAAATAGTTTACAGTGGCTGATTTGCCATTATAGAAAGGTAGCAAGACACATTCATTGTTGCTTTATGATGATCAGATTTCCTGCCCCTTCACAATCTGCAAATGTTGGTACAAATAACCACTGTCAGTTTACAAAACATACATAGATAATATACAGAGTACATAAGATGCAGATCATGTTACCTTCTACTTCACGCTATACTTCTGCAAATGTTTTGCAATGCAGTTTATATCTGTTTAGATGCTACATATGTTGCAAGCAACTGGAAAAGTTTCAATGATCTTCAATGTATATACTCTATATAAAATATTCAAAATATATATGTGGATATATGTACATATATACACACATATACATACATAAATAGAATGAACAGTGATACATAAGACATAACAGTGAGCAGTGCTACATCATTAATTATTTCTACAGTTGAGAGAGCAACTGTATTTTTTGTGTTTAAATTGTTGAATGCTTTTTGTTTTTTACACTGGCAGAATATTAAGGGCCTGATTGAAAGTCCTTTGGAAAAAGACTCATTGACTCCAATGGGACTTGAAACAGGTCTTGAGATATCAATGGGAAAGAAGGTTTATAGGAGTGTTGCACATGTACACAAAGATCTAGTTTCATAGGTCACTGTGAGCTTCAAAATTATGGCATTTAATTTGATAAATTCCGTTTTTCCTGTCAGCAGCTTTTGAATTTTTACTGTAAAAATGTCAGAATTCGCTGACACTCTCAGACGCATGGTATGAAAAATAAGATATTGCAAATATGGAAATAACAGTGTTGAAACTATACTCAAGTTTTTTCTTACTTTGTGGTGATTTCTAGGATTTAATCTGCAATTTTTATTAATTCTATGCTGTGGTTTGACTATGCACCTATATGTATGCACACACACACACACACACACACGCACATATATATACATATGTATATATGAATGTACATAAAATAAACATTCTAAGTGGGCCAACCTATTTTTAATCATATTGTATATATTCACACGCACAAACAGAAGAAATTAAACAAATTTAATTTGAGAAAAAAATGAAATACTTCCGTAGAACAGCTGAAATTACTAGACAGCTTGTGGAGAACAAAAAATGACTATTTTTCTCTTATTTCAAAGAAGAGAAAAGTTAAAGTTCTTAATGTAATTATGTCTTCTGATCTCAGACATCTGTAACTGGCTAACTGAAATCCCAAGATATTGCCAGTATGTGTATGTGCTTTTTATAATTTTACATATATAAAAATATATGCAAAAATGAACACCTGCTGCATAGTCTTAATCACTCATGCAACTGGATGAATGTTTCTTAACCAAGAGTAGAGACGTCCAGAACTTTCATGTCAAAATGTTAAGTTTTCTTATTGCAGACTTTCATCAATTGGGAAGTATAATTGTTATATACTGACCTGAAAAGTGCAGCCATAACGCTTAAAACTACAGGTACTTGGGGCATTAATACATTCTGACAAATGTGCATTCAACTGCAATAGGAAAAAAATGTGAGTTTTGGCAGAAAACGTTTGCATGATAATGCTCAGAACATATAAAGGGCACAGATTATCAGATTTGTATTGTGTGCCATTTGTAAAACATACAGTACATGTGTGTATATTATCTCCACTCTGACTCAGAGTGCATAAACTGTATATACACATGTAACCACACGCACATGCCAATACAATATACAGAGAGACACATTTAATATACAGTGAAACCTCCACTGAAGACCATTCCTATAGGCAACCCCATTTAAAAAACACTTTAAAGAAACCCAAGGCTTTCCATACATTTTTATTTGACTTGTAATTAAAGGTCAATCTTTACTTGACAAATGATTTTTGCTGGTCTGTTGGGTAGTCACTCAAGACCAGTTTCACTGTAGTAACATACATCTTTTCTAACTCTAGTTTCATTAGGAACAGATTGTCAAAACGTGACATGCAATTCTCAATATCAGAATTTAAAATAAAACAAAAACTAAACAATGAAGACTGTAACAAATACTGCATGAAACAGACAAATACTTTATACCAGGGTGCAGCTGAGTCACATTTATAATGCAGTACACAGGATTCCACATTTTAAAGTAGGAAAAGGCCTGTATTTTGCACAGATCCAATATTCTGAATGACGATAAACACAGATAATAATTTGTCCTTTAAAATAAAATCACGGAAGTATATACAAAGAGCCGTAATGAAATGAAGCCATTTTTAGGGGACAAGGCAGCAGAAAGATGCAAACTGCCTAAGAGCTGGAATGAAAGGCCATTTTGTAAATGACAAACCTCACCTCTCCTGACAAGTGCCTTAAAACCTTTATTTCCATACAGAGCAGAGAGGACCTAGGGGCCAGATCCTCACCTGGTGTAAACTCTTATACCTCCACTGAGTTCAAGATATTTAAAAAGACACACACACAGTAAGCCCTCTGGTACTCAATTCATCCACCTCCAGAAAAAGGCCTGAATGGATCCTGCCTGCATATGAAACTGTGGTGCTAAAGAAACAAGGTTTTTCAAATCTAATTTTGAGATGTTTAACTCATCCCCCTCTGGCATATGCAACATCTACTTTGTTTTAAACACTTACTGTAGAAATTCACAATGAAAGTTCAAAAGAAACATTTCAGAAAAAAATTAAAATCAAATAAGAAAAAGTACATGTGCTATACGAGATTTAAATGGGGGCACTGCTTCTTCAACTTCCTCAAAACTAATGACTGTGCCAACCAGTAACCATTTACACATATTAAGAGTTGCTATATTTCTAGAATAAAATATCAGGTTCACTTTTTGTACACTATTGAGAATGGCACAACACAATTTTCTCAAACCGTTAGGCAGGCATTTGCCTATATCACCTGAGAATGGCTGTCCCTAGTTATCCAACTGGGCTTCAGATTCATTTTCTTTACTATTTCATTTGTTTCTAATTCAACAAAATGATGCAGGGATAAGATGGCAGCTGGTTAAAGTCCAACCCTACCAACAGTTTTTAGAATCCAATTCCGCCAACCCTTATCATCAAGCCTTGTGCTTATTAATGTGAGTTGACCTATTGTTTTTAATGGGACAATTCACAGTAGTAAGGACTAAGCACTTCATTCTTAAGTCCCTCACTACTCAGGACAGCATTTAGGCATTTCTTATTGACGTCAGTAGGATTTAAGAACATGTATAGGTGTTATTATGAAAAGGAGTGCTTTCCTGAATCAGGATCTCAGTTGGTAAATATATACTGGCAGAAATGAGCCCCAAAGGTGGCCCTCCACTTATGTTATTAGACAGATATCTAGATCATCTTCTCAAGAGCATAATGTTTATTAAGATGCACAAGGCCTACTATACATTTTAGATTGCACATTCCTTGGGGCAGAGGCAGTTAGAGAGCGTCTGGCACACTTTGGGCACTAAATATGATTATTCACTTATTGTAACACTAAAATGATGTATTCCTATATCAGGAAAACATAACCCCAAAAAATCTAATGGAGTATCAGTGAAAAAGGATACCTCAAAAAATGAGTTTAAAAAAATGAGTATTTTAAGGAGTGCTGGAGACAAATATGCACTCTCCATTCTAGATCATACAAAAGAATTTATTTTTAGAAAAATATGCACATTGGCCTTTACAGATACTACTAACGGATCAAATGAAGGAATACATTCAGACACCACAAGATACAAATGAAATTTATCGGCTCAAAATATTAACTGAATTTTCTACATATGTTAGAAGCTTTAGTAGCTTGTTGCACCTGATCACAAGAAATGCCATACTGGAACAGACCAATGATCCATCTATACCAGTATCCGTTCTCTGATCGTGACCAGTGCTGGAGGCTTCATGGGAAGGTTCCAACCTCCCATGATGCAACTTGCAAACATCAACAGGAAATGTCTTCTTTATCTCAGTTACTGATAAGTTTTACCATAAAGTAGTAATTTTATCCCAATCGTGTGAAATACAGACACTAAATATTAAATCCTTTCTTGAATAAGATTAAACATTTATCCTATGGCAGTGAGTTTCACAGTGTTTCCTTTTAGACAATTTAAACTTGGTGCCTATTAATTTAATCAAAAGTGCCCTCTTATCCTTGTATTGAGTAAGCATTTAGCTGATTAAGCATCAGCTAAATCGCTTTAACTGAAATATTTCTAAAGCATCTATACCAGCATGGTATCTAAGTGTTAGGCCCTTCATTCTCCTTCTTTGCAAATTTAACAGTCCTAACAATATTTTTAATCTCTCGCATAGACTAACTCCACACAACAGCTGTCCAGTATCTGCTATAATCTTTTCTGAGATGAGATCACCAAAATCAAAACAGCATTTAAGATCAGGATGTACCTCTGGCTTGTATGTCATATGAGAGAGCTCTAATGTCAGTATATACTACTGTATTTTAGATTTCTCATTCTATTTGAATACTGAGACTTGAAGAATACATGCTGCCTAACACTATCCAAAAGGTTCTGCTCTACTGGCCTCGATAAATGCTTCTAACTCAGTTTTCATTGAGAGAGAAAGCAGGAAAGATAAAAGCTAATCTTTTTTGACACGCCATGTGTAATAAATACAGAAAATTAAGAAAGTAATTTCTGAAAGATAATTTCCTAAGAAATCACTAAAAAAAATTATTTAAAAATTATCACACTTAACTGTAGTGGTAGATAAGCCTTTTCTTTAGATCTCACGTGGTAATAAGGAAATGGCTTCTGGCAAAATTCTTGCGAGATCTTACTAACAACAAAGTTCAAAGCTGAACACTGTTGAATAGGGATTTATTTAATATTTCAGCACAACTCTGGGCATGACTTCTTACCTCACTCCTCAAGAGTGATGTAACACTGCATTTATGAGGACATGAAACCGCGACAGAGGGGCAGTCTGTATCTTCATGTTTCTAAAATAAAAAAAAAAAAAGCAAATTACAATTTATACTTTATCTATATTTAAAGTTACAAACCATTTTAGAACAGGACTTGCCTGAAAAAAGAAGTAACTTACCATGCTATAATTAAACATATATATTTACATGGTGCTAGACAAAGAGCAATACAGTTAACATTGCAACTTTGTATTTGTACAATGTTTGGAAGGAACAAACACAGATATTACACTTTCAGTTGATATGTATTTCTCAATTGTTTTTGATTCAGAAAAATAAGGGATTTATCATATTTTCCTGTGGAAAGAAGAGCAGTTTCCATCATCCTTTATCAATAAAACCTCAATAAAATCAAAGTTTTCTATCCCATGAACCATGTAGGGGAGTGCGCATTGTTGGAAGAGAGGATAATTGCCAAGACGATATTCCTTCCAATGCCACCATACAGTGCATTGGAAAACTCTTCAGATATTTATGCTTCTGAATGGCAGAGAACCCTGTAAAACCATATACTCATATTCACTCTTGAGACTCTACCATTTGATACAGAATTCTTGCACTATACATCAAAATACTTAAGCTTATTTAAGCTTATTTAAAGCTCCTTTTGATCAAATCACAGTGCATTTTGTGTGTTCATCTTCTATTTTACATCCACTTCTCACTATATCAGACAGGTGGTGAGCAATCTACTATCGGTTCATGGCCCAAATCTGTGCTCCCTGAAATAATTGGGAGTCTTTCCAATGACTTCAACACACATTTGATTTTGGTCCCTATTCCAAGAGTAGAATACTACTACTTCTATTTTGATCAGCAGAACTCATTCTTCACCCCTGGGCACCCACTCTCCAGGGAAACTGCTCTCAACTCTTCCATATGTGAGATGCAGGTTGCACGTAATCTTGACTTAAATTAGGCTAGGATAACAAGGTTTTCAGAATAGCAAAGGCAGCATGCAAACCCATTTTATAACAATTTTAAAAATTCTCTTTCTCTGTGTAATACTTTGATTCTTTAATAATAAAATACAATTTTTCACTTCTATTTTTGCTTTGAAGAATGAGCAATTTTGTCTGCCAGAAAGACACAGTGGACCGTAGAACATGTTGTACTGTACCAAAAGCTTTATGTTTGCTTCAAATAAAATGAAATAAAATTGTGTTTAGAAATGAATTCACCTAGAGAGATAAAGCACTGCAGTATAGACTAGACAAATACTTGCAATTAAAATTTTAAAAAAGCACAAGTCCATATGACTATCTAAATAGTCTGTCAGCCGCAAAGGGGATTTCCTACGCTGCAGGGCAGGCAGATTCTATGAAGACACGAACCGTATATGAAACAAGAAAAATTATTTTTGTTTCCATTTGCATACCTTTGGTTTTTTTCTTTGTACAGTCTCGAAAAAATGTTTGTACTGCTTTTCATTTTCTGTTCAAGTCCCTGAAATGCCTGCCTGACTTATTAATATGCTTAAAAACCTGATGGTCTGCACAGGCCAACAGAGATGAACTTAAGCTCAGGGTGAGCAGATGGATTGCACAAAGCAAATCTCTCTTTCATCAGAGTGGTCTGTCTGGTTACAACCAGACTAAGTCTTGGTACTCAAGTATAGTCAGGTAATATTCCAAAATAAACCCAAATTTATCAGCATTTATATAATCTCACAGACTACATTCTTCCAGGCTTTTAAAACAATGTAGGCACAAAGGGCATTTACTGCTTGATCAGTGGCTGATCTCTGCTCCTCCAAGATTTTAATGCTGTGGCTATTGTTGCGCCAAAACCACCACGACTGGAAGCTGGTCCTACGTAGCAAACTATTGGTTTCATTAATATTTTGAATATAGGAACACCTAACACTTTTGATTTGCTGAACTCCTACAACAAGCAGGCACTGGTCTAACTCTACAAAGGTTCCTGCTCTCCCCTTTTTTATGCTTCAGTGCTTCACTTTAATCACAATTTTCAACAGAACTGAGACGTTTTTGCATTCCCCTCCACTAGTCACAGAGCATTTGCTTGCCATCTATAACACCACTTGCTACAGCCGAACACTCTTGTCACTTTTCTTTAATCTTACAGACCCTTTCAATTCTGCAGGATAAGCTCTTAACACTTTAATTTGAGATCTATAGATTGTTAAAATAAAATGTTGGATGAAAAGCAAGGGAAGGTTTTTCCTATCTGTGCAATTAGCCTGCTCCTACCATCTGTGATGAGACAAATTGGAAACTAATCCTTAGTGACCATACGCTCTCATGGAGACAAGACACTTCTCGGGGACACCCCAATGTCCAGGTCAGTAGCAGCTGGTACAGGTAGAGGAAGGACTGTACTTACAAACTTGCTCTTGTTAAGAAGTTTATAAAGAAGCAAAATATGAAAAGGACTGGCTAATACCTCAGGTTTTTACTACATGTAAAATTAGACGTCTCAGTATACAGCTCAATTTAGTATGAAGTGCATTCCCTTTGTGGACCCTGAAAAAATACTGTGGTCTCTGATGAAGTTACACTTTTTAGAATGCTCTCATTTTTATCAAGTTTTGGGGAAAATACTTGCTCAAACTTTTTTCCCTTCCCCCCCCCCCCCCAGAACTACAGAAAACAGTATATGTAAATCAAAAGTAACTGTTGGTCTTGTTAAAGATAGGAATTAAAATATAAAAATACAACTCTTGAAACACTGAAGTCTAATAATTATAGACAAAAATGCATAACTAAGTTGTTTCAGGAAATGTAGCAAGAGAAGCCGAGAAACTTCTGCTTCTGTTATTCAAATCTCACTGTCATAAGACTAGACCTTTTAATTTTTCTGCTCCCTGAATAAAAAAAAAAAAGAGAGATATTCAGGAACCCAGTATGCATTCAATATGAACATATTTAAAGAATCACTAAGATTTACTCTACAGACACAATATTTAACCCCTAAAAATTAAGAGCAGAATGGCTGTATACATCTCAATTTGACGATATCCACAACAACTCCAACCTACAATAGCAGACTTTCAAGTTTTCCTTTAACAGACAGTTTTGAGAGCTGAGTGAACAGAAGGAATGACCAGCTGTATAAAAATAAGTATAACCAAAACTGTAGCATTGCTGTAACTTCTCTCTCCCTAGTTACGATGCACATAAATTATTTTATCTTTGTTTTTAAAAAAATCTTAACAATCCAATCAGTGTATCTGAATAAAAGGAGCATTTTAGAAAGTCATCCACTGGTTCATATCACTTACTAAATCTGGACTAACGTAAGAGAAAGGCATCAGAATCTCTCTATTGTGTATACCGAATACAACATCTGCCTTTCTCTCACATTTTATTTATATATTTGCCTCTGTATAGTAATGCCTACAGGGTTAGAGGCTAATATGCCTCTATACAAATCATATTAAATAAATCACCAATGCCTCCTGTTAACATATTTGCTTTGTATTTTCAAAAATTCACCCTTGTGAGCTTTGTCCCCATCTAACAGTAATAGCTTAAAAACATAATTACTAGAAAGTGGAAGTTCTAGCCATTCTCTAAGAGGTCTAGGGAGTTGTAGATATGGAAACATTGCATAAATATATAAAAAATAAATACAGTGAATATATATATATCAGAGTGGGCTCAATATCATAAGACGCAGAGTGTGATAACATACAAACGCAAGCCACAGAACTTCCACAAATTCTGCCACTCATGACCAGAATGGTAGCCCCAATCTCTATCCTATATTTCTATCCCACTTATAACACACTGCTTACCAGACACCCTAGTCTTGGGCCAAAAATAATAATAATGCTGTCTAAATATGATTGCATATGGTACATGAAATGCAGAGACAGTAAGAATTATTGAATTTGATGTCATGTTCATTTTCTTCCTTGCCAGCTTATCCAAGAGTATCTAATTCCCTGCCACAACTGCAAAGGTGACGTAAAGCTGTTTTGGATGAGACAGCACCCAAACAAAGGAAAAATGGTAACGTGCTATTCCTCTGAAACACATACTCCTGCTTGATGGTATATTGTTAGGATGGTAGATTTGCACAATATACCAATTTAAATAGGACGGAATAGAAAAATGTATGCCAAAAAATTACTTTAGTATTGCAGTCATTCCCTGCATCATGTGAAAAATGTACTTTAAAAAACAACAAACAACAACAACAAAACCTGGTTCTTTCTATTTCTGGCATTCAAATGTTTCCTGTTCAATTTAATTTACACTTGGGTTGTGACAACTTCCTCGACAGCAAGTATATCTTGACAGTTACAATATTTTCCTTTTGAATTCAAAAGTGCTGAAGCAAATTTTGCCTTATTTAAGACTGAAAGCCCACTACCTCTGATGGTTGCTGAAAAAGAAGCATGTGAAAATTGGTCATTCTACATTACATGTAAGATCTGATTTTAGTGATGGAAGAAAACACTGCACCTGTAATGTAATCATTGGGACTTGGCTTTTACAGTATTTACATGTAGTCTCCCGATATTTACAGGTCTTTTCTACATGGTCTGGCAAGTCCTTCCGCAATATTTTCTCTCTGCAATCAGCACGGTGGCATGAAAGTTCTTCAAACTGACAATCATTTCTCAAATGCATCTGTAAGATAAAACAATCAAGTTAATGCAATTTTACATCTTTCTTCTTATCATGCCCATGAAAGATAACTCTCCCAAAATAAACTCAGGACCAGAGTCTAATCTTAGATGTGCACCGTTAGGTACCTCAGCACATCTGCTAACGCTGTAATGGATTTAATGAGATACATATTTCTGAAGTTAGAATCTGACCGTCAGATGACTGCTATATTATGTCTTGAAGAGCCAAAATTTCAGATTATCTTAGATATTCAGAAGTATACTTGAAATTGTGACGCTTCTGATAAGTGGAAAAACCTTTATATTAGAGACCCCAAACTGGTAACAATGAAATATCAAAAAGGAATTAAAACTCAAAAAGAAAATATGTGAAATAGCAAAAAAAATTAGCGCAGTGAAAAACCAGTTACATATCAGCCTTCCAGATCTGCAAAGCAACTGCATGCTACAGGTTTTCCAAATGAGCATGTAAGATTTGCTCTTATAAAATCTGAACATTATAGCCAAACTTTTCCAAATGGAGAGTCTAAAGTTTAGGCACCTAAATAAGTAGCCTGATTTTCATAGATACTAAGAACACAGGACTCCTACTGAAGGATTTTTAGGCACCCCAAACTGAAAATTTTGGCCTATGACTAAGATTCTTTATGGATCAATTAAAAGTAGAGTTTCAAAAAAACTATTTATGATAACTTCTATAAACAGTCAGATTAGCTCACATCACTGATTAATCAGGAAGTAGGTGGATTAAAATTGAATTCTGTAGATTTTCATATTCTTTAATTTGAAAGAAAGCTTGTGATGGCATCACAGTACTTACCAGTAATTGTGCCAGTGTTAGTAGTTCACTGCAGCCTTTGTTTTCATTTCTGCAATATATCTGAAGGGCAAGAAGCTCTCTCCTACAGCAGTTATCCTTAAATACCTGAAATTTGAAGCCACTTTGTTTTAGAGATTTAAAAACAGACTGAAGAACAGAACTTCAAATAAAGTAAAAATACTTTTTAAAACAATCCCACAATAGCAATATTAGTCCATTCAGGCTTTGAGCGCAGGGAGCTGACTGACACTGTAAACCAGAAAAAAAAACCCACACAATTCACAGACTGAGAGGCAGCCTAACAAAGAAAAAACAAATAGGGCCTGTCTTTTTTATTATTATTATTATTATTATTATTATTATTATTCTTTCTGGTATATGAAGAGGACTGAAATCCGTCCCCCACTTCCACTTTTTGAATTTTAAATATTTTTCTGATTGTTTCTCACCTTGGACCAATTTCTGTTGGTCAGAGAGACAAGAGCTCTGTGCAAGCTTGAAAGCTTGTGTCTCGCACCTACAGAACTCACTCATGGCTGGGGGAAAGACTAGGGGTAAAACATAAATTTTTGCAAATGAGGAAAGAACAGAGTGATTAACACAGAATAAAAGAGAGCATCCTATATGTAGTAACAAAGCATACATCAGAGCACAGCATGCCCAGCAATAAAAATAGATATGCCAAGACAGCAATTAAATAGTTCTCAGTTAGAAAGACCACAAAGGATTGAACTGAGTTGTAGAAAATTGAAGAGAGAGAACAGCAATAATCAGACAATTGTGAAGCAATGTCTTTTGGCAAGTACTTATCTATTTAGATGTCCCTAAACCATAATATCCAAATAATCTTTTTTTCCTTCCTTCCTATTCTATTGAAGATATAGCTTCATTAGTGTGTCCATATATATAACACATGAGTGCATGGGCTTTGTTAAAGTTAGAGAGGACTTTCGCATTTAGTTCTTAACCCAGCAATGTCAGTGGTCTTGCCTATCTTTTACAGGTATGAGTTCCACAGCTCAGGCTGCCTCCTGTGAAAGGTCAGTATCTTGCACTTGCAAGGCTCTACTTATTGGGCAACAGTTTCATATTCCCAGTGGAACATAGCTGTTTGGGGTTGTGGCAGGAGAGGTGACATCTCAGCTATCAGGAACAATTCCGTCAAGGGCTTGGAACATCAATACAGAGACTGTGAAGTGAACTCTGTATTCACTTGGAAGACAAGGCAGAAAGAAAGCAGCAGAGTAACATGCTCCCAACAATCTGAATTAATAACAGAGGTTGCTACACTGTATGCCATTAAAAAAGAAAAGAAAACCGGGTGTGGCTTCATTCCTAGATACAAGTTGCAATAAAGCAGGTCTGGAGATCATGAATACATGGAGAACTATGGCTAGTTCTGAGTCCAATAGGAAAGAGTACAGTCTTTTAGTCAGTTGCAGTTTGCCAACACTTCTGGCTACTTTAATGGGAAAGCAAGCTTAGAATGCTGTCAGCACTGCGGAGATAACATACAGTAGAACTTCAGAGTTACCAGAATTATGAACTGACTAGTCAACCACACCCCTCAGTTGGAACTGGAAGTATGCAATCAGGCAGCAGCAGAGAGAAGACCAAAAAAAAATACAGTACAGTGCTCTGTTAAACGTAAACTACTAAAAAAATAAAGGGAAAGCTGCATTTTTCTTCTGCATAGTAAAGTTTAAAAGCTGCTTTAAGTCAATGTTCAGTTGTAAACTTTTGAAAAAGCAACTGTAACGTTTTGTTCAGAGTTCTGAACAACCTCCATTCCCGAGGTGTTCATAACTTTGAGGTTCTACTGTAGTTGCATGAGAATTATTTTGCCTACTGCAACAGTAATAAAATTAAAGCAAAATTCTGATCACAGAATATTCACTGCGGTAGTTAGATGAAGCAGAAAGATGTTTGTATGCTTTTCTGACACCAGGTTAAGTTTAATGAGCTGGCACTTTTTCCTTCACACAAATAACCTACGTAACATGGATTTTTGTAAAAAAAAAATTCAAAATAATTCATAAACAATTTAAAGAGGCTGCAGTTTTGCATATCATAATAAAGATAATGGAATGAGATTTTTTAATAATTTTACAAGGTGTTTCAATGGTTCTGTAAAGCCTTTGGGCTGCTCCATTTTGTGAAAAGCAGAAGTTAGTATGGAATTTCAGTTTTACAGAAAATAGTCAACTGACTTGCACAGTAAGGCTGGTATGTGTTCAATAATCAACGTTCTCCTTAGTTTCCTCTTCCTGTGCTTGTAGGAAAAGTTGAAGGTATTTCAGGTTTCCCAGCATATATAGCCAGTTGTCTGTCTGTTTGGGGTTTTTTAGGAGGCAGAGGTAAGGGGGAATGTTATATTGAGGTGATGACCTGGCTGGACATTTTCATTATTATTATAAATTATCTGTCTGATAGCAGCAACTAGGAACCCCAGCACGGCAACCACATCAGGGCCCCATTGTGCTTGGCACTGTACAGAGAAGTAACAACAGATGACAATCCCTGCCCCAGACACCTCATAATCTCTATGGTACACAAAACAGAATGATCGTAGAGATGAGGTAACAAGATGAACAGAGTATAGCACAAAAGCTATTTTTAAAAGAAAAAATAAAAATCTGATTTAACTTATAAATACAGGAAATTGGCTATAGATGCCATTAAATGGGAGGAAAGCCACTGCGGAAGACCTAAACCTAAGTGCAACAGATGTGTTTCTACTAAGGGGTTGCAGTGATAGGAAGATACTCTGTATAACTAACACAGCACTCTGCAGAGCTCTCTGCATCCTGGAAGAGAACAATTTTGTGAAAAGGCTACGGAGAGATGGATATATCCAACCTCTCTCTCTTGAGAGTAAGGGAGTACCTACATCAGTATAGAACTCATCTCGAAGCTTTGATAATCAAGGTGTCAGAACTGAATAAATGATAATTACTATTCAAAAAGAACTTTCTTTACACTGATGAAACATTACATAGTCAATACCCTATTTAAAGTGTGGGTGAAAAAAAAACGGAAAAAAGGATGTCAATGAAATAGCCTTCTTAACTGTGCACGTAAAGCAGTGGTCTCCAACCTTTTCACACACAAGATCACTTTTTGAATTTAAGACAAATCTAGGATCTATCCCGACCCTTCCCCGAGGCCCCGTCCCATTCACTCCATTCCCCACTCCCTCTGTCACTCGCTATCCCCCACTTTCACCAGGCTGGGGCAGGGGTGCGGGAGGAGGTGCAGGCTCTGGGCTGGGGTCGAGGGGTTCGGAGTATGGGAGGGGGCTCTGGACTGAGCCTGGGGCAGGGGGTTGGAGTGCAGGAACGAGGGGTGTAAGTTCTGGGAGGGAGTTTGGGGTGCAGGGGTCATATGGTCACACTGCACCTAAACTCATAGAATCCACTGGACATTTCATGAGTTTTACTTTTTATTTGTGTCATTTGTGGTTTACAGATCCAAAATCCTTCAGGGATTGTCATAAATCAGTGTAACATTCTCAATTGTGGGGTGTGTATTGGTTGAGCCTGGAGCAGGGGGTTGGGATGCAGGATGAGGGGTGCAAGCTCTGGGAGGGAGTTTGGATGCAGGAGGGGACACCAGGCTGGGGCGGAGTGTTGGGGTGCAGGAGGGGGTGAGGGATGCAGGCTCTGGGAGGGAGTTTGGTGCAGAAGGAGGCTCCGGACTGGTGCAGGGGATTGGAGTGCAGGAGGGCGTGAGGGGTGCGGTCTCTGGGAGGCAGTTTGGTGCAGAAGGAGGCTCTGGACTGGTGCGGGGGATTGGAGTGCAGGAGGGGGTGAGGGGTGCGGGCTCTGGGAGGGAGTTTGGGTGCAAGAGGGAACTCTGAGCTGTGGCAGAGTGTTGCGGTGCAGGAGGGGGTGAGGGGTGTGAGAGGGAGTTTGGATGCAGGAGGGGGCTCCGGGCTGTGGCAGGGGCATGGGATGGGGTGCGAGGTGCAGGCTCTGGCCGGGAGGTGCTTACCACAGGAAAATCCTGGTAGGAGGTGCAGCGGGGCTCAGGCAGGCTGCCTGCCTGCTTTGGCCCTGTGCTGCTCCCGGAAGCAGCTAGCTGCTGGCACATCTCTGCAACCGGGGCGGGGTGGGGGGAAGGTGGCTGTGCGTGCTGTCCCCGCCCCCAGCACCATCCCTGCAGCTTGGTTCCCAGCCAATGGGAGCTGCGGGGGTGGTGCTTGCAAGCACGGGCAGCACATAGAGACCCGCTGCCCCCCTCTCCTCCAGGAGCCGCAGAGACATGCCAGCAGCCAGCCGCTTCTGGGAACGGCGTGGGCCACGGCAGGTAGGCAGCCTGCCTGAGCCCCGCTGTGCCAGACCAAGTTCAGCTCCTCGACTGATTCACCTGGAGTGGCACTCAGGTGAGCTCAGAGGAATTCAGGGCCATTCGGTCAGGATCGGAGGCGACTTTTAGCTGCCCAGAGATTGTGATCGAATGGCAGAGGCTCCAGTGTAAAGGTTTCCAATCCTGTATGGTTACTACTTTGGCATGTGTAAGACATACTAGGTTCAAGTAGTACAATAATTTTTTTTCCCCAAGAAAGAGCATTATAACACTTTAAAAAAAAAGATTTCTGCAAAGTAGAAAAACACATTTTAAATAAATCATAGCAATTGAATATTAGAAATAAGAGACTATTTTAACAACAATACCTTATCTTTAACTATGTTCTCTTGACACGCTGTACATTTTGGATTAGAAGAACTGGAGAGAGAAAATAGACAAATTATTTTCTATCCCACTTTGAATTTTCTGTATTTATCAGATTTTAGATTGGTGCTAGTAAATCAAAAGGTGTCTTGTTTAATTATAATTGCTCAAAGTATTTAAAAACATTAATGATTAAGAAAGTATGGCTCAATGAAAGTTGGTATAGAATCAAATGGAACAAATACTGCTAACATTAAAGAAAACAAAATATAAAGTACTCCTTCAAGAGGATTTGAAAACTGAGTAAATAGTTGAATCCAACTTCCACTTACAATGGAAAAATCATTTTTAACTATTAAAAAAACCTTATTTAATAGCAGCATAAAATGAAGTACAGACTTCCTTTGCCAGGATTTTTCTTCTTTAAAAAGCACCGCAATAATACTTTCCTGTTGTGATGGTCCTGAATATAGTCATTTTAAACATCTACTTATTTCTTCATAAGATACAAAGATCAATTTAGATGTGTTTAATACACCATAAATTATGGGAACAATATGAACAGCCACAATGGATAAAACCATTGGTCCATTCAGCCTGGCATTCCAAAGGAAGGAAAAAAGAAAAAAAACAAAACAAAACACCATAATGCTTCTAGACAATTGTTCAGTGCTTCACATGGAAAAAGTAACATCCATTCCTAACTTCTACAGCAGGGCTTTGGGGCTGTGCTCCGGCTCCGCTCCAGCTCCAGGCAAATCCTGCAGCTCTACTGCTCCGGAGCTGCTCTGCACTCCAGCTCCAGGCTCCGCTCCAAAGCCCTGTTCTACAGCATGCCTGATCCAGCAGCTCTGGTTACCTCTCAGTATTTCAGCATGCACAGGCAAAACAATTATTAGTGTCTATTACATACCTAGCTCTTTTTAAAAAGCCAGGCATAATTTGACTCAATCTCCTATGTCAGTGAATGCTACAGCATTATATAGGCCATGAAATATTATTTAAAGGAAACCTAAATTTACCTCATATCTTTCCCCCTCAACACACACACACTTCTCCCAGTAATCTCCCCTCGATTATTAATCCCTATTCCCTCCCTTATTTGCACGGTTGCTTTTATTTGTGTTTGGATTGTAATCTCTTACATAACAGGGAAATTATTCTATTTTTATAAAGTGACTTGTACAGTATAAATAAGTTATTGCTGTTCATAATATTACGGGTCACTGTAAAGGAATGACTAATCAACTGTCGCTGTCATTCAGGTTGAATATTCCAATCAAATCCCACCCCATCCCAATTAACTAATCCTATTCCTTGTAATTGCACACGGTTTGTAAATCTCAACATGCTTCTGAGCATCTTCATTGCCTCACGGCTTCAATATCGTCAATATTTTTCTTAAGACGAGGTGAACAAAACTGGAGACGGTATTCCACACGAGGGTATATACTGTGTGATACAAGGTCATCATTTTCCAGCTTTTATTAAATGCACTCAAGCATCCTATTTGCTCTTTTAAACTACTGCTGCATACTGAGCAGACAGCTTCACTGAAGTTTCTCCTCAGATGACCTGAGAGTGCACAGCTCACTAGCATATAATCACTGTGTACTTAACTGTATGTTGACAGTGGATGTGAAATATTTGTAACTAATACCTGTTATTAACCACAGACGACTGCTTCCTAAAAACGTATATTCAGAAAAATTACTAGATTTCTTAGCACAAACAGTAATTTATCAGAAAATAATATACGTATCACAACAACTTAATTTTTCCTATTATAAATTTGATGCACTGAGTAGGAGAGAGAAAAGGATTTGTTACTTAAATGTATCTAACTCCACTAGCCCTGCATACTCAACCTCTGAAACAATGCTATATTTCCACAATTAAATATAGTCTGTTGCATACACCGAGCCAGAATGGTTATGGAGAATAAGTACGGGGAAGAAAATTCCCCAATTCTATTTCCGCTCTGTTCCTGGTGAAGGGGGTGACCTGGGGCAACTCACTTCTTTCCTCTGCTGCAAGTTTCCCATCAATAAAAAGAGGATATTACTAAATATCTACCCCACAAGTAGGCTGCTCAGATTGAAGTTTGTGCAATATTTTGAACATGCGAAGTGCTATGCATTTGTTATTACAAAACTCAAACTAATGTGTACCGAATACCATCAGCAGCAATGTATCAGAGATGAGATGCAAATGAAACACATTTAAATTGCCAGGTATTACTAAAAAGCTAGATTTTTTTTTTTTACTTTTAAAAGTAAGAGTTGCATTTTTATTCTCATGTTACCATGAATAGTTGCATAACTCAGCATTCTTATGAAAAAATAAATTAATGAAAAATTAATTTGTTATTTTGCACTCTATCTCAGGCCCTATAATCCTTAAATTGCTAAAAAAAATTTACATGCAAGACAAGATGGAAAAATAAGACATTTGTTTAACCTGTTTCACAAGGTCAGAATTTTTCAAACATTTTTAACACAGTAAGAAACACACACCTTAATAATGCATTAATGCAGGTTTCACAGAATCTGTGGCCACATTCCGTCTGTTTAGGATTGCACAATATGAGATGACACTTTTCGCATTTATACTTGTCCTCCACTGTATTTACAAATTTCTCTTTGTAACCTCCTTGTTCTGGAACATAAATTGATCCTGGAGTGTGATCAGGGTTCGCCCTTTGTTGTACCATTTCTACAGTCACAGGGGGTTCTGTCTTTTTATTGGTGTCCATATTGTAATAGGTAATTTCTATGAAAGAAAAAAAAAGCATAAGGCATAGCGCTCTACAGCTCTAACAATAACTGATCAGTGCATATAGGCATACACACGCTTTCATCTTTCTGCAAACATCTGTAATAGCTGTAAAAAAGTAATTAGTTTCTCTATACACATTTACATACACAAATATAAAAATGCAGGTGCACATATGAACATAGGCAAAGTTAGCATATTTGCATAAAATATTAAAATGTGGTAAATTAGTAAAAGTATTGTTCCTTTTTCAAGGGCTCTAAACGGCCAAGAGCCAAATACTGGTCCTGCGAGCAAAACCTTAATTACCTGTGGAAAACACACTGGGATTTGTGCAGAGGGAGTGGTGAAAGACACACATAGTGAGCAGTACAGTTGAAGATGCACTGCTGGACAGAAGGAGGTGAAATCAGAGTGAATTTAGGACCTATCTGTCTGGAGGTTGCTGAAACCATGCAAGAGGATGAGATCACCAAGAGATAAAAAGAGGAGAGGGCTGAACCCTGGAGAGTGCCCAAAGAAGGATCTGAATGTGGGAAGGAGTTGGGAAAAGAAGCCTCTAAAGTTGATACTGAAGGAGCAGTCCTACAGTTAGGAGGCCCAGGAGAACAGAGCTCCACAAACAGGACCAGTAGAATGGTAACGAAAAACAATGGAGAACAGGCAATCAGGGTTTAATGCACAAAAAATGGTATCCCAATGAAGGGAAGAAATAAAACTAAATGAAGATGTTCTAAAACCTAAATAGTACTTTTGCTTCACCAAGAACTGAGCAATTAGCCACAACAAGGGGGGGGAAGAGGTAATACTCAAGATAGGGGAGGGATAGCTCAGTGGTTTGAGCATTAGCCTGCTAAACCCAGGGTTGTGAGTTCAATCCTTGAGGGGGCCATTTAAGGAACGGGGATAAAAATCTGACTGGGGATTGATCCTGCCTTGAGCAGGGGGTTGTACTAGATGACCTCCTGAGGTCCCTTCCAACCCTGATATTCTATGATTCAACCAGAAATGCATATTGAACATAGAACAAGCAGCAGGTGACAGTTTCATAGAGATATGAATCTGCTTGAATGCTGGATTGTCAGCTGGCAAATGAGACTTCATACTGATATATCTACACAAGGCCCCACAGGACTCTACTTTGTGAAATGACATATATTGGACATCTCTTCAATGAAAATTGTCAGTAACATTCCAGTAAATAGTATCTTGCTAGGTAACTCTCCTGACAGTGAGATTTTTTTTGCCTTTTTTCAAGAAAGTTTGTCATACATGAAAAGCTAAAAAAAAAAATATTCAGCATCTGGTAGCCAACTGGGTGAAAAATTCTCTTCTCTAGGACACACAACTACAAAATTCTTACAAAGCAAAACAGTTGAAACCATCCACAAAGCACTACAGTAATAAACACAGAACGGATTTAAAAGCACATTGACAAGCACTTTATTATACTATAAGGGCCGTATTTCAAAAGGGCAGGGAATTCATATGAATACTTCACATTACATGCTCGAACTGACTAATTGCATGCATGGGGGTACTTTCACCTGCATGTGCATTAACTGGGTGCATATGCAATTAGAGGTAAACACAAATGTGGGTAATACACAGATCTTAGCTTTTGAAAATTTAGCACTACATTTTTGTTTATACACCACTACAGATCATGGTGCCTTTTTTCATTTGGGTGAACTTTAACGGAAGGACTCAGTTTACATCCACTAAGCAAATATTTCAAATGAGATATAAATTTAAGGCACAAGGTTCCATGTAGGTAGGTTACTATTGAACCCACAGTACAAAGAAGCCGACTTCCAGAAAAGAGAATCCCTGAAGCTAAGAGCAACAACTGATCTCAGTTTTCCTGTGCACCTTATCACTCAATTAAAGTGACAGCTGTTTCAGGAACAAATTCTTAAGGACTCAATAGCAGATCTCCATTAGAAAACACAAACTGGAATCCTGTAGCATGCCTGTGCACAGTATTTTTCAGAAATTAAAACAGAGCTGCTAGGCATTCTATGACTAATCCCATTTTGCTCACTACACTTCTGGTGCAAGTTCCATACTATAAGGATTTTCATTTTTGTCCCCATCAAAGATTTTACATTTTGCAGATACTTGCAGCTATCATGATAGTATCAGCTAAATCAACATGAAAAGGTGATGTACAAGTAAAACCTTTAGGAGTGGGAGGCTCTTACTTAAAATTTTATTTGCCCTTGTGAATTAAGTCAGGAGTAAAGATCTAGGCAGACACGACTCCAACCTTTGAGCAGCTGAGTTTAAACACTAACATAAATCCAGGGTGCTAAACTAGATTTTAAAATTTATATGTGAATGTAGCTTATACCAAGACCTGTGGGTTAGCAACTAGGACAACAGCAGAGAATAACCTGGAACTTCAACTCATGCTACTCATTGTGAGGTCAAATCATTAATAAAAACACCACCATGCCAGATGAAGTACTCAGTCTGGCATGTACAGCTGAGCTCAGCTGGATGACTCACATGGCTCAGTTTTGGAGGGGATCGTTAGTGTCTCCGAAAGGGAGGGCAAACTGCCAACAAAACCTCAAAGATCTATGGTTCTTGTTCAATAAGCCATTTCTGAACACAAGTGTCATCGCTATCTATTACCCAGCCTCTAACTTCCCTTTTCTGGGGAAAATAATTAAGAAGATATGTAGTGGAGAAACTTTCCATTCTTTTAACATCAGACAATCATGTTTCAGACCAGGACAAGTATGGAAACAGCAATATCAGATGTCTCTGCTAGCTGTCTTACATTTTTCAGTAACCTTTGATACAATCAACTACAAGGTGCTATTTACATCTCTGCCAAATCCAGCAGAGGTGGAAGTAATTGCCTTAGACTAGTTCTGCTTTTTCCTCTCATAGAAATGGAAGACTGCTCTTCCTCTTTGAGGGCTCTCCTTTGTGGTGTTCCACCAGGCTCTGTCTTGTCACTTCTCTGATTCAACATGTAGATGAAGCCTTCGGAGGAAGATAATGAAACATGGGCTACAATGTCCTTAATGTGCTGAAAAATTATATTCTGTTCTTGCTTGAACTTCACACGTTTAGTGTTGTTTAACCTTAAGTTTTTAAAAGCACGTAGACAATCTATAAAGGCTCACTTTGTATACAAAATGTAGGCATGTTCTATAATGCAGAGGTTCTCAGCCACTCTCTTTCTGAGGCCCCACTCAACATTTATAAAAACTCCACAGCCCACCTGTGCCACAACAACTGTTCTTCTGCATATAAAAGCCAGGGCTAGCATTTGGGGGTAGCAAACAGGGCAGTTGCCTGGGGCTCCATGCAACAAGGAGCCCCCATGAAGCTTCACTGCTCAGGCTTCAACCCTGAGTGATGAGGTTCAGGGCCCTGGGCTTCAGACCCATGTGGCAAGGCTTTGGCTTTCCGCCTTGAGACCCAGTGAGTTTAATGCTGGCCCTATTTTGCAGACCCCCAGAAGCCTGCTCGCAGCCCCCCAGAGGGCTCCAGACCCCGGTTGAGAACCACTGCTATAATGGACTTAGACTCCTATTGTATAAATCCATAACTACAGTGTTTTAAAAAAAAAAATGGAGAGTGCAGCTTTCGATCAGTAACTTTTAATCATTTAATGCTCTAATTCGGGAGATTCTACCTCCAAGCTAATTGCTAAGCAATACCATTTTATTGCTCAAAACTATACTGTGCATCATAGGGCCAGCTTCAGAGTCCTTAATTTGAAGCTGCTCTAGCAAACATGTAGCACAGACTTTATGCTTATTTGTGTAAGGGTTGAACTGCAGAAGACAGAAAGACAGAAAGACAAAGACAGAAAGAGAAATGAGTGGAGAGAACAAACAGAACTATCTTCCTGAACATACAAAAGAAATATAGTTTTATAATTTAATACAAGCCTATATTAACACCAAAGATTAGAAACTGGAAGCAAAAGTTAATCTGCTGACACAAGAGTGTTCCAGGAGGTGGAAAGCACGGGGATTCCCAAACAAGGAACAAACGGGTAAAATAAGGAAAACAGTTCTCACCCATAAAACGAAAGAGATATTAACAGATAAAATAAAAAAAGGTATAAAAGTAATATCTGTTTAAAAGATCAGAAGAGATGATCAACCTGGAGGTACAGTTATTTACAAACAAATTTACCCTCAATCTTTGAGGAAAACAATATCTATGGGCAATTCTGTAATTCTCATTTGAGCTAAGACACCCATACTGAGAATTATGAGAAGACGAAGACATGCAGACCTCTTGGGGGGGCCCAATCTTTCTATGCAGCAATAATCTATACAAAATGTTTTGTCCACGCAGTGTGCAGAGGCGGTCAAAAAAGCAAACAGGATGTTAGGAATCATTAAAAAGGGGATAGAGAATAAGACTGAGAATATATTATTGCCCTTATATAAATCCATGGTACGCCCACATCTCGAATACTGTGTACAGATGTGGTCTCCTCACCTCAAAAAAGATATTCTAGCACTAGAAAAGGTTCAGAAAAGAGCAACTAAAATGATTAGGGGTTTAGAGAGGGTCCCATATGAGGAAAGATTAAAGAGGCTAGGACTCTTCAGTTTGGAAAAGAGAAGACTAAGGGGGGACATGATAGAGGTATATAAAATCATGAGTGATGTTGAGAAAGTGGATAAGGAAAAGTTATTTACTTATTCCCATAATACAAGAACTAGGGGTCACCAAATGAAATTAATAGGCAGCAGGTTTAAAACAAATAAAAGGAAGTTCTTCTTCACGCAGCGCACAGTCAACTTGTGGAACTCCTTACCTGAGGAGGTTGTGAAGGCTAGGACTATAACAATGTTTAAAAGGGGACTGGATAAATTCATGGTGGCTAAGTCCATAAATGGCTATTAGCCAGGATGGGTACGAATGGTGTCCCTAGCCTCTGTTCGTCAGAGGATGGAGATGGATGGCAGGAGAGAGATCACTTGATCATTGCCTGTTAGGTTCACTCCCTCAGGGGCACCTGGCATTGGCCACTGTCGGTAGACAGATACTGGGCTAGATGGACCTTTGGTCTGACCCGGTACGGCCTTTCTTATGTTCTTATGTTCTTATGTGCATCACCTCTAGTAATATTAAAAATATTTTTCAATGTAGAAATATTCATTCTGCATTCACATCAATACTAAGTTTTAATAATTTTCTTTATTCTTCATATACAGAGCCTCTTACCCATAAAATATTCAAGAAACAGTGTATACCTATGACAATCTCTCTCAAAAATATTATCCTATTACAATATCTCCTGAAGGCCTCAATAAAGATTGGGGTGCCAGTGTTTTAGGCACTGTATAAGAATAAAGTTATTTGCAGAATGCAGTGAATAATAGAAATATTGCAGATACATGTAGATCTAAAAGTCCTGGTCTTACTACTCATGTCCTTTTAAACTGTAACAGGAGATATATGTAATGACCAAACATCTTACTAAACTGTGTAAGGAAACCATGATTAGTTGCACTAAATATGAATAGTTATATTTCCAATATTTAAAGGAAATGTGAATGGTTTTTCTTAACTAAACTGCTATCAGTTGTAAATGGTTACAAAAGTAGAAGAAATAAAAAACCCATTAGTTCCAGTTAAATAATTATGTTAAACTACCAAAGAAGAGAATGAATGTGAAGACAGACTAATTTAGTTACTGTTTAGGCAGGAAAAAGTTATCTGATCAAAATCTTAAGATTTGTGCTTGGAACAGAATACAATTTCTTCAGTGGTTTTCGAACTTTTTAGGCTGCGTAGCCCTTTCCAAATAAGGTAGTCTACCATGTACTCCCATATGAGATAGGGTCATAATATAAATATGAAAACAGAAAAATAAAAGGTCTGTAAGGGATAACACGATGCAACACAACATACACGTCCTAGAGAGTGTTGTCCTGGATACTACTATTATTATAACCAACAATTGTATTATATATACACACTTTCATTTTGGATAAAAATAGTCCCTCATACAAGTTCCTAGTTGTTGATTAGATGCTAACCCCGACAAGAGCTCATGTACGCCAGTTTGAAAACTACAGAATACAGTAGCATACCTGTGTATCCAAACAGGAAAAGGACATCTAAGCTTGGACAGGAAGCAAAAGACAACAACAGAAAAATAAGCAGTGAAGCAGTATCCTTTCAAACAATGATGTGAATCCCTTCATCTACAAAATAAGCAGAACAGACACCAGCTTAACTTCAAATCAAAATAGGTTGTTTACGGTTTATTTTTCAGAATTACCTCGGATGATCAGATAATCAGATTGCTAGATGTTTTTAGCCTTTTAATTTTGTTGACAGATGTCAGTCATATCAGTCTTTAAGAATTATTCTTAGATTGCTTCAGTATAAGGTTACCATCAGCAAGCTAAGGCATTTCTAACTTAAATTTCAGAATTCCTTATTTTATCAGTTATTTTTGTTTTTTTTCATATTTCCCTGTTATACAGGGATTTAAGGGCACCTCATTCACATTTTTATTACATAGAACCACACAATTTTCTTCTACCTTTAATTTCGGAAGCAAACCTAAACAGGAGACTACATATTTTACAAACAGAGGTATCTGCAGGGCAGAATATGCATTATAATCAATGACAACTCATTACAGTGACAAAGTGACAGGAATATTTCATTCAGAGAGATGCTTCCACCACTCTCATCGGTTCAGTACATACAGCAGAATACATATTTTTTGCTTAGCGTTTTTCCTCTAGAATCCTCAATCATAAGTGAGGATTTCTTTATTATAAAGATTTCTTACTGTAGACGACCATTCCTATGATAGCCTACCACCAATACAAAACACACACAATAAAAGATTCTGCCGTGCACCATTCCTACCCATCAACCAAATGACATTCAACTGGAAACCCCACAATTTATTGGAAAAGAGACAGAGAAAAATGTAAGTATCTTGCATTGTAGCATAAATATATCTAAGTGATGATGGACACCTCAGAGGAAAAGAGTTCTATAGCCAAAGGATCTTCCACTGAGGTGGTCATAATTCTTGTTTAAAAAACCTTTAAGCAAACATCACACACAAATTAGAATCAGGAATTAAATCCAGGGACAACAGTAAGAGTATTCAAGCTGCAGCAAACAATTGCCATAGTATGTCATACAGTCTTTTAAACAATCTGAGGTCATTGTTCTATCTTGCTATAATATTTACAGAACCTCAAATATTTTCCACCAGGTGGATCAGAATCTCATACTAAACGTACATTTTTGAAAGTGCATGTTCTTTTCAAAGCTATCGTCCCAACTGACATACCTAATACAATTGTGTTAATGTACTTACACATTAACTAACAACTAGATATAAATAAATGAAAAGTGGCATTTTCTCTACTCTTGCATTCCATTTGGGAAAAAGACAAAAGTTCAGTTTTTCAGACAAATATACACTGATTTTTTTTAAAAATCAACAACAGGTTTTTGGTGGGAGAGTTTCCCTACTATAGCATAATCTCTCCCCCCCTCCCCTTTTTCATTAAAGTTTTGGGGGAACTGCCATATTTTAAGCACCATTCCCTATTTTTATATCATATCTGTAGGATCAAGCAATCAAAAGTGAGAAATCTGCAGCAACTGATATAGCTAAATTAAGAAGTTCTTGGGGAAAATGGTATTTTTCCTCATTTCTAACCATCAGTGCTGGTTATTAATTCATTTCATATTAAAAAGAGGGCGAGTTATTTCTATCTTCCTCTGTTTAATATATAAACTCAAATTCCTATACACAGATGAAAAGAACACGTAGATTTATCACAGATCTTTTTTTCCTGGTTTGGGGGAACCCTTGTAATTTAATGATTTACGGTGAGATTTTCAAATGTGCCTAACCTCTATAGGCATCCAATCCCCATTCAAATCTCAATGAGTACAGATAGTGACTGTGAAATGCTCAGAGAGATTAGAGCAGCTATAAAAAAAAAATTTAAAACCTCAGGATGGGATGCAAAGATAAACTTTCTTGACACCTTAAATGACTGCTTCTTGGAGCAGCTAGTCCTGGAACCCACAAGAGGAGAGGCAATTCTAGATTCGTGAAGCACAGGATCTGGTCCAAGAGAAGAATACAGCTGAACCGCTTGGTAATAGTGACCATAATAAAATTAAATTTAACATCTCTGTGGCAGGGAAAACACCACAGCAGCCCAACACGGTATCATTTAATTTCAGAAAGGGGAACTACACAAAAATGAGGAAGTTAAACAAACAGAAATTAAAAGGTACAGTGCCAAAAGTGAAATCCCTGCAAGCTTCATGGAAACTTCTTAAAGACACCACAATAGAGGATCAACTTAAATGTATACCCCCAACTTAAAAAAACATAGTAAGAGAACCAAAGTGCCACCATGGCTAAACAACAAAGTAAAAGAAGCAGTGAGAGGCAAAACGGCATCCTTTAAAAGTGGAAGTTAAATCCTAAAGAGGAAAATAGAAAGGAGCATAAACTCTGGCAAATGAAATTTAAAAATATAATTAGGACGGCCAAAAAAGAATTTGAAGAATTGCTAGCCAAAGACTCAAAAAAAATGTTTAAGTACATCAGAAGCAGGAAGCCTGCTAAACAACCAGTGTGGCCTCTGGATGGTCAAGATGCTGAAGGAGCACTCAAGGACGGATAAGGCCATTGCGGAGAAACTAAGTGAATTCTTTGCATTGCTCTTCATGGCTGAGGATGTGAGGGAGATTCCCAAACCTGAGACATTCTTTTTAGGTGACAATTCTGAGGAACTGTCCCAGATTGAGGTGTCATTAAAGGAGGTTTTGGAACAAATTGATAAATTGAACAGTAGTAAGTCACCAAAACCAAATGGTACTCATCCAAGAGTTCTGAAGGAACTCAAATGTTAAATTGCAGAACTACTAACTGGTATGCAACCTATTATTTGAAACAGCTTCTGTACCAGATGACTGGAGGACAGCTAATGTGATGCCAAATTTTTTAAAAGGCTCCAGTTTTGACCTCACAATTACAGGCTGGTAAGCCTAACTTCAGTACCAGGCAAACTGGTTGAAACTAGAGTAAAAAACAGAATTATCAGACACATAGATGAACATGATATGTTGGGGAAGAGTCAATATAGTTCTTGTAAAGGGAAATGATGCCTCATCAATCTACCAGAATTCTTTGAGCAGGTCAACATGCATGTAGACAAGGGTGATCTAGTGGATATAGTGTACTTAGATTTTCAGAAAGCTTTTGACAAGGTCCCTCACCAAAGGCTCTTAAGCAAAATAAGCTGTCATGGGATAAGAGGGAAGGTCTCCTCATGAAAAAGTAACTGGTTAAAAGATAGGAAACAAAAGGTAGGAATAAATGGTCAGTTTTCAGAATGGAGAGCGGTAAATAGTGGTGTCCCCCAGCGGGCTATTCAACATATTCATGAATTATCTGGAAAAGGGGGTAAACAGTGAGCTGGCAAAATCTGCAGATGATACAAAACTACTTAAGATAAGTCCCAGGCAGACTGTGAAGAGCTACAAAAGGATCTCTCAAAACTGGGTGACTGGGCAACAAAACGGCAGATGAAATTCAATGTTGATAAATGCAAAGTAATGCACATTGGAAAACATAATCCCCACTACACACATAAAATGATGGTCTAAATTAACCGTTACCACTCAAGAAATAGATCTTGGAGTCATTGTAGATAGTTCTCTGAAAACATCCACTCAATGCACAGTGGCAGTCAAAAAAGAGAACAGAATGTTGGGAATCATTAAGAAAGGGATTGATAATAAGACAGAAAATATCATATTGCCTCTACATAAATCCATGGTATGCCCACATCTTGAATACTGCATGCAGATGTCAGCGCCCCAATCTCAAAAAAGATATACTGGAATTGGAAAAGGTACAGAGAAGGGCAACAAAAATGATTAGGGGTATTCAACAGCTGACATATGAGGAGAAATTAATAAGACTGGGACTCTTCAGCTTGGAAAAGAGACGAGTAAGTGGGGATATGATAACGGTCTATAAAATCATAACTGGTGTGGAGAAAGTAAATAAGGAAGTGTTATTTATTTACTCATAACACGAGAACTAGGGGTCACCAAATGAAATTAATAGGCAACAAGTTTAAAACAAACAAAAGGATGTATTTTTACACACAACGCAGAGTCAACCTGTGGAACTCCTTGCCAGAGGATGTGGTGAAGGCCAAGACTATAACAGGGTTCAAAGAAGTACTAGATAAATTCATGGAGGATAGGTCCATCAATGGCTATTAGCCAGAATGGGCAAGGATGGCATCCCTAGCCTCTGTTTGCCAGAACCTTGGAATGGGAGACAGTGCATGGATCACTTGATGATTACCTGTTCTGCTCATTCCCTCTGAAGCACCTGGCATTGGCCCCTGTCGAAAGACAGGATACTGGTCTAGATGGACCTCTGGTCTCACCCGGTAGGATCATTCTTATGTTCTATGCTAGTACCACCCCCGCCCAAGAAAAAATGACTTGGCAATTTCTGAAAAATACAAAAATGATGAAGATCAATAGGAAAATGTAACGTTTAGCTATAAGCTATACAAGAAGGACAAATTATGATACAACAAGAGAGGATTAGCTAACTTTTTTTTTTTAAAGAAACTCTATGGGTAGCATATTTCATAATTATCTATTATAGTGAGTCTTGTATGATCTTCTGGTACTGGTCACTGAGTGAGGATATTGGGCTAAATGGATCTCTGGTTTGATCCAATATAGCCTTTGCTATGTTCTCAAATGCCCAGGCTATGTTTCACCATGATGCTTAAGAGCACAATTCTGCACTCATTAAAATCACTGGCAAAACTCCTATTTCCTTCAATGGTGTAGGGTCAGGCCCCAAGAGGCTCTTCCATGACTTGAAAAATACAAGAATAACTAAGCAGTTCTGACACCTGAATGCTCTTGCAAGGGAACACCCATTCAGTGAAACAGAATCACTGACACTTTATGATTCCCATATTTCAGATTACAAAGTGACTGAAATGTAGAAAGTGAAGTGAGATTTAAACATAAAATAATTCTTTGCCAAAGTTTGGGCAAGCATATTAAACTGGGTTTTCTGTTGACCATGGAAGCTGTCATTTCCAATATACTTACAGCCATGCTAACCAAGACTGATCATTTTGATATTGTTTATAAAAGAAAGCTTCCCATTGAAGTGTCCAGTAATTACATTAATAAGAAAGGATAGGAATATGAATATTTATAAATATTTTTGTATTAATTCTAGCTGGATTATCCAGTAATCCAGAAATGATATAAAAGAGCTTCACTGACCATAAGACTGGACAACTCTCAAAAACCTAAGTGCAATCCTGGCCAACTGAAATATTTTTTGTTTCTTTCTTAATTTAAGGATTGAAGAAAACAATGGTAGATGGACAAGCAATTTAATGTGATTTAGGAAAGCTCACTTTAAAATATTGTTCAAACATTAGTTTTTAAAAACTGTCTATTTTTATTGTAAATGGTGGCATATGCAATGCCAGAATATCTTAATATATTAAGATTCTGCCTAGGGCAACAGTTAAAAGAAAATGTTTGTATTTCAAGTTTACCCTTGCTAACTACACCTCTTTATTAATCATTATTTCATAAATACATAATCTCAATGGGCTATGTTTTTTGAAATTAAAGAAATCAAAAGCATTGTTTAAAAAAAAAATCAGACAAAAATCACTCATGCTTTGCATGTCTGGGTCATGCTACAAATACTCCTGGATAAAACATCCTGTCCTAGCCAGCAGAAATTGCCTTCCTCAGTGTTCTGAATTCCAATTTGTGTTCTTGTTTGTAAAGCAGATAGGTGGAGTGAGGATGACTCTCAGTCTCTAAGAACTTAGCCCACAGTTGGAATTCAGAATACCGTAGAAGACATTTAGTTGAAATGTTTGTCTAAAGAGTTGGAGAAATTAAATCTGATCAGATTATCTCAGGACTAGACGCACTTTAATCTCTACCGTTGCTCTTCTGGGGAAATTCCATGATTGAGTCATGTCTGAGGAAGTGAATGAATGCACTTAGCTGTTTAATCTCCTGGTCCTGCACTCTAAAGGAAATAGTTAACCATTGCGAAACATAAAAAGTATTATACACATTTATAAAGGCATTCCTTAAGTATCTAGGCATCATAATAGAATCATAGAATATCAGGCTTGGAAGGGACCTCAGGAGGTCATCTAGTCCAACCCCCTGCTCAAAGCAGGACCAATTCCCAACTAAATCATCCCAGCCAGGGCTTTGTCAAGCCTGACCTCAAAAACCTCTAAGGAAGGAGATTCCACCACCTCCCTAGGTAACCCATTCCAGTGCTTCACCACTCTCCGAGTGAAAAAGTTATTCCTAATATCCAACCTAATGACTAATGACCATTTCCCTATTACTGAAGTAGGAATCACCAGTTTAGGGGGGGGAAATAGCAATCTCCCTGAGTTCTAAACATTCTGTTACAGTTCATACTTCCTCAATTCTGTCAGATCCCATAAATCTAATCCTACAGCTTACTAAAACTTTTTCATCACTGTATTCATTGGGTATCATACAAATCATTAATTGGTGTACCACAAAGGATAGGCTTAAGTGACACACAACATCTAAAAGGGACTGGTAGGTATGGTTTTGTGTGTATTCCTGCCTACTGTGTCAGGCAGACAGTAGTAAAATTTGAACTATTCATTAAATGAGCTGATTAGTCTCAAAAGCATCAGACTCTGATGGGCTCAGCAAAGGAATTTGCTTTCTAGATGATCCAGAAAGGAAAAAATAGACTCGGACAAAAGTGATGGTCCACCTCACGTGTGTGTCTGTTTTAATGGTCCTAGACAAGGAAGCATCTTCTAACTGGTTGGAAGAAAGTCTGGTTCTCCTCCTTCTGAGGTATTTGGGCCTGGATTTTATATGAAATCCTTGCCTGCAGAACCAGGTTAACCAATACCACCAAACTCCATGGAGCTACAGCCTCATACTGCCATGAAATCTCCCTGCAGCAGAGTGCCCCCAAAGTTCCTGCCCATCTGATCTTCTTAGTCTGGTTATTTTTTTTTCCACTGAGACTCAGTGAGTGAAATTATTTTTCTGTTCAGCAAACTGGTTTTTAAGTTTTCATTCTCTAAAACAAAATTTAATTATCTTCTCATTCTGCCTAGTGGAACAGAAATTGAGATAATATATTATTATTAATTCTTCAAACAATGTCTTGCTCTTTACATCACCTGGTGGCATACATAGGGAGCTACCTGGGCACTGTTCATTTCTTGGAAGGATGCAGAAGATGAGCCAATCCAGTCTTAAAGTCCAGTATGTAGTATCTTGGAATTCTTTTGTCAACTTAGAGATATTTTAAAAATACAAATACCAAACACAGTATCTGAAACAGGGAACTCAGCATTACCATGATCATACAGCAAGACCACAGAAATACAGAAGAATTCTGCAGAGATACAACAGACTCATTACGCAGATTAAAAATTACAGGAAAATTGTCTCCTCTAAAGTGCACCAAAATATTACTAAATCTAATTTAGAAATGCAGGTGATGTTTAACAGAATTATCCTCCTATGAAATTTTAATATTGCACACTGTAGGGGAAGCCAATTAGTGAGATACCCCAAGTATCGGGGTAGCCGTGTTAGTCTGCATGCACAAAAACAACAAGGAGTCCGGTGGCACCTTAAAGACAAACAGATTTATTTGGGCATAAGCTTTCATGGGTTAAAAAAAAAAAAACACACTTCTTCAGATGCAACTAGTGAGACAAATATTCTTCAACTACATATATTAATTTGTTAAAATTTAAAGTTTCTATGAAGTAACATATATTAGAAATACCTATGTTAAAATCTAAAGTGACATATCCACTGACTTACACAAGGGGTTACTTCAGCAAAAGCTTCTCAAAGCTATATCCAGAGCTCAGAAAACAATGCACTATAGTCACCCTCAGGACGAGTGACTGACTGACTGACTGACCCCCACTCTCCCCAGGAAACACTATCTAAGCTAGCTCTAGTCTTCCATTTGCAATAATTGGTTACTGAATATCAGAAACAGAAGACCAGCAAAAAGAAATATATAAATTTAAATAAATAATTTGGTCAACAAAAGACTGCACACATTGGCAAGCACAACAAAATACAATTAAAATGTTTTCTTTACATTAAGGTGGCTGGAGAAAGTCCTTTCACACTCAGTGTACATTAGGACCTTCCACATTATCTTTCAGGTAGGTTTTCGTATAATTTTAAAGAGGTCTTCAACTTCGCCCACAATAATTGTTTCCACTTTTTCTGGTGTCCTACAGATGTAAATACTTCCAACATGATATACTCTCAGTCCTGACAGAAAAAAGGATAAGTAAGGCAATTTCCCATTCAACTGTTTGCTTACAAAACAGTGGTGAAAAAACTCTTTTTATTCATTAATTTAGCAATATGGCCTGCAAAACTTCCAGTCTCAGCTCCACTACATTTAAATTTATCTTTTGACTGTGCTGCTTTCAAAAATTCGGTTTTGATACTGTGCTGCTGGCTATCACCAGTTTTTGTATTAAGAGAAGCTGCGACTTCTTTTGCGGGTATTCTAGCAGAATCCAATTGAAATATATTCTTGGGCTGCAGAAAAAAAGAACTATTTTCCTAAGACATGCTGAAATAAAGTTTCAGTTTCTCCTTTTTTCCATCTTTTCTGGTATAGCAATAATATTTTGTTATTGAAGGTCAATTTTCAAGAGAAAAAACAATGCCTTATGATTTATCCAAACATTAAATTGCATGTGGCTCTTTCAAGAACAGAAATCCCCATGCCCATTTCTTTTCTTTTTAAAAATTTTCCTCTATCTCAAATTCTTCACTGAACACCAAAACCTAGATTTAAAACGAGAAAATATGGCTTCTACGGTGAAGATTCTAGACGCTATCCCAGGGAGAGGTGGGTTGGCTGCTATCTTTGCTAGCATCTGATACAAAGAAGTCGTCTTTGTTTTATTTGGTTTAGACATATGAAAACACAGTGTTGGTTGTCAGGTCTTTACAAATGATGGATACAAATTCCCCAGGCAAAGAATTGTTGTTTACATTCCCCAAAGGTTCAGTAAAAAGATGGTCTTCGTCCTGAACTGTGCATGTATGTGACCACTTTCCTGCGTAGAGCCATTTTATTTTGGAGAATCTCCCAGCCTGACAGCCTCATTGCCCACATTCTCATTGGGTCTTGAAGCAGGCAAAGCTTTGCTAATATTGCCGCCACATCTACCAAAATGGGGTTGCCTATATAAGACTTGGTAATTCCAGGATCTCCTCAACTGTTATTCTGCAGGTTTTAGATCAGCAGATATTGTTGGTGCTGCACCTCGGGGAACAACATTCGTTTTGGACCAGATAAGGACCAAAAGGATTAGTATCTCTGAAGGTTCATCTCCAATGTTGTACTTGGAGAGTTAAAGTAAAAATAACAACACTCTTACAGAATCATAGAAATGTAGGGATGGAAGAGACCTTGAGAACTCATCAAGTCCAGCCCACTGCGGTGTGGCAGGACCAAGTAAACCTAGACCATCCCGGACAGGTGTGCGTCCAATCTGTTTAAAACTTCCAATGATAGGGATTCAAAACCTCCCTTTGAAAGTCTATTCCAGAGACTAACTACCCTGATAGTTAGAAAGTTTTTCCTAATATCTAACCTACATCCCCCTTGCTCCAGATTAAGCCAATTACTTCTTGTCGTACATTCAGCAGCCATGGAGACAATTGATCATTGTCCTCTTTATACCAGTCCTTAACATATTTGAGGACTGTTATCAGGATCCCCCCTCAGTTTTCTTAAGAAGAAACATGCCCAGTTTTTTAACCTTTCCTCATAGGCCTCTGTTGCACTTTTTGAAAATCTCAAAAGTGCTTTACAAACATTAATTAATTAAAACCTCACAACATCCTTCTGAGGTAAATATTATCCCCACTTTACAGGTAAGGAAACTAAAGCACAGAAAAGGTAAGTGACTTGTATGTGATCACAAAGTCACAGGCAAAATCTTTCATTCCTGGATCCCAGTCATTTGCCATAATCACAAAACCATTCTTACTCCACTCCCTTAGTCTTGTAACTATGCATGATGATAGAGTAAAATAAATAAATAATCTTGTGCACCTATCAGTGCACCTAGACAAGAGAGATTTCAGGATGGTATGACAAATCTCTCTCTTTTTCAGTTATCACAAGGAACTGAGTAAGATACTGTTCTTACCCTCAGGACTGCGTATACTGTTTCCTGATGGGCTTTGGTTCTAATAAGCCAGCTGTCCACATAAGAGATTAAACAAATACAAACATAATGGTGGTGGTAGCAGCAGCCATAGAGAGTAAGTATGAGAGAGCTGTATAGTCCAAAAGAAAAGATCAGTTGTAAGAGTAAATGACCCAAGGCAAACCTGAGAAATCTCTGATGACTTGTGACTATATGAATATATAAAGCAGGGGTCGGCAACCTTTCAGAAGCGGTGTGCCGAGTCTTCATTTATTCACTCTCATTTAAGGTTTCATGTGCCAGTAATACATTTTAACGTTTTTAGAAGATCTGTTTCTATAAGTCTATAATAGGCAACTAAAGTATTGTTGTATGTAAAGTAAATAAGGTTTTTAAAATGTTTAAGAAGCTTCATTTAAAATTAAATTAAAATGCAGAGCCCCCCAGACCGGTGGCCAGGACCCAGGCAATGTGAGTGCCACTGAAAATCAGCTCACGTGCCCCCTTCAGCACGCGTGCCATACGTTGCCTACCACTGATATCAACAAACATTACATAAAGTCTATAGAGGCCAAATAGTTCACTTGGCTGATGCCAGCTTGGATAAAAATTCATCCATATGGGAAAAAGTTCTTCCATTTCAGGGCCCAGAGGAGAACGTTTGTAATGGTGGATGTTAAGCATGATTGCTGGATTTCCACCAGAGATGCTAGGAATAACTGCTAGCAACAAGCATGTTGGAAAATGGTTTCCAAGTACATTTCTGGGAGAAACATATTTGACAACCATTTCTGAACAGCTGTGCAGAACAAGCCATTCTGACAAGGCCCCAGAAAAATAATTTGTTCCTCATTAGAAGACCACCCTTAAAAGGCATAACATTTTATTTGTGCCTAAAGCCATGGGGGTCTTCTACTAAAACTAATGAGATGATAATATTTTCTGCCAAATGAATACTGAACAGAGCAATTTTATTTAATACATTAATGGCAATTTAGCATTTAATAATGTATTTTAATTTAAAGCACTCAAACCTGAAGGTCTCAAAGCAGTCTGACAAAATCGTTACTGCAGCACTTGGAGATTCCTTGGGGATTTAGGTTGACAGGCAATTGTTCACTTGTATTACAGAAACCCATACAAGGATGCTGCAGATATGCAGGCTGCATATCGACAACAGCTTGGGAAAATGCCAGATTAAAAGATATTCAGAGGACTCCCACTATTTTATGTCTTGTAAGTCCTTAAGGCAAGACATTAGAGTCTGTAGGAATGGAGGAGAATTTAATTCATGCTGCCCCAACTATGCTTATTCTGACAGTAGCTAACCATGATTTCCAAGCTTTGCCAAACAATCTGTATTATTAGTTTGGGCAGAAGTGCTGTCTAGTGTTAGAGAAGGGAACTGGGATTTTGTTGCAAATTCGATTGATTGGCTATGTGACCTTAGAACTTCTGTACTTCTGCTTTCCCCATCTGTAAAACAGGAATAATAATATTAATCTTTCACAACCTCCTCATAGGAAATGTGCTATCCAAGTGTGAAGTATTATAATTATTTCTGGCATGTTTTCCTAGCGAGACTCCAGCATGAGGAGTTGCCCACCTGCCTAAATCCACAATCTTCTTCAACTGAAGTCTGGCTAAGGAGGGATTTTTTTCCTCTCTCATTCACTCAAGAAAATAGGTAATTTCCTGTCATGATAATTCTGTACAGGACGCTGCATCCTGAGGCTCAGCAACTTACATTAAGTAACTCCAGTTCTCTGGCAATATTTAGTGGGTTGAACCTAGCAGATCAGAGCAAATTAATCACTCTCCTTTTTTGGGCAGTGAGGGGTAAGTGGAGTGAAACAGAAAGTCGTAGAGCCCGAGAGGGTGCACAAGTGATCATTTTTGCTTGTTGATCCCATCTGACCTTCCTGGGGTCAGAAGCAGAGAGAGTCCATTTCAGTATCTGAAAGGCTATCACATAACCCCCAGATAAAGAGCATTTGATTAAAATGGATCCTGTGCCAGCAGTCTGGATTCCGCATCCCTCTTGAATTCATACATACACATATATTAGGGACACTTACAACTCAGTATTTCCTTTGGCCCTGTTCTTGAACTATGTGACTGGTTAAACAGAAGCACCTGATTAACCTTCTCTATATAAAACTTTTATCAGTTCTTCTCTAAGGCCTTGTCTACCCTGACGATATGCCCAACCACAGCCATTGCTGTCCAGCCTCCATCAGCAGTGATGCACTGTGCAAACAGGTAAGGCTGCTATTTGCACAAGTGAAGGTTACCCCTGTTTGAAACTAGAGTAAGCTCCACCAGTGTAAATAGTGCTTGTTCCTGTCTACAGCAGGGGTTTGCACCACTGCAGCTACTTGTGGTGGATGGCCATCTATGGCTGAAATCAGGGAAATTCCACAGTGAAGACAAGACTTTATTCAACTCCATTCTAGACTAAACTGCTCCAATCTTTTCAATCTCTCTTCATATGAAAGTTGTTCCTTGATTCTAAGAATTTCTACCTTTCCTCTCTGGGCCATTTCTATTTCTTCTATAACTCTGAGAAGTAGTGGCCAGAACTGAACACAACATACAAGTGAGGACATCTTATTTATATAGATGCATTCTGTTTCAGTACTTACTATCCCATTCTTTATATATACAACATTTGTTTGCTTTTTTTGAAACCACTAAGTCTTGATCATATGTTTTCATTCAGCTGCCCACAATGAAACAGAAGTCTCATCTTAAATTTCTCACAAAAAGCACAACATAACGAACCGCCTCTGGGGTATAAAGTCCAGACAAAAAAATTGATATTGCAAAATTGTGCAGCAGAGGGGAAATTTTGGTCAGACACTAAAGTAAATCCTTACTCTTGTAGAAAGTTCTATCAGATCTTTAATGGTAAAAAGACACCAACTGCAAGGCAACCTCCCATTGCATGTGTTTGACTAGTAGCTAAAGAGACAGCAAGACATTTAGAGAGGAGACTTACAATGGTAGTTAGGCACCAGAGATCAGAGGTAGTCACAGTCTGGAATCAGGAGGCTGGAATCATGGTCAAAGTTAGGCTACAGCCAGAGATCGGAGATCAGGAGACAAGGTAAAGTCTGGTGTTGCAGCAGGCCAAGGTCTGTGTGAGCAGCAAAGAGTCTTGTGGCACCTTATAGACTAACAGATATTTTGGAGCATGAGCTTTCGTGTGTGAATACCCACTTCGTCGGATGCATGCACCCACGAAAGCTCATGCTCCAAAACGTCTGTTAGTCTATAAGGTGCCACAAGACTCTTTGCTGCTTTTACAGATCCAGACTAACATGGCTACCCCTCTGATACTTGACACCATGCAAGGTCTGTGTGGTTGCCCAGACAATTTCCAGGGGCAAACCGTGGGGTTAAGTAGGGGCACTCAGCCAATCAGAGGACTGCAGGGTATTGTCACTCTGAGTCCGTACTTCCTGCGGTGCCTACTCTCGACAGTGCTTCCTGGCTGTTGCTCTGCATGGCCTCCCAGTGGCAGTGTGGGAATATCAGCTATCTGAGGCTCAACAGACCTGGGTTCTAGTCCTCAGGTCCTTATACTCAGCAACTGATCTCTTATATCTTCTCACCATGAATAAGTAAGCTCAGGTCTGTCCTGGGTGAAGCAGTGTCCACTTCAGACACTCATTTATAAAAGGAAATGCAACACATACTCACCCCAAGGGAGGTAGGATGATGCACAGTTCCCATGTGTATCACATCCTAAATGCATGTCCAACTTCCGCACCAGGGCTTCTTCTAATCTGATGTAAGCAAGGGGCCTCTCAAGTAGTCAAGAAATTAAGATCCAAAGACACAATATTGACAGAGAACTCCACCCTATTACAGCCACACAAAGCAGAGAGAGCCTATAATTTTCTAAAAATGTGTTATCCCTGAGAACCACATTAAGCAAACTGCAGAGAACTCACTAACTTGGAAAGATTGAAAGCAGATTCATCCTACTGGGATTTGAATGGTCATAGGGAGTCTGTATATTTGATTGGAGCAGTAAGTGTTCTCTTCAACATGGGTTCCCTTGAGCAGGGGGCTACAGGAATATCTTTTAACCATTTGCGCTTCAATACCGCTTTAGTGGCAACTTTATAGCTGCTGTCAAATCGAAATGTTACTGGGGTCTTCACAGCATTGCAGTCTTTTACATAACTTGCCCTTTCACAGCCCATCCTTCATCTACCTTCCAATTCTTGCATCTGGACTCGTCTTCTAGCTTCTCCTTCATTCCCTGTTCTCCCCAGGGCCGGCTCCAGGGTTTTTGCCACCCCAAGCGGCAAAAAAAAAAAAAAAAAAAAGCCGCGATCAGCACCCGCTCCACCGCGCCACATTCTTGTTCGGCTGCAATTCGGCGGCCAGTCCTTCCCTCCAAGAGGGACCGAGGGACCCGCCGCCGAATTGCCGAAGAGCCCGACGTGCCACCCCTTCTCCTTGGCCACCCCAAGCACCTGCTTGCTGAGCTGGTGCCTGGAGCCGGCCCTGGTTCTCCCAGTTCCTTCCCCAGTCATCCTCTACCTGTTAAACTGATCACATACCCAGCTGGAATCTCTGAAATCCACTTCAGTTTGGGGTTGTTTTTTTTAAATAAAGCAATTCTAAGATGAGGAGTTAAAGATCCCTTCTCAATAAAGAGGACAAAAAATGGCTAGTTTTACTAAAACCAAATTCTAGGCTTAATAGATATAGATTGGTTTTATGGAGTTGCACAGTGCTAGCTGAACTGGTCTTAGTGAAATTTGTACCCTTCTCTCCCCTCCAGCCCCTAGCATCCCATTTCTGTTTGGAATAGTTTTCTTTTTGACTGCTTACATTTTCCTAGCTTTAGTTTCATTTCAATAGACATAGGGGTTTCCCCACCTCTCAAACACTTCCTTTGAATTCTCAGAGTTTGCTCATTTAACACTCAAAAACCAGAAACTGACAACACTGCCTTGATTCAGATGCCTTTGAATAAGCTTTTCAGTACCTTTAGGGTAGACTAATGGATCTAAGAAAATAGCAGATAGGCTGCTAACAACCAGGCATTGTTAACTGCCAACATACCACCTCAGATGTCCCTCACTTCAAGGGATATCAGTCATTTAAGTCCCAAAATTACTCAGATGCCACTAAAATTTGGTGTCCCATCACTTTTATTGTTGAAATTGTTTATATCAGAAATAATTATGAAACTGGGGTTATATAAAGACTTGTTTACCCTAAATGAATTAACAGCACAGATTTAAATGTCTTAAATTACTCACTTGTGTATCTTGACATTTTGTCACGTCACACCTTACACTCAGGGCTTATCAGGCTGAGAGGTATGGCTACCACTATTAACAGAAAGAATGAGGAGTACTTGTGGCGCCTTTAGAGACTAAAAAAGGTATTTGGGCATAAGCTTTCGTGGGCTAAAACCCACTTCATCGGATGCATGGAGTGGAAAACACAGTAGGAAGATATATATACACACAGATATCATGAAAAAATGGGTGTTGCTATACCAACTTTAACAGAGTATCAGTAATGCGGTGGATGGACCACAACCATGTTTAAAATAAGTCATGCCAGTAACTGATTACAAACTCAGTTAAATGCAGCATGGTAGACAGAGACATACTAATGCAAGCAAATTAGAAGTGTCATACTGGGAATGAGATCTTTAAAAAGAGCCAGATATACCAGCTTGCTGTCTAAGATTTAAAACAGTCATATTAAAAATTAAGAGGGCATGTGTTTGCAAAATCTTTTTCTAGCCCACAGTAAAATGCAAAAACAACCCCACTAGCTTTATGAATGTCTCACCCAGAGTAGAATTTTCCTGCATTAAACACTAATGTAGGATCTCGGCAGGAAATCCAAATTCCAAAGTGTTTAAACCCAAGGACGAGCTCTGAGTCATACATGTTCACTGCGGGATGTATAACTTTGAATTTCCAGACCGTTGTCCATTTAAATTCTGAGCAATATCACTGGATTTAATGCAGGATTTTGGTTGGGTCCTCCCCCCCCCCCGCATTGATTCATAGAAAACTAGATCCTCCAACTTTTGATTCTGGCTATAACCATTGTGCTTTGACAGCTAAACAGCTGGAATTTGTGGCATGTTGTATCCTTAATATGCATATAGCCATGTTAACCTAAGCGAAAACTCTAGCTAGAAAACAAAATCAATAAGACCATTGGCTATAAAGATTAACTGTAAGAAAACTATCGTCCAAACCAATTCTTCATCAAGAAGAATTCTTTATCAAGTTTTTATTAAATAACAAAACATGAATGTTACATATCATTCAAATGTGGAGTTCAGATGCACTTAGATAATTAAAGAAACTGACTCAAAGGAAATATATTTGGTGCATATTAGAGATAAATGGCTAGATTTGTCAAAGCGGAAATTCAATCTACTAAGTTCCCTAAATCAATATTTAAATTGGTTACTAGCAACAAAATATGCAACATAAAACTTTGACTAGTAATTACAAAACAACTGAAGGTAAGTTTTTGTAGCATGTTATAATATATTGAAAGTTACCTCCATTACCATTATAAATTGTACACAACAAAAATAGTACCTTACCTTATTCTCCACCATCTGAGCACAAAGAATTAAAAATAAAATATTATTAGGCACAAATTGCAAGAGTGTTCATATAAAGGGGATATCCCAACACCATCAGATATGCTGCATGACGTGCATACACTAGCAACAGTTTGCAGAAAACTATTTGGGTTCTTTTTGGTAAGCAGCCAAACCTCGAAACTTTGAACCTGGAGGCATCACTTCATTATCTTCTTCTCTAAAATGCAGACCTCAGTCAACAATTGCGTAAATGGCGGGGGGAAGAATTACCACAGCTTGGTTTTCTCTGCTAATAACAGCCCTTACCAATTATTTCACTGCAGTCTTTCTGAAGGCTATACAGCGGAGAGTGTAAGTGAAAGAACTCAAGAAAGAATCACAAGGTTACAGTAAACTTTCTGTTCAAGACATGTCTAAAGAGAAATGACTTAATGGAATGCTGTATATAGTTCAGTAGAATCTCCATGAGTCTGCCTCCTCCTCTTCCTTCCAGGCCTCAACATCTCCACCCCCATGTTTAAAAGTGTTTTTTTGGAGGAGGAGGAGGAGGAGAGGAAATGTTGATTGAATTTAAAGCTGTTAGTTTTGTTTTAGCTTTTAACATAAAATGGTTATTTTAAAATAAATGTGAAATCACATTGATTTGTTTATAGTAATTTATTTATTTTTTTTTACAAACTTCCATTTTTTTTAATTTTTTTTTTTTTGCGCTGAAAGCATGGTGAAACTTCACATAAGCAACTCTTACCACACAAATGGCAAAATCTAGTTTGCAAAATAGTTTTTAATTACAATAAGCAGCAGTATGTGGCATGCTGAAGAGTAACATTAGCACCACAAATAGCATAGGAGCTAATTTCAAAATTAGTTATGTGTATTGAGAATGAAAACAAGCAATAATCAGAACAAAAGTTTAAAAATTAGATATTGCCAAGTTAAAAGTCTTTAAAAATACATGTCCTTGCTGCTACTAATATTTAGATTAATAAAACAGATTTTAAGGTCAAATCCACTTTTCTTTAGTCATGCTTGTTTGTTTTGTCTGAATCAGGAGATACAAAAATGTAGACTAACTGGTTGCGTAACGAGATCCTCACCTACACTAAAGAAATAATCATGCTTAGACATGGGTGTGAAGCATGGCTGTGGCAAATTCATATTCTAATATTACAATAAAATATATAACTTGACTGTACATCTTCCCCACCCCCACCCCCCAACAGCACATGTTAAGCAATGTTAAAGACTATGTTCTAGCTTAAGCATCTACCAGGCCTCATCTACACTACCCGTGTTTCTTCAGATTCCACAAGTGGCAGCAACAATAGGAGCACTAATGTAAAAAAAGGCAATTGGCAGCTAGTCAATACTACTGTAACTCCCTCCTGTCTCTACCACATAATTTATCAGTGGGGATCAAAACCAGCACTTAAAACACCTCAGCATAGACCTCTACCCAACTAAGCGAAAAGAGTAACCCTTTTAGTTGGCAGAACCAGTAGGCTATCATCCTCCCATTAAACAGAGATTAGAGAGAGACATGATCCATACTTTGCCAGTGTGTTACACAAACGTCAACGAGGACTTTTTGTTTTGTTGGGGGGGGGGGGGAGGGGAAGTGAGAGAGAAGGAAGAGAAAGGCCAGCATTGACATAGCCTCAGAGTTAAAAGATGGTTCTCTAACATGGTTATAACTTGTTTTTTTGCTACCCACACAAGCAAGAAAAAAAAGCGGTAATAGATTACTCACAAACACGATATACTACCATCTATGATGCAGTGTCCACCCCACACAAGGCAGAGCAGGTTGAGTGAAGTCAATTAACCTGGTAAACTGAACCTGGGAAAGAGCCTGGGATTGAAAGGCTGACTGATGATGGAATCCAGCTAAGAAGGAACAGGCTGGGCTTATATAAAGCCAGGAAGCTGACAGCAGAAAGGGGCTGCAGGGCAAGTAGTCTGCAGTCACTCCCTGGGAGAAGCAAGGCATGTTTAGGGTTACAGAGTTAAGTAGTCTGCATTTACTCCCTGGGAGAGGGAAGTTTGAGCTGGTAAACCCAGAGAGTGGGGAAGCCAGAAGATAGAGCAGAGAAGTAAGGAGTCGTCCAGGGAAATAGCAACAGGGTCTGGGAACAAGGAGACACAGGTCCCTGGACAGGAACCTGGAGTAGTGGGTGGGTCTGGATTCCCCTATCAGCTGCCAGGAAAATGGCACAGGACCTGCCTTGGATTGGAAGACCATCTGGAGCAGACAAGGACAGCAGAGACCCAGCTGGAGGGCCAACCCACAAAGAGGGAGCCCCCTGAGTCCAGAGAGAGTGAGACCATGGGGTGAGAAACACAAGGAGGGGAAGCCTGACTGTTTGAGAGTTAATCTGCAAGGAGATGCCACAGTGGTGATTAGCGAATCCCAAAACAGCATATTAAAAGTCTGCGGGGGAGGGGGGGGAATTGTTTTCCTTTTTAACAGGATCCCTAGGTTCTCATGCACGAACACAGTACTGTAATGTTTACACCACAATAGAATTATTTTAAAAATTGTTTCTAATGCACATCATAATTCATGGAAACTATTTAAAATTATGGTTTTGACTTTTAAAAAGACACTTTAAAGATGGATGATTCAGAAAATAGTTGTGCAAATATGTGAAACTAGTGGTTCCCAAGCTGTGGTCCATGGACCACCAATGGCACACAAACATTTTGAGAAAGAAGCAGTGGGGAATAGGAAGGAAGGGGGGGCCAATCTCACTCTCAGAAAATGCTTAGCAAAATGAAAGAGTTCAAGATCCTCTGAACTCTCTCTAGGAAACATATCGTGCAGGATAATAATTGATTATTCCAGCAGAAGACAGTTCTTGCCTCCCCCCACCACACACCCCTTCTGATGCCAGGCCTAGATTGTGATCTTCAAAGGACTTAGCATAATATTAGGTGTTTGAATCTGCAGAAAGGATTCATACTTCTGTCATGGAAGAAGCCTGTGCGTTGGCTAAATCTTGCATTTTTAAGAAGTTCACTACTTTCAAAAGATTCAATTTTTTTGCTATAGTACCTTTAATATAATTTATTTTTAATTAATTTTTACAAGAGTTTGTCTGCTCTTCTGCTGTGTTTGTAAGAGTTTTATCTGCTTCTGAGGTTCATGCCTTGGAACCTCAAGTTAATTAGTTTGCTCTCCTGCTGCTACCATCCAGGTAGGCACAGGGCCTCTAAACTCTTTAAGCCATGCCTAAAATGGACAGGAATCTCAAGCAATGCTGATCACAAAGTTCCACTTCCATTGTCAAACCCTATGCTTGAACTTCCACAATAGCCAAACAGTACCACTGACTCTAGACAGGAAATGGTTGTTCAATAAACTCAAGAAAGCAGGGTCTGGGAAAAGGAAGGGGAGAGAAGTCACAATGAACAGGTCTGCCCATGCATAGCCTTCAGAAAAATCAGAGTACCTCCTCCTGCAATTTAATTGAGGTATTATATAGTATTCTAAACTGGCCATCACTATGGCTTTGTAAACTGGTTATGGCTTGGATGTTTACGACCAACTTTAAAATCATGTCTGCAAACTAACTTTCCTTTTCAGCTGTCTAAAGAGACAAAAACAAACAAAACAGATAAAAGGCATCAAAGACAGTTTATTTAGAAACAAAACTATTATTTCTCCATCTACTCTCAGGAAGGAATAGCCTTGGTTGCTAACCAGTGCAAGCAAGCAAAAGAGGATATACCTGCTAAATACCCCTGGTAAGATTAGGTGGAGAGTAAACAGGGTCAGAGCTACAATTTGGCATAGTTAGAGGTTTGAAGCCACCAATTTGAGCAACCTGTGAGCCTGAGCATTATGTTAACTATCCATTAAAAAAAAAAATCAGTCTACACACAAGGAAAGAAAATTGAGAAAGTTGCATGTAATCTCATTTTATCAAGCTTCATGCTTGTAGGAATATAAACCCACATTAGGCCTCAGTGAACTCTGGTTTAAAATTGAGTCTGAATCTTGACATGCGTGATAGGCCTGAAGCATGTGACCGTCTGCGTTAAACTTGTAGCAACCCTGAAAATACCCATGTTATCTTATTTAAAGGCTTGGGCTAAGAAATAGAAATAAAGAAATTATGTCAATTGGGTACCAGGTGAAGTAATTAACTAGTTAGAAATGTTTAGTCCAGTAGCTAGGGAAAAAGAGTGCGGAGTGAGACAAGAGGAAAAATCTTGAAGAAAGAGTGCAGCCCTAAACCATTTCAGTTAATATTAGCTAAGGTCCAATAACCAGCAATGACATCCCTTGTTTGTTATAGTGTATAAAGAGCAAGGTTTTCTAGGGATTCTTCATCAGAGATTTTCCCTGCCCCGCTGGGGTCATGCCAGGATGGGAAGGTGTCCTGGGCCTGATCTGGTTGCGAGTATTTGGCCAATGCTTATAACTATATTATTATTTGGGTATAGAATAGAAGGGTGTATATGCTTATATTGGCATTTTGGATGTAACCAACACAAAACGGCCTTTGGACTAATAAAGGAACACTTGTGTGGAAACTGAGTCATGGTAAACCTTAATAAACTTATTAGGAAAATTATTTCCAACAATGCAGAGGCAAAACAGTATCAAAGTAGAAGACTGATGCAAAAAAAAAAAAAAAAAAAAAAAAAAAAAAGCATGGTATACCTGTCATGAGGTTCCTAAATACACACAAGGTGAACACATCATGCACACTGAGAGTTCTATTAGTACCTACCTACATGAAAAACACCATTCACAACACAAACTGCAAAGTGATATGCAAGACTCCACTCTGTGCTTCCAATGGATTAATACATTATCTCTCGCTGTTGAAAGCTGGTCCTGAGTCTGCTGAAGCCTAAGCACTTCAGTCATCTATCTGCCGCCCTGACCGGGAAAACCGAGAGGTGTGCTGCTTGCCAGGGGCTAGGATTCACGATGTGACGGAGAGACTGCCGAGACTCATCAAGCCCTCGGATCGCTACCCCTTCCTGCTTCTCCACGTGGGCACCAATGATACTGCCAAGAATGACCTTGAGCGTATCACTGCAGACTACGTGGCTCTGGGAAGAAGGATAAAGGAGTTTGAGGCGCAAGTGGTGTTCTCGTCTATCCTCCCTGTGGCAGGAAAAGGACAGGGTAGAGACCGTCGAATCGTGGAAATCAACGAATGGCTACGCAGATGGTGTCGGAGAGAAGGGTTTGGATTCTTTGACAATGGGATGGTCTTCCAAGAAGAAGGATTGCTAGGCAGAGATGGGCTCCACCTCACGAAGAGAGGGAAGAGCATCTTTGCAAGCAGGCTGGCTAACCTAGTGAGGAGGGCTTTAAACTAGGTTCACCGGGGGAAGGAGACCAAAGCCCCGAGGTAAGTGGGGAAGTGGGATACCAGGAGGAAGCACAAGCAGGAGACTGCAAGAGGGGAGGACTCCTGTCTCAGACCGAGAAAGCGGGACAATCAGTGAGTTATCTTAAGTGCCTATACACAAATGCAAGAAGCCTGGGGAACAAGCAGGGAGAACTAGAAGTCCTGGCACAGTCAGGGAATTATGATGTAATTGGAATAACAGAGACTTGGTGGGATAACTCACATGATTGGAGTACTGTCATGGATGGATATAAACTGTTCAGGAAGGACAGGCAGGGCAGAAAAGGTGGGGGAGTTGCATTGTATGTAAGAGAGCAGTATGACTGCTCAGAGCTCCGGTATGAAACTGCAGAAAAACCTGAGAGTCTCTGGATTAAATTTAGAAGTATGAACAACAAGAGTAATGTCATGGTGGGAGTCTGCTACAGACCACCAGACCAGGGGGATGAGGTGGACGAGGCTTTCTTCCAGCAACTAACAGAAGTTGCTAGATCACAGGCCCTGGTTCTCATGGGTGACTTTAATCACCCCAATATCTGCTGGGAGAGCAATACAGCAGTACACAGACAATCCAGGAAGTTTCTGGAAAGTGTAGGGGACAATTTCCTGGTGCAAGTGCTGGAGGAACCAACTAGGGGAAAAGCTCTTCTTGACCTGCTGCTCACAAACAGGGAAGAAATAGTAGAGGAAGCAATAGTGGATGGGAACCTGGGAGGCAGTGACCATGAGATGGTCGAGTTCAGGATCCTGACACAAGGAAAAAAGGGAAGCAGTAGAACAGAGACCTTGGACTTCAGAAAAGCAGACTGTGACTCCCTTAGGGAACTGATGGGCAAGGTCCCCTGGGAGAATAACATGACGGGGAAAGGAGTCGAGGAAAGCTGGCTGTATTTTAAAGAATCCTTATTGAGGTTGCAGGAACAAACCATCCCGATGTGTAGGAAGAAAAGTAAATATGGCAGGCTACCAGCTTGGCTTAACAGTGAAATCCTTGCTCGTCTTAAACACAAAAAAACAGCTTACAAGAAGTGGAAGATTGGACAAATAACCAGGGAGGAGTATAAAAGTATTGCTCAGGCATGCAGGTGTGAAATTAGGAAGGCCAAATCACACTTGGAGTTGCAGCTAGCCGGAGATGTTAGGAGTAACAAGAAGGGTTTCTTTAGGTATGTTAGCAACAGGAAGAAAGTCAAGGAAAGTGTGGGCCCCTTGCTGAATGAGGGAGAGAACCTAGTGACAGAGGATGTGGAGAAAGCTAGTGTACTCAATGCTTTTTTTGCCTCTGTCTTCACAGACAAGGTCAGCTCCCAGACAGCTGCACTCTGCAGCGCGGTATGGGGAGGAGGTGACCAGCTCTCTGTGGAGAAAGTAGTAGTTTGGGACTATTTAGGAAAGCTGGACGAGCACAAGTCCATGGGGCCGGATGCGCTGCATCCGAGGGTGCTAAAGGAGTTGGCCGATGAGACTGCAGAGCCATTGGCCATTATCTTTGAAAAATCATGGCGATCGGGGGAGGTCCCGGACGACTGGAAAAAAGCTAATGTAGTGCCCATCTTTAAAAAAGGGAAGAAGGAAGATCCAGGGAACTACAGGCCAGTCAGTCTCACCTCAGTCCCTGGAAAAATCATGGAACAGGTCCTCAAGGAATCAATCCTGAACCACTTAAAGGAGGGGAAAGTGATCAGGAACAGTCAGCATGGATTCACCAAGGGCAAGTCATGCCTGACTAACCTAATTGCCTTCTATGATGAGATAACCGGCTCTGTGGATGAGGGGAAAGCAGTGGATATGCTATTTCTGGACTTTAGCAAAGCTTTTGATACAGTCTCCCACAGTATTCTTGCCAGCAAGTTAAAGAAGTCTGGGCTGGATGAATGGACGGTAAGGTGGATAGAAAACTGGCTAGATGGTCGGGCTCAACGGGTAGTGATCAATGGTTCTAGTTGGCAGCCGGTATCAAGTGGAGTGCCCCAAGGGTCGGTGCTGGGGCCAGTTTTGTTCAATATCTTCATTAACGATCTGGAGGATGGTGTGGACTGCACCCTTAGCAAGTTTGCAGATGACACTAAACTGGGAGGAGTGGTTGATACGCTGGAGGGTAGGGATAGGATACAGAGGGACCTAGACAAATTAGAGGATTGGGCCAAAAGAAGTATGATGAGGTTCAACAAGGACAAGTGCAGAGTCCTGCACTTAGGACGGAAGAATCCCATGCACTGTTACAGACTAGGGACCGAATGGCTGGGCAGCAGTTCTGCAGAAAAGGACTTAGGGGTTACGGTGGACGAAAAGCTGAATATGAGTCAACAGTGTGCCCTTGTTGCCAAGAAGGCTAATGGCATTTTGGGTTGTATAAGTAGGGGCATTTCCAGCAGATCGAGGGATGTGATCATTCCCCTCTACTCAGCACTGGTGAGGCCTCATCTGGAGTACTGTGTACAGTTTTGGGTCCCACACTACAAGAAGGATGTGGATAAATTGGAGAGAGTCCAGCGGAGAGCAACAAAAATGATTAGGGGGCTGGAGCACATGACTTATGAGGAGAGGCTGAGGGAACTGGGATTGTTTAGTCTGCAGAAGAGAAGAATAAGGGGGGATTTGATAGCTGCTTTCAACTACCTGAAAGGGGGTTCCAAAGAGGATGGATCTAGACTGTTCTCAGTGGTAGAAGATGACAGAACAAGGAGTAATGGTCTCAAGTTGCAGAGGGGGAGGTTTAGGTTGGACATTAGGAAAAACTTGTTCACTAGTAGGGTGGTGAAGAACTGGAATGGGTTACCTAGGGAGGTAGTGGAATCTCCTTCCTTAGAGGTTTTTAAGGTCAGGCTTGACAAAGCCCTGGCTGGGATGATTTAGTTGGGTTTGGTCCTGCTTTGAGCAGGGGGTTGGACTAGATGACCTCCTGAGGTCCCTTCCAACCCTGAGATTCTATGATTCTATGAGTCCCCCTGCTGGGAAACGAACATATGAAGCTGGTTTTAAGTGTCTTCTATTAATATACTGAAACAATTCTCACAAGCCTGGAGGCAGAAAGGATCAATAGGAAACTGAGATAGCACTAAATTGTGTCAATGTACCAACATAAACAGGCTACATGAAGATTTACTAATTCACTAAAAACTTCATTGTAAAAAAATAGATCTACTTCCTGCAGGAAGAGACTCCTGCCTGCCACCACTTAGTGAGTCAAGCCAATCTGTAAGATGTTTTACATAATTGGAAAATTTGTATTGGCCAAAAGGTTCAGAATGTTCTTATTCAGTTTCCAGAAATGGTAGATGTAGAGATACATAATGTTAACCTGAACCAAGACCAAGAAAAGAAACTATTTGTGATAGAAGCTCTGTTTCACTGCATGGCAGATCTAATTTTATATTAGCTATTGTACTTCAACTTACCCGGAGTAGGAAAGATTTACACTTTAATTCCAAAGGGAGGAAATACAAATTTTTGAAAATAAAGCAATGTTAATAGCATTTTGGAAATGGTATTAGCACATAGTGGCCAGCACGATGGGGACATTTCCCTACAACAACGTTGAAATCTGAAGTAGCTGAATTATCGTTTCTGTTCTTACAAAACATCAGTCTGAGTGAAACATATGGAACGGGTTTTTCAATATTACCAGAAAGCACAGTGAAAGAAACAGCAAAGAAAAAAGCCATGAATCCCTACGGACAGTTGCTAAGAGATTGAACGGGGTATTTCTTTTCTTCGGCCAAAAAAAAAAATAAAAAAAAAAATGTCATACATAGAGAAAAAAACAGTTAGCTCAAACTAAACAAGACAGACACAATTACAGAGTCAGTCCTCATTTCTTTTAGACGGTTGACTATCACCTTAGAATTATAGTTAGAAGTAGACAACTGAAAAAATAAAACAATAGAAAATATGTTCTTTTTTCAGTGCTCACACGCAACCCCATTTTACAGGAATCTTGCCCAGATGAAAATATGTCTCACGTCACCTTCTTCTGCTACAAATACAGGAATTTAGGAATATTGATGGTTAAGAATACAGTGTATATTTTAATGATTCCACTAAAACAAATACTTATTTTTACTGTGCACTGAGTTCATTTGATGAATTTTTTTTTAAAGCAGCTCTAGGAAATGAAGATACATTTTGTCTCAATGTTGTGGGTCACTAATTCTCAAGCAGTGAACCTTAAATCAAACCAACTTTAAAATTAAACCTAAAAAATGTTTCATCAGGTCAAGTTTCAACACGAAACTACACTCTATTATGCATAGTTTCAAAAGCACATAGGCCAACATTATTTTAATACTGAAGAATGAAATACAATGCTGCCACCATTTTAGTGCTATCTGAGGTTCCTAGCACACCTTAAAGTATTAAAATACATATATACGGAAGGTTCCACTCAAAATTTCAAGAAAACAGAGTTAAACCTATCCTGTCACCTTAATCTCCCTCTATTTGGACTACATTTTGCAGCACACTTGGTACTATAGGGCCTAGTGAAGTTCATGTTGCCCCTTACTCCTGCCACCACATCCCCTTTATAAAAGCTTATTTACCCTGATGTTCTTACCTAACCGCATTGCATGTTAACGCAGCTCTACACAAGAATATTTTTACCTCTGTGGGTTGAACTATTTCACTTTTTTCAGTGAAAGCCAATATTCCTATGTACATGAATTATATTTGTATTATGGATTACTGCAGCACCATAGATAAAAAGACATCTTTGGTTCAATTTCTTCAGTGGTCACTGCCGATTTCTGATAAAAATCCTAAATCTATTAAGAGATTCTTCAAGTGAGCGCCTCCTCCACTCTGGAAGTGCATCAACCTGGCCATTTGTAAAACAGTCTATGCCCTTTAAAAAAACAACTTTCACTCACACAAGCAGGGTTTAAGTGTTTCACAGACTTCATGACTACCAGTAGCTCTTGCCTAATACAGTAGTTCCACTAAGTCCATGACAGGGCCTTGGTGAAGTAGTAACCCACCCTAAAGAGCAGGAAATGAAAAGGAGAAAAGAATACTAGAAAAAAGTAGGTCTGTGATAAAATGGAAGGAATTCATGCAGAGCCAAAAATGGCTGAAATACTGAGCTCTATTTTAAATTGGTCTTCAAAAAGAAAAATTAAGAAGTTCAGGCAATTAGTGTTATTAATATAAAAGCAGGTAAAGTAATATTTGAAAATTAGCACACCAATCTGATCTGATGCTATTCAGAAGCCTGGACCGCAGTGAAACTGACAAGGATCAGATCAGCTTCACTCTTCCGCTGCTTGGGAAAGCTATCAGACTTCAACAGAGATGCTATTCACTGGTATAGACCAATCCAAAGCAGAGGCTAAGGAAGGAACATAGTAGCAGAGACACCCACTCAATCTAATTCTCTGGAGTGCAGGTGGAACGAAAAGAAGGTTATGGGGGGATATGATGGCTCTTTATAAATATATCAGAGGGATAAATATCAGGGAGGGAGAGGAATTATTTAAGCTTAGTACCAATGTGGACACAAGAACAAATGGATATAAACTGGACACCAGGAAGTTTAGACTTGAAATTAGACCAAGGTTTCTAACCATTAGAGGAGTGAAGTTCTGGAACAGCTTTCCAAGGGGAGTAGTGGGGGCAAAAGACATATCTGGCTTCAAGACTAAGCTTGATAAGTTTATGGAGGGGATGATATGATGGGATAGCCTAATTTTGGCAATTGATCTTTGATTATCAGCAGGTAAGCATGCCCAATGGTCTATGATGGGATGACAGATGGGGTGGGATCTGAGTTAGTACAGAGAATTCTTTCCTGGGTGCTGGGGGGTGAGTCTTGCCCACATGCTCAGGGTTTAACTGATCGCCATATCTGGGGGTCGGGAAGGAATATTCCTCCAGGGCAGATTGGCAGAGGCCCTGGAGGTTTTTCGCCTTCCTCTGCAGCATGGGGCACGGGTCATTTGCTGGAGGATTCTCTACAGTTTGAGGTCTTCAAACCACAATTTGAGGACTTTAATAACTCAGACATAGGTTAGGGGTTTGTTACAGGAGTGGATGGGTGAGATTCTGTGGCCTGCATTGTGCAGGAGGTCAGACTAGATGATCATAATGGTCCCTTCTGACCTTAAAGTCTATGAGTCTATGAGAAAGAAAAATTCCCTTTCTTCTAGCAGAAAGGCTCCCCCGCCCCCTTTCAGCATCCAAATGCACACTGTGCTTGTGGACAGAGTTTAGATAATGGAAAAAAGCCTCCATGCCACAGATGAGAGCCTGGAGCTGTCTACTAGCCTACCATAATTCCCAGACAGTTCACATCTAGTCCTACATTTAGGCTTTTGGGTAATCGAGCTGGAGACGTTCTTGGAGCCTTTGTGGCTTAAATAAGCACCAGAACTCATTGTATTTGGGTGAATTCTTCCTCTTCACCTCAAAGAATCATTGACTTCAATGTGCATAGCTGAGAGTGGGGCTCTACAATATCTGACACAGGAATTTCCACCATTAGACATATCAAATTCCAGGGTCTGCTCTCCTCTCAATGCACCAAGCATTAACTTATGTACACCTCTACCCTGATATAATGCTGTCCTCAGGAGCCAAAATGCTTATCGCGTTATAGGTGAAACCGCATTATATCGAATTTGCTTTGATCCGCCGGAGCGCGCAGCCCCCCCCGAGCACTGCTTTACCACATTATATCCAAATTCGTGTTATATTGGGTCGCGTTATATCGGGGTAGAGGTGTATTATCATTACTGGTAGCATGTGAACAGTCTTACAAATGTACATAAATCCAAATGGGTGATCAGTCTGATGTAGATTCTCTCTCCTATCAATTTCCAAAAACAAAAGAAGTGATTTTGATTTGTTTTTTTAATTCACAGTCGTCACCTTTAAGGGAGAAAAAGGGTGGGTTTTGCTACCGTTATTATTTGGGTATCTAGCAACAACAGGGAGTCAAGCAGCACTACCTCCTCCCACCACCACCACCACGATCAGTGCTTGCAATGCAAGGTGATGAGATGTTGGCTACTTCTAAGGCTAGATCTTCACAAGAAGCACTGCAGCATGGACACTCACTACAGAGACGAGAGGGGTTCTCCCATCACTGTAATTAATTCATCTACATGAGAGGCAGAAGGTTGGAAGAATTCTTCCATCAGCCTACAGCTGCCTACACTGGGGGTTAGGCTGGCTTACCTACATAGCTTAGGGGTGTGGATTTTTCAACCCCCTGAGCAACAAAGCTGGGTTGACTTAACTTTTTTGTATAGACCTGGCCTAAATATTTCCCTCCTCCTACTAGCATCACTTCCATCTTGTGGTTATCCAAGAGTCAACCTCACTAAGGAATTCAAACTCAGATAGCTGAGGAATGGCAAGTTCACACACAGCTGGGTGTTGTCAACATATTGTTGGCATTTAATCCCCTCAGAGGTTTACATAGATGTGAACAGAATGAGGGAGAGAATGAAAGCTCATGAGATATCATAGGTGAACAACAGGCAACAGCACTTCCACAGTCCTTTGGACACAAGTTTGTGAGGAAGGAAAAGAATGATCACAGTATTTTGCCAATGCTTGGTCTGCTAGGTCTCAGAGGGAAACCTGCAGCACCTCATAATCAAGGATGAGGATGAACAAACAACTGTCCATGTCTGGGAGGTGGTCCTCCACCAGTGCTACCGGTGTTTCGATTCCATATTCCCACTCTAAAGTAGGTTGGGGAGGGTACAGGATATTGGAAGTCAGATGCACATGGCTTTTTGCTAGCATCTCAATTAGTCTACTCAAGAATGGAAAATTAGACATCAGAGGACAGCGTAAGAGATTGTTTGCATCAATATCTAAATATCTTCTGGATAACTACGGTTCTAGAAGTAGGAAGTAACTCTCTCTGGAGAATATTGACAAATGGGTAACCCCATTGGTTTTACCTGAGTAATCTCCCTCTCCTTCCTACTGTGGCAGGCACCTCTCTCTCACCAGACTTGGCATTTCCCTCGCCAGCGATGGTGGACCTGGGGTAATCAATCCCACTCAAGCAGGGTTTAAGAACATAAGAATGGCCATACTGGGTCAGACCAAAGGCCCATCCACCCCAGTATCCTGTCTACCGACAGTGGCCAATGCCAGGTGCCCCAGAGGAAGTGAACCTAATGATCAAGTGATCTCTCTCCTGCCATCCATCCCCAGTCTCTGACAAACAGAGGCTAGGGACACCATTCCTTACCCATCCTGGCTAATAGCCATTAATGGACTTAACCTCCATGAATTTATCTAGTTCTCTTTTAAACCCTGTTATAGTCCTAGCCTTCACAACCTCCTCAGGCAAGGAGTTCTACAGGTTGACTGTGTGAAGAAGAACTTCCTTTTATTTGTTTTAAACCTGCTGCCCATTAATTTCATTTGGTGGCCTTCAGTTCTTATATTATGGGAACAAGTAAATAACTTTTCCTTATTCACTTTCTCCACATCACTCACGATTTTATATACCTCTATCATATCCCCCCTTAGTTACCTCTTTTCCAAGCTTCCAAGTTTGCCTTCCCCCTTCTGTGCTCCCTTGATTGTATTTTCAGGGTAGGCCTGCGGGTCAACCTAAGGGGTAATCCTCCACCAAACAAAAAGGAAGTCTCAAACAAAAAAACCAGGGGGTACCTTTTGCTGCCCCCCTCCCTGGGGCAAGGTGTCATCCGGTTGGTTGCCCTGGGGAGTCAGTCCTTCCCCTAGCAGGCACTCAGGTTTGCCTGTTTCCCCTATGCTAAGGAGCACAGCATCCCAGCCTGGAACAGCCTATTTCCCTGCTGTCACTAGCCTAGCAGCAGCTTGACTTTCTCTCTCGCTCTCCCTTGCTCTCCCCAGAGGAGGGTTTTTTAAAGGCCTCAGGCAGCCCTTAATTGGATTCAGGTGTCCCTAATTGACCTGAGGTAACCCCTTCTCAACTTGTAGGAAAAAGGGCCTTTAATGTTCTAGGGCTAATATATCGGCCTTCCAGGACCATCTTGCAGCCGTCTGGCCTGACTTTGTCACACTACTCAATAGCCTAACAAAATGGCTCCCACTCCCGAGAGTTCTGATCATTTTACTTACTGCTTGTGTTGTGCCCATACCAATATGGAGGGAGGGAAAAAGGTCATCCACAAGGATAGTCTCAATAATTCTCAGTCTGATTATTCTGCAAGCAACATATCTTTGTGAAATCAAAGATGAAACTAGTTCTGCAGCAAATTTTGGTCAGTTCTTCTAACCAATTTGTCACCTGAGAGTTCTGATTAAACGTAGTGAAACTGCCCCGCTTTATTGCTGGTAAATTCAATAGAATTGAGAAGGGCTGAGAGATTTCCAGCTAAGCAGAAAGTTTTGTCCGCTAAAGCCACTGGTTAAACCGCAGACTCATATCCTTTACAGTCAGAAGGGACCATTGTGATCACCTAGTCTGACCTTCTGTATATTGCAGGACACAGAATCTCACCCACCCACTCCTGTACAACGAACACAGACTTTAGCAGACCAGCCAACTGATGCAGCCTCTGGATTTGGCTTCCGAGGAGATGTCCTCATTTGGTGCTGAATCCAGGGTTCTATCGGTCATATTCTCAGCTCACTTTCACAAGACCTCTCTCCAAACATGATACATGGCTACAAACAAGGGGAAAAGGTGCTTTTTTAAATTACTTAGACAATATGATTTTAAACAACTCCTCTCTTTCACAGCTTCATCCAAATGTATCTGAAGTCATTGAAACCTTTTGTTTACCAAAAACGGGGGTTGGTAAGCCATTTACAAATCAGACAAATTCTATAACCATTTCAATGACTATTTCAAGTTATCACAGTGAAATTAACGTCTGCACCGTGGTAAAGATCATGGTTCAATCAGGGTTAGTTATCCCTCACCTAACCTTATCCTTTCTTCCTACACGAACACTTAAAAACACCTTTTTTCCCCCGCTTCTAAACAGAGCCTCTATGGTTTAGGAATATTCCAGGATGCTTCTAGTCAGACACTTCCATCTTGCTGTCTTTGGACACAGAGAGACGCTAATGCAAAGACTTGGAAAATCAGGGATGTTTAGCAAATGTGTTGCTAATATGTATTAATACATTTTTGAGCATCACTTAGCAGCTAGCATAGTCAACGAGTGTTTTAAACAGTATTAGGTTTTTACAGTCCACTCTAGGGGATAGTTTAGGTCAGTTATATGTTTTTAAAATGTATTAGACCTAGCCTACACTAGATGCTAAGTGGTATTTAAAAAATTTAAGTTAAAACAAATGAGGAAACACTTTTTTAAAAAATATGCCTTTTTTCCCCTCGTCTAGACAGGGGCTTATTAATGGGGTATTAAATATTTAGATAAACTAGATTAAATGCCCTTAGGTAATGGTCAATCAAGGATTTTTCCACAGCAGACTCCTCCAATGTTGCAATACTTCTTCCAAGTTCATGGTAGCACTGTATCCACGTAACACACACAATCATTATTTAGATAAGAGCTATAGCTAGGGCCCTACCAAATTCACGGCTATGAAAAACGCATCACGGATCAAGAAATTTGGTCTCCCCTCGTGAAATCTGCTCTTCTGTGTGCTTTTACCCTGTACTATACATATTTCACGGGGGAGACCAGTGTTTCTCAAATTGGGGGTCCTGACTCAAAAGGAAGTTGCAGGGAGGTCACAAGGTTATTTTAGGGAAGGTCGTGGTATTGCCACCCTTACGTCTGCAAGTCTTAAGAGCTGGACAGCCAGAAAGTGGTGGCTGTTGGCCAGCTGCCCAGCTCTGAAGGCAGCACCCTGACAGCAGTGGTGCAGAAGTAAGGGTGGCAGTACCACAACCCCATCCCCCACCACACACACACACCCCTCTCCTATTTGGATCTGGACCCCTACAATTACAACACCGTGAAATTTCAGATTTAAATAGCTGAAATCGTGAAATTTATTATTTTTTTAAATCCGATGACCGTGAAATTCACCAAAATGGACCGTGAATTTGGTAGGTCCCTAGCTATAGCTGCTAAGACTTAAGATCACCCATGTGTGGAACAGCTGATTTACTATTTTTCCTAAAAACTCTGGCCTATTCGTTTTTTTAAAGATTTTCTCCAAATGTAACACAAAAATCCTTGCATGTCTGCCAACCTATGAAAACTATTTAATAAATAAAAGTATAGTACGTCATAAAAATTGCCATCGTCTATAACCACATACCGATAAAGTCACAGGAAGTGGCCCATTTCCATTCGCTTGTGCAAATATTTTAATCCCAGCAGCACCATCTAATGGAGAGCTCACCAAATTTTTTTCCCTGTATGTGACAATGTATTATTGCAGAGGCACCAGCAACGGATAACATTCTATATAACTGATTCAATACACCATGTCTTGCTGCTCATCTTTCTTTAATAGAAGGCAGGCTATTTCTACATGGTAGATTGTATTCTACATTTCTCTATGGATAGTTCATGAACACTACATTCATGTGCAGATTTATTTGCATGAAAGATGAATAATGAAGCTTTAGCTGGAACTGCTTTCTTAAGTTTTAAATGTAGAAAAGCCAAATTTAAAAGAACAGCAAACTTAAGTTGCTTGAAGAGTGCTTATTCCCTCCTCCACAAGCAACCAGAGAGGGGCATTCATACCTCTGACTGAAGTCCAAGTACCTCTAAACTGTAACAAATCCCAGCCAGAAACTGGAGATCCAGAAACCTGGATCTTATCCACGGCAATACAGGTCACTAACCACCATCTTATTTTCACTTAAAACAGAAAGTTTAACAAAACATACAACTTAAATTTGCTTTCCTGCTACAGTAGGTACCAGATAAGGTAAATAGCAGCACACAAGCTCTCAAGAACAGCAGGTGCAACATGTGGCAAGATAACTATTGGAAGTCACTGTCAGCTATCTGCTTTACATGTTTGTATCTTATACCATAAACAAGCCAGGTTTGAAGCCATATAATTGTGTAACCTACATACATACATTTTCCACATTGCTTTTCCCACTCATGCCTCCTCCCCTGCTCCTTCCTATCATTTTACATCCATTGTTGTGACAAATTTAAGCCTGATCCTACAGACATTTAAGCACATGCTTAATTTTAATCACGAGTCCTACCCCACTGAACACACTCATGTGAGTGAAGTCACACCCAAGCGTAAGGACTGGTACTTGAGACAGTAAGATCTTTGGGACAGGAATTGTCCTGCTATTTTGTTTACAGTACCTAGCACAATGGCAACCAAGCCCGATTAGCACTACTGTAACAAACAGTATATTTACCTGGTTTGCTTTCAATACAGTCAACCAATATACTTCAGAGTGCTTATAAAAATTAGAGCATATATAGTCCTGCAAATTACTGCAGAATAATCTTGGGTTATGTACACGTATAGTTGTGCGCACATGCATGTGCAGGTACACACGCATCCCAGAGTACCTACTCCTCTTCTTCTAATCATTTTAGAGAATCCCCTCAGGGAAACCAGCAAGAACATGGTATGTGTATTTAGAAGAACAAACAAACTTTGTACACTCAAGCCTACTAAATGAATTAAAGCCCCAGAAACGACCTTAAACATCCTCATGTGAAATACTGGAAGTGAAATACATAAATTCCATTGTGCTTTTCAAAATGAAAGTGAAGGTTTCATGCATTTGGAAAAAGGAAAAGTCCAGACAGAGGTAGTTTATAGTCCCAGATCCCTGAGATCAAAGAACAGTTGACGTAAATCCCCATGTATGATTTACTGAAGAAGCTGATTGGGAAAATAAAGAGTTTATCACAGAGATTGCCCAGAGCATTCTTCTACATATGTTCCAAAAGAAAAATTCAAAATACCTCATAATGTGTCCATGTAGCACAGATAAAAGGAACTGCTAAACAGTAACGGCAGGATTGTAGCAATATCCACTAGCAGAATTACAGAAAAGGGTCTATTGATATTTCCATTTTAAATCCATTCCTTTAATGAAAAACTGGATATTTTTAATCAATCACGTGGCACTGTGCTGAAGTTTAGCAAAACCAGGTTCTCTACATAGGTGGAGCATGATCCAACTCCCACAGAAGCCAATGGAAAGACAACTACTAACCTTCACACGAATCACTGTGGATATTCTTTGACTTCGAGATGTGTGCAAAAAACACTAAACTGTTGAGATATTACCGCAGCAGTAACTCAGAGACTACTAGAGAGACACATGCAAGTTAGAAGATGCCATAGCTTTCACTTAGTTAAGTAAGTGACTACATCTTTACACCCCCGAATTAACACCCAAGTGCTGGCAGCTTGAGAAAAAGAGTATTTTGCAATCCTGTACTCAAGCTCTTTATTCTTAGGCAGGGGCAAATGTAGCCTTCCAATTCAATGGGTGTGGATACAGGGGGTAGGGGAAGTAACGGGGAAGGAGGTGTCAGAGAGGGCCCAAGCCCGTGGGGTCACTGCCCTCCCTGCAGGGCTGGGGGAGGCCCATGCCCATGGGGTTGCTGTTCTTCCTGTGGGGATGTGGGGGTTCTGCCCTGTGTGCGTCCAGGGGGCCACACCTCGTCTTGCCTCTCCCTGAGCTCCAGCCCCTTTGCAGGTGGGAGCAGCACCCCCAACCCCACTCCTGCCTCAGAGCAGACCTGTCAGGGCAAGAGACCAATCAATAGCAGGCACAAAGCCTGATTGTCGCTGCAACAGTGAGCGCCAGACCGCAATACCAGTCACTCAAATTTGGCCTAACCACCACCCCATTCACACACATGCACATCTCATGATGGGGGGATGGCCGGGCTAAATTTGAGCAAATGGCATTGTGACCCTGTTCGCCAGGTTGTTGTGCCACTCAGTTTGACTTGAGTTGGCCTGATTTCTGCGAGTGCAATTCTACCCATGGACCCCACGTAAAGCCACTCTTGCTCTTGGCACCTACTGAGACTAGTGTTGGCAACCACAATCAATTTCAACCAAAGCAGGCATAATAAAGGCACAATACTCCTCTATTAAAGATGCTGGAATAAGCATCGAAGAGGAGAAAGAGACAAGAAAGGGTGTGTGAGGGAAAGACAGCAAGTGTACAATATTTAGAGAGTGATGTCCAAGGAGAGAGTAGGGACTGATGGTGGATTCAGACTGTAGTTAAATGTTTAATGATCTAGAAGAGACTAGAGCAGAGTATGTTAATTAACTTTGAAAATGATAGTAAATAAGTAGCCACTGTGAATACCAGTGAGGTTAGAGAAAAATGGATTTAGAGGTTAGAAATATCAGCAGGTGGTACATAAATGAGTATAATTCTGGAAAAGCAAGCATATCTGGGGGGGAAATAAGCCAATATACAGAAATTAAATGGAAGGGAGACACTTGGAGAGCAGTGAGGCCAAGAGACACCAAATGGGTAATGTTGGATAAGAACAGCTAATTCAATACCCATGTAATTAGAGAGAAAAGAACAATCCAAAGCACTGTAGTACACAGTCCTCTTTCTAGACAGCAAAGATGAGACTGACTACTCTTACAACACCACATTTCATATCTTATCTCAAAACCAAAGAGATGTTGACTGATTGGCAGAAATTCAGAGAAAAGGCTGCAAAAAATGCTTTAAAGGGTATAGGAACCAACATGAGAAATTAGATGTACCTTATACTGCTTGGCCAAATTATAATTAAGGGAGATGAGGGATATGCAATGACATTTTTTTCTGAAAAGCATGAACAATTACACCAGAGAGAAGTTATTTAGGATGGTCCAAGGGAGATTAATAATAACTGAATTAAATGTAAGAAAACATAGGATTAAAAGCAAGAAAAAAATCCCAACGATGATGTCTACTAAGCTGTAGAATTTAGTCTAAGAAGCCCCTTCATCAAAGAGAACCTGCCATATGGGAAACTCCTGCAATGGCAGGGAACAGAAAAGATTCTGCAGGACTAAGTTTTCAGAGGGTCACTATTTGGTACAGGGTGCACCCAATTTCTATGATTAAAATATTCATTGTATCATATATAATTGCATTCTTAACTACTCATTTCCTCATGCAAATGACTGCATGTATAAAACCAAGGCCCTTCATGCTGCCAACTTTTTTTGGGGGGGGGGAGGAGAGAATGTTAAAATTAATTTTAGCAAATTTTGTTTTGTTATGGATGATAGAAATTTATCATTCCAAGTCCAAAACAGAAAACAAGTTGAAAATCACAGTTTAAGAGCCAAAACAGATAGTATTTTGATATATTATACAAGCAGTTACATATTGTTTATATAGCACTGCATATACACTATAAAGAACAACAGAAGAACTGCAACAAACAACAGGTTTCCTGCCCCCAGAGAACTTACCATTTAAAGGCACCATCTGACATAGTACCACTGACAAAGTGTGGCAGGAGGTTACTATAAACTGAATGAATAACAAAGCAGCTCTATGTACGTATCTATCTAAGGCCTTTAGATGGCTGCAATATTATCGGAGCACCTTGCACATCTTCAATGTACTTATCCTCACAACATCTCTGTGAAGTAGAGGTTCTATTATTCCCATTTTACAGATGGGGAACTGAAGCACAGACACTCAGGCCACATCTATACTATGGAGACTATAGAGACATAACTAAAGCACTGTAGCTATGTCGGCATAACTCCATAACGTGGACACAGCCTGCAGTGACAGAAGGGTTTTTCCATCAATATAAAAACAGCTCCTCCCCGAGCAACGGAAGCTAGGTCAACAGAAGCATTTTTTTTTAAAATAACCTAGCTGAGTCTACCCTGGGGTTAGGTCAGCATTGCTACAGATCTCAGGCATGTGGATTTTTCACACCCCCATCGTGCCATAGCTACGTGGACCTAAATGTTAAATGTAGTTTAGACCTAAATGACTTGCCCAAGATCACACAGAGATCTAACGGAGCAAGAAATCGAATCCTAGTCTCCCAGGTTTTTAGTCTAGCGCCCTAACAACTAGATCATCATTTCTCTCATGATGGATTATCAAGGAGTTCCGCATATGCTAACTAGGAAATCATTGTAGGCATAAAATGGCAGCATAGAAGAATGTATTTGTATTATGGTAGTGCCCACAATACGTTAGTTAAGACAGAACAAAGCAAAGCAACTATTTTGCTAAATGCCTAAGAACACTGTTGAGAATAACAATGTTAAGTTTTAAACACATCTACTGGTCATGTCCTACTTTACTTACAGTAGTCACTATGCTTTGCTTTTCATATTATTGAAGATACTATGAAGAGACACACATTCAATATGATTCCGAATGCTGAACTTGTATGGTTATGACGAGAAGTCTTAGTATAACCTTCACATGGCAATGAAAAGAACCATAAAGCTTGCATTCACGACTATTTGGTCTGGAGCACATGGTGTGCAGATTATACGTCAATGGATCCATTCACTTTAGAATTCATACACTATATCACAGGCTCATCAAAGTTTTGCTCGCATTGCACATGGTCTAAAGGATCTGTTATCCCAATACATTATAAAGAAATCTGTTTCTTAAATGATCTTATATTAACTACAAAAACATTACACTAAAGTTAAAATTCTAACTTAAATAAGAGCTTCATTAATGACTTGGATAAAGGAGTAGAGTACACTTATAAAATCTGAGGATGACACCAAACTGGAAGAGGTTGCAAGCATTGTGGAGGACAAGATTAGAACTCAAAACAACTTTGACAAATTGGAGAACTAGTCTGACATAAACAAAATGAAATTCAATAAAAACAAGTGCAAAGTATTATACTTAGGACAGAAGAAATCAAATGCACAAATAGAAAATGGCTAGGCACCAGTACTGCTGAAAAGGATCTGGGGGTTATAGTGGATCACAAATTGAATATGGTTAATATTCTGGAGTGTACTATCAAGAGTGTTTTATGTAAGACACAGGAGGTAATTGCACTGCTCCATTCAGCACTGTTGAGACCTCAGCTAGAGTACTGTGTCCAGCTCTGGGCACCCGACTTTAAGTCTGAACAAATTAGAGAGTCCAGAGGAGAGCAACAAAAGTGATAAAAAGTTTAGAAAACTTGACCTATGAAGATAGGTTAAAAAACTGGGCATGTTTAGTCTTAAGAAGAAGGGGCAGGGGATGGACAACAGTCTTCAAATATGTTAAGAGCTGTTATAAAGAGAATGGTGATCAATTTCCTCCAGGTCCACTGAACGCAGGACAAGAAGTAATCTGCAGCAAGAGAGATTTAGGATAGATATTACGAAAAACTTAACTACACCTCTACCTCGATATAACGCTGTCCTTGGGAGCCAAAAAAATCTTACCGTGTTATAGGTGAAACCGTGTTATATTGAACTTGCTTTGATCCACTAGAGTGCGCAGCCTATTTGTGTTATATTGGGTGGCGTTATGTCAAGGTAACAGTGCATAAAGGTAGTTAAGCTCTGGAACAGGCTTCCACGGGAGGTTGTGCAATCCCTGTCATTGAAGGTTTTTAAGAACAGGTTGGACAAACACCTGTCAGGGATGGATTAGGTTTCCTTGGTTCTGACTTAGTGTAGAGGGCTGAACTCAATGACCTCTCAACATCCCTTCCAGTCCTACATTTCTATGATTTTAAGCCTCGTGGTATGGTGGTCTGTAAAAATGAACGTTACAGAATAAAGCACGAAAGATGTCCCAGGGACACAGTATAAGGGAGAAAAGTAATTAGATATCTCCCATATAAAATGCTGGTCTCCAGAAACATGTTAAAGGTTTTACTTTTCCTTTGCTGCCACTCACTATATTTCTTCCCATATTATTATTTCCTTCCCATCCTTATGCTTCAGAGCACAGGATTCTAGTAAATGTACATTTTTTACTGCACACCACACAGTGTATAACAGCAGGCAAGAGCAACAGCATGGAAATCTAAGGCTTACCATTTTGGGGTGTGTGGAGAGGATTAAGGACCTACTGTTGTAGTATATAAATGAAGAGATACTTGCCCTGCTAACCTAGTTACAAATCCAACAATAAGCAGCAATTCAACCCAAGTCACAAGTGCAAAAATATTCTACCATCAGTGCTCCTCTCCACATCTGTCCAAGTTGACAGTACAGTGGAATGCATTCCCAGAAAAACACAAAGGCATTGAGGAACTTAGAAAAAAAAATTTACAGACTCAGTAATGAGATGTCTTTTCTTGCCTTTGTTTTCTCGTTTCTATTTTCTTGTCTCCCTCTGTTTTCTGTCTTCTATCTTCCATTTCGGGGGGGTTTTCCTCCCTTCTGTTTTCTTTTCTACTCTTCCTTTTTTACCCCATGTTTTTCCTCCCCCCCACTCACACCACCTTCCTGTTTTGTGGGTCCCCTCCTTCATTACTTATAGTCAATCCTTTTCTGCTACGCCTTCTGCTCACTTCCTGTCTCCACCTTTCTTTCTACCCCCTTCACTTTCCCTTATTAGTTTTCTCTCTTGGCTTCTCTCTCTCACCCTCCAACTTTTGTGTTCTCTTGCTCTCTCTCTCTCCTCTTGACATCCCCATTTTCCCCCTCTCCCTTCTTGGTCTTCTTTATCCATATTCACTGACAAACAGCTTCAGAGTTAAGGATGAGTTTTGCAGAACTCAGCATTCCAGAAGAGCATGAGATACCACCAGGCAACCTTAACTCTGCATTAACAAGTTTTTTGTCAGTTAATTTCTTAGTTTTGGGGTTTTTTTAAACCAAAATGTTTTTGGTAGGAGACAGTGGTCATTTAGGCAATTGTAGTTATGTAGGGTTGCAGCTGAGATGCTACTGCAACCAAGTAATGATTATACCTACCTACCTCTAACATAGCACTTCATCAGCAGATCTCAAAGCACTGTACACCAAGGAAGGAAGCATCATTATTTCCACTGTACAGATGAGGAAACTGAGGCACAGAGACATGTGAAGTTGCCCATTCATCTCATTCTCACTGGGGTGTTCTCATTCAGTTGAGATGAATATGGCCTGAAACAATAGCTCTAAGGCCTGAGAACTGCTCCATTCATTTCAGGCAGTGTTCTCACCCCACGGCCAGTGACTGACAGTCGGTTCTGAACTCACTCCAGTCTCAGCAGTGTGTTCTTGGTTCATGCTACCAGAATGCTTGTTCTCAACTCCCCACCCAAAAGGGCAGGGCTTCCCCAGATCCCAGCCCATATGAGGGAGCTGGGAGAGGGGCTCAGCCTTCTAAATCCCAGCTCTCAGATGGGAGAGAAAAAGAGAGAAGGGCTCAGAAACCCCTGAGGCAGGACCCACCAAGATCTGAGCTCCCACATGGGGAACAGGGAGAGAGGTTGAGATACCCTTCCAGAGGGTCAGTGCATCCCATGTGCATGCTGCTACCTCCCAGATAGCAGCATGCACATGGGATGGAAGAAAGTAGGATAGGCACCCCTGCCCCTAATCCTCTCCACTCACCTGGCACCCACCTTCATGTCATGCCTCAGTGCCCCACTCATGTCACGCCTCCCACTCTGTCTAATCCCCACCCTCTCCCCCAGATCCTTTCCCTTATGCTATCACCCATCTCCATTTATGCCCCTTCCCTCACTGCAACCCCAAGCTCCTCTCCCTCAACCCTCCCAGCATATAATTTATTTTCTTCCTGAAAATAATTTGATCATCTTCTGAATTTTCTGTCGCACTCAGATTACATTCCCCCAAAATAAAAAAGGCTTTGAGAAATGCATGTTGCTGCAATTTGCCTATGTTACACTTTCAGCTTTCTGCCAAGGGTTGGGTTGAAATCTACAATGCCTGGGGGCTGCTCAGGTCCTGTTGGTCATGGCAGGCTAGCAACTCCCTTGGACAAGCATCATCATGAAGCACACCAAATTTCAAAAGCAACATGAGCAAACATGGATTTTAGAATATTTAGAAGAATCAACATTTAAAATAGAAAGGCGTTCTCCACCTTAACTATAGCAGAGATGTTGCTATACTTCAGAGGCCAAAAAAATGCCAGGAGGTTTCAAACATAGGTACCCAGCTCAAAAAGTACCCATCCCTGGGCATGAAAAAGAATTTCAAACCTTTGGAATTCTTAAAAAGGAGCATCCAGAGGGATATTGACCTCCAAAACTGATGTATAGTCAGCCGTCTTCAGACATCATAAGATTCAAGACCTCGAATTAAGAAGCTCAACAAAATTCTGAGAAATTCGGCTATTGCATCACATAGGATGTTTGAGATCACAATGTCCTGATATCCCTGCAATGTCTGTTCACAAAAGGGCAAATAAGGACAGTGGATCAGCTTATCTCATTCCTCTTTTTTATTGGTTTAATTCACATTTCCAAAACTTGAGGGGAGGAGAGGGATGTATTTTCTTTGGTAATTTAACAATAATGTAAGTGAAATCAAGATTTTTGGCTTTTAGTATTTTATCACAATTTTCATATCCATTAGCAGATGATCAAAAATCCCCTATCTAAAAGGGTGCTCCTCTTTCCTCATTTAAACATATTACCACAGACGAAAAGAAAGAAAATATAATGCAGCAGGATTTCAAAGCCATTTTGAAAGCCAAAGCAACTATTTCTATCTATGGAATCTCAGCAGTCACACTAAAGGATATAATATCAGCAATAGGAATTGAACTAGTAAAATTGTATATATTACTTCAAGATATTAACAATAGTAGAGATGCTTAGAAGATTGTTATGAAGATAACCCAAATTGTTGGTCTATTCCACTATCTATTTGCACTGGAACTGTCTTTCGAACCAATATTAACACCAAACTTAAATTCAGGTCTTCAGAAAAGCACAGGGACTGGGACCTTTAACACCCACTTTTAATTCAGATTAACTGCTTTGCTGTTACATGTATGGTTGCTTTTCTATGTTCTAAATCCAGTGTCAACTGAAGCTTCCAACCAGGTTGCATTTCAGTGGCACACCTTACATTTTAAAGTAAGAATAAGACACCATTTATAACACTGTATTGGTGTCCGCTTGTGCTGCTCAAGCTCATGATATGTCAGTGTCTCCATTATCATCCTGTATTATAAGGGGTTTCCCAACCTGACCATAAAAACTCAGATTCAGGCTGAAACGTGGTATATTTTGTCTCAAACTGGGAACCTCTTTCTGTAAACACATTAAATGTGTTATGCACACAGTGTCATTTTTACATTCCAAACTGTAAATAGAACTGTACATGAATTGCAACGCTTGGACACTTTTAGACTCCTGTACGTTAAAAATGGCTCATTTTATAAAATAAAACGTATGTCATTCCAAATATACTGTAGTTTGAAAAAAGATTTGATACAGTAATTAAAATACAGCTTCTGTGAATAGAAAGTAGTATTTTAAATATGGATTTTTACTAAATATGCAGCATTATGATACATGTGCCCAGGCTTAGCATTGCTCAAATGCATTCACAGCATACACTGAAAAATAAACACCTTTTTCTGGTGTATGAATGTGAATGAAGATTAGTACACAACAATGCTAAATACATTCTCTAAATAACAGACCTAGAATACAAAATGCATAGCACTATATTCAGTAAGTTTCTTTTGATTAAAACATACAACATATACAAGATTCAGATAAAACTTGACAATCTAGAGAAACTACTGACCCGAAGAGATCTCACATTTCAAAGCATATCCTTGGCACTACCCACATCTTACTACTATAGAAACACAGGAGATGACACAACATTGTTCAAATAGATGCTGAGCAGCCAGATATAGGAGTCTATAGTCTTCCAAACCATACATGAGCAATAGCGTGGCACAACATGACTGCACACTAGAATGGTAGACATAATTATGATTTTTTTTGCTTTTCTGAAGTTTATTTAGACCCTTGATATTATCCTGAAGATAAAAATAAATCAGAGATGTAAATGTCTTGCCTTTCTATCTTGCAAGCCACTGCAGTTCTTTGATTATGAGTCAGTCATAGGTTCATCTGCAGAAGAATGACTCAGTATAAACTTTTAAACAATAGTTTTTTTCTACTACACTATCAAATGAAAAAATTAAAACACTATGCAGTAAATAGTGCACACATTTATTAAATATTAAAATCATGTACAATTAATGCAGTTTTTGTTCATGCTAGGGAGATCATTTTATAAAATATGGCCTTGGTAGATATGCAGTACAAAAAATACAGCTCTTTTTGCGGTAAGTATGGATAGCTATTCCTACTTAAATACTGAGAGAGGATATTCCCCAATAGGGACAGGTGAAACCCACATTAAATTGAATTTATTTTACATCCTTCACTGGAGAACCCCTCCTTGCCCGCAACACACACACACACATCCAATATGGTAATGGTTTGTTAAAAGCCAGCTCAACACAAATATTCTACACGGTTAACAAAGCAAAGCGGTCTTTGGGGGTGCAAAGTTAGCAAAATAAGCGTTTGCCACAAGTGAAAAGAACAGCTCAACACACACAGACACTGCCCCTTTAAAAGCGTATGGCCCGCCCACACTGCCTATGAGAGAGCTTTCTGCATTCAAACAACACATCAAATGCATGCAAGAACCCTTAAGCACATCGCCTAGCAGAGCGACAAGTGGAAGGGGGTTTTTGCATGGAACACTTACTGATCGGCTCCTCCAGGCGGGTTTTAGCCTTGCAAGTACGTCTCCCCCACCTCAAAAAAAATGAAAAAAGCAACAGCCCGGAGTATGTATGTGTCTGGGCAGGGTCTGAGCAGCAGCCCTGAGTACCAATCTGAGCCCCGGCAGCAACAGGCGCAGCCTGAGGCTGAATCAATCCCTGGGCAGGGGCAGCCGCCGCCGCCGCGAGAGCCTGGGTAACAGGCTGAGTCTGATGTGGCTGTCCCTGGCTGGTGGCTGAAGCCGCGTCCCCGCACATGAACAAGGCAGCAGCAGTCGCCTAAGCCCGTCCCAGCCCCTGGGCGGCCGCCGCCGCCCGGCCCCTAGCAGCCAGATCCAGAACAGGAGCCGAGCCGCAGCGTGTCCCTAAGTGGGAGCGGGGGCAGCAGCCCTGGTGGCCGCAGCCCTGCCCCTGACTACGAGCCTGCGCCCGAGCCCGGGCAGCCGCCGGGCTCGCTGAAGCCCCTTCCCGTGCGGGCGCGCAGAGCCCCCCGCCGCCCCTACCTGCCAGCGTGTGAGGGGGACCCACTGCAGCCCGGCGGAGGCGGCCGCTGCCCGGCTGGAAAGTCCCTGCTGCTCTGCCCCGGCTGCCCCCGCCCCGCACTTCCTCTCCCGCCCGCCCAGGCTGGAAATCCCCGGCGCGGCGCGCTGCTCTGCCTGCCTCTAGTCCTCGCACACCGAGGGGCGGCTCCCTCCAGCCGGGCTCCTCAGCGCGCAGGCGAGAGGGGGCCGGGCCTGGCCTGCGGCTGCACCTGATGCCGCCGCCCCCTGGGGGAGCTCGCTGGCTGGCCAGCCCCGGCCGGGGAAAGGAGGCTCCGTGCCAGCGGGCTCGGCGTTGGGGGGCGGCCGAGGAGAGGCGCTAGGGGCCGGCCCAGCCCTCAGCAACCCCCCTCCCGGGCGAGCCGCGGGAGGAGACGACGGGGTGGCCCCCGCAAGACGCAGCGATGGTGCCCAGCCCTGTGGCCGCTGCCGCTAGCACGGCTCCTCCGCGGACGGCTGGGAGTTGTAACGCGCCGCGGGGGCCCCGCAGGCTGCTCCAGCCCGCACAAATGCACATGCGCCTCCGCTGAAGAAGTCGAGCTGGAGTAGAGGGTCAGGGAGGAATTGGCTGAAGGAGGCCGGGGCAAGACAAGCGGAGCTCTGGGGCAAGAGGTTCACCCGCAGCCCTTGCTTTGTCCCTGCCCTTAGATTTTCCCCAGATCTGGATGCTCAATTATGTCTTCCATAGTTTCCTCCCTTCGCTTTCCCCCCCCCCCCCCCAATTTTACAAGATATAATAGAATCGCATATAAAGTTCTGTATGGGGTCACATTTTCCCCTCCCCTCAGAAATGATGTCCCTGGGGAAAAGTGAAAAGAGGGGGTGAGGGGAAGAGGAGCGTGAAGAGGGGAAAAATCATGCAAGAACTAGACTGGGAAGAGGGAGCATAGAAAGGAAGGAAATGGATTATCACATATGAAAATACAATCAATTTTTACCTAAAATCACTCCATCAGCTACACTAAACTCCTAACCAGTAGGGACCAAAGAACCTCACCCAAAATTGAATGATCTTCAGGAGAGCGTGACTAGACCAAACCCCTACAATACCAGTATACAAATCACTAGGACAGATCACAAAAACAAGCTAGACTGCTGGTTCTCTGCATAAAACTAGCAAATTGTTTCAGTGCAGTGGAAAGTGCAAAACTAAGACCTGCTCTCACCAAATACAGCCAGTAAACAATAAACTAGAGGTAACAGAGTCACACGGCTGTGCAAACCCAGAAAGAGTGTGCAACCACCGTGACAGAGAACAGATTGAAAGAGAAAGATATTTTCTACTCCAGTGTCCAAAAGAAAAGGAAGTACGAGAAATGTATTTACTGAATTATCAGAAATAAGAGACTTCACATTAAACAGCAAGGGGCGGGGGGAGCAAACGGTACATAACTGGGGAAAAGGAAAGTGATAGCAGCAATAATATCACGTTATTTAGAGCAAACTGCTACTAAATCAGCAGTAGGATAATGTTAACTAAACACAGAGGGTTTAACCCCCAATATAAAATGTTAAACCCTGTCTTGGGCAGATGCTTTATGTACTGAATCTACTGGTGACAGATAGATTCTCTTTTACACATGGACAACTTTTGTATAGTTTGTCATGTCAGTAAAACATAGCATTGAACTGAGAGGAAGTGGGGGATGGCAGAGGAACAGACAATTGGGGCCCAGTGCAGGTTTTTATTGTGCCCATCCCTAATCCCAACTCAGTTCAGGGGTGCAGAGGGAACTGGAAAGTAAGCCTCCCCCACACTTACCTTGCAGCAGCAGCTCCAATAGCTCCTGGGTCCCGTGGGGCTGAGCCCAGCACCTGCTCTCACCCTGCAAGGATGGCTGCAGTGGTTCATGTGATCACGGGGCTAGGCCTGGCACACTGCTCCATGCATTGCAACATGGTGTGCAAGGTCACAGTGCTACTCAGGTTTGGCCCACCAAACCTCATATCATGGTCAGGTGGGCCAAACCTGAGGGGCATTGTGACCTTACACATCAGGTTGCAATGCATGGAACAAGCTGCCAGGCCTAGCCCCACGGGACACAGTAGCCATCCCTGAGGGGTGAGTCCTGGACACAGAAAAAAGTCACGGATAGATGTTATCCATGACTTTTCACGTAATGACAAACCTGCAGCCTTAATAATGATACAAACTTGCAGACCTCCCAGGGCCTTCTAAGGTATTTTGCCCCCTGGGCACCTGCACTGGCTGTTCTTCTGCCCGTGGAGAGGAGGTTCTGTGGCCTTTGTCTACCCTAGACTTTTCTGAGAACTGTCTCACTGTTTCACTACTAACAGTGCAGCCCCTCTAGCGAGAGGAATGGTGGCAGTATTGCTGTAAGCTAGCCACCAATGGTTTTGACACATTAAATAGATGTCCTAGCGAACAGGAGTGGCTAACAGGAGGGTTTCACAAGGGAGTTCTCCAGGTGAAAGAGAAGTGATTACCTCATCCTTGGGGTAAGTTTGTTGTCTGTAGTGTGTGTGTTTGTGGTGTGCTTGCTGCTTGCCTGAAACATACCATGTGGTCTGCGGGACTGTGTGCTGACTGTGTGTGTGCTGAGCCTAGTGACCTGCTAGGCAAGGATGAGATCTTCTTAATGAGGTTTTGATCTCTAAGCCCTTTAGCACCCATCAACCCTTAACCAGGCTACTCAGGAAGACCAGGGCTTTAAAAAGCCTGCTCCTAAGCAACCAGAGGAGCTAGTGAACAAGAGCGGCTAACAGGGAAGTTTTACGAGAGAGTTTAGAGGGGGAGTGTGAGGAGTGGGGGCTAGATACACTTAAAATTCTTTAAACTTAAAGCCAAACACCTCCGAATAAAAAAACAAAACAACAAAAGGAATGAGCTTCAGGAGTAAAAAGATAATGCAGGCAGAAATCCAACAACAAAGTGGGTGCTATCCAGTTTATTGCACCCATTGCAACATCTATGATTACCTGCCTTATGTGCAGGTGACATACATGTGCATTCGGTGCAAGGAGCTCCTGGCCCTCAAAGACCATGTACGGGCTTTGGAGACCAGAGTGGCTGAAGCTAAGGGAGACAGAGCGGTATATAGATGAGACTTTCTGGGACACAGTAGAATGGTCCCACCCCTGCTCTGACAGCCCCTGTGCTCTTGAGGAGAATGAAAGTCTCAGGGAAGGAGAACATCCAACTGGAGCAGAGGGAAATGATCCCATAGTTGGGACCCTCCTTTTAGATGCTGTTGTGGTATCCTCTTGCACGGAGGATACCTCTCTAAGGTATGGAACTCCAGTTATTAGGAAGAGACAGGTAATAGTTATGGGGGATTCGATCATTAGAAACATAGATAGCTGGGTTTGCAATGACCAGGAGAACCGCATGTTGACTTGCCTGCCTGGTGCAAAGGTTTCGGATCTCTTGAGACATCTAGATAGATTTATGTGTAATGCTGGGGGGAAGCCGGTGGTCGTGATACATGTAGGTACCAATGACATAGGGAAGAATAGGAGAGAGGTCCTGGAGGCCAAATTTAGGCTGCTAGGCAAGAGATTGAAGTCCAGGACCTCCATGGTAGCATTCTCTGAAATGCTTCCAGTTCCATGCGCAGGGCCAGTTAGACAGGCAGAACTGCAGGGTCTCAATGCGTGGATGAGATGATGGAGTAGGGAGGAGAGGTTTATATTTATTAGGAACTGGGGAAACTTTTGGGAAAGGGGGAGCCTATACAGGAAGGATGGGCTCCACCTAAACCAAAATGGAACCAGATTGCTGGCACTTAAAATTTAAAAGGTTGTAGAGCAGTTTTTAAACTAAGGTCTGGGGGAAAGCCAACATGTGCGGAGGAGCACGTGGTTCAGACAGTGCCATCCTTTAGGGGAGGATCTATTAATGGAGATTCTCTATGTCCTAGTAAGGAGGAGCAGATGGAAGATGATAAAATACTGGTAGGATCTTATGAGACACAGTCAAATGAAAAAAAAGTCATATTCAATTACATCATGTAATGGCAGATAGCTAAAAAGTGACAAGTTTTTAAAGTGCTTATATACCAATGCTAGAAGTCTAAATAATAAGATGGGTGAACTAGAGTGCCTCATTTTAAATGAGGGTATTGATATAATAGGCATCACAGAAACTTGATAGAATGAGGATAATCAACGGGACCCAGTAATACCAGGGTACAAAATAAATCGGAAGGACAGAACAGGTCATGCTCGTGGGGGAGTGGCACTGTATGTGAAAGAAAGCGTAGAATCAAATGAAGTAAAAATCTTAAATAAACCAAACTGTACTATACAATCTCTGTGGACAGAAGAATATAGCAGTAGGGATATATTACTGGTCACCTGACCAGGATGGTGATAGTGACTGTGAAATGCTCAGGGAGATTAGAGAGGCAACTAAAATGAAAAACTCAATAATAATGGGGGATTTCAACTATCCCCATACTGACTGGGTACATGTCACCTCAGGATGGGATGCAGAGATAAAGTTTCTTGACACCTTAAATGGCTGCTTCTTGGAGCAGCTAGTCCTGGAACCCACAAAAGGAGAGGCAATTTTTTATTTAGTCTTCCGTAGAGCACAGGATCTGGTCCAAAAGGTGGCCCCTGTAATAGTCACCATAATATAATTAAATTTAACACCCCTGTGGTGTGGAAAACACACCACAGCAGCCCAACACTGTAGCATTTAATTTCAAAAGGGGAAGCTACACAAAAATGAGGAGGTTAGTTAAACAGAAATTAAAAGATACAGTGCCAAAAGTGAAATCCCTGCAAGCTGCATGGAAACTTTAAAGACACCATAATAGAGGCTCAATTTCAATGTATACCCAAAATTAAAAAACACAGAGAACAAAAAAAGTGCCACTGTGGATAAAGAATAAAGTAAAAGAAGCAGTGATGGGCAAAAAGGCATCCTTTAAAAAGTGGAAGTCAAATCCTAGTGAGGAAAATAGAAAGGAGCATAAACTCTGGCAAATGAAATGTAAAAATATAATTAGGAAGGCCAAAAAGATTTTGAAGAACACCTAGCCAAAGACTCAAAAACTAATAGCAAAATTTTTTAAAGTACATCAGAAGCAGGAAGCCTGCTAAACAACCAGTGGAGCATTCAAGGACAATACGGCCATTGCAGAGAAACTAAATGAATTCTTTGCATCGATCTTCATGGCTGAGGATGTGAGGGAGATTCCCAAACCTGAGACATTCTTTTTAGATGACACATCTGAGGAACTGTCCCAGATCGAGGTGTCATTACAGTAGGTTTTGGAACAAATTGATAAACTAAACAGTAATAAGTCACCAGGACCAGAGGGTATTCACCCAAGAGTTCTGAAGGAACTCAAATGTGAAACTGCAGAACTACTAACTGTAGTCTGTAACCTATCATTTAAATCAGCTTCTGTACCAAATGACTGGAGGATAGCTAATGTGATGCCAATTTTCAAAAAGGGCTCCAGAGGTGATCCCAGTAATTACAGGCTGGTAAGCCTGACTTCAGTACCAGGCAAACTGGTTGAAACTATAGTAAAGAACAAAATTGTCAGACACATAGATGAACATAATTTCTTGGGGATAAGCAACATGATTTTTATAAAGGGAAATCAAGCCTCACCAATCTACTAGAATTCTTTGAGAGGGTCATCAAGCATGTGGGCAAGGGGGACCCAGTGGATATAGTGTACTTAGATTTTCAGAAAGCCTTTGACAAGGTCTGTCACTAAAGTTTCTTAAGCAAAGTAAGCTGTCATGGGATAAGAGGGAAGGTCCTCTCATAAGTCGGTAACTGGTTAAAAAATAGGAAACAAAGGGTAGGAATAAATGTTCAGTTTTCAGAATGCAGAAAGGTAAATAGCGGTGTCCCCCAGAAGTCTGTACTGGCCCCAGTCCTATTCAATATATTTATAAATGATCTGGGAAAAGGGGTAAATAGTGAGATGGCAAAAGTTACAGATGATACAAAATTACTCAAGATATTTAAGACCCAGGCAGACTGTGAAGAGCTACAAAAGGATCTCTCAAAACTGGGTGACTGGGCAACAAAATGGCAGATTAAATTCAGTGTTGATAAATGCAAAGTAATGCACGTTGGAAAACATAATCCCAACTATACATATAAAATGATGGGGTCTAAATTAACTGTTACCACTCAAGAAAGATCTTGGAGTCATTGTGGGTAGTTCTCTGAAAACATCCACTTAATGTGCAGCAGCAGTCAAAAAAGCAGACAGAATGTTGGGAATCATTAAGAAAGGGATAGATAATAAGGCAGAAAATATCATTGTCTCTATATAAATCCAAGGTATGCCAACATCTTTAATACTGTGTGCAGATGTGGTCGCCCCATCTAAAAAAAAGATATATTGGAATTGGAAAAGGTTCAGAAAAGTGCGACAAAAATGACTAGGGGTATAATAGAACGGCTTCCGTATGAGGAGAGATTAATAAGACTGGGACTTTTCATCTTGGAAAAGAGACGACTAAGGGGTGATATGATAGAGGTCTATAAAATCATGACTGGTGTGGAGAAAGTAAATAAGGAAGTGTTATTTACTCCTCATAACACAAGAACTAGGGGTCACCAAATGAAATTAATAGGCAGCAGGTTTAAAACAAACAAAAGGAAGTATTTTTTCACATAACGCACAGTCAACTTGTGGAACTCCTTGCTAGAGGATGTTGTGAAGGCCAAGACTATAAGAAGGTTCAAAAAAGAACTAGATAAGTTCGTGGAGGATAGGTCCATCAATGGCTATTAGCCAAGATGGACAGAGATGGTGTCCCTAGCTTCTGTTTGCCAGAAGCTGGGAATGGGCGACAGGGGATGGATCACTTGATGATTACCTGTTCTGTTCATTCCCTCTGGGGTACCTGGCATTAGCCACTGTCAGAAGCCAGGATACTGGGCTAGATGGACCTTTGGTCTGACCCAGTAGTACCCACCTATGTTAGCATTCCCACAATCAGTAGTGCCATTTATGGAACTGCTGTTGTGAAAAGGACTGTAATCTAAGTTGTCCAAAGTAACAAGAGTCCAACTTAGCCTGTTATACAGAATTGTTCATGAAAGTCAGCAAAAGTTGGAGACAAATAGACTGACACAAATTGCCTTGCTTAAGTTAAAGGAACTGTGCTAAGGTGGCTTCAAGTCTGCTGATAAGGTGATGGGCTGACTTGGCAATAAACTGAAAGATTCTAGAAAAGGGAGAAAATGTTTATTGTTGAAATCACTGAAATGTGTTTTGATTGGTTAATTTTAATGAGATGAGGTTGGCAACTCTACTTGGACATTGTTTAGTGAGGAGGGAGGGGCAGGGCTGGCTCCAGACCCCAGCGCGCCAAGCGCGCACTTGGGGCGGTGTCCCGCAGGAGGGCGGCAGGCAGCTCCAGTGGAGCTCCCGCAGGCATGCCTGCGGAGGGTCCGCTGGTCCCGTGGCTCCGGTGGAGCATCCGCAGGCATGCCTGCGGGACCAGCGGACCGTCCGCAGGCACGTCTGCAGGAGGTCCACCGGAGCACCCCCCGCAGCGTGCCGCGCTGTTTGGGGTGGCGCAAATCCTAGAGCTGCCCTTGGGGAGGGGGTCACTAGATTGGAGCAGCAGGATAAGTGGACCAGAAGCAGCAAGATTTACCATCATGGCTGTCACCCCCTCTGTGTCCTGGGACCACAGAATCCGCCATGACACCCTTGGGCCTTCATTATCCAGATCCTGAAAGACATCCTGTCCAGGCCAGAGAGAAGGAGCCAGATGACATCACCACCTCAATCAGCCTCAGCAAGGTCCTGAACACCACCTGGGATATGAGACTTTGTTTTCACTGTGGTTACCTTCCTCATGTGTTACTATTCTTCCCCTATATACTTCTCCTCTTTCCTACATCTCTATCCAAGAAGAGTCTGGCCTATCTTATAAGACAACTACGCCTTGTTCAACAATGTTGTGAGCCTGTGCCCGGAAAGGCAAGCGAAAAGCAAAATTTTAAACAGCCCCTACACACTCATACAAGTTTACCAGGTCTCAGAATAGCTGATAAGACTATGCTGGGCCTGTGTTTCTCCAGTAACAAGGTCGCAAATAAAAGTCAGCACCTGCTTTTTCTTTTTATGCATTTTTTGTCTTCCCTTTTGTGCGTGGTTTGTCTTAAAGAAAATAGATTTGGACTCCCAAAAGCTCCGTGCCATCTAAGTTAACTTTTTTCTTTTCCCTGAAAAAGGGAGTGAATACCATCTAAAAGACTGTTTACAGCGTTGCTGTTGCCCAGACCTGAATAAGAGCTCTGTGTAAGTTCAACAGCTCGTCTCTTTCACCAACAGAAGCTGGCCCACTAAGAGACATTATCTCACCCACTTTGTCTCTCTAAAAGACTGTCAAACAGAGTTTCCCTATTAAAAAAATCTTTATACAGCTAAAAGGAAAGGAAATTATTATTATTCAAATGAAAACCTTACCTAATACTTTACATTTCAAATGTTTTAACGGTTGTTCCTTCTTTTTTTGAATCTTTATAATAAAAGATTACAAATATTTGTAGTGGTGGGTGTTATAATGGGAGGAAACCAGTGATAACTTGACACAAAACTCCAAACCACATTTCACTGTTTAATATAATAAATGAACAAGGGTTTTGTTAACATTTTGTCTCTTGTTGGGCCCAGGACACCCTTTACCAATACAGAAAAGAGTCCTGTGGCACCTTATAGACTAACAGACGTACTGGAGCATGAGCTTTCGTGGGTGAATACCCACTTTGTCGGATGCATGGAAATTTCCAGGGGCAGGTATATATATGCAAGCAAGAAGCAGGCTAGAGATAATGAGGTTAGTTCAATCAGGGAGGATGAGGCGCTCTTCTAGCAGTTGAGGTGTGAAAACCAAGGGAGGAGAAACTGCTTTCTTTCTTTACCAATACAGTGCACAACTGCCACAACAACAGTGCATGATTTTTTTTCCTGAAGCTTATGATAGGCTACTGAGTGTGAGAAAGGTAAAGAAGCAGAGAATCCTTGTCTCTAGTGAAGGTGGGATTGTTGCAATATACAGCAATTCATGTGAACTGTGGTAACTTGAAAGTGCAGTGTGTCCAACCCTAGTTCTGCTGTTTGGGGTGCATCTTGGCCCAGCTCCTGTGCATGGCACTCCCTGCAACCATTGCATACTAGTGATTTGTGCATGCCTATCCCACAGTTTCTATTCCCAAAGAAAGTGCTTGAGTTTTCATTCCTAAATGACATATTGGTTATTTGGATAGGACTTAACTGGCAGAACCCAGTTCCTGCATTTCTTTTACTACAAAGTCTTCAGGCGCGTTGCTTCTTTGCCTTGTTTTTATGATACTACATGCATATTGACACTAGGGGATTATGAATTTCTCTCCAGTTCAATATTTTTCGAGTTAAGATAATGTTTCCAAACTCCAAGGTTGGAACGTGTGTACAGTATAGTTTCTCAGGTATTCATCTTTATGACCTCTGTGAGTTTCTGTTTCACCTTCCTGATAAGTGTTCTGAGAAATAACTCCTATTATAAACAGCATAGTCTTCAGATTCACATTATGAAGCTGCTGCTTACACTACTTCTTTACTGCTGTGGCATAGCCTGGGAGAACTGCTGTTTTCCCTGCACCTTGGGAATAGACATTGATTTATTGCATCCCAGGAATGGTATAAGGATTCCCGTGGGCTCATTTCAGCTGCTGCTAGGGAATAATCTTTGATGTAATAGCCTTGCTTGAGAAAAGATTTACCCATTTTGGTATCTTTCTAGTTTGAAATTCCTGGGAAGCCATCACTTTCCAAGTAAGAAGAGTATCTGAAGTGAAATTTTCCTCAAGTCCTCTGAAGGTTATTTATTTAAGTAGCATGTTTAAGGGGTATGTTAGGTGAGGTCCCCCCCCCCCCTTTTTTTAAAGCTAATTTGATTCCTGAGTTACCTTACATGTCTCTTTCACAAATAGTAGTTGCCATCCTGCTGAAGGTGCTAACATTGCACATCGAGACTCAGTGATCTTGGGGTCTCTCTTTACAACATTAACTAGTTAACTAATCATGGCAGAATCACCAATGTCTTGAGACTATTGAGAGAGGTAATGAGCCAGATCCCCCAGCTCTCCCAACCCCACAGCTGCTGGGCTGATTCAGCCCCTAGTATAACTTAGTACATGATCCAAAGCCCATTGAAGTCCAAACAAATTTTCCCATTTATTTCAATGGACTTTGGATCCGGCCCTTAGAGATGCTCTAAATTATGCCTGACTGCAATGGCCCCAAGAGGCAGTTCCACAGAAGAGAAATCAATGGAGCACAGCAATGCTCCAGCCAAAGCTCTTCTCCCTCAGCCCATCCCCTAAGCTGGGGTGAGAGGGAGAGTGGTGCAGAACTAGCAACAATTTCTCTGTGCCAGCCAGAGAGTCCCCTATGACAGCTGAATCTGCATGCAGCTGGCAAGAGCATTTTTAAGGCTGCCTTGTGCACTGGAGCAGCACAAAACACCCTTAGCAGGAACCAGATTTGGCCCCAAAGCTTTCCCTAGATGTAACATGCCTGTTGTACATAACTAACAACTTCAATGACTCTATTAAACACCTGGCAGAGGAGAAAGGCGGACAGAATGTAACAGACCATCTCTGGAACTCTATTTATTGATCTTGATTTGCTCATTTCATGGGTAATACACCCATCCCTGAACAAATCTTTATGATCTGTTGTCCACTAGATATCATCAGGCCTTACTTAGAAGCAAAAGACCTCACCCAGTGCTGGCATAAAGATGAGAGGTATTAACTGGGTATATACTCAACACCGAGAGTTGTTCATTAGGTATTACTATGGATAGACTAGAATCAATAGCAACACTCATCCACTGAAGAGTTCTTCTAGACACCTGAGGGAAAGTAGTCTATACCTTCATCCCTTCTCAACTCAGTGCCCTGGGAGTGACAGAGCCTTTTTCACAATGGCACCTAAGTTCCCATTGTTGAATTGCGTGGAACTTGACTTATATACTAGATACAGGCCATGATCCTAGGCTATTGAGGAATCTTCCACTCCCAAGTCAGTTTCTCAGACAGGCTGTCTAGAAGCATCTTTATTAAGCTGGCCCTTCCCTGCCAGATTTTAAGAGCTCTGTTTAGCTTGAAAGCTTGTCTCTTTCACCAACAGAAATTAATCCAATAAAAGCTTTTATGGTGTCTAGTATAGTCAAGGCTTCTGGACCATTTCACAAGTGTCTTATCCAAGACTTTAATCTGTGCTAATACAAAGTAATACATTTCCTTCTGAATATCTGCCTCATAGTACAACCCTTGTATTGTCCTCTATTTAGGAACCATATGACCTGCCTTTGACTGTTCACCACGATTTCAATATTCTCATCCACCCACCCACCTCCTCTTGTGGTTGGAGACAGTTTATCCTGCCTTGTACAGTTTCATGATCTGGTTAGGATTAGGGTTTGGAGAGACTTCCCTTCAGACTTTTAGACTCCAGACAATAATAAGCACTTTAGAGGAGGGATAACAACACACCAGCAGTTCTTCTTCTTCTTCCAAAGGTATCTTTTAACTGGATTCTACTACAGAATTCGGGGGGAAACATTTTCACGGACTGATTTTTTTATTCCAGATGATTTCACCCTCGCACAGAAATGTTCCATAACAGTTTGGGCAGCTCTCTGCTTCCTGCAGCTAACTCAAGGAACAATGCTCTAGAGCTCACTGAGGCACTTGGCCTCAGTATGAGGTGGGCATGCCTCTGCCACAAAGGGCTAACGATCTTGGAGAGCTGTAGCTCCAGTCTCTCCAACACTGGGGAGTTGAGACCCGACAATAATCTCCATATCAAATTTCCTGCCCCAGGAAATTTCCACCACTTGCATCCGAAGAAGTGGGTATTCACCCACGAAAGCTCATGCTGCAAAACGTCTGTTAGTCTATAAGGTGCCACAGGATTCTTTGCTGCTTCTACAGAACCAGACTAACACAGCTACCCCTCTGATACTTGACATATCAAATGTGTTCAGTTTACAAGTAAAGATTTTTTTAAATCTTAACTGCCAGGCCAGCAGTCTGACAATCAAGGTGGTTTCTTTCCTTCTCACAAATCACCACTGGTTGCAGGTCAAATGACACCTTCATTGGCACCTGTGCAATCCCTGCTATCTCCAATTTACAACCCTCACTGACACCTGTGCTGCCCCACTAGCCATCAGCAGGGTTGTGCATGTATAATTGAGGGCATCATCATTCCAAACAAAAAGGTCCAAAGGGTCAGAGATTTCCCTACTTCCCTCCTCCCCCCAACACACCCATCACTCCCCCTTCATGGTCAAGCCAACCAAGATGAAGAACATACCAAGAATATACCAACATGTCACCTGAAGGTTGAAGTGGTGTATCAACATCCAAACAGCCCAAAGCACAAACACAGCTACCTAGTGAAGAAACAGTGTCTCCACAAACTAAATTCATTTCCTAATGTTTGTCGGTCAAACTTTTCCCATTTACTGAAATTACAAACGATGGCTACTGGTACACCTCTTGCAAATAAGCTTATGAAGAAAGAAAGCTTCCTACTGCTACAATTGGTAAAACTGGAGGAGCTTGGTTTGCCAGACTGATCAGCAAAGCCAATGCTGACAAACTAGATGAAAAGGCTACAAAAGAGCAAGCCTCTGGACTGTATCGACATGCAGAAAGCCAGTCACTGTCAAAGCCAGTTTTAGAAGTACTTTATGAGGCTGTTAATAATGCTGGAGACACAACACAGTTTATGTGAACAAACATAGCTGTCACATCATACTTTCTATTTAAGCAAGAGATGCCACACACTGCAAACTAGAGGCCAAGTGTTAAGTGCTTTGTCACTGGTTAACCCTGAAGTTGGACTCTGGTTCCAAACAAGACTGGCAAATGCTCACCAGCTTTCTGAAAGAAACTCAACTGACTGGTTAGAATCATGGGGTGCAACAGTGAAAGACTCAACAGTTGAAAAAATGAAAAACTCTCTCACCACCTTAAAAAAATTTGCATACATGGCTGATGAATGCACCCATGTAAATGGGCATCAAGTATTAAGTCATTGCGTACATTATCTTGAAGTCAGAGGTAGGCCAGTTGATACATTTCTAGATGTTTAGGTTATACAAGACACATTGGCTGCATCTGTGACAACCCATATCTTAGAAGAGTTAATTGCTTGTAAATTGGACACCAAATAGATGGCTGCTTGTGCATTTGATGGAGCTGCAAACTTCTCTGGAAGACATGGTGGAGTACAAGCCTTGCTCAGAGAAAAGTGTAATCCCAATCTCTCCTATACACACTGCAGAGCAGAGGCCATCTTAACTTTAGTACCTGAAAAGATAATGGAGCAAATAATTAAGGAATCAATTTGCAAACATCTCGAAGATAATAAGGAGATAAGTAATAATCAGCATGGATTTATCAAGAACAATGCATATCAAATCAACCTAATAGCTTTCTTTAACAGGGTAACAAGCCCTGTAGATAGGGGGGAGGGAGTAGATGTGGTATATCTTGACTTTAGTAAGGCTCTTAATATTGAATCACATGACCTCATAAACAAACTAGGAAAATACAACCTACATGGAACTACTATAAGCTGGGTGCATAACTGGTTGGAAAACTGTTCCCAGAGAGTAGTTATCAGTGGTTCACAGTCAAGCTGCAAAGGCATATTGAGTGGGGTCCCCCAGGGATTGGTCCTCGGTCTGGTTCTGTTCAATATCTCATCAATGGTTTAGATAATAGCATAGAGAGTACACTTATAAAGTTTGTGGATGATAGCAAGCTGGGAGGGGTTGCAAGTGCTTTGGGGGATAGGATTAAAAGTCAAAATGATCTGGACAAACTGGAGAAATGGTCTGAAGGAAATAGGATAAAATTCAATAAGGACAAATGCAAAGTACTCCATTTAGGAAGGAACAATCAATAGCACACATACAAAATGGGAAATGACTGCATAGGAAGGAGTACTGTGGAAAGGGATCTGGGATTCATAGTAGATCACAAGTCAACAGTTTAACACTGTTACAAAAAAAGCAAATATTCTGGGATGTATTAGCAGGAGTGTTGTAAGCAAGACACCAATTCTTCCGCTCTACTCTATGCTGATTAGGCCTCAGATGGAGTACTGTGTCCAGTTCTGGGTGCCACATTTCAGGAAAGATGTGGACAAATTGGAGAAAGTCCAGAGGAGAGCAGCAAAAATGATTAAAGGATCTAGAAAACATGACCTGTGAGGAAAGATTGGGTTTGTTTAATCTGGAGAAGAAAAGACTGAGGTGGGAGGGTATGATAACAGTTTTCAAGTACATAAAAGGTTGTTACAAGGAGAGGGAAAAATTATTCTTATTAACCTCTGAGGATAAAGACAAGAAGCAATGAGCTTAAATTGCAGCCAGGGAGGTTTAGGCTGGCCATTAGGAAAAACTTCAATAAATTGCCTAGGGAGGTTGTGGAATCACCGCCACTGGAGGTTTTTAAGAGCAGGTTAGACAATCACCTGTAAAGGATGATCTAGATAATACTTATCCTGCCTTGAGTGCAGGGGACTGGATTAGAAGACCTCTCAAGGTCCCTTCCAGTCCTACGATTCTATGATCTACTCAACTAGCACTAGTAGGGGCTTCAGAATCTTCAAAAGACATTAAAAAGCCATAAATTTAATGTCTTCATTATACTCTTTTTTTTCCAACAAGTGTCCAAAAAGACTGAACGTCTTGGAAAAAATAAAAGATATTCTGGGACTGAAGTTCAAATTAGTCCAACGTGGGAAAAAACCCTGGCTTTCTTGTGAGCAATCCTTGGCTATTGTGTTAAAATTACTGCAACCTTTATTACTAGCTTAGTAAAGTATCTACCAAGTTGGGATAGATCTAAGTAGTGAGACTAGTAGACTTCTTTTGCTACTATGTTCAGAGAAGACAATCCCCATTCTCTCTCTTGTAAGTCTACTGTTGAAACCACTTGGGTTATTAAACAATGCCATCCAGGCCTCTGGTACAACAGTAGTAGATCTTTGTCCAGCAATAGAAGTTACACTTCGATCAGAGAGAGAGCCAATGAAAAAGTATTGGAAGAACCAAAGACTTCAGTCCACAAGTTGACTAATGAAGGCACTTACACTGAATCCTTAACTGAAGGACAAGAAGTGGTTGTTAAGCCAGCTGAAAAAGTACACAGACTTGATTCTTACAAATCTACAACAGCAACTTCTGGATTCTGCTCAACCACTATATAACTTTTACAGATGCCTGTCTTATAAAACACTGATACTTGAACGGAATGAGGCACTACCAGTAATGGGGCTGGTATGTGATCAGGACAGAATAGATCATTTGAACACAGAATGGAATGTCATACAACAAATGAAGATTTGACTTCAACTTCTTTTTTATCATCACTAGTTGCTTGACCCGGTCTTTGTGCTATGTTTCCTGGGATGAAAGAAGCAGGAATTCATTTCTTGCTACCCCCAGTTACAAAAGCTACAGTTGAGTGTTCTTTTTCATCATTGAATAGAATTTTGTGTTCTGGAAGAAGTCGAACTCTGCCTGATCATGTGAATGAACTAATGAGCATACCAACTGAAGGACGGGAGGTACCATACACACAAGAAGCCACCAAAGATGAACACATTGCATTCAGAAGTACATTAACAGAGTTATACAAAATTACAGCAAGAAACCAAGAAGGATGTAAATGTAGTGCTTCACAGAAGGCTTGAGTAGCCAACTTTCATTTGTCTGATAATGTTAAAACATGAATTAAATCTAATAAAATGATTGTGAAACATTTTTCAGTTTTTACTATGGTACTACGCACCCCACCTTTGCTCTCACGGTCTCACCCCTTGGCCCTTACCCCTCATCTAAATTCAAACAGCCCCCCAAATTTCAATTACTGGGGAAAATACTGGGTCAAGTTTTCCTCTTCTGTCTAATAGTGTACATCCAGAGTATGTCAGATTAAATCTGTCAAGTCAGTTGACTTTGGTGAAGTTACTCTAAATTTAAAACAGTGTAATGGAGAACAGAATTGGGCCTCAAAACTGGACCAACATGTAGCAGACGGTGGACAAGCTTATAGAAACCATAAACTGGGTCCCCAAATATCCCTTAGGCATTAGGGCAGATCCTGATCTCAGTTACATGGTGGAAATCTGGAATAACTCCATTGACATTCATAGAGCTACTCCAGATTTATATTGGGATAACAGAGATCAGCATCTCAGCTGAGATTAGTGTCTGTTTCCATTAGGTGGGCTTCTCACCACAGTGCTTGCAGAGAGTGCCTTTCACTGAATGAAGATGAGTTATTTCCATTATTGTTATAGAAGGATCTCTCCCTTATTATCTTTCACAAATTTCAAGACATGCTGTCTTTGTAGCAAGAAGGCAGCTCTTAGAATGAGGCACCTTTTGGGAATTGCAGATAGTGTTGCCAACTCTCACAATTTTATCATGCTTCTTGAAATATTTGATATTTTGCTCAAGGTCCCAGCTCCTGGAGTGATGTGATTATCTGAAAAGCTCTCTCTCTCGTGCGCACACTCTCTCGTGCGCTTTCTCTCTCTCTCTTTTAAAAGTAATTTCTAGCCCTCATGGTTGCAGAGAAAAGCTTGAAAAGTGTGAGCTGAGCATACCCAAAAGGCTAAGGAACCAGAAGACAAAGAAAAAGAACCCAGAACATATTGTTTTAAATCTCATGATTTTTAAGTCAATCTTAAATTTTTTTTCAATATTTCCAATGCTGGGATGGCAATACTGTATAGATCATCTTCGCTGTTGGATAAAACTCTTCAGCGCATTGAAAAACTGAATCAAGCCAATAGTAAATTCACTAAAAATGAATCACACATACTGTACACTCTTGGCTGCATTAAAACATCATCTGCTGTTTACAAAATTTTTATAGCACAGTCAAGGCTAATGGAAAATCATAGCTTTCATCCTGCAGAGCCCCAATATGTGACAACTTTAAGAAGTGAGAGGCATAACAAAAATAGAAGCTAATGATACTTGAGATAGATGAGATTTGTATCTTTAGCATAAACTTTTCTAGACCAATGGAGCCAAATTCTTCTTTCAGTTACACTAGTATAAATCTGGAGTAAATCCACTAAATCAATTGACTCAATTGATTTCAATGGATATATATGCTAGAATTAATTCATACCAGTTTTAGTGAGCAAATTTGTCCCTCAGTTTCAAGAGTCAGCATTCTTCTTTAGTCAAAATCTAGTAATTCAATACGAGGTAGAAAAAAAGACCACCACTGCAACAGTTCAAATTGTAAACTCTTTGAGGCAAGGAATGTGTCTTGTGTTTATTCTGTACAGTACCATGGTAGATTAAGGAGCTAAGAGTTCTAAAATAACAAATGTCCTCATATTTGTGCAAATATAATAAAATGTGTGTGTTTGCGCTGCTAAAAGAACGTTAAAGTTGCAAAGCCAAGCACTCAAAAGATAGGAAATGCCAGAATTAAAGTTGCCTGTGTATATGCATTATAATATAGTCTTTAATCATACAACCACACTATTTTTCCACAGGACCTCTATCATATCCCCTCTTAGTCATCTCTTTCCAAGATGAAAAATCCCAGTCTTTTTAATCTCTCCTCATAGAGAAGCCGTTCCATGCTCTTTATCATTTTTGTGGTTCTTCTTTGTACCTTTTCCAATTCTAATGTATCTTTTTTGAGCAGGGGCTATCAAAACTGCATGTAGTATTCAAGGTTGGGGCGTACCAAGTGTTTATATAGTGGCATGATGATCTTTTTCTGTTTTATTATCTATCCCTTTCTTTATGGTTCCTAACATCCTGTTAGCTTTTTTGACTGGATGTTTTCAGAGAAGTATCCACAGTGATGCCAGGATCTCTTTCTTGAGTGGTAACCGCTAATTTGGATCCCATCATATTGTATGTATAGTTGGGATTATGTTTTCCAATGTGCATTACTTTACATTTATCAACACTGAATTTCATCTGGACATTTTGTTGCCCTGTCACCCAGTTTTGTGAGATCCCTTTTGAACTCTTCACAGTCTGCTTTGGACTTAACTGTCTTGAATAATTTTGTATCATCTGCAGTACTGATCCTGGGGGACACCACTATTTACCTCTCCATTCTGAAAACTCACCCTTTATTTCTACCCTTTGTTTCCTGTCTTTTAGCCCGTTACTGATCCATGATAGGATCTTCCCTTTTATCCCAGGATTACTTTGCTTAAGAGCCTTTGGTGAGGGACCTGGTCAAAGGTTTTCTGAAAGTCCAAATACACCACATCCACTAGACCACCCTTGTCCACGTGTTTGTTGACCCCCTCAAAGAATTCTAGTAGATTGGTGAGGCATGGTTTCCCTTTACAAAAGCTGTATTGACTTTTCCCCAATAAATCATGTTCATCCATGTGTCTAATAATTGCGTTGTTTGCTATAGTTTCAACCGATTTTCCTGGTACTGAAGTTAGGCTTACTGGCCTGTAATTGCCAGGGTTGTCTCTGGTCAGACTAATCAGTCCAAGTCTCTCCCTGCAGACTCCCTATCTAAGTCCAAGTCTCCCATCTCCCCTCCTAGTTGCTCTCCATGATCACCCAGTCTCATTACTCAGTCAGTCACCGTTCCCCCCTCCCAAATCCTTGTTCAATCTGTCTCTGCCCTCCCCTCAACCTCCAGGTGTCTCTCCCCCTTCCCTTCAGTCCCAGTATCCCACCCCATCCAATCTGTTTTCCCCAGCCCCTTGTCTCAGTCTCCTTGTCCAGCCAGACCCAGTTTTCCACAGTGCTTTGTCCTGTCTCAGTGTTACTTCTCTCACAAACTTGCTCCCAGTCTCTCCCCTTGCTCCCAGTCTCCTTGCCCAGCCAATCACAGCCACCCCTCCCCCAGTTCCCAGATCCAGTCTCTTTGCCCAGGCAGTCCCAGCCTTCCATCCACTCCTCCTAGGCACCAGTGTGGGGTCACTGGCAGCACAGGAGAGACAGGCTCCTTGCTCTCAGTGCTAGTCCCTGGCGCCACTCCGAAGCAACTGATTTCAATCTGTGGGGATGGTGCATGTCAGCACTAGGAACTGTGAAGGGGTCAGTCTTGCTCACTGAGGATGGAATCTTTGGAGAGTTTATCCGGTCAATGCTGAAAAGTCTCTACAGAGCATGTGTAAGATGAGATTTTTTTCAAAGGCTTATAACTTGGCCAAAATTGGGTGGTTTTTCACCGGCAGAGAAAAAGGCACATCCTCCCAACACAAAAGTCACCCAAAGTCAAATTTCAAGTCCCTGCTCCAAAGCATGGCAGAGAGTCTCAAAGAAAATTTGCCTATGAATTTTTTTAACATGGCAAAACACATTTTCCCCCAACTTCATTCTCGGAAATGTCTGAACCATTTAGGCTGAAGCTTTCAAAAAATGTTCAGCCTGAAGCTGACACCCAACATGGAAAATTTCAGCACAAATAGTTAACATCCCACCTATAATGCATGCCTTAGCATGAATGTTCAGTTTGGCCAAGTGACGGTTGCCATGTGAAACATACATTTGAATTCATTAGCATTTTAATTTAAATTCTAAGTCATAGTATTACCTTAACATTTTTTATATGCAATGATAGTTATAGGCGTTTGGTAATGTATCTAGCTGGTAAAGTAAAGGAGTGGAAGTCAGGACACCTGGGCTCTGTTCCATAATATGGCACTCTAGGTGGGTGAGGTAATATCTTTTATTGGACCAGTTTCTGTTGGTGCAAGAGACAAGCTTACACAGAACTCTTCAGATCTGGGAAACATACTCAGTGTCACAGCTAAATATAAGGGAGAACAGATTGTTTAGCATAAGTAATTAACACATATTTCAAGGGAACTCCCTTCTGACCTTAAAGTCTATGATTCTGTGAAGCAGCCTCTCCGGTCACGTGGGGTAAAGAGAGGGAGGGGGGAAAAGGTAATTTGAGTGGGGAGATGTTGTTAGTGGGCAGGGGAGGATTAGGGTTAGAGGTGGATTAGGCCCCTTCTGCCTGCAGTGCCCCCCCATCTCCCCTGGCGCTCCTGCGGGGAGTGAGGTTGGGGAGTGAGGCAAGCCCCCGCACCCTAGCCCCGCTCCCCGGCTGGACCGGCAGAATAGGTCAGGGTGTGGCGGTGCCCATTTTTCCAGAGTCCCCCAATTAGCCAGGGCCCTTGGGCACAGGCCCCGTTGGCCCAGTGGCTAATCCGCCACTGTTAGTGGGTTACAGATGGTTGTAATAAGCCATAAATCCAGACTGTTCAGTCCATGATTTTTAGTGTCTAGCAAAGTTATGAATTTAAGCTCCCAGGCTCATCTTTTGAAGGTATTGTGCAGGTTTCCTTTGTGGATGAGGAGTGAGAGTTCAGATATAGAGTGATCGTATGGCACTGATGGCGTGACTTTGAACAAATCAAAAAAGAGACACAGTGAGGTTATATGAGACAAAAGATTGCTATCCTGCTTCTAATACCTCAGTACAGTAAAAGCTTTGTAATCTGGCATATTGGGAGAATGGGGGGTGCCAGGAAGTCAAAAATTCCGGTTAACTAAGCGTTATATTTACCAATGGAGGGAGGGAGTTTGGGTGCAGGAGAGGGTTCAGGGCGGGGTGTTGGGGCACAGACGGGTGTGCAGGGTGTGGGCTCTGGGAGGGAGTTTGGTTGTGGGAGGGGTTTCAGGGTGCTGGATCCAGGCGGCGCTCACCTCAGGCGGCTCCCCACAAGTGGTGACATGTCCCTGCTGCTCCTAGGCACAGGCATGCCTAGGCTGCTTTGCACACTGCCTCTGTCCACAGGTGCCACCCCCGCAGCTCCCATTGGCCGTGGTTCCTGGCCAATGGGAGCTGCGGAGCCAGTGCAGTGCATATAGCCCCTGTGGCCATTCCTCTGCCTAGGCGCAGCGGGGACATGTTGCCACTTCCAGGAAGCCACGTGGAGCCAGTAGGGAGCCTGCCGGCCCTGCACCAACCAGACTTTTAATGGACATCAGAAATGCCGGTTTCTAGAGCTTTCCAGCTGGTGAAGTGCCCGATAACACAACTTTCACTGTATAATATTGAGAGACTTAGTTTCGAGAGCCTCTAGTGAAAGACTCTATGTAATGAAAAATCCAATAAACACACACTACTGAATAGTTCAGAATAAATATATTGTACATTATAGAGGCCCTCAAAGTAAGGAAAGGCAAATAAACTGAATAACCCATTTAATATTTTAGTGTCAAACTCTTATATTCTTGGTGTATTCCAATAATAATAACCTGGACCATGTTTAATAAAGCTGATTTTTTTCTCTTAGTTCTTAAGTCACTTTTTCCCTACTTCAGAAAAACCAAATTTGTCTCCACCAATTTCCCTCCACTGGCAGTAATGACAATTCTACCGCAATAACTAGCTGCAGGCAATAATGCCTTAAGTAATATATTGATGGCCTTTTGGCCTCAGTTGTCAGCCAGTATTTGGGGCCTTGCCCAGTTGTTTCTGTCAGGAAGAGAAACTGATGATACTGGTCAGGTATTTCTTTGGTGCAGTCCTGTTCATTTACGAAGCACATACAGAAAGTCTGTTTCCCTGTTGTCCTTTTCCCTCCCACTCTGTTGCTGTTTCCTACCATTCCCAGTAACCTGCCTCGTACATAAGCACAGAAAAGAAGAAATAATGTAACAAGATGTGTACTCACAATCATCCTGTTCAACTTCCCTTTCCCCAGGCTTTTTAGATTTCAGGTTCTTCAGCACAGGCCTGTCTTCCTGTGAGTCTGTACAACACCTAGCATAATAGGGATAGGGAGGAAGGATGATCCTGTGGTTACAGCACTTCCTTTGGATGTGGGAGGCCAGGATTCAATTCCCTGCTCTGCCACAGACTCCCTGCGTGACCCTGGGCAGTCACGCAGTCTCTTTATGCCGCAGTTTCCCATCTCTAAAACAAGGATAATAAATAGGACCCTACCAAATTCACGGTCCATTTTGGTCAATTTTACGATCAGAGGGTTTTGAAAATTGTAAATTTAACGGTTTTCATGGTTTTGCAACTGTGGGGATCCCAACCCAAAAGGAAGTTGGGGAGGAGGGTGTCGCAAGGCTATTGTAGGGGGTTCGCAGTATTTCTATCCTTACTTCTGAACTTGCGGCAGCGCTGCCTTCAAAGCTGGCTCCTGGCCAGCAGATATTGTTCTCTGCTCATGCAGCTCTGAAGGCAGTGCCACCAACAGCAGCAGCGCAGAAGTGTGGCAATCCCTCCCACTTAGAATAGCCAGATTTCACAGGGGAGACCAGATTTCACAGCCAGGAATTTGGTAGGGCCCTAATAATAGTACTTGAAGCATTGCCTAGTGACCCCTGTGCTTTTCCTGCTAAGCCCATAAACAAGCCATGTAAATATAGTTTTTCCTAATTTTGTTCATTCTATTATGTGACAGGCTGAGTATCTTGAAAGACCTAAAACTCCTAAGTTTTCCATCCAAGAATTTTAATGCTCACTGCACCAGAAATGGACATTTTCAAGTATTAAAAAAAAAAAGGAAAACTGAGAAGTTAAAATGTTGACCCTGAAGTATTTAATAAGCCAAGAGAGGCCAGGGAAAGCTGACCTGGGTGTGTATTCCAGACATGGGAACTCAGGCCTGGTCTACACTAGGACTTTAATTCGAATTTAGCAGCGTTAATTCGAACTAACCGCTCAACCGTCTACACTAGGAAGCCATTTAATTCGAACTAGAGGGCTCTTTAGTTCGAATTTGGTACTCCACCCCGACAGGTGGAGTAACGCTAAATTCGACCATGGCTAGCTCGAATTAGGCTAGGTGTGGATGCAAATCGAACTTAGTAGCTCCGGGAGCTATCCCACACTGCACCACTCTGTTGACGCTCTGGACAGCAGTCCGAGGTTCGATGCTCTGAGCAGCCACACAGGAAACGACCCGGGAAAATTTGAATTCCTTTTCCTGTCTGGACAGTTAGAATCTCATTTCGTGGTTGGACATCGGGGCGAGCTCAGCAGCACCGGCAGCAATGCAGAGCTCTCCAGCAGAGGAGTTCATGTAATCTCTGAATAGAAAGAGGGACCCGGCATAGACTGACCGGGAACTCTTGGATCTGATCGGTGTGTGGGGCGAGGAGTTTGTGCTTTCGGAGCTGCGCTCCAACAAACGGAATGCAAAGACCTACGAGAAGGTCTCCAAAGCCATGATCCAGACAGAGGATACAGCCGTCATGCAACGCATCGCCGCGTGAAAACCAAGGACCCCAGACAAGGCTACCAAAAAATCAAAGCGGCAAACGGACGCTACGGAGCCTGCCACCACTGCCCCACCAGTGACCGTGGACTCTGACGATGGGACAGTGTCGACGGCCAGTTCCTCGGTGATGTTCGCGGACGGGGAAGATGAGGAAGGGTTTGTGGAGGACGAGGCAGGCGAGAGCGCTTACAACGCTGGTTTCCCCGACAGCCAGGATCTATTCATCACCATCACGGAGATCCCCCAACAACCCTCCCCGGCCATTAACCCGGACCCTGAATCAGGGGAAGGAGCAGTCGGTAAGTGCTTTAACCTTGTTAACTTTTATTCTTAATATAACAGGAAACTTAACTGTGTGAAAAGGAGGACTCTCTAGATATGGGGATAGAACAGAAATCATCCTTGGAGATCTCCACGAAGCTCTCCTTGCATTAATCGAAAAGCATCAGCAGGAGGTTCCTGAGGAGAGCTGCCTTATTGGGTGCTCCGTGGTAGCACAGTTTTCCGCGCGAGGCTTTCATGAGGTACTCAGGGAGCACTGCCTCCCCGAGCACGGCTGCATCGGGCCCTGGTTCGTGCTAGCTTTCACGCAGCATGCGCTCTCTATCTCCTTCAGTGACCCTCCTCAGGGTGATTTCGCTCGGAGAATCCTGCATCTAATTAGGTTAATTACTGTAATTTTACGCCTGGTCCAAAGTATTTTTAAAAAATCTACGGACAGACGGCATAGCACAGACTCAGCACGCAGCTGCGTGACGAGCGTAACGGAAAGCCAAAGAATATAATGGACGCTCATGGAGGGAGGGGGGGGATGAGGATGCAAGGTATCCCACAGTTCCTGCTGTCTCTGAAAAGTATTTGCATTCTTGGATGAGCTCCAAATGCTTCTAGGGTCAAACACAGTGTCTGCGGTGGGTCAGGGCATAGTTCGGCAATTTGCGCACACACCCCACCCACCACCAGAAGTGAAAACAATCCTCTGTTGACTCTTTTACATGTCACCCTATCTTTACTGAATGCTGCAGATAGACGCGATGGTGCAGCACTCAACACCAACATCCTTGCTCCCCCCACGCTATGGATGGCTGATGGTACAAAATGATGGAAATCCATCCTCATCATCAGCCTATTGGCACATGGGGCAGTGCAAAAGGGCTGGTAACCATGCCGACTAGCATCAGTAAGGTCGATCAAGGGCGCCTGTCCCTAATTTTTGATGGCAGATGGTGCAATATGGCTGGTAACCGTCCTCATCATTGCAACAGGGGGCTGAGCTCCATCAGCCCCCACCCTTCATTGTAAATAAAAGATTCAATTGCCCCTGGACTAGCAGAGGGATGATGGGCTCCTTCATCCACACTCCTTAATGTCCTGCCTGGACTATCATTGCAGCTGGAGGCTTCCTTCCACTCATTTCTCACAAACAAGTCACTGTGTCTTATTCCTGCATTCTTTATTACTTCATCACACAAGTGTTGGGACAATGGTATGGTAGCCCAGGAAGGCTGGGGTAAGAACGGAATGAACAGGTGGTGTTGTTGCAGGAGCACCCCGTGTGAATAGCATACAGATCATAATTTCTGCAGGATCTGACACAGAGCAGCTGTGCTCTCTGGTTCTATGATACAGTGGTTATCTAGTACACTTGCCTATATTCTAGGCAGGACTGATTCTATTTTTAGATACCAAAAAGGAGGGATTGACTCAGGGAGTCATTCCCAATTTTTGCTTTTGCGCCCCTGGCTGCTCGGCCAGGGGCACTTATGACAGCACCAAATGGGGCAGTGCAAAAGGACAGGTAACCATGCCCATCTTATTACCATCTTATTACCAATTTATGGTATGGTAGATGGTACAATATGGCTGGTAACCATCTCTGCTGTCATGCAAAAGCAAAAGCATGCTGCTGTGTAGCGCTGCTGGCCCGCCTCTGTCAGCGGCATCTAGTACACATACGGTGACATACACAAAAGGCAAAACAGTGTCCATGGTTGCCACGCTATGGCGTATGCCAGGGCAATTCTGGGAAAACGGGCTTGAAATGATTGTCTGCCGTTGCTTTCCCGGAGGAAGGAATGACTGGCGACATTTACCCAGAATCCACCGCGAAAATGATTTCTGCCCCAGCAGGCACAGGGGTCTCAACCCAGAATTCACAGAGACAGCCTAGACTCAGTTAATTGTTCGCAAAAATGTATCTTTGCAAGGAATTCACTCCCTGTTTCCCATCTCACAGCTTCCACTGTCTCCAGACCTGCCACAGCATCCCCCTCGCAGAGGCTGGCGAAGATTAGGCGGCGAAAGAAAAAGACAAGGGACAAGATGTTCGAGGAACGTATGGGCTGCTACCTAGCAGAGGCGGACCAGCAGAGCCAGTGGAGGGAGACCGTCTCCCTGTGCCAGCGCTCAGACAGCGAACGGGAGGAGAGGTGGCGTGAGGAAGACAAGCAGGCGACTGAAACAATGCTTGGACTAGTGAGGGAGCAAACGGACACGCTCAGGCGCCTTGTGGATGTTCTGCAGGACCGCAGGAGGACAGAGCCCCCCTGCAGTGTATCTGCAACCGCACTCCCCCGCCACAAAGTCCCATCCCCCCCTCACCGAAAATAATCAGGAGGAGGGGCGGCCGGGGACGTGAATACTGTCACTGCACCACAGCACAGTGCTCAAGTACCCAAAAGCTCTCATACCCTACAGTTGCCGAAGTCCTTCACTTCCAGACTCACAGTAGTCCCAATCCCAGTCCCATCCCCTAACTGTCTACTTAATTAATAAAAATGATTTGCTGTTAATTACTGTTTCCGTTATGTTTTTTCAAAGAAGACTGTGTTCGAATGGGGGGCGTGGGGAAGGGGGTGGTTAATTGCATAGGACAGTCACCTTTCCCAGGGTACAGACACGGGGGCAGGATCAGCAGCGGGTCACACACACGGTGCAGTCAGTAGGCAACCTGGTCGGTTTTTGGAGGTGGTTTCCAGGATCTGTGTGGGCGGGGGAGATGTGACTTTGCAGCGGGGGAGGGCGGTTACAGATCTTATACAGCGGTCCTTGTCCTGGACCGCTGAGTCACGCAGCTGAGGAATCTGTATCCGTCCTCCTCCACCACAAGGTCACATATCTGCCCGCACACAGAATTCCATAAAGAGGGATGGCAGGCTCCGTTGAAAGAAGCATTCCGGCACTGCGGACCGCTCTAGGAGCAGGAGCTTGTCATTCCTTGAGTTTAGAGGCGGTCTTTACATCACCGCACACCCTACCCAGCACAGCCTGCGTCCCAGTTTCAACCCTTTCACGAAAAGTCATGAATAAAGAAACCTTTGTTAAGTAATAATGGGACATGTATTTTATTTTTACACGTGTGCTGGAAGTGGGGGTAACGGGGTGAACGGGGTATGTAACCGAAGAGGAGAGTCAACAGTAACTGGGTAAAGAAACAGGGGCAGGTTCAGCTTCTCTGTAAAGAAACTGAACAGTCACAGGTCACGCTGCTCGCTGCTCGCTGGTATTTGAAGAGTTCCTTGTCGCTGTCCCAGGCGCCTGTATAGGGCTTCATGAGCAAGTGCATTAGCGGGCAGGCTGGGTCACCGAGGATGACTATAGGCATCTGCACATCCACAACAGTTATTTCGTGGTCCGGGAAGAAACTACCTTCCTGCAGGCGTCTGAGCAGCCCACAGTTCCTGAAAACACACGCATCATGAACCTTGCCCGGCCACCCGACGTTGATGTTTGTAAAATGTCCCCTATGGTCCCCCAGTGCTTGCAGCACCATTGAAAAGTAGCCCAATTTCTCAGCAGCTGACTGTGGAAGACGTGGACGATAAAGTGCGAGGAGGAGAAAATGGCGATGATCGCAGCGGGCTCCGTGCTTGCAGTGCTGTGGCGTCCGCGCTGTCACTGACCAGAAAAGTGCACGAACAGATTGCCCGCAGGCGCTTTCACGGAGGGAGGGAGGGAGGTTGTGATTGACGGTTCAATGACGACACTTACCCAAAACCACCCTCGACACATTTCTCCCCCCAGCAGGCATTGGGGGCTCTACCCAGCATTCCAATGGGCAGCGGGGAGTGCGGGAACTGTGGGATAGCTTCCCACAGTGCACCGCTTCCAAAGTCGACGCTGGCCCCGTGAATGTGGACTCAGAAATTCGAATTAGTGTATTTAGTGTGGATACACAAATTCGACTTCATAAGGTCGAATCCACAAATTCGAACTAAGTTGATTCGAAATAGTCTTGTAGTGTAGACAAGGCCTCAGTGATACAAGAGAGGAAATTCCCTTCCTCAGCCCTGCCGTGGCCAATAACTGCACTAGAGCAGATAACCCCAGTGAAGCCAATAGGGTTTCACATGGGCACAGGGGCCCGGCTGCAGAGAGTCACCTGTAGGATTGGAGCCTTAGAATTTAGTTTTCCCATAGCATGAAACAAGGTGTGTAAAGCTTAAGAAAACTGAAAAGCAGCTGAACAGATTTCCTCCCACCCCTTAAACTGGGGGAGGGTCCCTCGCAGTTAGGGTGACCAGATGTCCCGATTTTATAGGAACAGTCCCAGTTTTTGGGTCTTTTTCTTATATAGGCTCCTATTACCTCCCAGCCCCTGTCCCGATTTTTCACATTTGCTGTCTGGTCACCCTACTCGCAGTAAAGCAGAATTGAAAGTTATGCTGATTAGAATATGCTGAATTCTGCTTAACAGTTCATGATTTGCAGGCACCACTGTAAAAAAAATACAGTGAGTGTAAAAGGTAAATAAAGATTGTTATGCTCAAAAGCTTCTGAAATGTAGCATCAACTGTGTCAATAACACGGAACCTGTGATGTGCTTTCTAAACAGCATGTTGTCGCCCTAAGGGAAAATCAGTGTCCTTGTAGGCAGCTGAAGGACTGGCTTGTTAACAGAGCCGAGAGTCATAGGTAGCAGAACAGCAGACAGACCCAAGAACAGGATGAGTGACACTGGAAAAAATTAGTCCAGTTGGAGCAGATGCTCACACAGGTAAAGATCATAGGTTTTGAATAGTTTCTCTAATGTATACAGCTCCAGAATTAAATGAATGTTGTTTGGTAGCAATGGCTGCCTTCTCTAGGATTTCCCCAAAATAGCACAGAAAATAACCTATGATCTGGGATTTTAACTGTAAGCTCTCACAAAAATATATCAGTTTATCCTTATACGGTAGAACATCAGAGTTACAAACACCTAGGGAAACGGAGGTTGTTTGTAACTCTAAAATGTTCGTAACTATGAACAAAACGTTATGGTTGTTCTTCCAAAAGTTTACAACTGAACATTGACTTAATATTGCTTTGAAACTTTACTATGCAGAAGAAAAATGCTTCTTTAACCATCTTAATTTACATGAGACAAGCACAGAAACAGTTTCCTTACCTTTTCAAATCTTTTTTTAAACTTTCCCTTTATTTTTTTAGTAGTTTACATTTAATAGCATTGTACTGTATTTGACATTTCTTTTTTTTGGTCTTGTCTCTGCTGCTGCCTGATTGCGTACTTCCAGTTCCCAATGAGGTGTATGGTTGACTGGTCAGTTTATAACTCTGGTGTTTGTAACTCTGAGGTTCTGCTGTATTTCATCCAGCAAGGAGAGTTCTTGCCTCACGAGGCATGGTTTTTATCCTCAATTTAATTTTAAGTATCTGCTCCCTTCTCTATAACCATTCCCAACACCCTAGGAAAAAGAACAAATGATCTTTTTGGAGAACACGGTAGAGAGGCATAAGCCTTCCTTTAGGAATGCCCAACAATGCGGTGAACTCTATTGTCAATTTAGCATGAAGGGATTGCAAAGAACCCATAAAATTTCCCTGGAAAATAATCCCAGTACAGGGAACCTCTCCCATCAGGTGCAAAGCTACCGTAGCCAACTCCCTGACAACTCCTGGCATAAGGAGTGGGACGGGTATGGCTAAACCCTGACAGTTCCCCAGTTGTGGCAATACCCACAGGGGCCAAAGCATCTGAGATGTAATTTAGGGCAGCCCTCAGACTACCCTAGCCTATGCTGAGTGCTGAACCAGCCTCTCAGCAGCCCCAGAATGCGGGAAGTGCAAGGTGCTGTCCTTGTGCCAGATACTGCACTAGCACAGAAATGAATTGAGACCTTCATCTCCAGGCTGAATCCTCACAATATGACAGACATGCACACAACCGGAGCTAGGAGACAACACAAATGAGAGTTAGCCAGTCTATTCAGACATACATCAACAGAACAAAGAAACATCAGGAGATTCCTTGATAACATCAGGAGCATGGGGCATTGTTACCAAAAACAGGAGCTTTAAAGTTCAGATCTTTTTTAAAAGATCATATCTGTTTAAAAACTAAGCAAGCCACACCCAGTCACCAACATACAATAAATGTGGGACACCACAATGCCATTTTCACAGAGTCCAAACTGCTGGCACTGTAAATACAATCTGGGATCTGAGAAACAGGCTGGGTTTTATCTTCTTCCACATCAATAGGCTGAATCCAGTCCTCTGTTACACTTGTTCAGCCTATTTAATTGATTGCATCGGTGGAAATTAAAGCACAACAGACATCTATTTTCCACCCTCTGATTTTAAGTAATGCAGATTTAAAACACATTATCTGGTAGAGGTGAGGGCTGGATGTTGTAGTAAATATGTATTGTCAGTATAGGCTCAAGATTTCCTTCCACTTTTCAAAATGGATAAGAATATTTTTGAGTTTATGACAAAAAATTTCTCTGTGTCATGTACTTATTTTCTAAATTCTAAACAGATATTTAGGGCTGACCATGCAGCCTTTACTTACAAGAGTAATTCTCACTTACATGCTTAATGCCAATGAAATCAGTGGAACAACTTGAATAATCAGAACCAAGTTCTTAGAAATGTCTGCAGATAGCATTCATTTGGTGAAGCAGTGCCACTTGAAATTTTGAAACAGAAACATTTTGAAAGGCTGAGACAGAGACAGGAGTTTTGAGAAGAAAAACCATTGGTAGTGCTTTCAGGGAAAAAGCATTCTGTACCCCCTCACCCCCTAAAAATAAAATTGATTTGGTCTCCTCCATGTTTGTTTCACTACGTGTGACATTTTAAAATTTGCTTTGAAAATACAATAGGTGAGTTAATTGAATTATTGTGCTAGATCCATGCTACTGGCTGGAACCCAGAGCCAGCAAGCACTGTGTAAAAATTTCTACACACAGCTCTGCCAGTGAAAATCAACCATGCCTTCCTAAACCACTAGAATGATGCCTTAGCTATGCCCTTCAAGTGGAACTAAGATGAAACCATCATTGGCATTCTATGGCAGAATCTGAACTCATGATTTAAATACCAGTGCTACTAGGAGAACACAAAGCACCTCATCATGAATTTCACCATCTTGTTACAAACATTTTTCCAAACTATTTCCCACTTTTGATAGACATAAAGACCACTTGCCAATTTCCTTCTTTCCCCACGTTTACCATAATCATGGGGAGAAGTAGTGCAGGGTGAAATTATAACTGGAAATTATTTTAATGCAAGTCAACATTACCAAAAAGTTAAAATGTGAGCTTTATATGGCAAAACAATTTCAAGGTAAGTCTTTAAAGACCTCCTTTCAGGGCCCTACAAATATAATATTTCCAGTCTAAGAAAGACCGTCATGATGTGATTACAATTCTAAAACAAATATGAGAAAATTTGGAGATCAGTTTTGTAATAATGAAATAAGGTCAATGCAAATTAAATTCCTTTTAACGCAAATGAAATTAAACAAAAACAAAACAATATTAAGAGGTAAGTCCACAACAGTAAGGGAAATTCTGAGTTAAGGCTTTATGCTATTCTGGTGAAAATGTCACTGTGCAAAAGTGTATGTGTGGCGGGGGAGGTACCTTATTCTTTAGTATATTTATTCCATGTGTCTCTTCAACTCATACCTACTTAAGAGTAGATTGGTGATTTATAAGATTATTTCACAGTTTACTTGGATGCTACATATTTCACATTAATAAATTAAATACGCAGAACTCAGCCATCACATACTTTGTACAGACTAGTATGTATAGTCATGTAGGATTGCATTTATCGAGTATTTGTCTCTTCTCCGCATCATTCCTCCTTCCCCTTCCCACAGTTAAAATTTCCTCCTGAGGAACAGAATTACATCTGTGCTAATGCAGCAAAGAGTCCTGTGGCACCTTATAGACTAATAGACGTATTGGAGCATGAGCTTTCGTGGTGAATACCCACTTCGTCGGATGCATGACATGTTCCAATACGTCTGTTAGTCTATAAGGTGCCACAGGACTCTGCTGCTTTTACAGATCCAGACTAACACGGCTACCCCTCTGATATCTGTGCTAATGATGCTCCTGCCCCTAATATTTCCCAAGAAGTAAGAGCAGAGAATAGTGGCTGAGAGGCATTGTGTCAAATTCAGTCTGCAGCTGCTCTTGCTGATAGAAAGGATGGGCTTCTGCATTACACAACTGAGGGGCATTGGTTTGTCTTTCATCCCTCCTATTAGTGTTTATATCCATTGCACATCTCCAGCAATTGACCTGTTCCAATATGAGTCCCTAGGAGGAGTGTGAAACTGACAAGGATTTTGTCAGTCATTGCTGCTCCTGCTGGACTGCCTGGTAAAACAGCAGCAGCAGCAACAGCAGCAGGTGAGAACCTGGAGGGAGAACTAATCTTAAAGGATGAAGAGAGTGCTAACAGCACGATTGTCTAGTCTCTAGTGGCAGCACACACTACTTTGAGGTGAGTTTAGTCTTGCTCCTTGGGCCAGGAGGGCTAGGAATACTGGGGAAAGCATCCTACCCTCTCTTGTTTCAGTGAAAGAACAATATGACCGGTGGAGGACGAGTGGCCCACTCTCAGCAGAAGGGAGGGTCACTGTTATACAGAGCTTTTCCTAGATTCATCAATTCCAATGCCAGAAGGGACTGCTTTGATCATTAGGATATGTCTACAGCCACTACAGTGGCACAGCTATGGCACTGCAGCTGTGCTGCTTAGCACCGTAGAGAAAGAATTCTTCCATTGACCTAGCAATGTCTACACCTGGGGTTAGGTCAGCCTACCCACAATACTCAGGGTGCAAATTTTTTCATAGCCCTGAGTGATGTTGCTAGTTCAATCTAATTTTTAAGTATAGACTAGGCCAGTCAGATCACCTGTATAACATAGGCCATAGAATTTCCCCAAATAAATTATTTTGAACTAGAGCATACCGTTAAAAAAATCCAATCTTGATTTAAAATAATAATCCTCACTGTTAAAAATGTAGGCCTTATTTCTGGTATTTACATATTGTGATCAAGTCACCCCTTAACCTTCTCTTTGTTAAGCTTTGAGGGGGAAGGAAATAAAAATGGGGCTCCTGGAAGTCAACCATTCTCCAGAAGGAGGGGGTGTCAAAGAGATGGAGGAGAGGAAAGATGCAAAGACACAACATGAGGATAGAAACATTGCAAGAGATAAGTGGCCTGGGGGTTGACAGAAACAAGAAATCCAAAAGGAGGGCGTGGAGCTGAGGAGGGAAAGAGAAAGAACCCAGGGAGGAGAGGAGAAAAAAGAACAGGAAAAACACACACACACACACACACACACACACACACAAAGAAGATGAATTGCTTCCTTTTAGGGAGGAGACTTGTAACTGAAAGGACCCCAGGTAGCGGAAGCCTCCCTTTTAATTGTAAAATCCTCCATTTGAGAATGTGAATGAGGGCAATTCAGTTTTGCTGGCCCAGAGAGCAGAAGGGGAAATGTACTCAATGTGCATATTGTTGATAAAGCCACTGACCTGTCTGTGTCTCCCTTTCTGTAACTTCCCATCTTTTCATCAGGGGCGGCTCCAGGCACCAGCACGCCAAGCGCGTGCTTGGGGCGGCAAGCCACGGGGGGTGCTCTGCCGGTCGCCGCGAGGGCGGCAGGCAGGTTGCCTTCGGCGGCATGCCTGTGGAGGGTCCGCTGGTCCCGCAGCTTCGGCGGACCTCCAGCAGGCGTGCCACCGAATCCACTGGACCGGGGACCTCCCACAGGCAAGCTGCTGAAGGCAGCCTGCCTGCCGTGCTTGGGGCAGCAAAATACCTAGAGTTGCCCCTGCTTTTCATGGACTGAGTGGTGCTGCCATCCTGAACCCACAGGACAAAGCCATGGAAACACATACATTAATATTTTCTAAATGAGTTTTAATTTCAAGTGTATTTAAACACTTACATTGTTAAAAACCACACTTTTTTTCTTCAATGACTATGAGACCTATAGAGTGCTGCAGAAGTACATATGGAGCGGAGCCCAATTGGCAGTCCAAAAATAATGGCTTATATATATTTCAGGAATGCATCATAACTATACTTAGGATGTGGAATTTATCTTCATGGGATGAGTATGACTTCATCATCTACAAAGAGAGTTATCGGGAGTGGATAATGCAGACAGTCCTCTCAAGTGTGAAGTCCGAATCATCAGTATATTTCATGTATTTAAAGTGTTTATCTGGGACCCATTGCCCGGGTGTCTGGGTGCCTCACAGTCTGCCTAAAAATAAACAAATATCAGTTACCCAAATGGGTGACTCATAATCATACACAAACCCCCTTATAGCAAAGGTTGGTTAATTAATTCAAAGCCTGATTGCACAGGTGATCCTTATGCTGTGTGCTGTCATCATACTAGTATAATTATTACACGAAGGGTCAAAATCTCCAAAACTGGCACAGAAAGGTGTAAACTCAACTACTCTCCTCCCTCTGCCCTACCAAAAAGCCCATTGCACCACAGCAGGAAATTATCCCCCATGGCAGCTGGCTTTTCAGTGCTCCCCTGCCTCAGATTTAGGCTAGGGATGGAGGGGCAGCCTTACATTTCACCAGCACACCGATGGACATTCACCAGTGAGAGACAGCACTGAACCATCAGACCAGTGTAACATTCAACCTGGTGTGTGTATCCCCTCCTTGATGCCAGCACTGCCTATCTCTGACACTGTGCCAACCACTTAACCACCCACCCTCCCTTCCTTCCCCACCCCCAAAATGCAGGTGCATAATCCGTTAGGCCAATATTTTATAACCTAGTCCTTTTAGGAGGATTTTTTAAAAAAAATAATTAAAATTGGATATTTGGAGTGCATTGGAATTCTTGTTTGTTTGCTGGATTGATTTTAATAATAATAAAAAAAAATTAGCAGGAACTGCAGCTGCTTGCTGCCCAGGCAGACTAGGCCCCATAGGCAGCTCTCATGTCAGGGAGCTCTGCCATTCTTCTAGTCAGTTTAAACCCTCCCGCTGCCAGTGATTTTTGCTCTAAATTAGAGCTGTTAAAAATGCAGAAACGTTTTCAGAATTTCCCCAAAATTCACCACTCTGTGAGCTGGTCAAAAAATACCAAAAATGTTTAATTAACTGTTTCACTAAAGCAACGTGAAAAGTTTGTGCCAGCTCTCCTCAGCATGTTTCCAGTTGCCCCTCTTTAAAACGAAGCTTTGTGTTAAATCCACTTCCTGGAGTAGAAGCTAGTACTGCAACTCCCTAGCAGTGGAGACAATGCTAAATTATTCAGCTAGGAGCAACTATTCCTTACAGGAAAGGGAAGGAGACAGGATATTGAAACCCTATGCAACCCTTCTGCTAGGTGGAGCCAGCAGCAACAAGGGCCAGGTTCAATAACCAGGGGTCCCCCATAACAATATAACACAGAACCAGCTTGAGCCCCCACCCAATCATCTGGGAAAATTAAACAACATCACCCCAGGCACCTCTAAGAGGCAATACTTCCCCACTCACAAGCATCGCGTCTGTGTATAGCAGAGAAAACTTTTAATAAAAAGAGGAAAGGATCCTGGCATTAATTTGGGAAAACACCACAACCATGATTCAAATCCATCTGGCCATGAAGCCAAACTCCCGCCCCAGAGTACATTGGGCAGTGTTCTTTGCCTCTGTTTCTCACCTTGCGGTCTGAAAGTCCAACAAACAAATGTCCCTTTAACATGCCACTCCCCTCTCCCTCCACCGCACCCCACTCACAGCTGTTGTGCTTGGTCAGCAGAGGCCCAGAGTTCAGAGGTGATAAGTAGGTGAGTTCACCTCCCACCTGGAGAGGCAGGGGCAGAAACGTTCGTGCTGCCACCACCGCAACTGGCTCACAGTTGCCGCCATTCACTCTGCATCGCTGCCTGCAGCCACAGCTGCGCTGTCCTTCACGCCGTTGCTGTCATTTGTCATCGTGCCACCATTCACTCCACCGCACTGTCATCTGCTCTGTCACCAATAGCCCTGCGCCATCACCTTCTGCTGCCACCCACCTCTCTACCATGACCTCTGTAAGTTAGTCTCTTGATGTTCCACCCGTTGTGATTTCAGCTCTCCGTGGGGGAACCTCACTGCTAGTGCAGGCAGGGCAGTCTCTTCCATCCAAACACTGTCCTGCAGCAGGTCTAAGCACTTAGACCTGATTATCAGTCATTTCAGCTCCAGGGATCACTTAACAAAACAGAAGCCTCTCCATGGAGCCTAATCAGCTCTATCTTTAAAAAGGGGAGAGGGGCAGATCAAATAGCACCTATGACTTAGGCGGAGCCCACACCACCAGGTAGAAACCACTTTCTCCACCATCTCCCTCCCTCTGCTGCCACTGGGATCTGAACTCCTTGCTTAATGAATTCAGTTCAGTTGAGGGTGACCTCCTCAATCAGCACAGGCTAAGTACACTTCTGCTGCCCTCTACTCATACAATAAGGATAACAACATTTCATCAACACCAGCCAAAACTGATCACTTTGGCAACACAGCTCTGTCTGCTGGATACCTAGGTAGAGTGGGGGTGTTCGTGTAAATACAGTCTGGTCCTGAAGCCTTTTCCCTCCAGCTCATCACTAGCTGTCAGGGGAGAGCTCATTCAGACCTTGCTTACACGTAGGCCATATCTACACTTACAAGCTTACGAAGGCACTGGAGTAGGCCACAGTAGCCTTTTGACACCCGGTAGCATACTGGCTTTGTCTGTATGAATGAGTGGTGTTGCTTCCTAGTGACTCACTCAGAGAAGATAAGGGACCTAATTACTATCAACAGCCAAAGGAGCTCTCTTTTAGCTCAAGTGATAAAGGCATGTGTTTTGGGGGCTGAAGGACCAGAGTTCTAGGGTAAAATCCTGGCTCTACTAAAGTCAATGGCAAAATTTCCATTGACTTCATCGGTAGCAGGATTTCATGCCCTACTGCTTGTAAAATTGGATCTATAATTCCACCCTGAATTTCCATAATCTCACTGAATGCATGTATGATACTTCACTAACTTCAGCTGTATGATTACAGCATAAATCACTTAAGGTGGGGTCTTGTCTAAACGAGACCTTGCATTTCCCTCAACACATAAGTAGAAGCAGTCCAGCAGCATCACAAGAATGAGAATCACATCCTATTCTCACCACAGTGTTTGCAAAGGAAATAGCAGGGTCCACTGAAGTGAACTGAAAGGTTGATCGTAAGAGCTATATGCATACACACATCACCTCTTTCTGCAGTACCACTTTGAGTTTTCTGTGGACATTCCAAAATGTGTGAAAACAAAGATGATTCAAGTTTTCCCTCCCAGTTTATTGTTTGAATTTCAAAGTGATACTCACTAGCACCTACATAATTATCTAAAGGAGCTAACTCTGCAGCTCTAAAGGTGCCCTTTAGATCCATAGAACTGAATGGACGTATGGGCTTTGCACATTATTTGCATCATGAAAAATCCTATTAAAATAAATAGGACTCTGGTCTATGCCATGTTTTTGAAAGTGACTATTTTGTAGTATGAAACAAAAGGGAAAATGTGCTTTATGGACAGATGTTAATCTAACACCACAAAATCTATTTAAACAAAAAAAGGGGGAAATTTCTATCATTTTGCAAGAGATTTTGTAGCAGGAAGACTAATAAGCATACAGGATACATTTGCATGATCTGAGCAAGGCTGCAGTGTTTGAACATGGAAATCCACACATTGCTTTTGTTTCCCTTTATTTGTAAACATTTTTAGATAGGGAATGTAATGGGACAGCATCAGTTTGAAAACCAGGCAACTTCAGAAAATTAGTTCAAAGTAATCTCCTGTACTATGCCTGCCCCTTTCCACAGCTACCAGTTCTTGTGGCTTTCTAATACTTTCTTTTTGTTAAAAAAATTCCCTTTTGATCTGTAAAGACCCACACAAAACAGGGCAACTGAATAATTGACTGTACATAAGGTAGCAATGAATGTGATAACACACAAAGTGCTGTCAAACAAATTATAAACATACTGGAGAAAAATAGAGGTTTTTTTCTCTAAGGTCTCACTAACAGTCTTTTATTATTATTATTATTATTATTATTTAAGACAGAGGTGTTTTAAGTGACTTAGCTGGCTACATCCATTTCCAAAAGCGAAAGGTGCTTAAGGAGCTTCAGTACCTAGGTCACTTTTGAAAAATGGGACTTCGACGTCTCAGTCATTTAGGCCTTGCAATGCTGAGCAGAGCAATCATTAAATACCTTTAAAAATCTGTGCCTTAGCCTCTCTGTGCTTCCGCTCCCTGCATGGGGTAATATCACTTCCTTGATTCCAACCTTTGTCTGTCTTGCATTCAGGACAGGGGCTGCCTGTGTACCTACAATACACAGCATGTGCATATATATGTACCCTAGTCCAATGGGTATGTCTAACACAAGACTTTTAACTAGAGATATTTGGCAGTCAACTCATGGAGACTAACCAGTTTGTATGTACTAATCTCGATAACCCACAAATTTCTGTTTCAGGAGGATGTAAATGCTCGACGTTAACCCCTGAACTCTGTCTATATAGGGAAAAAAAGTAGCAGCTTTTTCAATCAATTATCTCAATGAATATACCTTAACTCTGCTGAAGCTTCCCCCACCTCCTTCAGGGTGCATCTTCACTTGGATAAAAGGTGCATTCTTAACTTGAATTAACACAAGGTAAAATCCTAATGAACACAAAGCAGTTTATAGTTTTCATGTGAGTTAGCAGGTCAAGGTAAACCCTGTGCTCCCCTATAGTCTATAACTTGGCCTGCTAACTCATGTGAGAGCTACAAACTGCATTGTCTTTGCCAGGGTTTTTCCTGGAGTTAGCTCATTTGGGTTAAGAGCGCATCTTTTTTTCCTAGTGAAGACAAGATCAAATCTAGCATAAACAAATCCAGAGAAGCCCCAACTGATGAGACCAGGGCCCTAAAGTGCTACTGTAATTCAAATATTAAATCATCATCATCACTCATCACAATATTTGCTGCAGCCTGAAAATATCAAGCTCTCATTTTAAAAATAACATATTTTTTTTCTTATTGCAAAACTTACTGTTTATATAATAGTGACCAGCATGCTGCTGTCTTATCCCTGTAGCCCTGCAGAAAGCAGTCTCCAGCCAAAAAAACAGCTGCAAAGAAAGGAACCCACGCCTCCTTCACCAACCTATTCGTTTTAATGAGCTGGGAATGTCATTGATTAATTGGGACCATTTAATCAATAACATTATTAACCAAAGCCCAATTGTTCTCTTTTTTTTCCTTTTATTTTTTGTTAAAAGGTGATGAAATACCAAAATCTGTGTCAATGTAATGTCAAGGGTACACAGGTAAAAAAAAAAAAATCACAAAAAGTAAAACCATGCAAATGTTAGGGATTCAACAGCAACATTATTTATTTATTCACGTTGTAAATACTGTTGTATTAACACAGAGGGGGATTAAAAAGGGGGGTTGGGGGGCATTCTTACAGTAGAAAAATATCTACTTGAATATTTTGGCACAAGCGGTGAGTGAAGGTTGACTGGACCCAGCCTGAGCTCTGCTTTCATTGCTTCTGCAGACTTACACTTTGAATTTCATTTTAGCATACTGTGTTACAAGCTGTTGCCTGGGGGGGGGAGGTTGTGCTGTAGTTATCCTTGCATGCAAATAAATTACACAGTATAGGTAAAAACAGAATGTGTGGAGCCATCTTTCTGCTGACATTAAGCTAAGTCTCACAGACAGGATCTGATTCCTTCTTAGCACATCCACGTTTGTTGCTATGGTTTAGCAGGATTATGATATTTTGCACAAATAGCATCAACAACATATGTGGTGGCAGGCTAAATAATGTTGCCACAATTCTTGGCATGGCTGAAAGCCTACAAACAATGTAACATATACTAATATTGTGTGTTAATTTCATTAAACAACAGCTTTTAGAAAAATCACCCTGAACAGCGGCTTCTAGGAAAACAGCTCTGTATTCCATAATATTCTAATCAACATGTCCTGATGGCAATCTAGATCTATAGGAGAAACAGCTGAATCAGAGGCCCCTGGAAAGCAGGACCTATCTCTGCTGCAAGGATGTGAGAATTCTGCAGCAAATTTTACTAATTCTCCTCCAGTCCTACAGTAACATGTGGCTGCTTTCAAATCCCGCAGCTTCAGAATCAGTCGTCAGTACTGCATGACCAGGAAATGGGTTTAAAATCCTTAACCTGCCCTGAGATTTACTTAACGATACAGCATCATTCATAAAAATAGCAGTTGTGTTACCCTTGGACACGTTACACAACCTGATGACACACTGCTGGGAGGGTTAGAAAGGTTTGAGGCTGTGGTCAGATCTATACTAGGAATGTTTTGCCAGTATAGCTATACAGGTATGCTATATTGGCAAAGCACTCCTAATGTGGAAACAGTTTATACTGTCTGGCAAAACTGCACTTCGGCCAGTATCAAGGGAGGCAGGTTTGTATAATTTTTGGTGGTGCTCAGAATGGCTCCAAGTTTCTCTCCCCCCCCCCCCCCCGCTTTGTAAGCTGATATAGATTTTTTTTAAATAATGTAAAAATGTGAGGGCTCTGGGGTGGGGCTGATGATGAGGGGCTCGGAGTGTAGGAGGGGCTCAGGCAGAGGGTTGGGGTGCGGGGATGAGGGCTGCGGGGTGGGGCCGGTGATGAGGCGTTCACGGTGCAGGAGGGGGCTCAGGGTTGGAGCAGAGGGTTGGGGGGATGAGGGCTGAGGCTGGAGGTGCGGGCTCTGGGGTGTGGCGGGGCTGAGGATGAGGAGTTTGGGGTGCAGGCATGCTGCCTGCTGATAGCAGTGAGCTCTGGGGGAAGGGACCCCCCCCCTCCCCTCCGGCAGCACACTCACCTCGCACCACTGTCACTAGACATGCTTCTAGGGCCCCTCTCAGGTCCAGGAAGCTCCCTCACCTCCCCTGTGGTGGGTGCCGGGGGAGGGGTTGCCATCACGTGTGTGCCTCCTCCCCTGCTGCTGCCCCTCACTGGGGGTGGGGGATGGGGCTGCCCCTTGCCCTGTGTGGGGCAGGAGAGGTAACTGCAGGTGGCGGGGGGGCCCTATGCTGGTGATGGGTCCCGCCGGAAAAGGGAAGGATCTGGATGTCCGAGGTGGAAGGGCAGGGGCAGGAGCAGCCTGCCCTGGCACTAGTGGTTGGGGGGGGGCACTACGACCCTGAGGCGGCAGTTGATGCCGGGAGCTGGCAGAGCAGAGCACAGCGCAGAGCTGCAGGGGGCAGCCGCCCGCTGCCCAGGGCAGGCAGGGACGCTTGCGAGAGGCACGCGGGGGTGGTAGGCGAGGCTGGGGGAGAGACCCAGCCCCAAACATTGGTGGAGCCAGGCCCCCGGGCCCTGAATATTGCTGGAGCACAGGCACCCTGGGCCCATATAACTCGCTGCCCCTGGCCAGTATAGCTTATTTCATTCTTCCCTGAGCAAAACAAACAATACCAGCAAAAGCACAGTTCTGCTAGCATAAATGTGACTACACTAGGGCTTTTACCAGCACAGTTATGTTGGTCACAAATCACCTCATCACATGCCTGGCTGACAGAACTACATGTACACCTGGCCTCAGGGAGCTAGCAAGGGATATAGTGTTAGATCAGTTGAAGTATATTATCAGTGCAAATTCAGGGCTGTTGGACTGCACTGTCTAAGCTCAAGTATAATATTAATTTAACATCTGCTAATGTTTTCCACCAGGGAATACTGTATCTATTGTCCTTACAGGCGGTGGCCTTGATCTTACTGAACAGAAAAATGGCCATACTGGGTCAGACCAATGGTCCATCTAGTCCATTATCCTATCTTCTGACAGAGGCCAATGTAAGGTGCTTCAGAGGGAACAAACAGAACAAGCAATCATCAAGTGATCCATCTCCTGCCGTCCACTGCCAGCCTCCAGCAAACAGAGGCTCGGGACACACAGAGCATGATATTCCATCCCTGACTAACCTGGCTAATAGCCATTGATGAACCTATCCTCCATGAACTTGTCTAGTTCTTTTTTGAACCCTGTTACAGATGCTCCCCAACTTACGCAAGCGTTCCGTTCTGGAACGCCTTGCATAACTCAAATTTTGCGTAAGTTGGAAACATATACCCGACCATTACGCAAAAAAAAACCCCAAAAAACAAAAAAAAACACCTCTTATTTCTAGCTTACGGAACTTTTTCCGTACGTGCAGATTTGCATAACCCGGGGGGTGGGGGCATCTGTATAGTTTTGACCTTCACAACATCCTCTGGATTGTGCATTGTGTGAAGAAGTACTTCTTTATGTTTGTTTTAAACTGCTGCCTATTAATTTCATTGCACGAACTCTGGTTCTTGTGTTATGTGAAGAAATACATAACACTTCCTTAGTCACTTTCTCCATACCATTCATGATTTTACAGACCTCTGTGATGGGATGCACTCACCCCACACTAGACAGGAAAGGGTTAATTCCTCATTGTGGGCTGAGAAAGCCATGCCCCCATGTCCCTACTAGGCATGCACAACAAACACGTGGACAAGGGTGGTCCAGAGGATATAGGGTACTTGGACTTCCAGAAAGCCTTCGACAAGGTCCCTCACCCAAGGCTCTTAAGCAAAGCAGGCAGTCATGGAATAATAGGGAAGATCCTTTCATAGCTCAGTGACCGGTTAAAGATAGGAAACAAAGGGTCAGTTTTCACAGTGGAGAGAGGTAAACAGTGGGGTCCCACAAGGATCTGTACTGGGACCAGTAATGTTCAACATATTCCTAAATGATCTGGAAAAGGAGGAGATCAGTGACGTGGCAAAGTTTGCAGGTGATACAAAATTACTTGAGATAGTGAAGTCCAAAGTTGACTGTGAAGAGTTACAAAGGGATCTCACTAAACCGGGTGACTGTGCAACAAAATGGCAGATGAAATTAAATGTTGATAAATGTAAAGTAACACACATTGGAAAACATAATCCCAACTATACATATACAATGACGGGGTCTAAATTAGGTGTTACCACTCAAGAAAGATCTTGGCGAAATTTTGGATAGTTCTCTGGAAATATCTGCTCAATGTACAGCAGCCCTCAAAAAAGCGAACAGAATGTTGGGAACCATTAGGAAAAGGATATATAAGATGGAAAATATCATAATGCCACTATACAAATCCATGATATGCCCACACCTTGAACACTGCGTGCCGTTCTGGTTGGCTAGGACTGGAAAAGGTACAGAGAAGGGCAACAAAAATGATTAGCGCTTTGGAACAGATTTCATATGAGGAGAGATTAAAAAGACTTGGACTTTTCAGCTTGGAAAAGAGATGACTAATAGGGGATATGACAGAGGTTGTGATGGGGTGGGGGGACCCCGTCCAGTGCGGGGTGAGTGCACCCCATCCTCCAAGCCACCCTCTGGCTCCAGGTAGTGAGGCCTAAGGGCTAAAGTCAAAAGAGTGACCCTATTCTGCAAGGCTGTAAGGCCTAGAGGCCACAGTCAATAGAGATATCCTATTTAGCAGTACGGTGTGGCCTGATGGCCTGACCAGGGGCGGGCCAACCCCCCATGGGGGGTGGGAGGAGAAGGTGGCTGGCATAAAGGGACTCAGGCCCACCCTGCTCAGCCGGGCCCCAGCCCAGGGCCCTGGTGGCAAACTCACTCGCTACCACCGAGTCAGCAGGGATCCAACTGCAACATGCCGACTATGCTTGGGACTATGGCTAGTCCCTCCCCGGGCTACTTCCTACCGTGACTCCTGCATCCATAGTCTGGGTGACTTTGGGGTTCCTGGGATCCTCTGCCTGGGCTGGTCCTGGTGGCTCCAAAATCCTTGTGGTGTCCCCAGGCATCAGGGCATCTGCCAGAGTCTTGGCACCTCTGACTTCTGTATTCAGGGGCTGCTGCTGCTCCGAGACGGAAGCCTGCAACAGACATCTTTCCTCCCAGGCAGTCAGTCCAGACTGAACGGAGATGCTCCCTTTTATACTTGTAAAAAATTCTAGTAGATCGGTGAAGCATGATATCCTATTACAAAAACTGTGTTGACTCTTCCCCAACATATTGCCTACATCTATGTGTCTAATAATTCTGTTTTTTACTATAGTTTCAACCCATTTGCCCGGTACTGAATTCAGGCTTATTGGCCTGTAATTACCAAGGTTGCCTCAGGAGCCCTTTTTTTAAAAATCAGCATTTCATTAACTATCCATTAGTAATCTGGTACAGAGGCCGATTTAAGCGGTAGGTTACAAACCACAGTTAATAGTTCTGCAATTTCATATTTGAGTTCCTTCAGAACTCCTGGGTGAATGCCATCTGGCCCTGTGGTTTATTACTGTTTACTTTATCAATTTGTTCCAAAACCTCCTCTAAGAACACCTCAATCTGGGACAATGCCTCAGATCTGTCACCTAAAAAGAATGGTTCAGGTGCAGGAATCTCCCTCACATCCTCTTCAGAGAAGACTGAACTAGTCTTCTCATTGCTAACTTCTATGATCCTAACCATTCAAAGGAGAAATTAAGAAGTACAGACACTGCTAATTAAAGTGGTATTATTATTAGCTAGACACTCTTTAAAAAAAAACCAGGTTCCTCTGCTGGACTGTTGACTTGGCTGCAATGCTTTGCTAAGGGTGGCAGACATCCGGTCACCATACACAGCTTTATTCTATCTGGCAACCAGATCTTGTTTTCAGAATAGTTCTGTATGACGAGTTTGTAGTCTGCCAACATTTTTTTTAAAGAACTTAAAATGTAACAACTGACTCCATGGTAAATTCAGGCGAGCGAACTGCTGTCTGTACCCCGTACACGCTACATGCCTAGCAAATAAAGCATCTCTGTGACTAGACTTGGATCAGTTACAGTGACAAGCCAGTTACAAGGCGTGCTGCTGTAATTGATTCCTGCACAACGACAGGAAGTACCCAATTTGATGTACATTAGTTTCTGGAGATGAGAGTCTAATGACTACCCAATTCAGAGTGACTTGTGCCAACTTGGCGACTCTATACCGTACCAGAGGGATGAGTGTTGGATAACCCATCAAAAAGCGGGATGATCAATAACAAAACTGTGTGCCCACTGGATTAGACCCTCTTCCAGTGCACTGTGCGTCCACTTGTTATTGAAAAGTCCTTGGGGCAGCAACTACTTCATATGCTGATTTGTACAGTCCCATGCAATAATGATAGCATTCATATAGCAATAGGTCTCTCTCTCTCCCCTACTTCCCGGCCACTACAAACTAGGGTGACAATCTCAGCTCACAGAGAAGAGAGGAGCTGTGGTTATGACTGTTGCTCTTGCTGGTGTCACTGAATGTTTAATTAACCTTTGCACAGGGTTTAGAAAGTGCAAAGGGCTATTGTTTGTTATGGTCATTATTAGAGATGGGTCTGAGTCACACAATTTAATTACAGATAGAATCTGAACTTTCCCAAAGTTCAGGGGTGTTCAGATTTGGGTCTTCACTGCAGGCCATTATACAGCTGAGTGAAGTTTGGAGCAGGAACAAAATTTAGTTCAGCCCTATATTTAATTGCTATTATTTACAATAAGAAAGCTATGTGCTGCTAGGGTGACCAGACAGCAAGTGTGAAAAATTGGGACAGGAGGTGGGGAGTAATAGGAGCCTATATAAAAAAAAGGACTAAAAAATCAGGACTGTCCCTATAAAATCGGGACATCTGGTCACCCTATGTGCTGTCCTGAGGGAAAGAATCTGTTATAGTGTACACTTATTAATGGAGAGATGAGTATTCCCCTGTTGGCAACCTGGTGATATGTCATGTGGGCTCTGTCAGGCAGGAGATGAGACCTGGAGCAAAATGGCTGCCTCAGTGAGAAGGCCCTCATAAAAACTAAGCAAAAGGACCAATGGGCAGCGCTCAGTTTGAGGGAGAACTATAGAGAGATAAGGGACGCTTCTGCAGGGCACCCTGGGCTGGGGAAGGGGTCTTGCCACACGAGCTAGGTGAAGAAACCTGACTGGGGAGACCTGCTGTGGGGCAGGACAAGTGGATGGGTCTGAGACACAGGCCTTAGGAGAGGTCGGCAGCAGGACCTGGCTTACATGTATTGACTGATGTCAAACTGTGTTTGTGGCTGAATAATAACTGCATTTGTGGGGAATGGGAAGGAGACACTGACAGTGGAAGCTTCACTGAAACAGCTGGCCAATGAGCTAAGCTGACAGCTTTCATGAATGGGGAAACAGAGGCTGGGAGTGTCCAATGCTACGTTTGAAGAGACTCTGTGCCAGAGTGCTAAGCAGATGCCACTTTCAGTGATTGGGGGCGAATACATTTAGAATGCGGGAGTTTCATAATAAAATGGAGGAGCGCCTCTCCCAATTAGACTAAAAAAATTGTTTGATGCTTCCAAGCCAGATCAAAGGCTGAAGCTGCTGCACAGGAAGGATAAAGTGCAGGCCAGGTTAACTAACTACACAGCAAAAGGTAAATCCCACATACAAAGTATTTCACACTTTACTCATTTAAAATTGTTTCATGCTTACTCACATGTGTGCAGGGCCCCATCAGATTACATATAACCACAGGAAAGAGGGGAAAGTTAGTGTAATTCAGTTTCATAAACTTACATAATAAAAAGACAATAACAAATGAAATGGGGAGTCATTAGTCCACATTTTACTGTGATCCATTTGGTCTTCATTTTCTAAGACCTTCTTTATTTTACATGGAAATTAAATTAAAAATATCATTTTCAGGAAAAGTTATTTCAAGCGTGAGTCTCTGAGCTGCACTAATGACATTGCAAACACACTTAAATCAAAACCTACTCTCATCTGGGTACATTCGGAGGCTTTCTGGAAAGAAATTTAATATGGTCTTTCTTAGTAATGGGACCTTTCAAAAGAAAATATGTTGAGTGGGAGTCACACTCTGACATTTGGGGGATATTTCCTTCCTTTGATTGATCCACCCATGCAGTAGACTAGACAGATGCATTACAGGGGGTACAGCTTAAGACAGAGTATCATGGGAGTTGAAGTGCTTTCAGGTCCCAGCATGATTGTGCAGGAGCAAACAGTAAGAGGTTAGCTGCACAGCATGTAAGATGACAAGGGAAAACTCAAAGTACTAAGCAAAAGTGACAAAACGAGTCACCCAGGCTCTCATCATCTTGCAGCCCAATAACTGCAATGTCCTTCTCTCTGGCCCTGGCAAATACCATTGTGACATTGAACTCTATAAGATTTTATGAAACTATGCTAATGTAACTGGAATATGCTTCATGCAAAAGGTTTTTTGTAAGGTATCATTACAAGCTTATAATCTACTGAGTGTGATCATCCTATCTGTATAAATGTACTGCTCTTGTATCTGAAATTAGAAATATGAAATATAACTCTGGGGGCCTATTGTAATTATGCAAAGTGTGGGCCATTAATGGTGGTTTGGAATCTTGATGACTCCCATTAGCCAGGACAATTGTCTGCAGATGGGTGTGTTTTACCTGCAAGTCTTCCTGTATAGGTGTGTGCTGGCAAGTGGGTAATGAAGTCTTACAGTGACATGTGATCATGTCACCTGAACTGAAATCCATCTTTACCCTCGTGCTTTTCCATGGAGCTGGGGTGTGAACCCAGAGGGACAAAGAATTCCTGCCTTATGTGAAAGATATATAAGTGGGTGGAAGAGAGGAAAGGGGGAGCCATCATGAGGAATCCCCTAGCTACCACCTGAGCTGGAACAAGGGCTGTACCCAGTGCAGGCTTTAGGCTGATTCCCCCGAATCAGGCCCCACACCTAAGAGGGCCCCGCGCCCAGCCAGAGCGCAGCAAGCTCCGCAGCCCCACAACCCTGGCCGGAGCACCAGACGGAGCGTGGCAAGCCCCACAGCCCCGCTCCTCCCGCCGGAGCACGGCAAGCCCGGGACCCCACTTCCCCGGCCGGAGCGCTGGCCAGGACATGGCAAGCCTGTGGCCCCGCACGCCCGGCCAGAGTGTGGCAAACCCATGGCCCTGCTCCCCTGGCTAGAGCTCTGCAAGCCCCGTGGCCTCCCTCCCCTGGCCAGAGCGCCGCCCAGTGAGTACAAGCTCCATGAATCGGGCCCCGCACTTGCTAAATCCGGCCCTGGCTGTACCAGGGGAAAGGATTGTGCCCAGACTAGGAAGGCATCCAGTCTGTGAAAGAGACTTATTGAAACATCTTTCAGGGTGAGATTTTATCTGTACTCAGTTGTATTACTTTATTAGGCTTAGATTTGAGTGTTTTATTTTGCTTGGCGATTCACTTTGTTCTGTCGGTTATGGCAATAAGAAAGGCTGTCTTTTGACAAAGGAGGAACAACTTCTTTGGCTCCTGAAGTGCACAGTTTGAATCTGCTGAAGAAACAGTGACTTGTGAGAGGGGTCCCAGAAAAGGGATGGGGTGGGGAATAGACAGGAATTGGATGATGTAACCCAATCTCACAGGGGTTAGGACCCATTTGTCTCTGGTTATTATTTCCCAAGTCCCGTAGAAGTGGGATAATCTGTCCCCAAATGGAGGGAATATGGTTGGGAAGTTGATACCCGATATGCTGCCCTTGACAGAAAAGTCAAATTGCCTGCTTGCCCAAAGCTGATGGAGGACAGGCTGGTTGGTTAAAGTTGAAACCACAAGGCCTTCTCCTCTGTGACCTTAGTTTCCTCCTGGAGAAGTCTTGCTGCCTAGCAGGATAAGCTGCCTGTCTGAAATACCATTAGGACTATTGATGGTGTGGCTGCTATTTCTGCTGAACACTATAATGACATCTCTCAGCTGCTGGGGAAAAACCTCCCACTGGATATAGAGTGGCTTGAGAATCCTTAAAAGAGTACAGCAGCTCATCAGTTTTTTCAGAAAACAAAAATTGCCTATCAAAGGATGAGTCATCTATACTTTGTTGAACCTTGAGAGCTATGCCAGAGCTCTGAAACGAAGAAACTCTTCTTCTCATTGTTACAACTGAGGCATAATCCTTGAGGAAGCTTCTGCTATGTCCAGTACCAATTGCAGTGACATTTTAGCCACTAGATGACCTTCAGCAATGAATGCCTTAAATTCTTCCCCGGCGACTTCTGGAAATTTATCAGTACATTTAGACATGGCATTCCAATTTACAAAACCATATTTCAATAACAGTGCCTGCCAGAGGCATAGCGAGCGCCCTCCGTACCCTCCAACCGGAGTGGGCCCCGCAAGGAAGGGGGCCCCTAAAAGTGGCAAAAAAATTGTAAGGTATAACTAGGTAAGTGACATTTATTGACACTATTGCACAATCCATGTTGGTTTTACTGACAAAACCGTGAAGTCATTATGATGCATCATAATGCTATTGGCTACATCAGTTGTCTGTCGGTCAGTTTCGAATTTTAGTGGGACCCATTCAAAGAATGTGTATTTGCGTTCATAATGGCGGTCGGCGGATAAATGTTATTAATTTAGTTGTTTCATTTTTTATCGTTTCCAACGCAGAAGCGTGCTTTGTGATGTCTAAGAGAACGTATAAGAGCGGAGCTAGTAAACGAAAGGCAGCAAAAGATGCCGAGAAGGAACTTGAGAAAATTCCAAAGTTGTCAACGTATTTTGCGCTGCAATCCAACGTACAGGTACAGGCACATGAAACGGACAGCGCTAGCAGCGACGAATCGTATCCAGAAGTGCTTCAAGTGAGGTCGAAGGTGAAGCCAGTTGTTCTACCAAATAAACTGTGACAGATATTCCAGCTGCTGCCGGGAAAGAAGTATCTGAATCTGAACCACTGACTGATGATCCAGGAGATTGGCCGTCTATAATATCGGACAGGCAAGTGTGTGACATTTTTGCACGTGGCCCACCGCAGCAGAATGAAAGTTACGAATTTCCATTTAACGAGGGAAGACGGAGGTTCACAAGTACTCATTTCTATTGAACCATGGCAAATGGCGAGAAAATAAGACGTTCATGGTTAACGTACTCAGTTCAGAAAGATGCCATTTTTTGTTTTTGTTGTAAATTATTTGGCACTAGCGACATACCGCTACGTCATGGAACATCTGCTTGGAAAGCACTGTCAAAAAGACTTCAGCAGCATGAAACAGGCAAAGGTCATCAAGACTGTATGGTGAAATGGTTTGACCTTTGGTCAGGCATAGTAAACCATACATCTATTGACCAACTCGAATTGCAGGCTTTTCTGAAAGAAAGAGATTTCTGGAGAAATGTTGCCAAACGCATGGTAGATGTCGTTATTTTCTTGTCCGAAAGAAACTTGGCATTTTGAGGAAGTAATGAAAAGCTCGGTGATCCTTCAAATGGCAACTTTTTGGGACTGTTTGAATTGCTTGCAAAGTATGATACTGTCCTCAGCGAGCTTTTACAGAGGATTAAGAAGGCAGAGACACATGTTCAGTACCTCAGTCCACAGATCCAAAATGAGCTGATTCAACTTGTTGCCAGTAACATTCAAGAGGCCAACATAGCGCAGCTTAAAAAAGCAAAATATTATTCAGTTATTTTGGACTGTACTCCCGACGTGTCACATGAAGAACAGATGTCTGTGGTGTTACGCTTTGTTGAATGCAACGGTGAAGATGGTGTCAATATTCGTGAAGCGTTTGTTGGTTTTCTTAATGTTCATGATACAACTGGCGAGGGCTTATTGGAAGCGTTTCTTGAAAAGGCAAACAACTTAGGAATAGACATTGCTGACATGAGAGGCCAAGCTTATGATAACGGCGCAAATATGAGAGGAAAGAATAAAGAAGTTCAAGCCCGCACGCTAGAAATAAATGACCGTGCCTTGTATGTACCATGTGGAGCTCACACTTGGAATCTTGTGATCTCAGACGCGGCAAAGTCATCGAAATATGCCGTTGACTTTTTCGGTCTGATTAACAGAATATACGTTATCTTTTCTTCGTCGCCTTCACGTTGGGATATATTTCAAGAACATATGCCAATATCTGTTAAAGGGTTATCGGACACTCGTTGGGAGTCGAGAATTGATGCTGTGAAGCCATTGCATTATCACCTTGAAGAATTGTGCAATGCTTTGTCATCTTTGCGAGAATATGCGCTCGAAAAGAAAGATGGCAATACAGCAACAGAAACCGGTGAGCTTTTAGACCATGTTACTACGTGGCCTTTTGTTCTGACTGTGTACACGTGGTACGATATACTTTCTCACTGATCAGGCCATATCTTCTGTTTCGTCGCGATTTGACCAACTCGTGGAGTGGTATAAGTTGTTTGGATTTCTGTACAACGCTAACAGCCTGAAGCAGTGTCACAGAGAAAATGAACTGGAGAATCACAGCAAAAATTTTGAAAGAAAAATGGGAGACATTGATGCCAACGAACTTATAATGGAATTGAATCATTTTATTTATGTCATCGAGAAAGAGAGAGGACTTGTCACGGCAAACAATTTTTTAACGTACATATACAAGAACAGCCTTCAGGAGATATATCCGAATCTTTGCATTTGCATCAGAATTCTTCTGACCACACCAGTTACTGTCGCCGGTGCTGAAAGGAGCTTCAGCAGAATGAAACTTATCAAGAATATCCTGCGCTCAACCATGACAGATGACAGGCTTTCTGCGCTTGCAGTTATCTCAATCGAAAACAAGATTGCCAGATCTCTGGACTATGACGTATTGATTAACCAATTAGCGGAGAACAAGGCTCGAAAGAAGCGCTTTTCGTAAATACGGAATACATGTACACTGTAGGCTTATGTATACATAATATGAACCCTGTATATTGTATAAAATAAATACTGCATTCCAGTTTCTGCATTGTAAGGGGCCCCGGACATATGTTCGGAGGGGGCCACGTTCTTTGTTGCTACGGCCCTGGTGCCTGCTGATGAACAGTGTGCATCTATAGTGATGAGGTAGAGAAACATCTTTCTTGGATTCAGACTCCTTATCTTTAAGCATCAACATGTATCTCCTTTGTTGCAACTTCTCATTCACAGCCATTATGACAAATGAATTAGGGACCAGATGTGAATGGAAACACTCAAATCTTGCCGTACTATGTCTCTATGCTTATCCATCCATTTTGCTGTGAGAGGTAAAGAAGCTGGGGAACGCCACAAGTTCTTTGCAGATTCCAACAGAGCTTCATTTATAGGGAGAGCTACTCTCCCTGAGGTTGAAGATGTCCACTAACCTATGGGTATTCTTGTGAACAAACTCAGTCTGGATGGCCAAGGCTATAACCATTCTCCTCAGAAGATCTTGATACAACGTAAAGTCTTCAGGAACAGGAGAAGACGAATCTGGAATGGTGGAATCATCCAGTGAGGAAGATGAGGAAGAAAGTGTAGCTAATGGAATCACCTGTGGCAAAGCTTGCTCCTGCAATGTTGGTTCAGACTCCTGGGGAGATACTGCGTGACTGCGTGCCTGTAGAAAACTCCCCCCCCACCCCCTGCAGAATTCCTGTGGTTCCCTGCAGAAAACCATGGGTGCAGTTTGGGTGGGGGGGATTGTCCCCTCCAAAGAGGTGAGGTCTGATGGGGGGCACACAGGATTACTTGCCACTGCCCCCTACCCTTCATTTCTGCAAGTGCAGAGCTGCCTAGTTGAAGGAGGATGTGTCTGGGCTCCCCTGACTCTGCAGCTGAACGCCGCCTATTGGGTCCTAGTGCCAGTCGTGCTCCACTTGTGTGTGCTGGGAGCCTTCCAGTTTTCTGTGCAACAGTGAGTGCCTGCAGTGGTGGGGCTGGGTAAGGAGAGTCGGGGGAAATAAGGGATGGGTGGGGAGGCGGTAGGGGAAGAGGTAGTGGGGAAGAAGTAGTGGGGAAGGAAAGGAGTGGAATAGGATGGGGGAGGGGAATGTGGGAGTGAGGTGAGGGATGGAGAAGAAAAGGGGATAGGGGAATTGTGAGGGGAAGTGGGAGCCTGGCATTCGGCATCCCCTCAGGGGGCTGAGGCACATGACTTATGAGGAGAGGCTGAGGGAACTGGGGTTATTTAGTCTGCAGAAGAGAAGAGTGAGGGGGGAATTTGATAGCAGCCTTCAACTACCTGAAGGCGGGTTCCAAAGAGGATGGAGCTCGGCTGTTCTCAGTGGTGGCAGATGACAGAACAAGGAGCAATAGTCTCAAGTTGCAATGAGGGAGGTCTAGGTTGGACATTAGGAAAAACTATTTCACTAGGAGGGTGGTGAAGCACTGGAATGGATACCTAGGGTGGTGGCATAGACTGCCCTGACTGGTGCTGCTGCACAAAGTTCTCCCGCTTCAATGCTATGGGCACATGCACACCAGAGTATAATACACACTGGCAGCTACTTGAAGAAGAATATAATATAGAATATAGATCTGGGGAATTAGGTGTCTGTTTTATATATAATAGTAGACGACTAGTTCCCCAGATCTCTTCCTTCTAATAAGAAATATTTCAAACTGTGCCTTATTTATTGTTAAGGTTGTTACCATGAAAAAGCGTTTCCAATATTTGGGCTCAGCTAGTTACAGTGCAACTAATAGGCCACTCTTTCTAATGCTTGCTGAAGAACTGTGTTGCTATTTGGAACGCGCTTTGCTAGCTTTTAATATATTGGTCATAATAGTGTTAGAATATTTCTATAAATAGAGAAGTAAAGTAGAGAGCCAACTATGACTCCTTGAGGTACAACACTGTTACACTAATTGTGCTCTAACAGCCATGCTTAGTAGTTGAATGAATGACCATTTGTTTGCAGTATCTAAAGTTATGATTGCATCCAGTCTGTAGCAATTTAGAGGAGTATTTACAGCCAGGCCTGATAATTTCCCTGAGGTATTCCACAGCTCACTGCAATCACTTGACACCTTTAATGACTCCTCCCCTGCCCACTCTCTCTGCTGCCTTGTCCAAGCAATAGTGTGATACCAAAAATGTTAGCTAAGGGCTCCCTTCTACCTCAGTCAGAGATACATGTGACTTTCCCTGGGCAAAATATTCTTCCCCTTCCCCAGAAATACCCTTCTATTAATGCTATACTCTTTTCCTCCTCAAAATCCATCAATTCCACACTTCTCTGCTGCCCAATAAATCCTTCAACCCTCCTCTGGCCCAGTTGCTCAAACCCACTGGGCTTCACACTCCCTAGCACCTAGTGGGGGCTCCCTGTTTCTCACAGATGCCAGAATGGTGACTGGGAGCCATCCTGTGGTCTCTGGCTGTGGAGTGACTGGGCAGGTGGACAGCAGGTGGTTCTGGAGATGAGCAAATCTATCCTAGCTGGTGTAGAGAGTCAGGAAGTCGGTCTCTACAGGCCAATAAGGAAGATTTATGGGGCTTTGAGTGTTGCCTCAGTCCCAGCCCCTGTGGCAAGGGCATCTTGGGACAGAAGGCAAGAAAGGCCTCAGACAGACCATGGTTTGACAGGCCCACAGCCGTACTCGGAAATTTCCAGGCAAAGCTTTATTTAAAGAATTCTCCTCTGTGATCTGGAAGGAGATGCTGTCTCTTTAGAACCTGCACAGAAACTGGTTTATCAGCAATTGCTCTCCCAACAAGGTAAGGGGACCAGACAGCAAGTGTGAAAAATCGGGACGGGGGTAAGGGATAATAGAAGCCCATACAAAAAAAGCCCCAAATATCAGGACTGTCCCTATAAAATGGGGACATCTGGTTCACTCTACCACAAGGTCTTCTCCAGCTGCCCCTCTGCACACAAAGCTGGCAGCATCTCCATTGTATGGTACAGGCTCTGCTGAACAGGGCCTCAGAATACAGGGTGGGCACGGACACCAGGAAGGGGAAGAGGCTGCCCATGCCCTAGGCAGAGAGGATCTTCCTAATGGCCGCCCACTCCTGTCAGCCTAGTAGGGGGTTTGGAGTGCCCCTCAGCAAACCTCTGTTCCACAATGCCCCCATGCCCTCCAGACCTGGGGAGGAGGGAGGTGAAGAATCTCCCAAACATATTCCTACAAGGCCTGAGGGAAGCAGCAAAGGTCTTTGTGCACCCCCCGGAGCTAAGGGGGGAGATGATGAGAAGAACCTTTGGGCCAGACTCTTCCTCCCTGCTGCCCACCATGGCCTGCAGAGTGACACCCTTTGGGACAGGTTGGATCAATTTGTCATTGGATGAAAAGGTGTGAACTGAAGTCCCACCCCACCCCGAGAAGATTGATTCACCTCATCCCAACAAAAACTCAACCCCCCAACACAAAGCAGCTATTTGCAAACTCTGCTTAAAAGCAATGTTAGGGCAGGTGGGAAGCTGCCTGCTATTCAGAGTACTCCGTGTCTGCATATATGGAAATAGTTACTAGATATGGTGTCAGCAGATGATGCCCAATAACGTGGTGTTCAGTGATCACTCAGTGCTTACGGTGCTCCCAAGATCTCTGGTTTATTCTGGCCTGGTTCCAAATGGGTGAGCATCACACCAAGAGCTTCACAATGCCTCGCCCAGACACTCTGGAAAGCTCAGCCCTTAAAGGCACCACCCCCAATACCATAAAGAACATGTAGCACAGCTCCTGGGTTTTGTAGAACCTGAACAACATGTGAATAGCAAATGGCTTCTCCTTTGTGCAGCTTTTACATCAGCTATTAAGAGGAGCCACCAAGAACTCTTCTATCAGAGGGGTAGCCGTGTTAGTCTGGATCTGTAAAAGCAGCAGAGTCCTGTGGCACCTTATAGACTAACAGACGTATTGGAGCATAAGCTTTCGTGGGTGAATACCTACTTCGTCAGACGCATGTAATGGAAATTTCCAGAGGCAGGTATAAACTCTTCAGTGCCCTTCCACCATGCCCATCATGTGGTGGGGAGGCTACTAAGAGCAACGTTAGCATGGCCCCCTCCTTGGCTGTGGTGTGGATTAGTGCAAGGGGCTCCTCAAATACCCTTGGACAAGCTTTGATGGGGGCTCAGCCAGGAGGTTCTTTATTCCCTTCTCCACAAAGCCTTGGTGGGAGCAGCACTAGGATGAATTACTCTACTGAGGGTACAGGCAGCTTCCTCCTTTTGACAGAGCACTATTCTGCGGCTTTGCTCAGTAACGCTGGCACCAAAGCAGCTGCAGACTTTCCCCTGTGGAAAGGAAAGCTCTGGAAGGCCTGTCTCTAAGTCAGTTTTAAAGGGATAGCTTCTCTCAGAATTAAGATTATGACTGGCTGGAGCAGGGGCCTCCAGGAAGATTTCCCAGTATGCTTTTGTGGGCCAGTCTAACTGTGTCTTTTTTGGCTGGTAATTGGAGGACCTCCAAGGACCACCTCTTCAGACTCCAGGCTTGAACTGGGCTAGAAAACACCTACTGGCTGCAGGACTCCCAGTAGGCAGCCACAGCTTGATGAGTTTTCCAGAGCAAATGGTTAGGGGAGAGAAGGCAGGAGGAAGGGAGGTTGTGGGAACTAATGTGGTACATCCCCCATTCACAGCTATAGGTGGGAGGTCATGGGGGGAGAGGATGCAGGAAGGCCAAGAACTTAAGGTTCAAAAGGGATTGGATCTGTGGTCCCCATACTTTTCAGAGTTGCACCCCCACAACCTTTGTCCTACCCTTCCCCCCTTCACCCCCCAGGATCTGGGGCCGGGAGCAGCTTGGGGCGGGGGAAGGCAGATGGAGTAATGGGGCCACAGGAGGTGGCAGGTCTGGGGCCGGGAACAGAGCCATGGCCAGGGTCCGAGGCTGGGGGCAGCAACCAGGGTTGTGGTTGGGAGCTGAGGCTGGGGGCAGGGCTGGGTGTGGGACCAGGAGCTGGGGGCACGGCTGAGGGTTGAACTGGAGCAGAGCTGGGGGTGGAGTAGGGCTGGGTGGCACTCCCTTCCTGCTCCATGGGGGCTGGCCCAGGCCTGCCGTGCCCTCTTGAACGTTCCTCCATGCACCCCTAGGGGGTGGGCCTCACAGTTTGAGGACCACTGGATTGGACATTTCCATGGATATCAGGAATATCCAGACTGGTTATAGTTAATGACAACATTTTTTGGAAGGGATAGTAAAATCTTGTGCTTCAGGGCTTACGCCAACTCTGACTATTAGATATCAAGATGAGACCTACATGGGGTGCAGTTTATTTCACATATGCCTACAATAAGAGTTCTATGTCATCCTCTGAAACATCTGCCTCTGGCCCCTATCACACTATGTGGACCACTGGTCTGATCAAACCTAGTAATTCCTATGCTGTGCCAGCAGCAGCTGCGGTCACAGCATTTGCAGGCACACACAGAGCTGAATAGTTTAACAAGAAGAGTCAGACAGGGCATTTTTTTGGTGGGTTGAGAACATTTTTTCCTATCTCCCCACAGCTGTAACCAATTTCTGTCGATGAGTATCACTGTATATGCACAGGGCCAGCCTGAGAATTTTAAGCAGAGTAATGACATGGTTCTGTGGGACACACCTTGAACAAATCAAAGTGTGAGAGAGAAGTAGGAGGATCTTTAGGCCTCCTGCTGCAGAACAATTTACCTAGGGTCGCGGCCGATTCTCCGTCACTGGCAATGTTTAAACCAAGATTGGATGTTTCTCTGAAAGATCTGCTTTAGAAACTATTTGGGGGAAGTTCTCTGGCCTTTGTTATACAGGAGATCAGACTAGATATTCACAATAGTCCCTTCCGGCCTTGAAGTCTATGAAAGCAGAGCCCTGCTGCATATCCCTTTCAATTGGTTTACATTTTGTTAGGCTAACGTCACACAAAAAAGTCCTGGAAATGTTTGTATTGTTTATAAACTTGAGATTGTCAGTGGACTCACATGAGCCTCTGCCACCTCATAAGCATGACCAAATAAACATAAGCTTGCTTCTCTCAACTAAATCTCTCAGCTGTAGAAGCACTTGAGATGGGCAAGCAGAGCTTGCTGAAATATAATTCCATCTCTGCCATAGACCTAGTTCTCCATTTGGTTCCATTGTGCAGGTGTTTAACCATCCATTCTGAATTCTGAAGTTCCTTCTCTTCCTACATAATCACCTTCTGCAAACCTAATTCAGAGAGGCAGTTTGTAAAATCTGTGGGATGGGGCCACCTTGTGTGTTTATAAAGCACCATATACAGTAACAGCATCTAAACAGTATCCCAAATGTCTTCGCAATATTGTATAGCACTATCTTGAGTCCCGCTCTGCTGAAATCTCCTCTAATCTTAAATATTGCATTTCTCTTCTCTATCAGTTCCCCAAACCCCAGACTTCAGCATGTCCAGCGTTGTTCCCTCTTCTCATAAATACAAAGAGGTAGGAGCCCCTCTCCCACCCTCAAGCAACTTTGCAGGTTCTCAGTTTGTTTCAGCAGCCAGTTCAACATTCCCCTAATTTTTAAAACACCTCATGGATTCTTTAGGCAAGTATCACAGACCTCCTCCTTCTACTCTTGCCTTCCCAGTTCCCTCTCCTCTTATAGCACACCAACACTCTCTTTGTGCCTCTACACAATCTCACCCCAGTAAATTCAAGAGCCTTCTTCTCTGCAGTTCTTGTCATCTAGAATAAGAATGGCCATAGTGGCTCAGACCAATGGTCCATCTAGCCCAGTATCCTGTCTTCCGACAGTGCCCAGGACCAGAGCTTCAGGAGGAGCATACCAAAGAGGGCAATTCTGGAGAGATCCACTCCTGTCTTCACATCCTGGCTTCTGGCAGTGAGGGGTTAAAGTCACCCCAAGCACAGGGTTACATCCCTGACCATCTTGGCTAATAGCCATTGATAGACCTAACCTCCATGAACTTATCTAGTTCTTTTTTGTTCTTTGACCGGTTTCATTTTACCTCAACAATTCTCCACGACTTTTCAAATGCCACCTGAAAACACATCTCTCTCCACTGCATATACATAATTTTTAATCTCAGTTATTCAGCTCTGTAAAATGCTGGAGGATAAAGTAGATATTAAAACCCTATACAATAGTCATATTCTAAGGCTGGGGACTAGGACTACTGAATTCCAGTGGCTTCATTTGAAAGGATAGATTTAAAGCTTCAGTTTAAAGGCTTGAAATCAGCCAAATGACTTTAAAAAACAAAACTAAACCAACACCTGAAGATCGTAAATAATTACACCTATGAATTTGGCTGCTTGGATAGATTCATACCTATGAATTATACAATATTATATGTGGACTGCATTACAGCATAGCTATCCATATTTAAAAAAATGTACACAATTGTTTCTAGGGTTTTAGATATTAAAGGAAGATTAGATATTCCAGTCTAGACAAGAGAGCAGAGTTCTTTGGATCACTGAACCCTGATGTATGAAGTTATTAAACTTACTGTTTGGACCATCTGCTTCTACTATGTGGGGAGGGCGGGGGGGGGAAGCTTGTTGTATTAAACTTCTTGTCTTGAACCTGAGTCACAGTTGGCTGGTGATCCAAAACTGAGAAATAAAGGACACCCAAGTGAAATGTTGTAGATTTAAGCACTCGTTTATCACTTCACTAGGGGGCTGCTTCTTTTAAAATCATGTACAATATGTACTGGGGGAGGGGAGGAAGCATTTTGGAAGTGATGGGGCTTACAGATGCATGCAGTGACAAAAAGACCTTAGCTAAACAAACGATAAGTCCAGAGAAAAGCTCACACACACAACCACGCATGTCCAGCTTGTAGATGGTAACAGAGTCACAGCCATTCATTAGAAGAGTTTAATGCATAAGATCTGCTATTTAACTGGGCACGACACATTAAGAACTCAAACCAGCAACAGAATGTATGTTATTAACAAAGGGGGTCTGATTATATCAGTAGCTCCGCAAGCAAAGTTCTCTTCATTATATAAAGCACCAATAATACATTTTTACAAGACACACAGGGTACCTCTACGTGGCACGCTAAGCCTGGGCTCTGACTCAGGTTTGAGTCCAAGCCCCCCTTCTGTCCTCACACAAATCAGTCTGACTCGGGTTAGCAAGCACTCAGGACCTGGACCCTGAAATCCTGCTGGGGGGCGGGAGGGGCTGGAGCCCAAGTTCCACTGTGACTCAGGTCCAGGCCCTGTCATTTTGCAGTGTGGACACAGCTCAAGCTGCAGCTCTGAGTCAGAAGGTCTGGGTAGTGCAGTATGTGCTATAGCATGGCTGTGAGATGCAGGTCCAACAATTGAAAAACCTAGGTTTACAATGAGGTGGATACTGAAGCATGGACTTGGAAACGCCAAATCCACAAGCCCAGGTCCCACAGATCCAGGTTTACACTGAAGTGTAGACACACCCAAAGAGACAGGGCCAAGCAGATCACCTTTCAGGGTGCAACCATTTTCCACATAAGGGGAAACAGGACTAGTCAAGTAAGTGACGGGGAAAACCAATTTAAAAATATTTGTATCTTAAAATTAATTTGTCATTTTAAAGGCCTCATCCAGCCAATACGAACTCTTCACCACACAATCAGTGATAGGCCATGGATCCTGGCTTGGCAGTAGGCTTCCCAGCAAGCTTCAGAGCTGTATAAAGCAGCAGAGAGTTAATAGAGAGACCTTGCTGCCTTCATACAACAACATTCCCAGCTTTCCCATTCTGCAAATCTTCTGCCCTGTACACCACGAACCCACCCATAAATCAAGCAGAAGTTAATCCAGCTCAGTGGAGTCATTCTCCTATTCAACAGTCGTTATTAATTATTATGATTATGATTATTTGTATTTCTTAGCTACTCAGAGCCCCAGTCACAAACCAGGACCCCATCATCTAGGTGCTGTAGAAACATGGAACAAAAGGATGGTCCCTGCCCCAAAGAGCTTCCAGTCTAGGATGTTTGACTACTTCACAGGCTCACAGCCTAAAAGAATTTGGTTTTGTTTGTTTTTACATTATGGGGGCTCTGAGGGGCCTCTCATCCCTGATCACCATTTTTTAAAAACTTCAGGTTGTTTGATCTCTTCCTTGATCTCCCTGAGAAAGGTCTTTAGCAGGGCACATGCAAATACCACCAGGCCAGAGTCTCTCTGACTTCCTTCACCATCTGACTAAATGGTCCAAATATCAGTGAAGAATTATCTGCCCCGGCTGGAATTTGGACGTGGGACCTTTACACCCCAAAGCAATAGCTCTACTTCGTGAGCTAACGGAGAAGCTCTGTACTCATAGTAGCCTGGAGATCCTCTTTCAAGCATGAGGTGAGTCTCATATTTACCCTCAGTTCTGAACCTCAATCACTCCCTGACCCTGCTATGACAACAAATTGACTCACAAAGAGCATTCCTTCTGGAAAGCACTGTGCATCTGTTTTTATTTTCTTTATGTTACTTTAAAGTTGTCCATCTGCTGAACTGAATGCTTCACAATCAAACGAAACTAATACAGTACATTGCTAATATCATTTTAAACAAAAACACTTTGTTTATATAAGCCCTCAATGAATATGAATGCAGACGGAGCAAGGAGAAGAATAGCAATAGGGTTTATGACAACAACCAAGTCTGAAATTAATACAGTACATCACATGCAGATACTCTTTTCAACTACTGTGAGTGGAAGGGATGATGCTTTTCAGCCTTTTACTCTGTTTACTTTGCATTATTTCATTCCTGCCTTCCTCTTGCATTCTCTCTCTTTCCTTTTTGATTTTCCCCTCCTCCCTTCTTTTCACCCAGACCCTCTCCTCTGTTTTCAATACCTCTCTCATGTACCCACCGGTCAATTACTGTACATTAAAATAACCAGAATAATGAATTTTGGCTTAAATTAAACAAGTTGAATTTTATTCCAATGTTTTTTTTGCCCACTATGTGCATTCTTCCAGCAGCCTGCTACTCTTAGACACGCATCCTGCTGGAATGCATCATACCAAGACAGTGTTAGATTAGATGTTATTTCACACAGGTATTATGTGATCCTATTTACTAACAAAATTCAGATTCATTATTAATATACATGAGAAATAGGCTCATGGGATGGTGATCTTGTCCCAACAATAATAATTAATTACTGTTTTCCCCTTACCTGCCTTCTTTTCTTAAGATGTTCCAGGATGTGAAACAATTAATCATAGAGAATGAAAGGGGAAAAGTTAAGAACTGAGCTCTGGAATATCTTCAGCCTAATTATTTATATATAAACACTAAATTGCACCAAGCAATTCTAAAGGCAAACATATTTGATATTCATTCAAACCACTGACTGGAGTTGGGTGAATATTTGTCAGGTCATTTATTCTGCAAACTTTGCAATGTTTTTCAAATTAAGTTATTCACCTTTTAAAAACAATTATTTGTTCAGCTCAGTTGACAATTCTTGGTTTGTGCTAAGGTTCATTAATTAACACTTTGATTGCTTCTTAATTTAAGTAACCTTCTGTTTTTAGAAACCGGGCATCTCACTTCAGTTCACTTCAATATCTGTGCTGTTATTTGTCAAGCACATAATTCTTTAACGGCTGCATTTTCCTGCTTTGATTTTAAAAGTCACTTGTTCTCCTATGTTTGCATTTCAGATCTGCGTTTCAACAGGCATCATTTATCTGCCAATAAGAAATAGTACAACACTTCTTTTCTGTGGTCTCGGAAAATCAGAACTATCTGTTCAGAAGCTCAAAATAATCCTATTTTTCACTTTTTAGTGGGGATGGTGAAGAAAAAGGGAACCATAAAACAAGTCTGGTGATCAACCAGAGCAACACTGTGTACACTGAAATGCTGTGGAATTGGTCTGGAATTACACAGTGCCTATTTTTGAAAGCTTAATTTTTCATTTTAGGATATTGTGGACTACAGGATATAGCTGCAGACTTGAATCATTGTGCTCCCTCCAAGAACATATCCAGCAAGTAAATTCTACTATCACATTGTGAGTTATATTGTTTTAAGTAGATCAGATAAGACTAGGTTTCCCAGCAAGAGGAGGCTCTGGGGCTACAGAATCCAACTTTAAACAGACAATTTATAAAAAAGATGAAGCTCATGCAATTCTGGAAACATACAGTCATGCTTCAAGGTCTTGGGTTAACATGATGTGAGGTGAAACAATACTCTTCAATTCTATAGTATCTTCTATCTGAGTATCTCAGTGCGCTTTACAAACATGACTATCACAGACCATCTTTCCTTTTCAGCTGCAATTAATATTGCAACAACTTGTGTTAGTCAGAGCCATTGGCCAGTATCTTTGAAAATTCGTGGCGATCAGGGGAGGTCCTGGACAACTGGAAAAAGGCAAATATAGTGCCCATCTTTAAAAAAGGGAAGAAAGAGAACCCGGGGAATTACAGACTGGTCAGCCTCACTTCAGTCCCTGGCAAAATCATGGAGCAGGTCCTCAAGGAATCAATTTTGAAGCACTTGGAGGAGAGGAATATGATTAGGAACAGTCAACATGGATTCACCAAGGGCAAGTCATGCCTGACCAACCTGATTGCCTTCTATGATGAGATAACTGGCTCTGTGGATATGGGGAAAGCCGTGGATGTGATATATCTTGACTTTAGCAAAGCTTTTGATACGGTCTCCCACAGTATTTTTGCCAGCAAGTTAAAAAAGTATGGATTGGATGAATGGACTATAAGGTGAATAGAAAGCTGGCTAGATTGTCAGGTTCAATGAGTAGTGATCAATGGCTCGATGTCTAATTGGCAGCCAGTATCAAGTGGAGTACCCCAGGGGTCGGTCCTGGGGCCAGTTTTGTTCAACACTTTTATCAATGATGATGGGATTAACTGCACCCTCAGCAAGTTCGCAGATGACACTAAGCTGTGGGGAGAGGTAGATATGCTGGAGGGTAGGGATAGGGTCCAGAGTGACCTAGACAAATTAGAGAATTGGGCCAAAAGAAATCTGATGAGGTTCAACAAGGACAAGTGCAGAGTCCTGCACTTAGGATGGAAGAATCCCATGCACCGCTACAGGCTGAGGACCGTCTGGTTAAGCAGCAGTTCTGCAGAAAAGGACCTGGGGATTACAGTGGACGAGAAGCTGGATATGAGTCAGCAGTGTGTCCTTGTTGCCAAGAAGGTCAACGGCATATTGGACTGCATTAGTAGGAGCATTGCCAGCAGATCGAGGGAAGTGATTATTCCCCTCTATTTGCCACTGGTGAGGCCACACCTGGAGTATTGCATCCAGTTTTGGTCCCCTCACTACAGAAGGGATGCAGAGAAACTGGAGAGAGTCCAGCGGAGGGCACAAAAATGATTAGGGGGCTGGGGCACATGACTTACCAGGAGAGGCTGAGGGAACTGGGGTTATTTAGCCTGCAGAAGAGAAGAGTGAGGGCGGATTTGAAAGCAGCCTTCAACTACCTGAAGGGGGGTTCCAAAGAGGATGGATCTCGATCAGTGGTGGCAGATGACAGAACAAGGAACAATGGTCTCAAGTTGCAGTGAGGGAGGTCTAGGTTGGATATTCGAAAACACTATTTCTCTAGGAGAGTGGTGAAGCACTGGAATGGGTTACCTAGGGAGGTGGTGGAATCTCCATCCTTAGAGGTTTTTAAGGCCCGGCTTGACAAAGCCTTGGCTGGGATGATTTAGTTGCTGTTGGTCCTGCTTTGAGCAGGGGATTGGACTAGATGACCTCCTGAGGTCTCTTCCAACCCTAATATTCTCTGATTCTATGTTTCTGGATTGGAGACGGTGGTCTTTTACTGGAGGATACAGGAGCTGCACCAGTGGTGAATTACAACTGTGACGTTTGATAATGTAGACAAGGCTCCTGTGATAGAAGGATTGACAGCTCTTCCCCTGCTTAAAACAGTCTTGTCTTGTCTTCATTTGCTGGAAGGATAACAACAGTGATACAAGTCTTTGAGAATATTGGATGTAAAACATGAAAAAAATAAAGGAAGATGAAGACCAGAGGGCACAAGTAATTGGTACTTGCATATAAAAACTCATCTCTTACTGTCTGGTTAGAATCCAGCCTCAGCCAGTAATGATCAAAAGTTACCACCATTTAATAGTTTTTCATCATTTCAACCCAAATTTTCTGTGGATATGTCAACATCACTAAACTATTCACCACAATTGGTACCTCGGTTGACAGTTTCAGAAAAGAGACCAGCACTGAATAGGTATAAGGAGATTCACCTCTAAAGTTGGTCACTTCACTCCAAAGTTGAGGTCTGATGGGGTGTCCACCCCATAAAAGGCCTGAAGGGGTAAATTAGGCCAATCAACCTATAGGCAGTGCCTGGAGAAAAACAAAGACCTAATTGGCTGATGATGTCTTGCTCGAGGAGGAACTGAGTTGGATTTATAAAGCCCGGAAGCTGACAACAGAAAGGGGCTGCAGGAAAGTGGTGTGTAGCCATTCCCTGGGAGTAAGGAGGCATGTTTGAGGGTACAGGGCTCAGTAGTCTGTAGTTATTCCCTGGGAGAAGGGAGTGTGAGCTGATACAGTTGCGGGGTGCAGAGGGGGGAAGGGAGGCAAACCAGAAGCTGTAGAAAGGAGTCCAGGGAAGGTGCAACAGGGTCTGAAGAAAGCAGACCACAGTTGCCAAGTATGGAGTCCCTGGGCTGGCACCTAGAATAGAAGGCGGGCCTGGACTCCCTTCCCAGTCACTGGGGAGGAGGCACAATCAGAGCAGTACCAGAGAAGACTGCCTGAGATAGTTCATGTGGACGTACTCTGACTCACCCCCAGAAAGGGGAACCACATAGTGATCTGGCCCGACGGCCAAGTCACAAAGAGGAGGTTGCAGTTCCTGGAACACGAGAAGGGCCGCAGAGAGAGGGACAGACAGAGTGACGAAGGGCGACTGCTGGAAGGGGCGTTGGCCAGCAGAGCTAATCCCCAGGAGGCAGTGCTATCTAGCAGTGAGCAGAGCCCGGGGTGAAAGTCACGCGGTACAGGCCGGGACGGAGTACCAGTAAAACGTGGCCACTGGTACCGGCCCGTACAGCTGACTTTAAAGCGCTGCTGTGGCAAAGGGCCCTACCTAAAGTGCTACTGCAGCAGCGCTTTAATGTCGTGGCCCTTTTGCCCCCCCCACCCCCAGCCGCCACCGACAGGGGGAGGGGCAAAAGGAGCAGCTGCCCTGGGGCCAGCAATTTCAAAGGGCCTGGGGCTCCAGCCACCTGGCTGGAGCCCCTGGCCCTTTAAATCACCGCTGGAGCCCAGGGCGGCACGGGCCAGGCAGCGCAGATGAGCTGGCTGGGGGACACTGACCCCCAGCCCCTTCCGGGGGGGCCGGAGCTGGCCCCCGTACTGGTAAGAGTTCAATTTTACTTTCACCCCTGGTAGAGCACCCTGGCACAAGGGCATAGATTGGAATTTAGGAATCTATCAACACCAGAAGGGACCATAATTGTGATCATCTGGTCTGACCTCCTGAACAACACAGGCCTTGGACCTTCCCCAAAATAATTCCAAGAGCAGAGCTTTTAGAAAACTTCCAATCTTGATTTTAAAATGGTCAGCGATGGAGTATTCATCACAACCCTTTGTAAATTGTTCCAATGATTAATTACCCACACAGTCAAATATTCATGCCTTATTTCCAGTCTGAATTTAGCTTCAACTTCCAGCCAGATTGCTAGATTGAAGAGACCATTATTAAATATTTGTTCCCCATTTAGATACTTACATGTAGGTAATCAAATCACCCCTTAACATTCTTTCTGTTAAGCTAAAGAGATTGAGCTCTTTGAGTCTATCACTACAAGGCAGGTTTTCTAATTCTTTAATCATTCTTGTGGTTCTTCTCTGAACCCTCTCCAATTTATCAACATGATTCTTGAACTGTGGGCACGAGAACTGGGCACAGCATTTCAGCAGTGGTTGCACCAGTGCCAAATACAGAGCTAAAATAACTTCACTATTCCAATTCAAGATTCCCCTTATTATAGAACCCAGGACTGAATTAGCTGTTTTGGCCACAGAATCACACTGGGTACTCATGTTCAGCTGATTATCCACCCCACCCCATCCCCAAATATTTTAGAGTCGCTACTTCCCAGGATAGAGTTCTCCATTGTGTAAGTATGACCTACATTCTTTGTTCTTTACATTTAGTTGCATTAAAACAAATATTGGTTGCTTGCGCCCAGTTTACCAAGCAATCCAGATTGCTTTGAATCAGTGCCACCTCAACCAAGCTTCACAATCATCATCACTGTGTACCAGTATTAAATTGTTTGTTTGTTTAATACTTACAGTGTGTGTGTGTGTGTAGTCTTGTGTGTGGTGAAAAAAATTCCCTGGAACCTCATTTACATTAATTCTTATGGGAAAATTGGATTTGCTTAACATCGTTTTGCTTAAAGTCGCATTTTTCAGGAACATAACTACGTTAAGTGAGGAGTTACTGTATAATGAAATCAGCATGTCATTTAACATAGTTGCTTGAACTGGAATGTTAAAGAGCCTTCACAAGAGCTCATATACTCAGAGGTATTTGTATTTAATTAACCAATATTGTTTGGAGTGATAGAGTGGGAAGACTGAATGAACTATACAGGTCCTAGCAAAGGCTACATGTTAAAGCATGTTGATCTTCCTTGTGTTTTCTACTGGGAGTTTTAGTTTATTATTTTCCTCTTTTGACAGCTAAATTTCATTTTGACACTTAGTTTCAACTATGTCCTACAGTGTTGCCTTTATTCTGACAGATTTTTATATATGCTGCTGTCCACCAAGCGATATGGTTTTACAGAAGAAAGTTTGACGGATTATTTTCCTTCCACCTTTTAATTCTCGGTGCCCAACAACGGATGGCTAGAATGACACTAACAGTGAAGCATACCTAGTATTCTCACAATGTAGCTTGTTACATAAAACACACCTCAACTGGGTTTGTCTACACTGCAATGCAAGCCCAGAGTAAGTGGGACTTGAGTCAGCTGACCCAAGTTGCAGAGCCTGGGGCTTGAGCATCTACATTGATTGTTAACCCAACATTAAGAATATTCTAACCTGGGTTTGAACCCTGTGCTCTGGTGTCCACACTGCAGCACACAGACCCTTGTCAAATCCAGAATATCCCAGACTCCCATATGCCCTCCTGAAATGTGGCTGCTCCAGCCTTTTGCCCATCGTGCATGGTGGGAAAACTTTGCTACTTTACCTGCACTACAAGAAATCTGAACAACCCACTATCACAGCCTGCCGAGCAATATGAAGGAGGTGCCTTTTCAAGAACTTCTCTTGCTTATGCTTTCACTCCTGTGTCAGAAATCCAGCAGAGCTTCAGAGAGGCACTGATGGACATTTTTGGTGGCATTTTCTGACTCACTAATGGCACCTGATAGAGCGTATGATGGAGCAGGAGGAGGCGTACCCAGGCATGGCAGACTTGCACGGGCTGATGCTGCTCATTACACTTGGTATAACTACTGAGGCTAACTAAGTAGACCAGTGCTTCTGGCACAGGGCCACAAGCACAGACTGGTAGGATCACATCATCATGCAGACCTTGGATGACCAGCAGTGGGTCCAGAACATTCCTGCAGCTTTGTGAGCAGCTCGCCCCAATCCTCCAGTGTAAAGACACATGCATGAGGTAACCCTGGCTGGTCCAGAAGCAGTTGCTATATCTGTCTGGAAGCTGGCTACCCCAGATTGTTACAGTGCCGTCACCAATCAGTTTGGCATCACAAATTTCATAGAATCATAGAATATCAGAGTTGGAAGGGACCTCAGGAGGTCATCTAGTCCAACCCCCTGCTCAAAGCAGGACCAATCCCCAGACAGATTTTTGCCCCAATCCCTAAATGGCCCCCTCAAGGATTGAACTCACAACTCTGGGTTTAGCAGGCCAATGCTCAAACCACTGAGCTATTCCGTGGGTAAAGTGGTGGCAGGCATAAAAGATATTCCTGAGGTAATTGCTGGCTTTGAGAGAATGAGGTTCCCTAACTGTGTCAGGGCCGTTGATGTATGCCCATAGTTTACCCTCCTCAAAGAGAACATGAGTACATAAACTGCAAAGGATACTTACTACTCCATTGCTATGCAGGCCCTCATGGATCACAGAGGTCAATTTATGAATGTCAGTGTGGGCTGCACTGGGAAAGTTCATGGTGCCAGGGTTTTTCACCACTTGGGAGTCAACATTCATGGACAAGCTGGGTCATTATTCCCACCTAAAGACATTGTCATAAATGGAGTTACTTTCCCCACTGTTATGCTGAGGGACCTCACATATCTGCTTTTGCCTTGGCTTATGAAACTGTACCCTGATTTCAGAGGCTATGGCAAGAGACAGTTTAATTACACTCTCAGCATGTAGAATGGTGGTCGAATGGGCTTTTGGCCGATTGGAAATCCTTTAGAGATGTCAACAGACCCATTTGGATGCCAGTGTCATCAATACTGTCCGCACTACTGTGGCTTGTTGGGCTCCTCACAGTCTTTGTGAAGCCAGACCTGATCCCTTTCCCCCTGAATGGACCTATGACAGCAAGGGGCCGGTGAATCGGTACCCGCAGACAGTGCAGCTACCACAGCTGGAGCTGTCTGCACCCGGGCAACAGAAGTCAGGGATGCTTTGTGCTCCCTCTGTAGGGACTTGCATGGCCCAATGAAGGAGGGGGAATAGTACCTCTACTGTGCTTGTGGTGGAACAGGGCTAATTCATTGGGTGGGGCGATGCCTTGATTCACATGCAATGCACTTGTGAATGACATTACATATGTAATGGGGGGGTAGCTCCTGTCCCTTCTGTGTCTGCTGCAGGCTCCGCAGTAAGCTGTTCCTTGAGGGTGCATCAAACAGGCTGTTTGATTGGGTTGCCACCTTTTCTAATGGCTGGTAACCGGACCCTCAAGGCCCTGCCCCCTGTTCTGCCTTTTCCCCAAGTCCCCACCCCCTTCTCCACCTCTTCCCCATCAGATGAAAAAAACCGGACATCAGGGCTTGTCAAATGGCACCTGGACATACAAGCCGAAGCCCAGAAAACCAAATGGGTGGCAACCTACAAACTGCTCCTCTAAGTATGTAAGCCGAATATGCTGCTGCTACACCTGTTCCAGAGTCTGCTCTGGGACTGGCTTCAGCAACACAGTGTCTTCCTGGTCCTCACTCAGTGCTGGCTGCTGACTCCTGTCAGTTCTGGGACCAGCAGGGCACTATCCCAGCTGACCAAGTCATCATGCACCATTGTTGAATCTGTGCTGGGCACAGTGACCAGCACCCAGTCAAACTCCTCATCAAATGGGCACAATGTTGGCAAGTTACCAGAGGTGCAGTTCTGGGCCCTGATTTTCCAGTACTCACTCTTGAGCTGCTTAATCCACTCCTTGCACTGGTCCTTGGTCCAGTAAATTTGCAACACTGTCAACTTCTTGGCTATTTGCTGGTGTGCACAATCATTCCTGGTCCAGTTTTTCTGGCCTTGCACCGAAGATTCACCAAAAATCAGGCTGTGCTCCCATGACCAAGAAGTAGCGTGCTTTGCAAAAGGCTTGTTCTGTTCGGTCTCCATTGCAGTCACAGAAGGATCTCTGCTGGTGTGTTTGCAGCTTGGTGGTCAAAAGACAATGGAAAGGTTAACACGGATTCATTGGGCTACTGCTGCACTCACACCTTCCACTCCCACAGGGTCCTGGGACCCTGAGTCAGCGTGATTTGTGTGTAGATGAAACCTGAGTCTGAGCCCAGGCTTATATTGCAGTGTAGCCATACCCACTGTTTGCTTGTAACTGCGTCACCCACGACAGATGAATAGAAAAAGGCTTCTGTGGGAAGTTCACAAGCAACAAAAATCTCCAGGTCAGGAAGATCATTAAAGAGGGAACCATGTCGTCATATAGATTTGTACAGTGCCAACCACAACAGAGACCCGATCCTGACTGGAGCTACCGAGTACCATCTGGGCTATATAAAATAAATGGCAACAACACCTGAGTCTCTAACAAATGCTCCAGCCTAACTCTAATTTAGATCATCATAGGAAATGTAAAGGAAAAGGAACATTTAATTATAGTCTGCTTTAGACAAAAGAGAAAAGATTCGTTTCGCTCCTCTTGCAGTTACAGGCACAGAAGGGGTTGTAACTTGGAAGAGAACTTTGATAGCCATGTAGTTGAAAAGCTTTGTGTAAATGGGAGGGTCCAGATTGGAAAGTAATACCACCTACTCTAGATCTAGCTCTCAAGTAACAGGCTGCAGTATCAGGTAAACTGAGTAGGTTATTGGGTATCATCACAATGATACCCAATATCATTGGGGACAGATAGCTCAGTGGTTTGAGCATTGGCCTGCTAAACCCAGGGTTGTGAGTTCAATCCTTGAGGAGGCCACTTAGAGATCTGGGGCAAAAATTGGTCCTGCTAGTGAAGGCAGGAGGCTGGACTCAATGACCTTTCAAGGTCCCTTCTAGTTCTACGAGATTGGAATATCTCCAATTATTACCTTTTATCACAGACATCTAGGAAAGTATGAAAGTTGTTATCTATCTGGGTGATTACATTGTAGTAACACTAAAATGAAGGAGATCACATAAACCAATAGAGTCTGCTTCTATAAATACAGCAAATGCCTACATTTCATATAGGCAACATCATCTTATTTGAAGGCCCAGCAATCTAGCTAAATGCTGCACTTGTGTATTCTGCTATTCCGAGAATACGTGCAGCTCGTTTTGAGTTGATTTACACTTATTACTCATTCTGTACCAGAGTTTGCAAATTTCTCTCCCAACACAGCACATAATTTTTGTCCACAGTTTAAGGTTAGCAGCAGGCTGACTTCAATAAATCCCACTGGGTTAGAATCAAGTTTCTACATAATCATCTTTTCTAATCTACCAGCTAACAGTCTGCCAGTACTTTCACGTCTGCATTAATGGGAGATCATTTAAATAGTCCTATTTATCCTTCCTTTGGCCTCCCTCGCAGATCCAATAGCTTTCCAATTATTTCAAAACTCGTAAGATGCTTTCATCAACTTCGGTGCTAAATAACCTTCCGTGTGAACATGAGGTTTGAGTGATGTCATCTCAGGATGGAAATTTACCTTAAAGAAGATTCAATAAAGTATCATCAAACACTTTGCAGGGTATCTCAGCATCCTCTCTATCTGATCTGATTGAATGTAGTTAGAATTTAAGCAAAAAAAAGCTGAAGCTGGGAATGGGTGACAGGGGATGGATCACTTGATGAAGAGAACAGGTAATATCATTCCCTCTGAAGCACCCGGCATTTGCCATGGTTGAGAATACTGGGCTAGATGGACTTTTAGCCTGACCCAGTATGGCCGTTCTTATGTTCAAAAATCAGTCATATGTTTGGGCCAGATTAATTGACCATTTAATAACACTCAGAACATTTAAAAAAAATTTATACTGTGAGTTACTAGATGACTGACTAGTGTCCTTAATGTTCTGATATAGATCAGCCTCTCCACTGGAGCTGGCGTTTGCTACCTAACAAATCTGCACTGGATCTTTTATTAGTTATTATTTTGTGTTAGCTCAAAGAGGCTCCAGTTGTGGATCAGCGCCCTCCTTTTCTCTACAAGGTAAAAACACAGTTCCTGCCCGTACAAGCTTACAATCGCTCTCTCTATAGGTTGAGACAACAGATGGGTAACAAATAAATGGAGGACAGGGGCAAGGGAGAGGACAAGATAAAAAGTGAGACATACCAGTTAGAGATGTCAGCACATCAGCCTCCTAATCAGGAGTATGTGCAGGAATTTTAATGTCGCTGCTTTTCAAGGGGCATGTTCTGTGCTCCTGCCATGGCTCCGGGCTGGAGGAGCTCTCGCTCCCTGCCCCAGCCCTGGGGGACAGAGTTCTGTGCCTCCCCCACCAATTACTGGGGGGGGCATGCCCCTGCTTGCCTCTCCTTGTGCACGCCCCTGCTCCTAACCATTGTCAAACTAGTTCCCCATCCCTCCCTAAAGCATAGAAACACATGGCACAGGAGAGCATCACAGGAAGTGCAAATGCTTAAGGGTCACAGCCTGTTTGGGAGGCTACATGTAAAAATCTCTTACAGACCGCCAGAAGCTGAGCCTGGATGGCAAAGGATGGAGCTCTCAAAATTGCCCTGTACTGGTCATTCCTCTGGCCACTCTCGGAGACAGGATCCTGGGCTAGATGGACCATTGGTCTGACCCAGTGTAGCCGTTATGTGCTTACAACTGAATAAAAGTGGCTTACCCAGTACAGTATTATCACTATCTTTATATTTCTGCCTAGGAATAAATAAAAGACAGCCACCTTGCCCATTTCCTTATCTGAGGACTCCAATCCGCTGCCTTATTCAGTAACAGTGACTTGGGATTCCTAGTCCCACAAGACCCCCAGATTGACAGCACAGTGCCTTTTCCTTATGGACTCTGCTTAACATCTAAGGATTTGCACTTTGCCTTCTACCTAATAGAGTGCAGAGACAGTTGAGAGGCTGCAGAATCAATCTGGATTTCCAGTTGGATGTGCTCAAGGATCAGAAAGTGAGTTTAGCTGGAGCCCCCGAAGAGAGCTCTCTTTCAAGCATGTATCATACTGCTCTACTTGTTGGGCAAACGTTTAATCTCTTATTGCACTTAAATCACTCCTGTGTGCTGGGATACCAGCTTTTGCCAAATTCCCCAAACAGTCAGCACATCCACAGATGCACTTTTCACTCCTGTTCAGTAGTCTTGTGTGAACAACATACAAAGAAAGGAAGTCGGTTTCATTGATAAGAGAGAGGTTGCTAAGGCAAAACCCTGTTAGGCTGGAAGTTAGAGGAGTGTCTTATCTTTAAAGCAGATGGAATGACGGAAACCCATTAGATCAGATATTCCAGGCAGTATCTCTGGATAACGCCACCACCAAAGATGAAAGAACGCCCTCACATCACAACCAATAGCTACCATTCACCATTCTGTTGAAACAATACAAGAGTGATTCAAGGTCTGGAAAACATGAGAGATTGTGGTGAGAGATTTCAGATGCTCAATCTGTTTAGTTTATCCGAAAGAAGATGAAGTGGTGACTTGATCCTGCTTTACCAGTATCAATATGGGGCAGAGATTTCTGGTTGTAGACTGCACTTGAATCTAGCAGAAAAAGGCACAATGAGGTCCAGTGGTTGACAGCTAAGGTTAGACCAAATCGGGGTAGTAATAAGGCATCCCTTTTAAAACCGTGAAGGTAATTAACCAGGAACAACTTGCCTAGAGATATTGTGGATTCTCTATTACGAGTCTGTAAATAAAGACTGAGTGTTTTTCAAAATGAAATGCCATAGCTCAGATTCTGACACATCCTGATGTAACCAGCGGTAAATTCCCCTCACTGTTAACAATGTGTCCCTTACTTCCAGTTTTGATTTGTCTAGCTTCAGCGTCCAGTCATTGGATTTTGTTATACCTCTGCTAAACTAAAAAGCCCTCCCTCTGCTCTCAAAATTCTCCCCTTGTAGGTACATGAATCAAGTCACCTCTTAACCTTTCTTTGATAAGCTAAATAGATTGAGCTCCTTAGTCTCTCATGGTCCTGAAATCATTCTTGTAGTTCTTCTCTGAACCCTCTCCAATCTTACCAACATCTTTTCTGAAGTGTTGACGCTGGAAATGGACAAAAGATGAATCTCTCCCGTAACTGCAATTTCAAGATTAGCCCAATGATTGATTTCAGCAACTTGAAGCAATTTCAGAAAGCACAACGGCTCGGGGGCTTTGTGGAGTTAACCAAACATCCCCCACAAAATCTCTTTCCCCCTAGAAGCAGACTGACTATTAAAAGAATAATAATAAAAAAAACTATGCAGTTTCCTAGCAGTTCCCACAAAATTCCTCCTAAATCTTTGCTGGAAAAGAAACTTCAGACAGCTGGCATGCACCCTCTTTTGGCCTCCTGCCACATGCATGTGCCTTCAGAAAGCTTCTGCAGGCATTAATCAAACACTACGGGGCACACAGTTTTCACATACTAATTTACTTAAACGATATTTTACTTTGTCATCAAAACTGAAACACCTTAAAACAGAGCAGAAATTGCCTGCTGCATCTCTTAGGAATAATTAGTGTATCAGAAAAACAAAACAAATCCTTCTGTAGCCCACTCTAGGGGGTCCTGTACAAAAACAACTCCTTCAGAATCAAAATGGTCACACACTGAAGAAAATAAGACACTGTTCTCCAAAGCCCCCGCTGCTCCAGGAAAATGACCTGCTGTTGATGATTGTTGTGAATGGGGCTCCTGAATTCAGGCAGAAAAAGGATTTTCTGCAAGTATATAGAGATACACCTATCTCATAGAACTGGAAGGGACCTGGAAAGGTCATCGAGTCCAGCCCCCTGCCTTCACTAGCAGGGCCAAGTACTGATTGTGCTCCAGATCCCTAAGTGGCCCCCTCAAGGATTGAACTCACAACCCTGGGTTTAACAAGCCCATGCTCAAATCACTGCGCTACCGCTCCTCCTATACAGTGGAGGAACATCTCAGCACCAATTGAGAAATTATTACAGGGCTGAAGGGGCCAAGTCAGGTATTGGATAGAATCCCGTCACAATCTGGATAGAATCCTGTCATTCTGCTGAAAATGCTCCTGTCTACACCAGCACCTCAATCATTTTCAACATTGATTCAAGGCACCTGTCATTGACCGCTGGACATCACCAGTGAGTCAGGTTCTAGTGCAGACTGGGCTTTGGAGATCTGGCTGATATAGCTGCAATCATTACACTCCACCTGCTTGCCCTAAACCAGCTCTTTAACTCAAGACGCAGTAACAATACAGGAAGTGACCTGTGTGTTTTCAGTGCAGAGCTGAAAAACCATTAACGTGGACTAACCCATCCACTTTCATCTATTATAGTTGCCTCTACTAATGCTCCATATTAGGTACAAAGGGGGCTTTCATAGCTCAAGAACCAAGCCAGTGGCAGTGCCTCCTACCAGCACATCAGTTATACAAGGATGTAGAATTTGAGATGGCTAAAGAACCAGGCCTACAGCAATTTCTCTTTCCAGAACACCTGACAGACAGCTGTAGTCTTCGTGCCGTACACTCACTCCAACAGTAGAACATCTCTAGCAGCATTTAAGTACGTAACCACAACCTTCACGTAGTCTCTGTGGTACACAACCATCCTAGTCAGCTGTACTTCTAACCAGCCAGAGCCAAATCCCGCTCCCACTAAAACTAACAGCAGAACTCCCATTGACTTAATAGGGCAAAAGTCCAGTCCCATGCCTACGTTATATACATATTCCCCGCTACCAACAACTGCTAAGTCCATTTTCTCCTTCCTTCTACTCAAAATGAGCTACGCTAACTTGTCCAGCGCTTGTGTATTTGTCCAGCGCCTAGTGAAATGGCATCCTGATGTGGCATGGGCCCTTTGGAGGCCTCTCCACTGCAGAGAATTCTGCGTTACAAATGTCATTAAATACTTTTCACCCCACATACACAATTGTCAGCAGGCGGCTGCACAATATTTGCTCACAGGCTTTCGCTACAAAAAAATCAAACCAGTGTGGCAATCCAAGTCTGCACCTTGTGTTACACAAGCAGCTGGATACAGCCTTCCTACGAGCAGGCAACTCCTAGAATTCCCTAGATGTGAACAGCCTTCATGATTTCTTCTCACTGACACGAGCATCTTCTGCATTCAGCTCACGGGCAAGTTAACCTTGGTTTGAGTTCTGGCACAAGCAGGCAGCTATTTTAGCTTCCCTCCACTGTATAAGCACAGTAATGATGCTTGGCGTTGCTCTGAATTCCACAGGACTGCCACACTGCTCTTCAGTTATGTCTGCACTGCATGCCAGTGGCAGTGGTGTGTGTAGGAGACATGTAGCTACACGCCACAATGAAAAGCAGATTGCGTCTGCACTGCAGTGTGTAGTGACGTATGTCTGTGAAAGACTCTGGCAGGAGGGTGGCAGTGGGAAAAGGCTCCGGCAGCAACTTGTGACAGCCTCCAGCAGTGGAACACTACCCTGCTAAAAACTGTAGTGTAGACAGAGGAGGCACTGCCTGGGCATGTAGACAGCCATGTAGGGTACATATCCACAGGGTTCAGGCATGCCTTTACTCGCCTGAGCTGTTCCTCACCATCTACATGTTATTTATGCCCATGCTGGGTGGCACTAGCTGTTCTCTACCTATTGCTGTGAGGAGCGTGCAGTAAAGATTAAAAACAAATTCTAACTGTGGTGGCTCACGGTTGGAGCTTTTAGTTTACAGAGGTGGGGGTGCTGGAGCGTTAGCAAGCCGTCAGTACTCTCCAGCATTTTAATAAGGTAGGTGGTGGTAAAAATGGTTTTAAAAAACATTCCACATAAAACTTACTTCCCATCTCAATTAATCAGATTTCACTTTACTTACACTAGAACCTCAGAGTTACGAACGCCTCGAGACTGGAGGCTGTTCGCAACTCTGAAATGTTCGTTACTTTGAATGAAACGTTATGGTTGATCCTTCCAAAGTTTACAACTGAACATTGACTTAATGCAGCTTTGAAACGTTACTCTGAAGAAAAATGCGGCTTTCCCTTGATTTTTTTTTAGTAGTTTACGTTTAACACCGCACTGTACTATATTTGCCTCTTTTTTTTTTTTGGTCTCTGCTGCTGCTGGATTGCGTACTTGCAGTTCCAAATGAGGTGTGTGAGGTTGACTGGCAAGTATGTTACTCTGGTGTTCATAACTGAGGTTCTACTGTACTACTGTGGTGTCACAATCCTGTTTCCACAGACTCTCTCTCAATTTCTAAATGTAAAAACGCAAGCAACACACTCCACGGCTTGTCAGGCCCGCTTCATAGATTATAAAGCAGCAGCAAACAAGACAAACCCTCTTTACTGCACTTCGCAGTTCACCTTTAAGAATCCTCCAATATCAGAGCAAAATAAAGCAAACATTCCAGAGACAGCAAAGTGGATCAATCCAGCACAAAAGGTGCTGCCCTCATGTTCCCATGTCACTACTGAACCTATAGAAAATAAAGCAATTTGACCCAAGAAAAGGCTATCAGCAGAAGACAACACACTGCAAAAAGTGTGGGCTGAATACAAACCTATTTCTCTCCCATAAACCCTCAGTACGGTGTATCCTTGTGGAGAGTGTTAAAGATCAAATGAAAGCAGCATCTGGGTGAGACAGCATTGCTGATATGTTGCTGCTTCACACACAGTATGCTAATTTGGTCCCTCTTTAGACAGTGGAGAAGCAGAGAAGCGAACAGGCCATTACTAAGCACAAATTCCTTTATCTTTTACTGTCAGGTTTCTGCCTAGACCTTGACACTAATGAGAGCAGCTGATTGGTAATCGTTTGAGATAGTGTCTGATGTAAAGTTAGCATCAGCCTGGTCCAATTCTCACTGAAGTCAATGGAAAGACACGTAGCACAACAGGACTTGTATTAGCGCTTACATTTAATGCCTGCCACATGCACATCCCTGTACAGTACACAAAAATAAAGACGGTTCCTGCTTGGGGTGCGGGGGGGAGGCTTAGGGTGTATCTACACTGCAAGTGGGCACTCAGGGCTGGCCCTTGCCAGCTGACTCAGGCTTGCAGGGCTCAGGCTAAAGGGCCGTTTAAATTGCAGTGTAGAGGCTTTGGCTGCAGCCTGATCTCTGAGACCCTCCCTCCTCTAAAGGATAGGCATAAAGATGGCAAGATGCCTGGCAAATCTAGCAGAGAGGAGTTTTATTTTTAAATTCTCTCATGTAATTATAAACTCACTGGTGTTTTGAGGGGTTTGAAAAAGGAAACAATCTGGGATTAAAAGAATAAGCACATTCCATAACTGAGGGGCTATTGGGCAGGGTACAATACTGAATAGATAATGTGTTAAGTTGTCAATAGTTATTTACTGGGGCTATCTTCTGGCATCCAGATTCTAAACGGAGATCTTGGGGACCTGAGCAGGACACCAGCATCAACTGCTAACAGTAACTAGAATGCCGGAGTTACGCGCACCAGAGTTATGAACTGACCAGTCAACCCCACACCTCATTTGGAACCGGAAGTACGCAATCCGACAGCAACAGAGACCAGAACCAAAGCAAGTACAGTACAGGACTGTGTTAAACTACTAAAACAATAAAGGGAAAGTTTAATTCTTTTGGACAAATAAGGAAACTGTTTAAATGAACGGTTGTTTCATTTAAATTCCGATGGTTAAAAGCACTGCTTTTCTTCTGCTGGGTAAAGTTTCAAAGCTGTATTAAGTCAATGTTCAGTTGCAAACTTTTGAAAGAACAACCATAGCGTTTTGTTCAGAGTTACATACAACTTCCATTCCCAAGATGTTCGTAACTCTGAGGTTCTACTGCATTGGAATCCATTGGGCGCTGGAGGGGAAGGTTACAATACAATGCTTACAGCTGAATGAGTAGTTCATCATGAAATAGATTGATTAGTTCAGTGATTCTCAGATCTCTGGTTCAGGAGCCAAATTAGTGATCAACATTATCCAAAAGAGCCACAGTGGTGTGAATTCATTTTCATTTACTATAATACTATATATTCATATTTAAACAGTATGATGGGAAATATTTAGTTTATATATTATTCTCACAGCAAATAAAATAATAATGTAGTGCAAGTTGATAATTTGTTAACAGCATAGTAATATGAGTTATTGGCTAATTAAAATGATTGGTTAATAATTAAGTCACACACTGTTTTAATATCATGTGCTGCAAAGACCCACAGGAGACACATTAAAGGGCCACTTGTGGCACCACAGCTGCAGTCTCAGAATTACTGGCTTAGTTTCTGCTCCCTTTATGGAATGGCTGTGAATCGGTTACATTTCTCTCCAACTATTCAAGGAGTTCTACAAACCCCTTAAATTCCATTGTTTCTGGTTCACTCATTAAAAGCAAAGCTGTATGGCTTAGTTGTGATTAGTGACATAAGTAATGCAGCATTTTTTGCTCTCCAAGTAGAGAAGAACTGATAACCTAACTTCAAGCATGAAAAACTGCAGATTCGGCAACTCTAAAAAGAAAAGAAAAAAAATCTGTCATTTGAGAAGCTTAACATTCACTTTCTATGAACATTTATTCCCATCAAACTTGATTGCACAAGTGTTTGCAGGAAGAGACCATAAAAGGGGTGCAAACCTACCCCTGTAACAAAAGTAGTTTTTTTTGTTTTGTTTTTGCTTTTGCGAGAGCTGATGACTGTACCAAGGGAACGTTTGGGTGAGAAAAACTGAACCAGCTTGTTAATATTGGGTAGACTTGAGAATGATCCATGATGGGTTGGACCAGATTTACTGTATTAGAGAAATATACATTTTTCTGACATGATTTCACTTCCAGGCAACTCAAATATAGGACTATGGAGAAGGAAAAGCACTGGGCCCAATTTCCAAACATGGCTACCTTAACAGAATATTCAGTTGCTACACTCATGTTGATGAGCCTTTATCTGCAAACATGGCTGTTTTATACACGGAAGTGCAGATTTCAGCATGCAACGTGAGACTAGTGCACCTTGGAAATTCCAGAAGTTTCCAGATATACTCCCAGACTTGCTCTAGTGTAGCTCAGAGCAGAATTTGGTCCCATCTTTAGCTCCCTGATTTGTGTCAGGGGAGAGTTAACAACCCATCCTAATGAAAAGTAGATTGAGCAATTCAGCATCGAGCGAGAGAGATTAATGATCGAGGCAATCAAGTCCATAGGACCCATTGGCACATCAATTTAGGACAGCTTAGCATCAAGTAATTACTGAAATGAAAGGTAATGGAATCCTCTAACAATCCTCTTCTACATTAGAGGAGAGTCTTTTTACATATAAAAATGTGCCACCAGCCCTCACCGAAATACCAAAGTGAATGGCCCCCCTCCCCAGCTTGCCCATGGTGGCATAAAATGTATGACGGTCTTGCTGGTTCAGTTCTCTTGCTCTCCCTCTCAAACTCCCCTGTCTGCAGCTCCCTGTCCGCTCTGCTCTGTGATCATAAATTGGGGCAGAGCAGGAGAAAGAAGCTGGACTCCTTAACCCTAGTATAGTACCCTATTCATCACAGTTTGCTGCTTTTCTTTGCATTTTATATGCTCAAAGTATACCTCCTCCCCGATATAACACGACCCGATATAAGGCGGGTTCGCATACAAGGCGGTAAAGCTCTGACACGCCGCTCTGAGCAGCGTGTTAAGGGTACCAGGCCAGGCTGGGGCCAAGGGGTTCGATAAGGGGCCACGGTCTTGGGGCGGTCAGGGGCTCCCCCTGCCCAGAGTCGGGGGCGCAGGAGCTGTGGGAGGGCACTTTTGGGGGCCCCGCAGTCCCAGAGTGGCCTGAGGGATTAGTGGGGGGTTGGGAGCAGCCCGCTCTGCTTCCCTCGCCCTGGCCCCAGCCATGTTGCTTAGGGGAGGGGGTTTGGGGGAAGGGATTCCCCCCCCCACACACACACACACACTCACCAGCAGCAGCGGAAGCGGAGCAGCCCTGCCCCAGCCCAGCTCCACTCCGCCAGCTCCCAGCCATGGCGCTCCGCTTCCTGCCGGGCAGGTGAGTGCAGGACCTTTCCCCAGCCTCCTCGCACTTACCGGCAGAGGGAAGCGGAGCTCCGTGGCTGGGAGCTGGCGGAATGGAGCGAGCTGGGGCCGGGCTGCTCTGCTTCCCGCCACTGCCGGTGAGTGCCTGTTAGGGGGCGGTGGATAGGGGTCAGAGCAGTCAGGGGACAGGGGGATTGGGTAGGGGGTGGAGTCCTGGGGGTGATTAGGGACAGGGATCTCTAGAGGGGGCGGTCAGGGAACAAGGAACAGGGAGGCCAAAGCAAGTTTGATATAACGCAGTCTCACCTATAACGCGGTGAGATTTTTTGTCTCCCGAGGACCACGTTATATCGGGGTAGAGGTGTACTGTGTAAAAATGTTGACATTGACTTTATTCACCAAAAGCTAAGTTTGGATTTTATGAATTCCCCATTTCTCTTACCTTTGAGCACATGGAGTATATCTCCCACCATCTTCGAGATCAGGCAGATTTTAAAAAAAAAAAAATCGGTAAGATAACATTTAGGCTCCTTTTAAAATGCTGTCCATTTGTACAACTTAACACCAGCAGGCTCTCTTTGGACATCGTAAAGCAGGAAAAAGGGGTAAAGCTAATTTCCCCCCTGCAGACATGCACAGGAAGCAAACACAGCATTTTGCTTTTTATCATTAATTAGGCTGGGTTTAATGTATGCAGCCAAACAAGTTCCCTGTTATTTGTCCCATACAGGGATTGTAGGAAGTAAGCTCTAATTGCCTTGTTATAGACGGCGTGTGCTTTCTCCAGTTTATTAGCATTTTGCTCTGTTTCCACTGTGAATCCCCCTCCTTTGCATGGTCCTTTTTTTTTTTCCCCCCTCAAAATGGGGAAATAATTGCTTCTGCATTTTGAAAAATCCATCTAAAGATTCTTCAACTGCTATTTATAGCGACTCAGACAGCAGTGACGAGTTAGTGCAGTCGTTACTATTGGCTTTCAGTGACAAGGGTTAAATAACTATGTATTTTCACACTGAAATTGGTTTTTAGTTTTGTTCACAATTGTATAAGAAAAATGTTATCTTGCTAAAATGCATGTCCAACATGCTTGTCCTTTGTCTGTACAGGTCACAGAACATTTGGAACATGTTTCATCTTCCAAACATCCAGTTTAATGCTCAATATGCTGGGGAATGTCCCGCATTTATACACCATGGGCCAGATTCTGGCTGCCTGAGGTGAATGTTTGAGGCTCCCCCAAGGGACAGCCAGATTATTGACTCATGTGCTTCTTGAAGGCCAGTTATGGCAAGGGTTAGGTGGAGGTAGGGTGACCAGATGTCCCGATTTTATAGGGATAGCTCTATTTTTGGGTCTTTTTCTTATATAGGCTCCTATTACTCCCCACCCCCATCCTGATTTTTTACATTTGCTGTCTGGGCACCCTAGGTGGAGGTAAGTAGCAGGAACATGGTCAAGAGGGAAGAGAAGGAACATGCTACACCTCCAAAAATAAATGACGTGAAGTCTCCCCAGAACTGCTGCCAGAAGCCTGTCTCCCCTGCACGCCAAACATCTCTAGCCACTGTAACTGATGCAATGCACTTCCCCATTTCTCATCCCCTTATGTGGATTTTGAGTGGTAAGGGCCCAATTCACCTCCCATTAAAATCCCTGGAAAGACTCCCATCGATCTGAATGGGAGTTGAATTGTGCTCCAATGTCACAAAATAGGCCTGTGCATGCGTATGAGATGTAACAGTAGAATTGTGACTATCCAACCAGGCTACAGATGTTGACAAATGAGGTCTTTGAGCACCCACCCCCCACGCATTCCAGACCGACATTTTGCAGCAACAATATCTGTTACTCCATGTTTTATTACATCAATGGCTTGAAAAATTTTATTTGATGTCAGCAAACATTGGAAATCATAGAAAAATGAATTATGTAGAATTTCACAAATGAATTTTCAAACCCCACTATAATTCCTCTTACAGTAAAATGATAATTCAAAAACAAATGTTGCTTTTCAGTGGTTAAGCAATTTTATAATGCTATGAACGTTCATCACAGTAAGTGTGCTGAATAATAGAAAACAGGCAAAAAAGACATTAAAATATTACTTACAACAGCATTATTACAACATACTTTCTTCAAAACCCCAACGAGTATTTGATCACTTCCCAAGCTATACAGCATTTCCATTATATTTGCAAACTTAACCTTATACATCTTTTAAAATTTTGAAAAAATTCTTTTAAGTAATCTATAAGCAGTTAACAAAATTGATAAAATCTACATAATGGAATACTATACACTCCAGTATAAATTTAATTTTAGGAGAATATGAATGTAAACACTCATTATTATACAACATGCATAGACTATACTGACCTTCCATCTTCTGAATGGTAACTTTCACTGCAATTGTGCTTTACTATCAACAGAAAAAGCTGCATTAATCCAGGGAGTGGCAGAAAGTGTATTTGCTTCAGGGCATTGCACAAGATCACTAGATTTTTGACTTGCTAAAGGCAAGCTGGAGCTAATAAAAAAATGCATTTTTTTAAGTGTGACTATTAGGCCACTCAATTTTGAATGGGCTATGAGACATTCTATACAGACTTTAAAAATATATATATCAGAAAAGCCACATCTCTTGTGACATTTTTGCTGTTCATTGATCGGGAGTTTTTCAAAGTCTTTAAGCTCACAAATCCAGTGACCAAGTTAGCATAATGCACAGTTTGGCTCATATTTGGTGTGCATGAATACCAACAGTATATTGGAGATTAAGCTGGGGGAGGAGGCAAAAACTAAAATGGGTTAGGTTTAAATTTAAAGTGACAATGAGCATATTTTAGTAAGTAATGTTTCAGATGTGTTTGTCCTGGAAAGAAAAATGTTTGTCAGGACATCACCGTAAGAAGGAAAAAAAAAAAAAGTTTCATTCTTGTATTAGCTTTTTTAAAAATGATGCTTTTTATTCAGAATCCAGGGGTCTTCCTGGTTGCAAACGTGTAAAAAAAAACTTTAAGAATCAGTTATCCCCATTGGTATTAAATATATCAAGACACAAACGTTGTGGCTGCATTACCGGTTATGGCTACTATGGACTTAAGCATCTGATTGTACATTGTTGCTATACTGTTAAGCACAACTGAGGCATGTATTTTTTCCCTTGGTTATAAAGATTATATTACAAAAAAATTGATCACTGTGTTTCAGACCAGTTAAACACAATATTCAAGTAACAAGGTGTTTTAATGGATAAGTGGAAAAAAAAAAAAGTTACCTAGCACTTTACACAGCTACATAAAAATTAAATAGAACAAATGTAATTTGTTTATGCATATGTAATACACTTTTATATCTTTAAGATTTCTAAAACTAAAAGTTAAACTATCATTTGCTTTAACAATACCATATTTTTGCACAATAACTTATACTTAGGAGAAATAAATTCCCATATTCCACAAAATATATATAATTATAACATTCACATTGATAGTTTAAGAAAACAAAATTTAAGTGAATATTACATCTTATGCAGTAATCTTTGTGGACCCTTCTAATCAGAATGCAACCAGTTGATGTATCTAATGCTTGATCCATTAAAAAAAAAAAAAAAAAGGGCCGGGGGGGAAGGAGAGAAGGTCTTCATATAAACAAGACCAAACCATTTAAACTTTCAAAGCTAAAATGATTTCTTGTATTTAAAAACATAATAGGTAAGAGAATAAAAAGTTAAAAATACAGGGCTATATTGTATGTATAAGACTACAATAAGATAGTAGTCCTCCAAAAAAGAATTAGACAACTTTTTTCTTCCTGATATCAAATGAATTATACATGCTATTTTCTCTTGGGGAGAAAGCCAAAATACAACTTTTCTGATCATAAGTTTGCCAGACTTGGTGGGAAGTGGGAGGTGATCGTGCAACCTCAACTTGGGCAATGTCTACACCACAAACATCTGTTGGTATAACAATGTCTGTTAGTTTTGTTTGTTGCTCTGAGGTGGGGTAGACAGAAAATCGGGGGGCTATGGCCCCCTCACCACGAAACCCCACCCTTCTCTATGGCCCCACTCCCTCCTGCTCCTCAGTTAAATGCTGGCCCCTCTTCTCCCCCCCAAAGCCCCGCCCCATGGCCAGGCTGGAAGCCTGAGCTGGGCAATGCAGGGCAGCTGCTGCACTGGCTGCTGTCATGGTATGATTGGCCACAGCGCTCCCGCATCTCCTCTTGCTGCTCCTCAGCTCCCCACTGCCCTTTGACAGCCCATGAGAGCTGCCCGGGCAGGGGGATTCAGCTCCGGGGCCGACAGAGCCCGTGGGGAACAGCGAGTGCAGGGGGCCCCAGGAGCCTGGGCTGGAACAGGTCAGCCTAGACCATGGGGAGCCCTGGATCCACCACCTGCCCTGGGTAGCTCACCCCAGCGGGCAGGAACACAGCCCAAGGCTGCTCTCAGGCACCCCAGACCCCTGCCTAGGCTTACTTCTGTGCTGTTGCTGGCAGCGGTGCTGCCTTCAGAGCTGGGTAGCTGGAGAGCAGCGGCTGCTGGCTGGGAGCCAAGCTCTGAAGGTAGCGCTGCCGCCAGCAACAGAAGTATCTGTGTAAGGTTTCACCTTTGCACTGGGAGGGGTGGCTACAGGGGGGCTAAGGCAAATTTTGGGGTGCGCCTCTTCCCCTTTTAATTGCATATTTTGGTTCTGAAAATGAAAGTGATGCACGCTTTAGAGCAGCAGCTCCCAAACTTCACTGCTTCCTGTATCATCATCTTAAAAAAAACAAACCCAAAAAAACCAACCCTTAAGTGAATGGATGGAACATCAAGCAAATATACCAGTAGTGGTACACGAACCATAGCTTGGGAACTCCTGCTCTAGAGGGACTGAAATTGCTTCCAAAACCAAAGTGGGTCAAACTTGCAATGATATAGGGAAAGCAGCTGTATCTTCCCAGGGCATTATTCTTGGCTCACTAGATCAGTTGTTTCTCAACCTTTTTGATACCAGAGACCTGCTTGCTACCTTCCTAAAATGTGTCAGAGAAATCTCAGGGACCAGCAAGGAGGCTGCCACAAACTGGTGCCAGTCTATGGACTGGTTGTTCAGAAACATTGCACAAGATTAATCAGATCACTTCCAGGTCCTGTACAGCAGGGGTCCCCAACCCCCGGTCCGCGGCCCGGTACCAGTCCGCGGCCTCTTACAAACCGGGCCGCGAACCAACCCAGTGGACCTCCCGCAGGCGTGCCTGCGGGAGGTCTACCCGAGCCGCGGGACGAGCGCACCCTCCGCAGGCATGACCGGTCCCTGGTCCTGAAAAGGTTGGGGACCCCTGCTGTACAGTATTGAGAAAGGGGATCAGAGTGACAAAAGGGGGAACAATACAGAACTGAATGAGGTCAATGAGATGGTCCTTGTCCTCCTCCACGCAAGGTCTCCTCTAAGTCTGAAATCTACATTTTAGGGTTGCACTTTCACGTCAACCCTTCCCCACCCTTCCACAGAGATGATGAATTTGGTGGCTTTGGCAACCTCAGTGCTCTGAAGAGGACGACGACGACACTGGAATAAAGTGACTGTTTGGTAGCCTAATTTACAAAAAAAGGACATTCCAAAGGGAGAAGAACCAGCTAAAGTTGTTTTGACTTAATCCCACGGAGAGTCAGGAAAAAGGAAGTTGCGTGGCACTCACTTAAAAAGTTACAACGTGAATGCCAAATGCCATGGGTTATATATTGTATCTGACAGATTTCAGGTTATGTATTCCCTTTTACACTAAATAAAAGCTATTAAAAATATCCAGGAATAAAACACTCAACCAGTTAGTGAGCTTTCTATGAAGCAAGAATATGTACAAATACAGAGGAAAGAAAGAATTGCACCAACCAGAAGTGTAATGAGTTATGTTTATGACTGTAGAAAGACCCCAACCTTAGGAATAACCTTTCACTTCACTTTGCATTATTTAAGAACGCTTGCTAAAATGCCCTGTAATTGCAGAGTATGCCGCCATTGGCATGTGCATAAGCGTCTCCTTTATAGAAAGCTCACTAATAATAGTGTCATTGTAAGAATAATAATTACTTTATACAGGAAGCAGAGATCACAAGGCCATGCAGCAATACGTACTTATACCCTCTGGAGAGGACCAAGTATTATAAGAGCTCCTACTGTGTAGCATTAGTGTGGGGCTGCTAACACCGGAGTTCCTTGCTGTGCAGACTTGCCAGATTTTACCCACGGGTGTAACTGGTTCTAGAAGTCCCCGTGCTTAAGCAGGACACTGATGAAATGGAGCGCTGAGAGCTTTTGAAAGAAAGTGGAGGCAGTATGGAGGAACGAGGAAAAATTAAGGCAGATGTAGCACAGGACTGGAAGCGTTTGCCTTTTTTTGGTAATAGCTGCTTGTCCACATAGATATGATGCAGATGGCTGTCTGAGGTTTGCTAATACCTGATATCCTGGATAACACAGTAGTCAAACACAAATTGTTCTAGGCTACACGGGCTTCTCATGAAGCAGATGCATATCTGACATCAAGAACAGAAGTAGCCTAGAGGGAAAAAGAAGAGACATTTGTTTAACTGTACACACACACTTCCAATATCTCTCGAAGTGTAAGATACTGAAAGCAAAGACAGAAAACTCTGACATATAGCAAGGAGACAGCAGCATCCTCTGCTCTGAGATGAAACAGGACTTGTCAGCAGATTGTAAATAAAACTAAACTCAGTACTAAGGCCACTTTATTGTCAGTGATTTCACAGGAAGCATAAAGGTGACCGTTTGCCATGAAAGAACAATTCCAGGGAAAACCAAGGAAGGATGGGTTACTCACCTTCGATGTGTTGGCACACATGATCCATGTGCCCCAGACCGGAAATTTTTCCTTAGCAATGTCCGTATGGTCTGTGCATGCGCCCCTGCTCTCCTTGTGCTCTGCACCAAGAGAACAGAGGGGGCTGCCAGATCCTCTGCCATTTTGTTTCTTCTCTACTGCCAGTTCACAGGAAGGGAAAACCAGGCAGTGACAAAGAGCGCTATCCAACTCCCTACACACAGGGCAACAAACGCGCTTTTAAGAACTCGGGTTACCACAAGGCAAGCAACCCATCCTTCTGTGAGAGATTGTCGCTGTGTGTAGTGTGCTTCAGGTAGCTGTAGATTCAAGAGCTACATCTCTTTAAAGAAGATGGGTGCCTGGAACCTTATGACACAATACACTGTAGAACTCCCCTACCTAGAGAAGCAGTTGCTTACACCAGTGCATAATGCCTAAGTGGTGTGAACAGAACTCCAAGTAGCTGTCTGCTGATGTCAGTAAAAGGGACATCACTAAGGGAAGCGATCGATGCTGCCTGAGCTCTAGTTGAGCACACACTCATACCCTACCTTTGAGGAGACATTCATCTCATAGCAGAGAAGAATGCTCCCTGAGGCCTGGTCTACACTGGGGGGGGGGGTCGATCTAATAGCGAATAGCGTAGCTGAAGTCGAACTACCTTAGTTCGAGTTACTTACCCGTCCTCATGGCGCGGGATCGACGTCCGCGGCTCCCCCGTCGACTCCGCCACCGCCGTTCGCGGTGGTGGAGTTCCAGAGTCGACGGGAGCGCGTTCAGAGTTCGATATATCGCCTCTAGATGAGACACGATATATCGAACTCCGAGAATTCGATTGCTACCTGCCGATCTGGCGGGTAGTGAAGACGTACCCTGAGATCCATTTAGTGTCTGGGAGGAAATGACCTCTCCTTTCACACACTCTACGAATGACAGAGTCTAGGACAGTGGTTCTCAACCAGGGGTACGTGTACCCCTGGGAGTACGCAGCGGTCTTCTACGGGGTACTCAACTCATCTAGATATTTGCCTAGTTTTACAACAGGCTACATAAAAAGCACTAGCAAAGTCCGAACAAACTAAAATTTCATACAGACAAAACAAGAAAGTAAGCAGATTTTCAGTAATCGTGTGCTGTGACTCTTTTGGATTTGAATGTCTGATTTTGTAAGCAAGTAGTTTTTAAGTGAGGTGAAACTTGGGGTATGTAAGACTAATCGGACTCCTGAAAGGGGTACAGTAGTCTGGAAAGATCTAGGAGACTTTTGAAAAGATTGTATTCTTTGCGGATAGGGTGTAAGAGCCCTATGCACATCCAGTGGAGCATCACGCCACCTCTTCCCTGCTGGAATAAGGTTTTGGGTAAAATACAGGTAGATGGGTGCTTTGGTTGATGTGAAAGTCCACCACCACCTTACTGATGAACTTCAGATGTAGTCCCATAGATACCTTGTCCCAGTGGAAAACTGTGGGGGTGGGGAGGGATGGGGGAGGTGGTCAGCCATGAGTGCACCTAGCTCCCTGACTCTCCTGGCCATCATGACCAAAAATGCTACCTTCATAGAAAGAGGTAGCAAGGAGCTGGATCTCAGGGGCTCAAGTGGTAACTTAGTAAGGGCTGATAAAACAAGGTCCAAGTCCCAGGCTGGTACAAGTCTCACCTTTGGATGGAAGACTTGAATCATACTCTCCAGGAAGCTGGTGGTGACTGGGTGGGAAAATAAAGCATAGGTGTCTGCCAGTGGATGAAAGGCACTGATGGCTGCCAGTTTTACCCTGGGCGAGCTAACAGCAGTCCTGGACAAAAGTTAGTCCAGTGTGCCCGGAATCTCTGCCTGTAAGGCTGTAGTTCCTTGTCTGTTGCATCACAATTTCAATCTTTCCCATTTTGCTTTGTAACCTTTCCTGGTAGAGTCCTATCTACCCTGCGCAGGACAGCCTGGACGCCAGCCAAACAGGCCTTTTCTAACTGTGACATCCAAACAAATGCCATGCGCTCAGGTGAAACATGGCTGGGTTGGGGTGGCAAGTCTGTCCTTCATCCTGAATTAATAGCTGACACATCAGAGGAAGACAGAGGAGATTGGGCGGACAGCTGAAAAGCATGGCGGGTACCAGAACTGTGAGGCCCATACCAGTGCTAAGAGGATGGCTTGCACCTTGTCTTGTCCAATCGTCTTCAACACCTGAGGTAAGAGGGAAATCTAAGTTTGTTGATCCCAAGGCCCTGACCATTGTAGCACAGGCTTCCTGGGTGATGCAAGTAAGGTTTCCATCTTAGAAATTTACACCTGAGTCCAAAAAACCAAACCCTAGACTAGGAGCTAAGGAATTTAAGTCCAGCTGAAGCATCCAACTGAGCTACAGAAAGGAATGAAAGTGAGAGGGTGCCAGTGACAGTCAATAGATATTGTCAGAGCCTGCAAATTAGGAGGTCTCTTATCACCTTAAGTTACACCTGGAATTCCCAATATTGTCACTGGGAACTGCATACACAGGGGAAATCTGCTCAAATACTTTATTTCATGTGTATGTGTGTGTATATATATATATATATATATATATATATATATATATATATATATATATATATATACATACATATACACACACACACACACACACACACAAATAAGTTGATTGAATGCTGTGAAAAATGGCTGTTAACAGTTTGGAATTCATTTATATATTTGAACCTAAAAGCAACCAGCATTTTACAGTCCCAAACTCTTTAGTCACAGATTTACCTCATTTTCCTCTTCTGACATTTTAGTGGAATTATCAGGTGATTTTACAGGCTTCTGGTTACTAGGTCCATTCGTCTCTTCTTTGCCGTGTTCTGCTTCCCACTCCTGTAGAACTTCATCTATGTTGAAACGACGCCGGTAACTTACAAAAAAATGTTTCACTTGCACCACAGATTTATTTCCAATCACATCAGAGATTGCCTGGAAATCTCGGCCATACTTCCTGATTGCTGAAAACGGACGTAAAAGAATTATATAAAACCAGTGAGAACAGCTAGAGATGGGCATGAGCCACAATACAAGGATCCAATGCTGAATTTCCCCAAGGTTTGGGTCATCTCTGGTTACACCAGCAAGAAAGATGGTACAAAGTTGGGAGTGGGAGAAAGAGAGACAGATGGTAGAAGAGTTGGGAGCGGAGACAGAAAGAGAGAGGCAGAGTTGTATATAAAAAGGAGTCACATAGGATGAGCCAAACCAGAAGTCCTAAACCCACCAAATCTACCTGTAAGTTAGATATACAAGCAGCCTGGCAGTGACTGCACCAAAAGTGTCACCGTCTAGAAGCAGGTGAGTGATCTGTTTGCCCAAGTGAACACTGCATGCCATGCATCATAAAAGGGAAGGAGTGTTAACCCCTCTTTCTTTGGCAACAATATATAGTGATGCCAAGATTTTCCATTAGCCACCGAAGGAGAAATCCCAGCTTGACGTGCCATAGGGTTCAATTGTACGTCACCTGCTGAAGTAGGAAAGATTTATAGTTCCATACCTTGCACAGCAAGAAGCTGCTCGTCTGTAGTCCAACGTGCATTAAATTTCTGAACGACCTAGGTGTCAAACAAAGTAATTCATTTCTTTAAGCAATGGACTTCTACTCATATCTGAGTTTGTAAATTCTTGTATGAATGCAGCAATGAACTAATTGCTAGATCTTTCAAATATGGTATATTTCTTCCTATTAAAATATTGCATTATTCCTTTTAGCAACAAAGAGAATCAATTCAGTTAACTGACAAATAAATTGATTCCATAGTTAACTGTTAACACGACACAGACTTGTGGGGCTTGGTCCATACTCTGAGTAGAGGACTGGGAGTTAGGAGTTCCTCTTTTTATTCACTGGCACTGCCCACCAACTCCCTCTGTGATCTCTTATACCCTGATTATTAGAGGTGCCAAGTACCCAGATCTCCCATTAACTATGATGGAAATTGTGGGTGCTCAGCAGTTCTGTCAGTCACGCCACTAACTTCTCTGGCCAATCCCCCAGTCTGTGGAATGGGCTAATAATTACCTCTCTCAGAAGGGTGTTACAACAATACTCTGAAACGAACACGGTGAGTGCGAAGTATTAGCAGCAATCTGAATGTTTACATTTGAGACAAGTTTTACAACCAGCCAAATACGGATTGAAAACTATCTACTGTTACCCTCTTCCACCCTCTCCTCCCGCAAAGACCAATTACCGTTAGATTGGTCTCAGGGTTAGCTGGCAGTAGATACAATGATTGTATCTACATAGTGCCAGCTCTGACATTTAAGCAAGAATTAGGACTTGCTATTGGGAAATGCAGAAGGAGATGCACACATAGCAGTCTATGAATTGGCGTACCTCTGGAAGTCTGTACTGTTCTATTCCACCTTCAAGTTTTTCTTTGAGCGCGCTATTTGTCTGCTTGATATTTTGAATCTGGAGGGGGAAGAGAGAGAAAATGGAGCAGTGACTTTCAGCAAGGATAAAAATGTTTCAACAAGCCCTGTATCAGCCACCCTGGCGAACACCTACCAGCTTGACTTTGCAGTTCTCCCTGCATCCTCTTTTATGAAAGGAGATTCTCATCTGTACCCCAAGTACAAGAAACATCTGGGGCGATTATTAAATCTATTTACACTATAAGCTCTTTGGAGCAGGGTCTGTTTCTTATTCTATGTATGTACAGTGCCCAGCACAATGGGACCCCATCCTCTGTTAGCCCTTGGTACTACCTTAAAACACCACCAAACACAACAGTAATTCAACGCTAACAATGACTACAGTAGTTTGAAAGGGACCTGAACCGGCTCTAAATTCTGAAGTCAAGGGAGCGTTCAGATCTAGGACACAGGCAAAAGGTCTAAACCCAGGATGCGATTCATTAGCACTTCTGTCTTGGCTATTAGATGTTCGGAGAACATTTGCCATTAATCAGCTTAAGACTGATCTACTGGCAGTGCAGAAATATGTGGGGAAGCTTGCCCAGTGCCTGCCTGCAGAAAGCACGTGTCAAACCACAGGAGAATCTCAGCTTTGCATTTTGGGCTGATGCCAACACTTACAAAAGGTGAAGGTCCAATTAAAAAAAAAACTAAACAAAAACCCCATCGTCTCCCCTGATGCACAAGCTTCACAGACTCAAAGTGAAGAATTGTGTGTTTGCCCAATGCAGAGTTCAGCTCCATCAGGGCTCCTTGTTTGCCAGCATGCAGGGGTGGGGGGGACTGAAGAGATGCAACAGGGCTGTAGGAGATGCCACAGAACAGATCTATAGCCAGAAGTGGAGAGTGGCTCTGGCTATTCCAAAGGTGACATAAGAAAAATGTGAAGAAAAACTAAATACGGTAGATGCAAAGTAGTTACTGTTGGAAAATACACAACCCAAAGCAAAATTCAAGTTAAAAAATATGAGCAACACCAGGTTACAAGACAAAAGGCTCAAACTCTTTGGATCAAAATGAACTATTTCTTGCTGCTTTGCAACTACAAAACTACATTTCAACAGTACTGGGCTAATTCACTTTGGTAGGCTGTCAGATTGTTAATTAAGCAACATCCTGTTGTAAGGCATCACAGCCACGCTATAAATCCCCAGTAACAACCCATGTGGTGACCAACAGCAGCACCTTTAAATTGATCAGATGACCAATCTATTCCTGAGCTGTCTTTGGAGTGGTTCCTACCTGTCGCTTGATTGAGACCAATTCCATATCCAGTTGTCTGAGCACAGTGGTAGCAGCAGTGGCGTTGGCAGAAACAGCCTCCACGTCCTCTTGAGAAAGGAACATTCCTTTGGGAGGTTTCCTCTTTGCTCTGTTTTTAGCCTGTGTACTGTGCTTCTCCTTCTTCACCGGAGGCACCGTCTCAGGTGGCGGCACCTGGGAAGCAGACATTTTACACAAACTGTTCTCAAAAGAAAGACAGACTCAATGAGACTGAAGTCAATGGGGTTTAGGCTTTTTAGTCACAAAGATGCCTTTGAAAATTACATCTCATCCTTCAGTTCTGGTGGAAAACAGAGCAAGTTGCAAAGTAACAGGAATTAAATCCTTTGTGTGATAACATCATGCTGTGGGGCACTATGATCACAAATAAATGATGCTACATTAATCTTTTCTACACAACAACACAGTTTTTCCAGGTGCAGATATTTCTGTTGCTTTTTTAGTTGGCTTCCATTTCTGGTACAGGTGCCTAATCATCAGTTAAATGTCATGGCCAGGCCTCAATATGTCAGTTTAATTCATTTCCAAAAGGAAATTCAATTTGATGGGGTGAGGGTGGGTGATCACAACATAAGAGTTTATGGAGCAATTTCCTATGTGCCAGACACTGGGAAAAAACAAACACAACCCAATTTAAGACTGAACACGAGGGTTGAGGTGACTGCAAAGTAATTCTTAAGAACAATAATTTTAAGGTATTTTTACTCACTTTATTTTAGTACAGTGCTGACAAACAGAAGTTCCATTAGAAAGATACAGAGTTCTGCCTGTCTGAGAAATTCAAACTAGAAAGATCTTTTTTTCGGGGAAGGAGGGAGAGGGGGAGTAGGATGGTGGCATGGAGAAGGGGATATATTTCACAGACATTAACCTCACATTTCTATAAAGAATTAGCTACCAAACTGATCAATCTATTTTGACCCCAAAAAGCTATAACTATTTCCCCACCCGTGTCTATAATCAGAGATATCTTCTGGTAAACCACTAATTTTTCTATGTCAGCAGTTTATTACATGGAAAAAAGGCATTTTATTACCCCTCACACTTCCCTCAAAAAGCACATTTGAATCTCTTTAATACCACCGCCAAAAAAGATGATATGTTAACTTGCAAAAAAAATCCTCCATCCTCAGATTAAAGTTGTTGTATAGGGGCTGGAATAATGCCAAGAACATAAACTTAAAAAAAAAAAAGAAATGAAATGAGACAGAAGAGGACCCAAAATTGCATTCCTGTATTTGCTCATCTACAAGTTAAAATACTGGGTATGGGTCTGGTTAGTGACACCTTATAGCTGCAAATCAGGAAGAAAGTTTCCTCACGCTGTGCAGTGTTCATTTGCTAATTAGAAATCTTTAAACACTGAACACATATGCATGAAGGCGCACAGAGTGAGGATCCAAATCCATCAGGCCCTAAGCGCCTAAGCCAGCCCAAGAGCAAGAAGCTATTCTGCTTAGGAAAACTGCCTACAACAGATCTCCTTGGACCAGGGGGAGTGGGAGAATAGCAAAAACACACTGCAATAGCCAGATAGATTTAATGATGGACCAGTGAGGCAAGTTTTGCATTCAGCTTTAGAAGTGAGAGCTTTGATAACAAAATTAGCTGAATAGTTTGAAGTGGATTAGAGGTTTCAGATTGGCGAGTATTTCATCTACATACAGAAATTCACAGGCCTGTGCATGAGTCTAGTACAATGGACTCAAGCTGAAGGATGACAACACCCAGCAGCATGACGCTCCCATGAGGCTGATCATCAAATGTACAGTAACTCCTCACTTAATGTTGTAGTTATGTTCCTGAAAAATGCAACTTTAAGCTAAACGATGCTAAGCGAATCCAATTTCCCCATAAGAATTAGTGTAAATGAGGGGGTTAGGTTCCAGGGAATTTTTTTTCTCCAGACAAAAGATTTTTCTTATATATTTTACACACACACACACACACACAGTTTTAAACAAACAATTTAATGCTAGTACACAGTAACGATGATTGTGAAGCTTGGTTGAGGTGGAGGAGTCAGAGGGTGGGATATTTCCCAGGGAATGCCTTACTGCTAAATGATAAACTAGCAATTGTCTGAGCCCTCAAGGGTTAACTCTCACACTCTACAAGGCAGCAGGAATGGAGGGGGGGGGGGAGAGAGAGAGAGAGTGTGGGGCGCATTTCCCTTTAAGTACACTGCCTTGTTAATTAGATCAGAGTGCTGAGGCCACAGCTGCTGCCAGCAAGCTCCCTCTGTCCTGAGTCCCCCCTGCTCTATGGAAGATGGGGTAAGCGGGGTGCAGGAGTAGCAGGGAGGGGGAGACCCTGACATTAGCCCCCTCTTCCTTCCCCCCCTGCAAGGCAAGAAGGAGTCTCGAGGAGCAGCTCCAAGGCAGAGGGCAGAAGCAGCACATGGCAGTGGGAGGGTGGGACAGCTGCAATTGCTAGCCTGCTGGGCAGCTGCTGCACAGGGAACTTAGGGGAGCTGGGATCTCATGGGGGGGGCTAATGGGGAGCTGCCGGTCCACCCTGGTTCCAAGCCCCCCACCAGCTAGCTACTCCTTCCAGCAAGCAGTGGACAAAGCAGGCGGCTGCCAAACGAGGTTAGAAGGGAGCATTGCACAACTTTAAACGGGCATGTTCCCTAATTGATCAGCAATGTAACAATGAGACAACATTAACCAGGACGACTTTAAGTGAGGAGTTACTGTATATTCCTTTGTAAGCGTAAGCAACTTCAGACTGTTATTCTACTGAGTTCACAGAATATGCAGCTGATCTTTATTATGGACAAGTTGTCAGAGCTCTAGCAGAATAGCTTTTGACAGCTCCAAGCACATTGAGACCCTTAGTATATTGTGCAGTCTTTGAGAATTTAAAGAGCTAACCTATCTTGGAAAAGTTGCTTTGCTGGCCCTAGATATATCTTTGTAGAATTCAATCAACTTAAAAACCTACAGAAGAGAATCTGGGTGTCAATATGGAGATCGGCAGTGCTTATATAGTGTCACAGATGTACACAACAACTGTTCATAGATAGAAAACAAGGTCTCTATACCAAGGCTGAGTATTTAAATTGAAAAAAAGTAAAGCTCTCTTGCCACTTAGAAAGCAAAAAAAAAGAGACATTAACTGACTCCAAGAAAGGGGAGGAGTTAAGGAAAAAAGGTTACAGTTTCATCTGTTCTTCGAGATGTGTGGCTCATGTTCATTCCATTCTAGGTGTGTGTGTGCCCATGTGCACAGTCAGATTTTTGCCTTAGTGGTATCCATAAGGCCAGCTGTGGCACCCCCTTGAATGCTGTGCTCATGCGTCAGTGCCACCGGCCCCACGCTCTCTCAGTTCATTCTTCCTGGCAACTCCAACAGAGGAGCAAGAGGGCAGGTAATGGAATGGACATGAGCAACACATCTCGAAGAACAACAGTTACGAAAGGTAGGTAACCGTTTTTTCTTCTTCCGGTGCTTGCTCATGTTGATTCCATTCTAGGTGACCCACAAGCAGTGTCAATGGAGGTGGGCTTGGAGTTCACAGTCTTGCAGCGTGCAGCACTGCTCTGCTGAAGCCAGCATCATCCCATGCCATCAAGAGCAATGCCGCCAGGTTCGGTTGCAGAAGACTGCCGTGGTTCTGGGACAGCAGGTCTGGACAGAGACAGACTCAGCAAGTGGCTACCGAAAGGTCCAGCTGCATGCCGAACCAGTGTTGGTAAGGCCACTTGCAGGCTATAAGGATAACCTTCGCCTTGTCCTGTTTGATCTTCATGAGGACTCTATGGATGAATGGCACTAGCAGGAAGGCATACATCAAGGTCCCCAACCATGAGAGCAGGAAAGAGTCTGACAGGGAACCCCTGTTCATCCCCCAGAGTGAAAACCTGACATTTCCTGTTCTCACGGGACGCAAACAAGTCCATCTGGTGAGTCCCTCACTGTTGGAAGACAATACTGACTGCCTCTGGATGGAGCGACCACTCGTGGCAAGAGAAGAAGATCCTACTGAGGCGATCAGCAAACACACTCCTGGTCCCAGGCAAATGCATTGCTACCTGATGAATGGCCTGCCACACACAAAAATCCCAAAAGGTGGAGAGCTTCTTGGCAAAGGGCCAACAACCTTGTTCCGCCCTGTCTGTTGATGTAATACATCGCAGTAGTATTGTCTGTGAGGACCTGAACCACCTTCTTTTCGACCCTTTTGGAAGTGGAAGGGATGATCGACTGGGTTTGCCAGAGGGCCGTGGCAATTTTGAGGATTCCATCATGCACTGGTAGTGCGACACGGGCAGGGGTAGAGGCTGAGAGGACGTTGAACAAGATATCTGCCTGCTTGGGCATCTCCTCCACTTTTAGGCCCAAGTTCTCGGCCACCCATCGAAGCAGGGCCTGGTGTTCTTTCAAATCATCTGGCGAGCTGTTCCTCGAATGTCCTGCGACTGTCTCGTCCAGGGACGAAGATGACGACTGTACCACCAGGGGAGGCTCCAGGGCATCATCCACTGCAGGGAAAGGAGGTTTGGGGGGGTTTGGGGGTTTGCAGTCTCCTCTGCCTTCACCTCCGAGCATGCTTCATGCACCAAGCCCAGTGCCATCAGTGACGACAACTGTGGCTCCAAAGCGGCAGCAGATGAATGGTGGAAAGGGGACACTGCCATGACCAGCATGCACCAATAAGGCCACTGTGCTGGCCAGCGCCATCCACGTTGACATGTCCTCAGGTGCCCAATCATGCCAGTGGAGTCTGTGTGAGGGCCTGAACTGCCCTTCTGTGCAGGAGGAATCCCCTTCTGGTGACCACAGTGAGGCCATTGATGCCTGAGTCTGCATGCCGACCATCGCCGCTGGAGACCGGTGCCCAGAGTGAGAAGATTGGTGCTGGTATCAAGCGGACCAGTGCTGGGAGGACTGGAGACAGGACGAGGAGAGTCCCATGAGGCAAGTGACCCAGATCTGCGCCGAGAGGACAACCGGTGGGAGGGCAAATGGTGCCAGTAGTACGGAGACCAGCGCCTCCTGCTAGGCAATCCGCATCAAGACAGTGGGGACTACAAAAATGGTTCTGGTGACTGAGGACAAGCCCCAGAGGATCTGAGCTGCAACTCTGGAGATCTGCAGCGGGGAGGTGGAGAGCACTGTCTTGTCTCGGGGGATCAGCGGTGCTCCACTGCCCCCCTGAGCGCTCTTAAAGGCTGGCTTTCCCTCATCGGGAGTCTTTGCCATTTCCCACAGCACGTGCAGCGTTGGCGCCGCAGGCAGAGGCATCTGCTCTCGGCACCGCAGAAACTGGGGAAGGCGTCTGTGCCATCAGCGGGTTGGGTCCCATATTGTGCCCAGGAGTTTGTGGTGGACCTTTTAAGGGGCTAAGAACCCTGATCGGGGAGGCATGCACACGTAGCTCCAGAATGGCCAGTTGGCCTGAACTGAGTCCCTTGCCCCATGACCTTTCTTGCCTGGAGCCATCCTAGTTTTCTTTTTGGGCACCGGTGCTGGGTGGAGCCCGGTGCCAGGGGTGCACTGTGTACGAAGGCACTAGGTGAGTCTTGGCGGGATGGTTCAGAAGCCGGGCCAAGGGCAGACTCCATGAATATCCCGCTCCTTTTGAGTTCTGGGCGAAAAGTTTTCACAAATACGGCACTTGTCCTTCACGTGTGATTCCCCCAAGCACTTGAGGCAGCTACTATGGGCGTCACTTACAGGCATAGACCTGTTCAGTCTGCACAGGGCTTAAACTCAGGAGAGCGGGACTTGCCCCGCCTTGAGCGAAGTCCTTGCTGGGACTCTAATGTCTAACTACTAACTAAACTTAACAACTACTATAAACAAACTATTTACAAGGCCCTAAGGCTCGAAGTCAATAGCAAGGACTTGCAGTTTTGTTTCTATGTAAGGAAAGGCACGCCGACCAACCACCATGGGCGGTAAGAAGGAACTGATATACCGACACATGAGCGCGGCACTCAAGGGGGCACCACTGCCGACCCTACGGATACACTAAGGCAAAAAACTCTGACGACCACACACCTAGAATGGAATCTACATGAGCAAGCACTCGAAGAAGAAGCCGCTCTTAGTCACTAATTCTGTGTGATGAAGTTACAATTATGAGAAAGCCTTAATCATTTCACAGTTAAACTGAAAAAGAAAGAAAGTATAATAAGGAAGCTCCCCATCTCCTCCTGAAAAAGGAAACACTGAGACCACGCATTTTTGAGAGCCCTCCAACCCCCTCTCCAAGTTGTATGGCCCTGAGAAATCCCCGTATTGCCTAAGAAGTCATATAGAGAACTCCGAGTCTCTGAGCTGACAAATATTTTTTTGTTTGGGTTTTGGGAATGGGGTGGAGTGATGATTCACTGCGATTACAAACCTGACCAACTCACTGCAGAAGTGCAATGATGAAGAACAAAAGCATATCCACCTTCTGGACTGTTCTGCTCTCTCTCAAAGTATTTTGGATTCAATCGGCCCTCAGGCTTCGGTACTGCAATATCAAACCTAATTAACGCTGCACAGGCTATGCAGACTGTAAACGAGAATAAAATGAAGCTGGCAGTCACTTTCCAGTGACAAGCCCTCAGAAGGCTGCTTGTCATTGCACATAGAGAGTGACTGAATGGGCTTGGTGAGCTTTTTTGGGGAGGGTGGCAGGGCAAAAGAGAGTGGTGGCACAGATTATCTGAATTAGAGAGTGAGAAATAAATAGGATATATAATCCCATATAAAATACTTTGCTACAAAAGGGACCTGAACTCCAAAATTGTAACCATTTGTTTCCTTTTGGAACACATGTAGATACAAATGAACTTTGACTTCCATCATGCACAGCTAGATCTACAGATTGTAAGAAGCCAATAGTAATCCAATGTTTTAGATGGGTGAGTAGAAATAAAAAGTGAATAGTAAAAGCTCTTTTAGATTCAGTTTGCTCAAAGAAAATTTCAGTTTGAAATCTTAAAGCGCTCAAAAAACTGCTTATTATCCCCCCCCTTTTTTTTTTTTTTTTATGAACAGACAATACTGAAGATTCCCAAAGAGCAGAAAATGGAAAGGAGTGGTGGTAGGAAAGAAGCTCTCATTCACTAATTCTGTGTGATGGATTCGGAGAAAGCCTCAATCGTTTTACAGTTAAACTGAAAATGAAAGAAAGAAAGTATAATACGGAAGCTCCACCACAGTGTACAAGATGATCAATTGGGTAACTAAAGGGTAAACAAATTGGGTAAACTGCCAAATGCATGCCTTTTGCATGTAGCTTTGAACTAACTGTACTGGGATTTTGACATTGGAGGATGGTTTTTAAAAGATTTTATTGCAACAACGGAGAATTTTGTCTAGTTAAGTATTTACTTCTTTAAAAAGACAAAACAGTGTAAGTATGTACATTAGTTCCTACAGATCCTGTGCACAGTAAATATATTATCAGAGTTCATCCTTTATACAAGATTGCTTTAGAAGTGACATGAACTGTATGCAAAATTAAGACAGCTTTTTGTCTTGCAAACCCTTTAACTGGGGCTGAGCTAAACATAACCCATAAATACCTCTTTCCAATCCCTGTTTAAAAATATTTAAAACAAAACCAAAACTCGGTCAAGGTATTTTCCAGACATTTTCCAATTTTAACACTGATGTATGCCACCACCTTCGATAGTTCAAAGTCATATCTTTGCTCTCTATACACTACATGAATGCCAAAGCTTGTAACATTAGTTTGAGGTATATCCCTGGCACATTTGTTTAGAAAAATAACACAAAGAATCCCATAGACTTTGCAGATGCAATACAAGTCAAATTTAAGTAAAATGAATAAACCCATTCCCTTTGATAGTTTCCCTGTATCTTAAATTATATTTCTTAAATCTTAACCATCATTTCTCATTCTTAATGTTTGGATCGTGCAACAGGCAGCTGCTAAGAACCACATTTACTTCAGTGGAGATGTGTGCGGGTGCTGGGATCAGCCCACATGGATACAGTTACACAATCACAGCCTTCGTTTGTATCTGAAGGCCCCAGACAGCTAAGGTGAGTTCTGCTGTATACTGCAGTGCCTCCTTTTGTCCCAGTACGGACTAAAGTATCACAGTCCTTATACGTGCTAGTTCTGAGGGAGACAGGCTGACGACTTATTGCCAAGAGCAGTCGGTGCCGTTCTACTGACTTCAGCAGACTTACACCTATTACACCATTGTTGAGTCAGGCCTGCATCACCTCATCACACAAAGCTCCTACACCGTGGGACTTGTGGACGTTACAAGAACAAAGCTTTCCATAAAAGTAAATGTCAATTTTCCAGTTCACACCCAGCCCTGTTCCAATGAAAGTCAATCGGAATGTTGTCACTTCAATGCGCTCAAGAGCAGACTCCTTCTGGATGGACAGGCTATACAGAAAATGCCCGCAAGGACTGAGAGCTTAAGTTAACTTCAACCTAATGTGTCTGGACTATAATGTTCTTTTCCTCCCTAGTAGAAAAATAAGTCTTGTATTAGATCACTTCATTCCCCTAACAGTTATTTTAATAAAACAGGTAACATCAAAAGAACTGGAATGTAGCAGTTAGCATATGTTCCAACCGTGATTACAGTTAAAAACATGTTAACTATTTTCTCCCTCCAACTCCCTGTTAAAATACTATGGGCTAAATTTTCAAAGGTAACACCTACATTTGAGCACAAAATTTTTAAATATTCAATCCCCCTCCCCCCAAATTCACAAACAAGGATGGGGGGGGGGAGGGGCAGCTTTGGGTTGCCCATACACAAAATTTCAGCAGCCTAGTCAATGCCCCTTTGGAAGGGGGAAGGAAACACTCACAGCCACACAGTCTTTCTCCTTTGTTGTTAGCAACTTCAGGTGAAATCCTGACCCTGCTGAAGTCACTCAAAGTCTTGGCATTCACTTCAAATGGGATCAAGGATTTTGACTACTAGTTACTCTAATCAAAATTGTAAGTCGCTATTATTTCTGTGCTGAATGTTAACTACGCACAAGCACAAATAAAAATGGCCACTGTCAGATCCTCTGTGGCACAACAGAATAGTTCACAGCAACAGGTGAAAACTTTCATTAGCCTTCAGTACAGTATTAGGAAAAAAAAATCTACCTCTTTTTTGCTCTCCTTGTTTTGTTCAACTTCAATATCAACAGGGTTAGTTCCATTTGTTTCCTCCATTTCATCTTCACTGAAAGACAAAAGCAAGGCATGACCATATTACTACGAGAATTTCTATTTCTCTACAATAGTCTACTGGAAATCAGGCATGGATGGAACATTCAATCCAACGGCTTTTCTTTTGGGTGAATTTTAAAGTCAATTACCTCTTTAAATTAACCACATTAGGGACCATTCATTTAAAAGCTTTTACATAAACTCTTCTGTGGTATATCTGGGCAAAATGAAGTCTGTTCACCCTCAAAGGCAAAAATAAAATTAAAAAACAAGTCAGAAATTCTCTGGCTGTTAGAGTCAAAAAGAACTAGCTGAATATTTTTTAACTTCAAGCAAACTCAGACAAACAAGGATATAGAATTAGAGCAAACAGCTTTAATGTGGATTTCATACGTTTAAGATTTTTAATTAAATGTAACAAAAAGCCACATGCACAATTAGTTCTCTCAGGGATAAAAAAAAAACACCACCACATATGTTTAGCACTCCCATAATCTTATCTTTAATTCCTCCCTTAGTGGAAAAAAGAAAGAAAAGAAAAGAAAAAGCATATTCTATCACAGGGGTTGGCAACCTATGGCACGCGTGCCGAAGGGGGCACGCGATCTGATTTTTAGTGGCACTCACACTGCCCGGGTCCTGGCCACCGGTCCAAGGGGCTTTGCATTTTAATTTAATTTTAAATGAAGCTTCTTAAACATTTTAAAAACCTTATTTACTTTACATACACAATAGTTTAGTTATATATTATAGACTTATAGAAAGAGACCTTCTAAAAACGTTAAAATGTATTACTGGCACGTGAAACCTTAAATTAGAGTGAATGAACGAAGACTCGGCACACCACTTCTGAAAGGTTGCTGACCCCTGTTCTATCAAGTACTGAATAATAATAATAAGCAGCAACAAATTGGGGCCATACTGAACGTGGCCTTGGAACACCCAGCCAGTTTAATTTTACTGGAATTCTAATTTAGTTTTTGACTACCATTCACATTATGGTATACTTCCATGTATGGTTTAGAATGAGTGTACCGTACATTGCTGAAGTTAATTGCTCCGCTTTTTATGATGTTCCCAGAGCGCAAGGAGAAGATTATTTGGACTATGTTTATTTTTAAAAAGGACACATGCAGGTTTCACTGGTCCCATGAAATCAAGCAACCCATTAAGTTAGCCAAGTTGTAGAAGTCAGTATTTAATCAGCATTATATTCTACATATCCTCTTAAAATTCCAGAGTACATTGTCTGCACAGTCCACAGTCATTTATTCACCATTTAGGTTTCAGTTTTTATTTGCTTTATTATTTTAAATTATAAACCAAGTGAAGAATATGAACAAGACACGTGCACCTGTTCTGTCACTAAAGGGCACATTTTAAGGTGGCGTTAACGGTCTTCCATTTGCAGTCACTTGTGCAAACCTTCCTTTTCCTTTAAGCTGCATGCTTTTCTGTACAAAACTGATTCCCAAGCTAGTCTGTCCATGCAAATTCTGTCACTTCTGGGCGCAGAAGACTGCATGTACAGAGTCCCATGCACACAAATAAGAGAACAGGTTTTGAAAACCGAGTCCCATGTTTGTTTGAGGTTATTTTAAAGTGATTTTAGTGCTGCTGAAAGATGCCTTGGGAATTACTTAACCTAAGCACAACTTAATCCACAAGTGAACAGGCCTGGAACACAAACTAGCTTTAGAATTCACACATTCTAGCCTCAGGCTCAAATGACAGCACTGCTCTCCTCCCTGCCCCACAAAGCAGAGACAAATTCCATAGCTACATTGACTTAAGCTTTAGGTGTCAACCAAGCCATAGTGTTTGCTTTCCATATTTAGCAAGCTAAAGAATGATTGGAAGGTTTATAACTTAGTTAAAAATCAAATAGCCAAGTAGAATAATTGCAGAAAAAAACCCTATGCTTAGGTTAAGTAATGACTGTAATAAACCTCTGCAAAATGGGTTAGGTTTAGTGGTCTAAATCTAGTTCGTAGTTATGTGACCCTCTAGACACAAACTTCCAGCACAGTTGGCACCTTTTGGTGTTGGTCTCAGCAGACACCAAAAACTGAATCAGTGTGGAGGTAAAATTGCACCCTGGCCCTTTAGAGTTAAGGCTAATTAAAGGGGCAGTTAGAGGAATCTTGCCCTGCCGCTGAATGTGTTCTGTGACTAAACAGAGGAATTCCCAAGGCATCTTTCAGCAGCACTAAAATCACTTTAAAATAACCTCAAACAAACATGGGACTCGGTTTTCAAAACCTGTTCTCTTATTTGTGTGCATGGGACTCTGTACATGCAGTCTTCTGCGCCCAGAAGTGACAGAATTTGCATGGACAGACTAGCTTGGGAATCAGTTTTGTACAGAAAAGCATGCAGCTTAAAGGAAAAGGAAGGTTTGCACAAGTGACTGCAAATGGAAGACCGTTAACGCCACCTTAAAATGTGTCCCTTAGTGACAGAACAGGTGCACGTGTCTTGTTCATATTCTTCACTTGGTTTATAATTTAAAATAATAAAGCAAATAAAAACTGAAACCTAAATGGTGAATAAATGACTGTGGACTGTGCAGACAATGTACTCTGGAATTTTAAGAGGATATGTAGAATATAATGCTGACTAAATACTGACTTCTACAACTTGGCTAACTTAATGGGTTGCTTGATTTCATGGGACCAGTGAAACCTGCATGTGTCCTTTTTTAAAATAAACATAGTCCAAATAATCTTCTCCTTGCGCTCTGGGAACATCATAAAAAGCGGAGCAATTAACTTCAGCAATGTACGGTACACTCATTCTAAACCATACATGGAAGTATACCATAATGTGAATGGTAGTCAAAAACTAAATTAGAATTCCAGTAAAATTAAACTGGCTGGGTGTTCCAAGGCCACGTTCAGTATGGCCCCAATTTGTTGCTGCTTATTATTATTATTCAGTACTTGATAGAACAGGGGTCAGCAACCTTTCAGAAGTGGTGTGCCGAGTCTTCGTTCATTCACTCTAATTTAAGGTTTCACGTGCCAGTAATACATTTTAACGTTTTTAGAAGGTCTCTTTCTATAAGTCTATAATATATAACTAAACTATTGTGTATGTAAAGTAAATAAGGTTTTTAAAATGTTTAAGAAGCTTCATTTAAAATTAAATTAAAATGCAAAGCCCCTTGGACCGGTGGCCAGGACCCGGGCAGTGTGAGTGCCACTGAAAATCAGATCGCGTGCCCCCTTCGGCACGCGTGCCATGGGTTGCCAACCCCTGTGATAGAATATGTTTTTTCTTTTCTTTTCTTTTTTCCACTAAGGGAGGAATTAAAGATAAGATTATGGGAGTGCTAAACATATGTGGTGGTGTTTTTTTTTTATCCCTGAGAGAACTAATTGTGCATGTGGCTTTTTGTTATGTTTAAGATTTTTAATTAAATGTATGAAATCCACATTAAAGCTGTTTGCTCTAATTCTATATTTCCCCTTGCTTACAAGTATAGAAAAAAATGCCATAGCAAGGAGGATGAGGATGCAGAGAACCTTTGCAGACCATCAAACCCCTCAGTGTGCCAAGGAGCCATGGCCCACCGAGGCCCCAACTACCCTAGGTTCAAGTGGGGTTATCCAGAGAAAGAGGATTCATAGATTCATAGACTCTAGGACTGGAAGGGACCTCGAGAGGTCATCGAGTCCAGTCCCCTGCCCTCATGGCAGGGCCAAATACTGTCTATACCATCCCTGATAGACATTTATCTAACCTAGGATCTCTATATCCAGGAAGTATCTGTGTAGCTAAATATATGAACTTCAGCCAAACCTTCCTGAAGGGTGCTGCAGTGTGTGGTAGGCATGGCAGCCATGGAGACTGCTGCAGGCCTGAGCCTGAAGTAGTGGGAACAAAGAATCTATTGAAGCTCAGTGGCTTAGGGACCTGTAGCGTGCCAGGTACATTTGTACAGTAAAGCACATGCACAACTAATAGAGGGGTGGGTATAGAATTCCATCCACCACAGCTAGTGTGAGCTCTTCTCTCTCCTCCTCTTCCCACAACAAAGCCAGTCTACTAGACCATTGCACTGGGTAGAGAATTTGGCCCTGAAAGCATTTTGCTGGTAGCAGTTTCTGCTGGGACAAGTGTGTAGATAAAATGGAGAGGGGAGTGCCAAACATTGACAATCTTCCACTTAGTGTGCGCTCCCATTCTATGGAATGTTACATTTAAGGCTAAAAACCTGCCCTCGAATTACCATTGTGATCTCCCTTTACAGGGACTTGAGAGTTGCATGTGAATCAGATGGCAGAATTTGGTCATGAACGTTTACATGGACACAGATTCCGGTTTAAAAAAAAAAAAAAAAAATAGAGAGAGGCACACCAGGAAGTGTCTGGGGAAAAAAATCCTAGTTCTAGTTCTTTACAGGCTACCAGAAATTCCAGGATCATCATAAAAAGATTTGAGTGGCAAGACACAGTCTTTCTCACTGCAAATGTACCTTTCTTCCCGTTCCCTTTTTTGTTTACGAGCATGGCGGTCCATCACGCTGGTTTTAGTCCTTGTCTTTTTCCAGGAGTAATAAAATTTCACCAAACTGGCTATCGATTTGTCAGGAAGCTGAAAATAAAATAGTTACACTTTTTAGAAGTTTTCATGTACAGCATTACCAGGATTTCACATCAGATGAACCAGTTTTTGGTACATACTACGACAGCCAGCAACACAGGGTGGCAATATCTATTCAAATTAACAAAAGACGTTTTAAAAGGATGCAATATTGGTTCTTTCTACAACCTTTGATAAGCGTGTAGCAAGTTGTGATATTTTCATTCTCATTGTCCTGTATGTCTACATGACAAGCCTGCCTTCCATCAAGCAACTAAACCCGTATTAAGGTAGCTGAGTCATTTGCGTTCTGCAGGCTAGCCTAGAAGAGACCTGCACCACTCCTGTCCCTCACCTCACCCCACGCAACAATAACTTTAAAGGCTTGATCCAAGTTCCATTAAAAATCAGGGCGCTACAGGTGGAAGTCAGGTCCCTCTTATTTAAGGACCAAAATTTCAACGTTTTGGCTTTAGATACTTGTGGTTATCAGTGGCAGATTCAGTGTACACTGAGGGCAGTAAATTGCCCCAAAACTGTACATTTGTTCCTCTCCATGGAATGAGTTTCACACCTCTGCTCTAAAACGTGCAATTTTAATACTGGTCAGCACCCACGTACTATGCAGTTTATTTCCAGATACCAGCACAGGCTTCCTCAGTGCAAATTCAAGGATGAGGTTACTAAGAATGAAGCTAATTTGGAATAGGAGGTCAGTACACTTGCTCTTACTCTTTTGTTGGATAGCCAATACTTAGAATATAGTGCACTTTTCATATAAACGACTGTCAGAGTGTTTACCCAGCACACTCAACACCACAGGATGCTACATGCATATCAAAAGTTGCTCAAAAAGTGTCCTGTAATTCATTACTGAGAAGCAGTATATGAGTCTGGCATTAATGCACTGTAATCCACGTTCACAAGGGGACAGAGTTACAGCCATTCACCTGAACTGTGAATTTCCTAATTTGGTGCTTACCTGTGCTACATAACGGGCTCCCTTACATGTTTTACAATCAGTTTACAGGTGATATTACTGAGGCATTCTTTTATTTTACATTTAAAAGGAAAAAATGGGGGAAAAAAACCAAAGGTGCTTCACTCTCCAGGCCTTCAGAGCTCTGCTAGTTTTGCATAAATATTGTCAGGAGGCAGTCATCCAGATCCTATAACCTGGAATTATTTGGCTGGGCACCACAGGAATCCTGTTCATACATCTGCATGAGGAGCTTTTAAGGGAGGACGAGAACAGGACCTAGTCCTACAAGCCTTACAAAGGTGCATAGCAGCCCTCCCTACCCTTTGGAACAGTCAGATCACTTTTTACTATTCAGCTAAGTCAGCAGCGCATGGAGCACCGCTAGGGTGACCAGATAGCAAGTGTGAAAAAAAATTGGGATTTTTTTTCCCCCCAGGTGGGGGATGTGGCAGAGTTAATAGTTGCGTATATAAGACAAAGCTCCTAATAGAAGGATGTCTGGTCACCCTCAGCACTGCAGCTTTCCTTAGCTGCACACTTTATGAGTGGACCAAAAGCCTTGTGCAAAGTATACTGCATATGCTAGTTTTCAAAGGGTCGGAACTCTCCAATCAAAGCCAGAGCTTCACTGGACCAGTCAAAGGGATTTTCACTTGAGGGATAGTTTTCAGCTTTCAAATTTCAACCTCCCATCCCAGCTGAAAAACTGTTTAAAACTTTGATTTCACTCCCACTCTCCATCCCTTCCAAAATGAAGTTGGTGGCTTTGTGTTTTTGCTGAAAATTTCCTCTCCCCAAAAACGTTCACTTTCAGGCAGATACCAAGCCTAGAAAATTTCAGCTCCAATGGTAAAGTTTCATAAAGACTGAGTGACTGAAAACAGGGAATTAAATCTACAATCCTCAAGCACTGACGCTCCCATATGATACTTAATAGGCACTTATCGCCAATGTAAAATGCATAAAACTCCTAAAAAAAACAACAATGTTAAAAAGAAAGGAAAGCAGATTCAATAAAGCTCTTTGGGGAAAGGACTGTTTTTCATTAGGTATGTGTACCATTCATTGCACAATGGGGCCCCAAACCCTCATTTAGGCCTCTAAGTACTACTGCAATACAATAAAATGAAGAGTGGCCCCGTGAGTGACAAATTAAAAGCAATACCAATTCTATAGCCAGAACTGTCTCTCAAGACTGTAAAAAAAAGAGTCAGATTCTACTTCTAGAAGACTTTTTCTTTGGATGACAAGCAGATTCTGTGTCTGCTGCTAGAGGAATGTGAGGTGATAAAATAGTCCCTCCGCCCTCCCAAATCAGTATAGTCCTCCTCTGAACGACAATGCAAGAGTCAAGCTTTTCCCCAACAACCCACCCCCACACCAGACAATCTTCAAAACGAGCAGTTACATGATTGCTAACAATCCTGTATTGGACAGGGAGACCACAACAGTTTTTTCCAGGTATAATTATTATGATCCTACTTACCATCTGCTGAATTCTATGAAATGTTTTCCCATGGAAACTAAAGGCCTGTTCGAACAAGACCTTGTCTTCCACTGTCCACTCGTCTGGGAATGGAGTAAAGTTGGGCAAATCAGCCAAGGATTTCTCAATATTATGCTTGTGCCAAAAGAGCATTCCAAGGGCCTGAAAGAAACACGGACACAAGAGAAACTGAGTTACAATGAGGCGGAGAGAGAGAATATATAGTTCTTACACTGATACAAGTAATAGGGTGATAGGGCAGCACAAAAGTTACAAAAGGGCCACAACTCTGACCTCAGATACACGTGTGTGAGGTTGCAGAAGCTTAAGTGACAGCAAGAACCTGGCATCTGACCTATCACCACTCTGGACTGTGGAGCATCAGAATCTGGCCCATGTTGTGTAAAAGGAAAGTTCTATTGCTGAAAGGCCGCTAGAGATTGCTGCAGGAAAAGGCAAGTCGGGTGGACATTTTTGCTAGAGAGTTTAAAAAATAAAAATAAAAGAAGGTCTTCCAGCAAAAATGACACACACACAGAGAAATCCAACCCTGATATTCTATGATTCTATGAATTTAGCCAAGGACAAAGTAAAGAGCTAGAAAAATGTGTGTAAAGCATAGATTAAACTAAACTACAGGCAGAGTTAGCAGGTAAGACAACTTCCTAGTGGTGTTCAAGTCTTGATACCGGTCTATTTGATTGGGTGTTTTTGTGTTCTTTTTTTGAGGAGGGAGGGGACAGTCTTATTTGTTGACTGGGCTGCTCCTGACAAAGCAGGGGCATAGCTCACTATCATTCGGGAGACGACGACTATAATTTATTCCCCCTAACTTCATCTCCTTCACTTGCAACCCCGAGTCTCCAGTTCAGAAAACTGAATGACACACACTGCACCCCCTGGCACTAATGAATGCTTGCCCTAGTGAGCCCTCTAAGAGGTATTCACTCGAAATCTACCACTCTCTGGAGGTGGATGGCAAAAGAGCATTCTGACCCTTCACTCTGATGGAGTATTATTTTTGGTGCCGTTAGCCTCCCCAGAGTCATTTCAGAAGAGCCTGACCCTACCGTGCTACAAATATTTAAAATAAAAATTTGCAAGTTGTTTCAGAACTGCTGTTAAGTGAAAACGATCCCCGACCCGCTGACTAAAATATTACCTGTTTGACATATGCAAAGTTGACTCTGGTTCTGCCACCATAATTCCCCCCCATCTAATAGTTTCACCCAGTCCATTCAGACTGCCAGTGCTACCTCTGAAACTGGGGTTTCCCCATCCCACTTTGCTATGCAAAAACCCCAGTTCCTTTCTGGGCACAAAGTTCTCGCTCCAGTAGATTCTGCAACTATATGACTAAATGCTTGCTTCACCCCAGTTCTCTTCCTCATGAAACTAGACTCTCCCTGCTAAATATCTAGATTTCTTCCCCTTCACTATGATACAGAACCAGAAGAGTCTTTAACACGTAATGGTTTTGAAGATGTCACGTGAATTAAAAAAATACAACTAGACAGTTGGGAGGGGAGAACTTAACTAGCTAGTATAGAGGCACATGAAAGATTTTACAAGCATTATGGTTTCTTCTTTTTTAATATCAGACCCAGTCTCACCTGGGCACCTTCCCAAATATCCCTATGTGAAGCTATACAAGCTGGACATTAGTACAGAAATACATTGCACAAAGAGGAGATATGTTGAAAGGGCAAAAGCGGTAAATGTTCTTAAAAAGAGGGGAAGTTGGCCCACATACCAACCTCAGACAAAGGGCATGGAACACAAGTGTGTGTGTTTGGGTTTTTTTTTAAATGGATCAGGCTTTTAACACTTCCAATATTCTTTTAAACAGACATTATTTCTAGAAGGAAGACATCTTACAAATAAGCTGCTTTTACACAGCTAGCAATAGCGTCCACAGGGATTTACCAATTCAAAGTTCTTCTACCCACCCCTCCTCCCTAGGAAAGAACTCTGCTTGTCCCTCCCTGCATGCATCCATTTAGCTGTTGACGCAGAACCCAGCTACAAGTGAGGGAGAGAAGGAGAGGGCTAGAGCAGACGAGTTGCATACAGAACAAATGCAGCCAGCTGGACATGAAGCCCAGCAGACAGCTGAGCTTTAAGGAAGAGTCCCATTCACCCTTCCAGAGAAACCTGCTCCCTACTGCTGCATCAACAAGCTGGCACCCGTGTCTCTGAATGTGATGGAGGGCAGGATCCTCAAGGCAATTGCTACCATCTCCTCTGCTGCCCTATGCCTTGGAGGGAGCAAGCTTTGCAAGGCCATTGCCTCCTTGGTTGACCCCATACTTGGGATTTTCTAGGCTGCCACCTGCTATAGTGTCCTGAGCCCTAGAGGACTGGCTCCCAGTAGTGTGTGCGTGCATGTGCACACACACGGTCAAATGCTTGCCACCACCATTGGCTAATAACCTCAGAGCCAGAGGCAAAAGTCCTAAAGCTGGCTGTCTAGGCTTGAATGGTTCCTTCAAATTCTCACTCTTCCCCTCCTCCCCCCAAAGGATCTCATGTCTAACATCAGTCTGAAAGGGGAAGTGTCCATGGTTATGCAATTTTTTCCTGGGAAAGTCCAATTTAAAAAATAAAATGTCTAGAACATTGGATTAGTAGGACTATTTGCATAAAATAACCATCCTGGAAGGACATTCTGTGCATTTCCTAGCAGTGCTTGGTTTTCAAATTCTAGAACCACCAAAATCTTTGGGGCATATGCTGTCCTGCAAAGGAAGAACAGTGGAAGGTTCTCTTACCTCCCCAAGACAATTCATTATGGAGAAACAGGAACACAGGAATTGCCATACTGGATCAGACCCATGGTCCCCCTACTCTAGCATTCTGTTTCTGATAGTGGCCAGTACCAGATACTTCAGAGAAATGGGTAAGAACCCTACTGTAGGCAGATTTGGATAATCTGCCCCTCCCCATGAGAGATCAGAATGAGACCTAAGTAACAAGAAGAAATGGCTGGGGACAGGACAAATCCATTTAGTAGATTAAGGGGAAGGACAGAGACCATCAGCTCATTTCACAGATCACTATAAACCTGACAGCGAATGTTCAATTGCCACCAGCCTGGCTGATCATACTCTCAAATCATGACAAGTGAACAGTGGGACAGAACACTGAGAGCTTAGAAAGTGCCAGGTGGTACTGATCATTCAAGCACATAGTTACTCAGTTTAGTGAGTCGTCATGCCTCAATCCAGAGAGCCCAGTAGCACAACACACACTTTTCTCCTTCCTCCCTCCCTCCCCTTAACCAGACGTTCCCATCCCATCCACCCACCCTTCCGGTCACAGCAACACAGCCACAAAAATCCTTCTGTTCAAGGAGAAGACATGTTTTCAAACTTTAGACAACTCTCGCGACATCTGAAAACATACATATGTGTTCAGTTTTTAAAGCTTCAGACCTGGCACCTGGCTGCATCTCAGTTTTATAAGTTTTTTAATTTTAAATAAAGTCTGATCAGTTTTCACTTTCCAAAAACATTTACCTTTCGACTGAAATCGAATAGAAGAAGTTGTCACTCAAATACGAGGGGCTTAGTTTTTTGAGGAAGTTCTAATATGTGAAGTCATGAATAACACCACACTTATCTCAACCTTAAAGGCTATCTGTGTTATTTAAAAAAAGAAAAAAAAGGGGGGGAGGAGGGGACAATTAGGCTTGCGGCTATTTCACTGCTTTAAGGGGTTTTATTATTATATTTTTGTCCTAGAAATATCATGAATGTCAGCTTTGATCTTCCATGGTTTTGCTGGAGCATCTGCTGGACAGCTCAGAGCACATGTATTGTACGGTTTCTCACACCTTAACTGAGAAGAGAGCAGGGATGCTGAAACTTTAAGATGTCTCTTCTCAAGAATGTTTAAGACCTACACTTCCAATGGCTAACACAAAAATGAGGGTTTGGTCATCTGACTAAAACCTCTTCCCCTCTTAATCACTCACCCTTCAGTCCCATTGCTCTTGCAAGGGCGTCATTTTTCTAATTCTCAAGTCAGAGTCCTCCAGTAGAGACAATACCTTTATTCCCAATACAATAAACCAGAAGAACCCATCCCTCCTCCCCACCACACAACTTAATGCACAAGACGTTCCACTTAATTCAAAGGAACTTCTCAGGTGCATGAAGCTACCCAACTGTTGAAGTGTTTGTCGAGATGGGTCTTAAGCAGGAGACAGAAAAAGCCAGAGTGAAATCTGGATCTCACTCAAGTGAAGGAGAGCCTTGTCATGGGCTGCAATGAGACCAGAATTTTACCAACACAGACATAGATAAGACTGCAACATAAGGCCAAATACCACTGAAAAATCAATGGGAGGTTTGCATCAAAACTCTGAAAACAGTATTTGGGCATTTTAGTGACTATCATTAATAAATTAGGATGAACTGCAGAAAAGAATTATTATACTGGATGAATGGAGGGAAGAAAGTTTGCAGTGTAGCAGTTTGCTTTAAATCAAGTTCTAGTATCTACTGTGGAAAAAAGGTCAGTTTAAATAAAGAAATGCAAATAATCGTTTTGTTACCTGTTCCATGTTGTATCCATGTTTCTCTTTAGCAATGGCAATGTATTCATCCACTGAAAAATAAAAATAGGTCCTGAAGACATTTCACACATGGGTCTTGCCCCACTTTTCAGTCTACAACAGAGGATATAAAATCCAGTTGCTTTGAGTCTAAACAGGGAGGAGGCTAATGGTTACTTATTACCCATATTATTCACCTATTGCCCAGTAATGGACATCACATCCCCTGTAGAAAACTTGGGGAAAGAGTTAGTTATATTTAAAAAAACATGCAAGCAAAAAAACCGAACCACATGGTATCCTGTTTGAATACTTTCCCAGTAGTTTGAGTTGCAAGAATCAGCCCATAAGGCTGCATTCTTAAGGATCAGAAACAGCTGAGGGTTTCAACCAGGCAAAGATAACTAATTTAATCTTGCTCATATAACCTAATTCTGCCCCTTTGTGCTCATGCATGACAATACACACACTCTTTAGGGACAATCACCATGTGTTTGTTTTAATAACCACAAAAGACTCCTGCTTCCTTTCATGAATAGGATGGATGGCAAATCAGGTAGTTGTTTATAGGACTATTGTGATTTGCAGCTGAAGTTGAAAGGTGGTTATTAAAATGGCAAGGGGACTGCAGAAATAGAAAGGATAGATGCCTGCCTGAATTATGTTCTCTTTGGCTGTGTCACAGGCTTTTTACATGCTGGACAAAGTACTTAACTCAAAAATCTTCAAAAATTATCAACTAGTTGTTGGTTCCTTGTTTTCTGGATGCTCATCTTGGGACACCTAAGGACTGGTTTTCAGATATGCTGAGCTCTTCACTCCAAGTGAAATCAACAGGAGTGGAGAGGGCTGAGCAGCTTTTGAAGAAGGGGAAAATATATATCTTCAGTGGGGCACCTGATATTAGTAGACCCTTAATATTGGCCTAGATATCCATGTCTCAGCTCCCCATCTGTAAAATTGGGACAATACCTTTCTAAAAACTCTCAGGGGCACTGTAAAAATAATTTCATTAATCTTTGTGAAGCAGCTAGTTACTATAGTGATGAGTGCCATGGAAAAGCCCACGAGGAAACAAACAATTCCATATTGGGTGCAACTAGGATGGGGTAAAGTAAATAGAGCATGAGGCCACAAACTGAAAGGAATATCATACAATTGCATTATTCCCCAAGTACCATCCATCCTGTCCACCGAATGACATAGGAGTCCCGTGGAAATTTTGTGATCACATCCCATGTAAGCGTGTATCGCAATCCAAGTACTGTACACAAGCGGGCAGAATTAGGGTTGCACAGGAAACCTTAATTAGGATGTTTCCCAGCTTGAGTGTTTGACTATGCGCCCTTAACTTTTCTTAATGTAGATATTTTATATGCGATTCATTAAGTGCTTTGCCTTAAGGTCCAACAAAAACTTAAATGCTAGAGACAGTACTAAGCTCTTGAGAATGCCAATCACTTGGGGAAAGGATTGCTGCATTAACTGGCTCTTCAAGTGAGAAAAGATCTATAGTTCAAGATACTATTTCACCATTTTTATCCATAATTTCTTCCCCTTGGAGATTTAAAGAGTTTTCCCTTCCAATAAATTACTTAACAGCTACAGCAATTAAAAACCACATTTTTTAAAAACCATTCACTAATGTCTTTTCTATAAATTCCAACCTAGCTAAAAAGGACAGGAAGAGGGGTCACTACAGTGATAGCAACATTAATAGAACTTCATCATTTTACAGAAGAACTAAGTATGTGGTGAAGCAAACTACTAGGGGCCTCACACCAGGACTGTGGACAGGAGGCACAGTGTGCTTCTGTATGCCAGGGAGGAAGACAAAGGGAAGAGAGGAAGAGGAGAGGAAAACGAACAGTAGAAAAGCAACTTTCATATACTGAAAGGAAGGTGTGTGTGAGTATGAGTGTGTGTGAGAGAGAGAATCTATTGTAACCAGGAAGTTGCAAGCAGCAAATGAGGCCACTTAGTTCATGCTCCCTGCCATTTCGCATCTAAGTATTAGCTCACTCTTTCTTTGGAGCTCACACTTTGAAAGTTCAGAGGTGTTTGGCAATTCTAGATTCTTTGCTCCTATCTTGTAGGTATTACCCTTTGGATTAAGTAGGGCCATGCTATTGCTTATGGACTTGAGTCACTCATTGGATCCTTTTAGATTCAACTCTTCAGTATTACCAGATACTTGAGTTGCCACAGCTGAGACCCACATATGCCACACAAAACACACACCCTTCCATCTTGGCCTTGTCACAAAATTGCACTCCATTCTGGAAGACTTGGGCCTGTCCACAGTGATCTAGGCATTTGCGACCTCCAAGCTCAATTATTGCAACTCCTCCCTGGGATTTAAGCCACTCACCCTGAAAACGCCTCAACTGGTACAAAGCATAGCAGCTCCTCTGCTTAGCAAAGCAGATCCCCCTGAACACATCTCACAAGTGATCTCCTCATTCAGTACAGAGTCCAGGTCACACAGTCTCCATCTCGAGATGGAAAGCCCACCATGGAAATCTCCCTAGCTACCTGAGAGATTACCTCTCCTGCTGCATGACTTCCCTGGCCAGGAAGACTTTAGGTGAGGGGTGTGTGTATGCACGTGAAGAATCTACTGGCTGCTGTTAGTACGTAAGCAAACAGACCTGACTAACAGAAGTTTGCGGAGTACAAACTGTGCTGTAAAAACAGTGCTGGCACATTCTAGTTGTTTCTTTATAGAACCACTGCACCACATTCCTTTCTAGTGTAACCCCAGTGACCTGAGTGCAGTTACAAGGAGGAATCTAGTCTACAGCTCTGTCGCATCTTACGCGCATTTAACATGCGTGATTTCAGCTTTACGCGGTCGGCAAAAACAAAAAACCAACAAAAAAAGAAAAAACAATTTTAATACTGTACTTGTAGTGCGGGCGATTCCACCCGCCATTCAACTCAATGTAATTTTGACAATACGCGGTTTTCGCTTTACGCGCTAACCGCAGAACGGAACCCCCCGCGTAAGATAAGACTCACCTGTATTGTGTTTAAGAGCATGCCCACACCACAATCATAGGTGTGACTACAGCATGTGAAGACATACCTGAACTAGCTTTGGTACCCAAATTAGCTAGATTGACGCTATGTCTACACTTAATTGTTGCAGTGGCGCCTCTGTAGCATTGACACTACCTATACCAACTGAAAGGTTCTCCTGTCAACATAGGCACTCCACCTCCTCGAGAGGTAATTGCTAGGTTGACAGAAGAATTCTTCCAGTGACCTAGCACTGTCTACATATTGGGTTAGGTTGGCATAGCTACAGCTCTGGGGAGGGGGGACTTTTCACATCCTTGAAGGATGTCACTCTGGCAATGTAAGGTCCCAGTGAAGACAAGCTCTAAAGCTAGTTCAGGTATGTCTACACATGCAGCAGTCAGACCTCTGACTGCAATGTAGACAAACCCTAAGGGCTGGTCTGCACTACAAAGTTAGGTCAACCTAGCTACAATCACTCAGGGCTGTGAAAAAACTCACACCCTTAAGAGACTTAGGGCTTGGCTATACTTGCAGATGTAGAGTGCTAGGAGTTAAACCAGCCTTCGGAGACCACAGCAGGGAAAATGCTGCCATGTGTTTACACTGTCAGCTGCAAGCGCACTGGCATGGCCATATTAGCAGCTTTTGCAACACCACAAAGAGCAGTGCATTGTGGTAGCCATCCCGGTGTGCAAGTGGCTGTGACATGTTTTTCAAATGGGAGTGGGGTGGAGTGTGTTCTGTGCATGTAGGGGGAGAGACAGTGTATTTTGGGGGGCTGAGAATGTGTCAGCATGCTGTCTTGTAAGTTCACACAGCAGCAGACCTCCCCACCCCACCCGCGCGCTCTCTCTCTCTCTCTCTCTCTCTCTCTCTCTCTCTCTCTCACACACACACACACACACACACACCAGCATTCCACACTGATGGTTTGTTTTGTCCCAGAGCAGATAAGCATGCCGGCTGTCAGAAACGAAGCTTTGAAAGGGGATATCCGCATGCCTACAGCCGATTTCAAAACAATGATCAGAGTGGCCACTTGACTTCAGGGGATTATGGAATGTCTCCGGAGGCCAATCACAATGCAGCACGTCGTTCACACTGACGCCCAGGCATTTCAGCCAGGGCGCAGCAAGCTCTAGGCTTCTCCTGGAGGTGGATTACCAGGAGCACTCCAGCTGCAGAGTCCAGGCGCTCTACATGCCTTGTCAGTGTGGACACCTCAGGAGTCAGGGCACCCAGGGCTACTTTAATGTGCTCTAACTTTCAAGTGTAGTGTAGCCATGCCCATAGTTAATCCAACCTAAGCTCCAGCATAGGCAGCACTAGGTCAACAGAAGAGTTCTTCCATCTACCTAGCTACCACCTCTCTGAGATGGGTCTAATACAGCGATGGAAGAACCCCTGAAACTGTGCCACTGTAGCATTTCCAGTGTAGACACAGGCATTTTTCTAGAGTAGCATAGGCTTTTTGCCAGTATAACTGTGGTCTGGTCTACACCACAGACTTTCACATCCCTGAGCAGCATAGTTCTACTGACCCCAGTGTAGACAGTGCTATGTCAGCGGGAGGGCTTCTCCTGTTGATATAGCTACTGCCTCTCAGGAAGGCGGATTAACTATGCTGACAAGAGAACTCTCCCCCCATCGGTGTAGAGCATCTTCATTAAAGCATTACAGCAGCATTGGTGCATATGCGCCGATGTAGTATGTTAAGTATAGACCTACCCTTTGTCTGCACTAGGGCTTCTGCCAGCACAGCTATGCCTATTGGGGGGACAGGGTCATACTCCTAAGGCTTGGTGTGCACTACAGGGATAGATCGATATAAGCTGCCTTGTGTCGACCTAGCTGTGGAAGGGTCTTTGCTTAAATTTGGCTCCCCCTGACATAAAGTGCCTTTCCATGCAGATTTAGTAACACCACCTCCCTGAGCGGTGTAGAGGCACGGTTGATGTAATTGGGTCGACGCAGTGTCAACGTAAACACTGTGTTGCTTACGTCGACTGTTACTGGCTTTCAGGAGCTGTCCCACAATGCCCTACACTGACAACACACTCGATACAAGCACTCCTGGTGAGGACACGCACCACCGACACAAGGACCCAATTGTGCGCACACAAGCAATTTAATAACTGCGGTGGCTTTATGCAGATGTAGGTTAGGTCGAGAATTCTGTAGTGTAGACATGGCACAACTCAGTGGTTCTCAACCAGGGGCATGTGGATCCCTGGGGGTACGCAGAGGTCTTCCAGGGAGTACTCAACTCATCTAGGTATTTGTCTAGTTTTACAAGAGGCTACGTAAAAAGCACGAGCGAAGTCAGTACAAACTAAAACTTCATATAGACAATGACTTGTTTATACAGCTCTATATACTATACACTGAAATGTAAATATAATATTTATATTCCAAGTGATTTATAATTATATAGTACAAATGAGAATAAGCAATTTTTCAATAACAGTGCGCTGTGGCACTTTTGAATTTTAATGTCTGATTTTGTAAGCAAGTAGTTTAAGTGAGGTGAAATTCAGGGGTACATGAGACAAATCAGACTCCTGAAAGGGGTACAGTAGTCAGGAAAGGTTGAGAGCCACTAGCCTAACTGACATAACCATGCCAGCAAGACTTTCCAGTGTAGACCATGCCAAAGACAATGATGTTTAAGAAATGACGGTTATGTGACAAATGAATGTCTGATTCCGACGAGGGCCATTGTTGCTATTAGAAACCAGACCGTGCAAAAGGAAGATTCCTGTACATCTTCAGGAAGGCTCCTGCTTTCACGGGTTTTGTGCTTGGCTGGTGCATAAGAGCAAACTCCCCCACCCTCCTCACAATGTTCTGCTCTGGCCAGCACACAGGGTGGGAAGCATGTGCTTACCCAAACATCCCCTGTCCACAGCTGGAGTCTCTCTTCCCTCCACCTCCCTCCCAGGAGGATGGTCAGGCATAAAAGGCCTGCTAATGGCACCCTGCTCTGCCTGTGTGCTCCAGGCAGAAAGAAGTGGGAAACATTGAGGCCTTGGCTACACTTGCAAATTTGCAGCGCTGCAGCAGGGTGTGAAAACACACCCCCTCCAGCGCTGCAAATTGCGGCGCTGCAAAGCGCCAGTGTGGTCAAAGCCCCAGCGCTGGGAGCGCGGCTCCCAGCGCTGTACGTTATTCCCCACAGGGAGGTGGAGTACGGACAGCGCTGGGAGAGCTCTCTCCCAGCGCTGGCGCTTTGACTACACTTAGCGCTTCAAAGCGCTGCCGCGGCAGCGCTTTGAAGTGCAAGTGTAGCCAAAGCCTGAGACACTTGCTAATCACCTCTCTCCAGTGCAAGAGAGCTGTTAGGGCAACCACCAAAGGAGATGGACAGGTTGCACCCAACCCAGCATCAGTGGGGAAGGAGAGAGAGACTCCCCCAGCCTCTGGAGGCAGAGGCTACTTGCTGGAAAAAAAGAACAGGAGTACTTGTGGCACCTTAGAGACGAACAAATTTATTTGAGCATAAGCTTTTGTGGGCCACAGCTGAGCCATTACGCACATTGAATCTATTCCCCATGTTAAGTATCCTCACAGCTTCTTGTCAAACTGTCTTAACTGGGCTATCTTGATTATCACTACAAAAGCCTTTTTTCCTCCTGCTGACAACAGTTCACCTTAATTAATTAGCCTCTTAGAGTTGGTTGGGCAACTCCCACCGTTTCATGTTCTCTGTATGTATATACATCTCCTCCCTATATGTTCCATTCTATGCATCCGAAGAAGTGGGCTGTAGCCCACAAAAGCTTATGCTCATCCCCAAGTCCTGTGGGTGTTATTCAGTAACACACAAGCACTAAACGAGACTTTATTAGCTGCTAGAAGGAAGGGGATAGGAACAAATAGCTGCACTGCTCCTTATTACAGTCCCAACTCTAAGACCAAGGATTTGAATGGTTTTAAATACATAAAAAGGGAATGTTTATTTAGGGGTCTATTATCTGAAAGATAGGAAATGCTTGGAAGCAGCTTTTTCCTAGGCACATTCCATCAAATATAAACACCCTATAGAACATATATTTCTGTGGAATCTTTCCCAGAATAAATATTTGCTTCCTGACAAGCTTCACAAATGTCACTTCATGCCTAGCAGAACCATGGACCCCAGACAGGGTTTGCAGGAGAGAGAAAACCTGGGGAAAGCAAAGAGAATGCAGAGGTAGAGCTGCGACTGTAACCTCAATTCACCCCATCTACCGAGGTACTGCAGGAGACTCTGAACACTTTGCATACTACGTGATGTAATACCCGGAGAGAACAGGGTGAAATAAGGACACAGCAGCAGCCTTAGCAGCCTGCTGTAGTGGTGCTTCATACTGTTTGATCAATGCTAGAACGTGTAAGATTTTGATTGTAGCTGTAGATTTTTATCTCCTCCACCAAAAAGAGATGCAGAATAAATCAATTTTGTATAATAAATCAAATGTGGATCATTCATATACAAAATGTGAAATAAATTTTCAACTCTAAAACGTGATGGAAACAGGGGGGAAAAAACAAAAAAAACCCACCCCCTTTTGCTATAAAAATGAATAGCAACATTGGCCAAACTGCAGCACAGATCATTAGTAAAGCAATGATGCCACCTTGTGGCCACAAAACATTTTAAAAAGGAAAAACAGAAAAAAGTATATTCAAGTTTAGAGGAGACCTGCATTGGGGGGGGGGGGGGGGAATTAAAAAAAAGAGGGGGGGGCGGGGAATATCAATAAGAAGGATTTGTCTAAAGAGGTTCTCAAAAAGATTACTCCTGGGGGAATTCTGCACTAAAAAATTAAAAATTCTGTGCACAATATTTTTAAATTCTGCATATTTTATTTTTCAAAACAACACTACATAATCGCGGCATTTCTTATTATTTTGGTAATTTATTCAAAATACCTGTCAGCAAGTACATCTGTAACAATACAGGCAACAAAAATGATTCAGGAAATGTAGGTCAGCTGAGGCTCCTACTGTCAGTCCTGGGGCTGAGAGTGGGAGACCCTCCACCCATTTTCCGGTTTATCCAGATTTTTGGTTATCCAATCAAGCCCCAATTCCAATTAAATAGGACTATCAGAGTTCCACCGTATGTAACGAATACATTTGAAACACAAAACTGGAAAAAGAAAGGATTTTGGTGAAAATCACAAGTTGTGTGAGAAAAAATAAAATTCTGCAGGGAACATTAATTCTGCATAAATTCTGCACTGTGCAGTGGCACAGAATTCCAGCAGGAGTAAAAGATTTTATCCCCCAAAATGACCCAATCACACCCTTTATTTAAATTAAAAGGTTCTCTCTGCCCTAGAAGACTGATAAGTGAAACGAGTAAAATCATGACTGATGTCACAAGAGTGATGAGGGCTGGTCTACATGCAGGTTTTGGACTGCTTTAAGCACCGTTATACTGGCATAACTGCATCCTCTCTGGGGGGTTGTACAGTTTTAGCCATATTGGTTTCTAAGGCTTGATCCACGTTTAATAATCATTCCAACATAGCTATGGTGGTTAGGGGAATTTCCCCCCCCCCTCCCTCCACTGACATAGCAACACCTGCCTACGTTTCTAGCGTAGACCCAGCTTACACCAGCATAGTTTGTCTTCTGCTGTTATAGCTTATGTCTCGGAAAACTGATGAATACTATACCAGCAACAGAATTTTTATATCGGCAAAAACTGCATCTCCACTTGGAGTTATTGCTGGTATAGCTATGGTATAACTTTTCTAGCACAGACAGGGCTTAAAACTAATCTAGCTATAGCAGTACAAAAAACTGCTTAGACAAGTCCTGAGCTACGGAGTGCCTGTCTACTTCACAAACAGAGGTGTGATTGCAGCATGTACAGACATCCCTAAATTTGCTTGACTCTAGCTAGCGTAAATACCAACAGCAGCGAAGCCACAGCAACGTGGACGTCAGCGTGGGGTGCACAAAAAACTGCCAAAGATTCTAGGTACCTACTCCAGTGGCTATAGGGTGACCAGACAGCAAATGTGAAAAATCAGGACTGTGGTGGGGTGTAATAGGAGCCTATATAAGAAAAAGATCCAAAAAATCGGGACTGTCCCTATAAAAATCAGGACATCTGGTTACCTTAAGTGGCTAGCCCACAGCAAAGTCTGCGCCGCTGCAGCTTCACTGCTGTTGGTACCCAAGCTAGCCCAGATATGTCTATACATGCTGCAGTCAGACTTCTCATTGTAGCGTAGACATGTGAAGGGACATTTTTTGTGGTTTTAAAACATCAATACTATTTTGAGGGTTGTTTTTCCTAGTATCTACTTAACTTCAGGTACCATGTAACTGAAGGTGGCAACGCTGCCCAAACTGCCTTTTAGGTTTCTAACTGATACTCACTAAAAAAAGCTAACCAATACAAATACCTGTTAATTGCACAACTTAGCCACTCATTTACTATTTTTTCCTTTAACATAGTATTTTGGGTGTGTGTATATGCATATATATTTAGGGGTACACTCACACTAGAAACTTTTGCTGGTACAGCAGTGGCAGTGAGGAGTATGACTTTAACAACACTGTTATAGTAGTAAAAACCCTGATGTAGACACAATTATGGCTGCAAAAAAGTGTTTTTGCCAGTATAATATCACCACTCTCATACGGTGCTTTTCATCAATAGCTCTCAAAATGTGTCACAATCTTTAACGTATTTATCTTCACAACACAGCTACAAGATAAGCTAAATTTCCCTATGTCACTCACCAAACCAGCATAAGCTATAATGGTAAGAACATTTTGTTGCCAGTATAACTAAGGCTACACTAGGAGGATTTGTCAGTATATCCCATACCACCAAAAATTTTCTAGTGTAGACTAGGCCTAAGGTAAGTGGCAAGAAGTATTTGCAGTTAAATAACCTCAGTATTTGGAGATAGCTATAGTAAGTATAGGGAAGTACAAGGGAATACTGAAGATGCTGAGGCAAACATAGCTATTACTTAGGCAAAAGTGGCAAGTTTTTAAAAAGGTCATGACCATAGTGTGGCTGCCACATTCCACCCCGGAGGTGGTATCTGGGTAACTAGCGAGTGAGATGCGCGTTGGGCTGGACAGTAGTTTAGGACTCTTTGGGTTGATAGGTGCTACATATATGTGTTTTAAACATTATGCTGTTATTCCTATTGTAAATAATAATCTGTTTAAACTCTTGGTGTTAAGTCAAATTCCCGTCTTTAAAAACAACGGTTTTCATCCCCTCGTAGAAAGATAGAGAGCCCCTTAAGGCATGTTTTCGCACCAGAGTACCAACATGCTGGTCCTATTCCCATTCCCATACACACACAAAACCTTCTCACTCATGTTGGGTGGACTTCCAACCTGGTCCAAAAGGGGATGAGAGTTGAAGCTTGGGTTCTGCTTTCACTCGGGCTGGTAACCTGCCTATTTTGCAGCTCACAGCACAGGCTAAAAGTCACTCAAGTGTTGACAACCCTCCAATGCCTTCCCAGAATTCCCCATGTGCCCAAAAGAACAGATAAGTTCTCCCACAATTCAGTGGGAAAGAACCAGAGCAGATCAACTTACTGCAGCACAAATCACCATGGAATATGCCCCCAGAAGTCCTAGCAACACACATGAGTGAATGCAGCACCCGTGAGTGCACAGTAACTCGGGTAGGGCTGTGCAGTGTGGCTCTGTGCTCCTGGACACCAGTCACCCAAGTTAAACAGTGAAGACATACCCGCAATTAACTTCAATTCCTACCTGGAAATGATAGTGCATAATGGCAACATCCACACAGTTACATTAGACAGGGTAAAAACTTATATCTGATCTTAATCCTCATGCTTCAGAACACGAGCCAATAACTAATTACCTTCGGAAGAAACTTCCTTCATGGGCATGTTATTGCCAGATTGTGTACTATGTGGTTGGAGTTTGTTTTTGTGTGTGGCACATTTCTCCTTAAAATTACGTATGGTTTCAGATACTATTTGGGTGAGGTTACTGGACTAAGTCAGCCATTAGTCTGATCCAGGATATGGTTCTTATAACTTTTTCCTTCATCAGGATCTTATTGGTTTGAGGAAAAAAAATGATATTCCCCAGTTATGGACAGCAGAACAGAAAGCACTTTATTCAAAGTGTTGCAGTCCTTGTACGAAGACTCTAGTGTCAACCTAGGAATGTCCCGTCACCTCTTCTCATACTCCCAAACTTAAGCACCAAGACTGGATCAGCCAGTCAATAAGGAATTACCTTATTGTGCCAAAAAATCAGTTTCTAAAAAGGTAAGTGTCTGAATTTGTTAGTGAAAAGGCAGCTCTGGTCAGTGAAGTCACCTTGAAGTAACTTGAGTTCTTTGAGAAGTGTTGTCCCAATGCATAATGCACTTCAGATTCCATATGTGCTCGATGCACCCAAGACTGGAGATTTTTGATCATTTGGTCCATGCATACCCCCCCCATTCCTGCCCCATGCTCTACATCAAGAAAATAAAGGGGACTCCTGGACTGCTGCCCTCTCAGGGCAGGTCTACACTTAAAATGCTGCATTGGCACTTAGGTGCACTTAAAACACTGTGCTGCTGTAGCGCTTTAATGGAGACACTAAGTCGATAGGAGAGAGCTTCTCCTGTTGCCTTAGTTAATCCACCTCCGCGAGAAGTGGTACCTATGTTGGCAGGTGAAATTCTCCCACCAACCTAGCACTGTATAACCGACACTTAGGTTGGTATAACTGTTGCTCAAGGGTGTGGATTATTCACACCCCAGGTGACAGTTATACTGAAGTAATTCTATAGTGTAGACCAGGGCTTAGTTCATTCTCTACTGCCAGTTCTCAGTAGCGACAGCGGGTGGAAACCAGGCAGCAGGGAAGGTTGGGGGGTGGGTGGGGAGGGAGAGTGAACTACACACCAGGAAAAAACACACCTTTAAGAACTCAAAATTACCACAAGGTGGGTAACCCATCCTTCTTTGAATGATCATTGTTATGTCTAGAGCATTTCACATGCTTCACAAGCTACATCTCTTTAAAAGGAGGTGGATGCTGTGTAGTCCTTTGACACAAGAGAGATTGCAGAACTGCTTGGGCAAGAGAGCAAATCAGTTGTGTCAAAAGGACTACAGGATGTGTGCTCCTCAAGCTACTAGGAATGAGTCTGTGGTTATAGTCTTCATTGGAAATGGGGAGTTGAATGGTACCCTGACATATTTCTTTCCTCTGTCCTCCCACCATGTAGGGGAACCTGGAGGCTAAGACCCTTTGGGGAACCATGACTAGCAAGTCAAGACCATGTTTGCCCCTAGTGTAGACAATCCACAACCAGGCTTGTAGACATCTGAGAAGCCCCCTTGCAAACTGGGTCACATAAGTAATTGTGATCACATAAGCAACAGTGCCAAGAAGGAATACACGGACATCCAGGGGGCTGAATGGATCCACTGTATAATCCCAGCAATGGAGATGAAGCAGCTGATAAGCATGCTCTGGCCGTAATGGTACCCAGTCTTGCCCCAATATATTTGAGTGAGAGAGTTGCAGGGTGGATTTCTCCAGGTCTACTCTGATACCCAACCTCTCGAATAGATGTAGCAGCACAGCAGTTGCTTCTCATCTTTCTTGAGAAGATTGTCCCTTCCAGAGACAGTCTAGGGAAGGGTAAACCGTTGCCCCTTGTTGGGGAAGCAAGCTACTATCACAAACAACACCTGAATGAACACTCTTGGTGCCATCAAGGATCCCAAGGGAAAAACATTGTACTGGTAATGTTATTGGTCAGTCACAAGTCTCAGGAACCTCCTGTTGGCTGGATGAATATCCACATGAAATAAGGCATCTTTGATATCAAGGACTGGGAACCAGTTGTCTGGATCTAGAGACGGGGTAACTGACAACAGGGGCACCATTCTGAACTTTGGGCAGAGAATGAACTTGTTCAGATCCCTGAAGTCCACATTGGGGGTCTCTATCCCCCGGTCTTCTTGGGAACTAGGAATTACATAGAGTAGAACTCCCTTCTCCTTGCTGTTGGAGGTACTAGTTCTATCGCCCCCCAGTTCAAGGAGCAACTACCTCCTCCAGAAGAATCCTCTCATGATTGGGGTCCCCCAAAAAGGGGACAGGAAGGGAAGAGAACTGGATGGTATACCCCGAGAAGACAATTCCTAGTAATTCGTCTGTCTATCATGATTCTGTCCAGGCACACTGAAGGCCAACTTTCCCCACTACCTCAGAGAGGGGTTGTTCAGATCCAGAGAGATAATCAGCACACGGCTTTCAAAAGTCCAGTCAAAACACCAGTTTTGAATGTGATGGTTGGGAAGTGAAATACGATTGACCCTGTGCACCCTTTCTATGCAACCTTTGATGTTTGCATGGCTGTTCGTACTGCAGCCGGTGCTAAAAGGCAGGCAGGGTTAGTCATCTGAATTACAGCTTATTGGATTTTCTAGTGGTTGCAGGTGTGTAAATATCTGGCAAATTACGCGTGACTTGGGAGACATTCAACGAATGGAGAGACTCATTTGTCTTTGCTCTGAACAGTGCATCACGCTCATATGGAAGGTCTTCACCATGCTTTGAACCTCCTTTGGAATCCTTGAGGAGGAGAGCCACAATGAGCGTGTTACCACCACAGCTGTTGCATGGACCTCGCTGCCATGTTCGCTGTCACTTCAGATTGCCGTACATGCAATCTGGTTATCAGTTTTACTTCACTAATCGGGGCCAAAACTGATCTACAGTTTTAAAGCACCTTATTGGTGAAGCTGCCAATTTGTCATATGTGATAAAATCATATTTAGCCATCCGAGTTCTATAGTTTGAGAGTTAAAATAGTAGGGAAGTCGAGGCATACATCTATCCCCCAAAGAGGTCAATCCTCTTTGCTTCCTTCTTGTGTGGTACAGACCTGGCTTGCCTGTGTCTGCTATGCTTGGTGACCACTGACTCTACCAAAAAGAGTTGGGAGATGGGTGAGAGAATAGATACTCTGACCCTTTTGTGGATGCAAAATAATTCTCTCTTCAGCAGACACCCGCCAGGTTCGCATCAGTATCCAAAGGGGCTGAAAAGAGTTCTGGCTGGTTCAAGAATGGCCTCATTAATAGATAGGGCCACACCACTCAGACCCGAGCAATGTAACATGTCCAGCAGTTTGTCTGGCCCTTCCTGGACCTCTTCCAGGGGAATGTGAAGTGACTCTGCCACTCTCTTGAGGAAGACCGGGAAGGCCTTAGGATCATCAAGACATGGTGGTAAAGCTGGGATCACTTTCTCATCTGGGGAAGATGAGGATAAGGTCACCAGCATAATCCTCCTGTTCCTGTTGCTCTTCTTCCTCATGCTCTGTAAGTTGCACCCATTGAGGAGGCTGAAGAAGCAGCTCCTCCATCTTCTCTCGGAGCCATGGAATTCCTTGGGTCCCTGGTCTCACAAGGTGGGTATATTGGGCATTAGTCTCTTGGATATTTCAGGCCCCAGTGATGGGCTCCTGGCCAGCAGCCGCTGCTTTCTGGCTGCTCAACTCTGAAATCTGGTCTCTCCTACAATAGCCAGATTTCACAGGGGAGATCCGATTTCATGGTCCGTAATGCGTTTTTCATGGCCATGAATTTGGGAGGGCCCTATCGATGATAGAAGGCTGCACCTGGACTATGCCCAAGGGATCCCTTGAGGGGATTTAACACGGATGGAACCGTGGGAATCTCCAGGGTATCTCACTAGTCTCATACTACAGAATACCCTGGTCATCGTCTCCCCTCAAAAAAATACAACACAAAATAAAAACACTGGTACCAATCTGGGGCCTGGTACCAAATGATTGAGATCCTGCAGTGGCAGTACTGGGGCATGAAAGATCCAAGAGACTAATGCCCATTATACCCATCTTGTGAGACTAGGGACCCAAGGAGATCTAAGGCTTCGAGAAAAGAGGGAGGAGCTGCTTCTTCAGCCTCCAAAAAACAAAACAACAACCACCAACAACAACAAAAAACACCACTAGTCCTGGGCACACACAGCACATGTGCAACCTGAAGTGCCAAGGGACAATCACTCAAAGAAAGACACTCAAAGCCAGTACCCGCTATCTACTGCAAGCTCCAGGCAGCTACTCAGTGCCAGTCAACACCAAAAGGCACATCAGGGTATTCTCACAGTGAAAGCGTAACCAAGTTGTGAGATTCAAATCTAGGCACATGGTTCAAAATCCCTCCCTGGCTGTCTAATTTATCCCATTCTCCATCCTCAGCTGGATTTTCACAAAGAAGTTTAGACAAGAGCTTTCCAAAGACCAGTATTTCAGGTCCCGTCATACCAGGAACACTAGCTAATAAAGGCATCATACAAAAGTCAGGCTACATAAATAGTTCCTGGAACAATTCCATTATTCCAGAGCATGGTGGGTGTGGGTGTGGGTGTGTGTGTGGGGGTGTGTGTGTGTGTCATGGGGTGGGGTGGGGGGAGAGTGAGAGTGTCATGGTGTGGGTGTGCACGTACGCATGTGCATGGGGGGCGGGGGATGGGACAGGCTACTGCTTGCAGGGAGCATGTAGGAGTGGACTTGCCGTAAGGTTAAATTACAGTTCATTATTATTGTTGCTGATAATAAAGCCTGTCACTAGAGTGTGGAACCATGCTGACCCTTTATAACTGGTACAAAAGCAGGAGAAATGGACAATTTGTCTCCTAGCTACCTCCTTGAAGAATGTCACTTAGGCAAAAAGGAAGTATCACTATTCCCTGCTTGGGCTGAAAGGGGAAGACAAGTCAGAATCATGCCGAAGAGCTGCCTATAGCTGTGACTGCTGGAAGTGAGAGCAACATACCACAGGCTTTGTGAGGACAGAAAGTCTCCAGATGGAAATTGACTGGTTCCAGCTTCACAGAAGTCAGAGTAGGAGAACCTAGTATATCAGAGTGGGAAGTGGTCTATTCATGGGAGCATGTGTTCCTTTTGCAGCCTGCCCCCTCACTCCCCAAACGAGGGGAAATGACATGTTGTGGACAATGGTTCTCAGCACCCACTGAACTTGTGTTACCATTTGTAACTGCCAGAGCTGACTGGACAAAATTTCCAGCACTGTTCGATAAAGCATGATATGGACTTGATGGAAGTTTGATATTAGAGGGAACCAAATCTCGACCACAGATTCTATAATGCTGCTGAAGACAGTTTTGCTCTTTCTGCATTCACAGGTAAACAATTTTCAGAACTGGTTTAGGCAGGGCCCCTTTGATCATATTTGAGGCAGTCCCACAGAGCGATGCCATTAGTACTCCCGATTGCAAGGGCAAAGAATCAAGTGAGCAGCCTTCTCAAATCGTGCCTGTTTGGGAGGCTTCGTTTTAAGTAAGGCGAGGATTAGATAATGCATCTATTGTGCATGTAGAGTGAGTTGATTAGGGAAGGAATCTTTGATAAAGGTTTAAAAAAAAGGGGAAGAAAGATATGAGGAAGAGCATGGCATAAATGCCTCGATTAGCTAGGGATAAATGGAATTTCCTGGTGAATCAGCATGAAACTGCTACCGGGCCACACCATGCAGGACTGGAGCATGAGCATAAAAATATTACACTAATCTCAGTTTGCCGAGGTGGGAAGCGTTAGAAGTATTGTCTGAACTGGATCAGAGGGACAGCACCAAGTTGATTTTCGAAATGCAGATAGGCCTGAGAGGAGATGTTACTAGCAGTTCACATATCCACCTCTGCATTTGATTCCAGCCTAATCTTGGGTGGTAAATCTGAGCCCTGAGAACATTTTGTAGAGAGATTGGAAAGCTAGTTACAGTAAAGGGGAAGCCTGCCTATCCAGAGCTCAGATGACACCTATGCTTTGCTAGCTGGCAACCCAAAAGGATTAGTGTCATATCTTCAGGAGACTTGGATTGAAAAATATGCATAAGGATGAAGTAAATACTAAAAGCCAAGTTACAATACCATGTTTAACTCACTTTTTGGTGTGTTACATCTCCATCTAGTGGCAGGTCCCCAGAGGCTCTTAAGACTCTACAATAGCCAACACCAGGAGTTAATCCATTAGGTCAAGCGGTAGTAGCTCATATTTTTAGCACAAGAGGATCAATCCCCAGTAAGGACACATTTTTCCTGATGATTTCAATGAACCACCACCACAAGAAAAATAATTTCCATATTAACACACAGCATGATGCAGCTGCAATTTGGCCTGATTCTTGCTATAGTGGTCCTACAACTTATACTACAGATCTGGCCAGCTGGAACTACTCAAATGCATTTCAGGTTACGCCTAATGGCCACACTAGTTCCCCAGTATTATTACTGTACTGTCACATTACTGGTATTCAAACATACATTACACCAGGGATTGGCAACCTTTCAGAAGTGGTGTGCCAAATCTTCATTTATTCACTCTAATTTAAGCTTTCGCGTGCCGGTAATACATGTTAACATTTTTAGACGGTCTTTCTATAAGTCTATAATATATAACTAAACTACTGTTGTTTGTAAAGTATATAAGGCTTTTAAAACATTTAAGAAGCTTCATTTAAAATTAAATTAAAATGCAGAGCCCCCAGACCGGTGGCCAGGACCCAGGCAGTGAGAGTGCCACTGAAAATCAGCTCACATGCCGCCTTCGGCACCCGTGCCATATGTTGCCTACCCCTGCATTACACCATCCAAAAGGTTTTTCCCCTAGAAAAGCTTCCCTCTATTGTGAACACTAGTTCAACTCCCCCGGTGATAGCAGTAACGGGAGCACGACTATACACAGGCTTCAAAGTGCCACTTGGCATTTTAACTAAGTCATCTGAACCTGCTTGTGATGGGGTGTTTAACCCACCTTGGCTACGAAAGGGTTAATGCAGACAGAGAATGGGGCTAATTAACTGGTGAGAGGCATCAGGTGGCTAAGCCAACCCAGACTCCAGGAGGGAGCACAGCTGGGGAGGAATGAGCTGGGATGGATGTATAAAGACAGGAAATTGGAAACAGAATGGGTGGCTGGGGAATAGGATGCAGTAACTCCTTAGGGGAAGAAAGGTGTTTCTGGGGCTACAGAGACAAGTAGCCTGCAGTTGCTCCCTGGGAGCAGGGAGTTGTGAGGCTGGCTACCTGGGGAGGTCGGGGGGGGGGAAAAAGAGTGCCAGATAGTAAGGAAAGGCAGTAAGGTCTAGAAAGGAACAGCCCTTGGCTGCTGTGTGGAGGATCCCTGAGCAGGAACCTAGAGTAGAAGGCAGGCCCGGGTTGCGCTGCCAACTACAGAGGATGTGGCACCAGGGGGCAGCGAGTGGGAAGACTGCCTAAGATTGCTGAAGACTCTGTTATCTCGGAAGGGGGACATGTGTATAGTGACCTGGCTGGAGGGCTGAGTCATGAAGAGGCGGCAGCAGCAGCTTGTGAAATGTGAGAGGAGCAGCATGTTGAGAGAGTGAGGCGGAGAGATGGCAACTGCAGGAAGGGGCACCTACCTTGCAAAGCTAATCCCCAGAACAGGCAAGGAGGGGGCGCCATCTAGCAGTGAGTAGAGCACTCTATGACCAGGGCCGGCTTTAGGATGTGTGGGGCCCAATTCGAAAGAGCTGCTGCCGAAATGCCGCCGAAGACAGCGGCAGTGATTGAGCTGCCGCCCAAGATAGTGGCAGCAATTCAGCGGTAGCTCAATCAGTTGCTGCTGTTTCCAGTGGCACTTCGGCGGAGGGTTCTTCCTCAGCAGCAGTTGTCTTCCAGGGCCTTACCTTGCGGGGCCCCTCTTCTGGACACTGCGGGGGCCTCTGAGGCATGGGGCCCGATTCACGGGAATCGGCCTAAAGCCAGCCCTGCTTGTGACACTGCTCAGAGCAGGTCTGCATGACATGGCAGTAAGAGTGCTGGTGCCTTGGCTAAGCTAGCACTTCCACAGACTGGCTATGAAGAGAAGCGTTTCTGAAAACAAGACTCACGTGGGAGAGGACAGAGCAGGCAAAACTAGGAAATACACTTCGCTAGTCAGGATGCTGGTGCTTGGTGCATCCTCCCCTGCCATTACTTGTAAACCAACCATTTTTTAGAACTAGCAGCATGTGACCATGAATGTTGAATCAGACCCCTCGAATGTTGGATCTACAGTACAACATACACATGCCACTGCAATGCTTGTACTCCAGGGATGAAGCACATGGTAGCAGAATAGAGCCAACTACATGAAGCTGACTGCTTCCTCCCCACACTCGACACAGGATCCAGGGACAGAAGCTCTTCCAGGACAGCATGGCAATCTGAAGATACCTTTGACCCTCCCCCCCGAATCTTTCAAATACAGTACATGGGAGTTGATTTGGTCAATAAAACACCAGAAAGAGTGCTCTCACTCAACTACTTTCCTGGTTGCAGTATGAACCATTTCTGAACCAGATGCATCAGTGAAAGGGTTAAATTCAAATCCTAACTGAAATGTGTGTTTGGGCTCCAGAGATACCAACCTGAAGTAATAATGATGAAAGAGCTGGTCTGAGATTTCACCTGGCATTGCCAGCAAGCACCACATGGTGGCTAACGAACAAAAGGAAACTCCTTCATAGGCTTTGTGTAAGTAGCCCAGACTCTTATTTGGAACATCTTAACCTTTGAAACGGAGAGGCTGCACTTCTGCTATTTACAGTATTGTCTCCCCTACCTCCCACAATATGATCATCTGTAAACATACGAACTTACCCCAGGTTAAAGACAGAAGCCAGGTCCATTAGCAGTTCCCCTTTATCCTGCAGGCCTGTCTTTTGGGCATTTACATCACTGCTGCAATTGCCACTGCCAATAAGCGGCAGCTACTGTGATAACATTCACTAGGAGTTTAATTGTAGAAATGTTAAGTTGAACCTGGTTTATCTTGGGTTTGGATTCATGAAGTTGTATTTTCTAGCTCCAGCTACTATATTTGTGTCCAAGCTTTATGCCTGCCAGGTTCACTGTGTACTATTAAATTTGGATTAGGGATAAACACAAGCCCATTCTGCCTTTCCATTAATCTTTTTTTTTGCTGTCATTGCAAGGAGCCAACAGGCTAATGTTAGTAGGGGGACAGGAAGGGAGGGAATAAACAGCATTATAAGTACGGTTAAGCTACCTTCACTTTACTAACCCCTCCCCCCCCCAAACCAACAACAACAAAAAACCCACCACAGATCAGGCTTTGGGCAAAAAAAAGTTACAGATCCAGAAATCTAGCACAAGAGTCGCCTGGAAGTCTTCGCTCCATCATGCAGATCTCTCTCAGGGGGGAAAAAAAGCAAAACACAAAAAAAACTTAATCTCTCAGGTCATCTTTATCCCTCATGAGGCAGCCATAAAAAGGCACAAATCTAATGTTTTTAAAAAGCCTTCTCAGGTAATCTTTGAAGTATTAATTCCATCAATTTAAAGGAACACTGTCAACTTGAAGCCTTCTAATTACAAAAGCAAAGTACTGAGTCAGAAGTGCCACCTACCCCAGAGACTCCCTGCCTTTTTGTGTTTTATAATCACTTTTCTGTGCTGTACTGCAGACACTCCTCACCCTCCCCAAAGGAAAATGGGAGCTGACCATGGCCTGATCTTGCTAAGAGAGCTACATCTCTACAGAACCTTGTTGATTTCAGTGTGTGGCTTTGCAAGGACATAAGTGTACATCCATGAGGTTGGATGCCTTTACATAGCCAAGCCACGATCTTGCAGAGAAAACAGTGAAACCAACTATACACAGGGCTGTCAAATGCACTCAGTACCCTGAAAAAAGGACAGGTATTTTCTCCTCCTCTAATCCCTGTCATGCATTTTAGGTTTAAAAAATTTCAGATTAAGGCAATTTTAAATTGATGGTGCATCAAATTCTAAGCTACCCTGCCATGTCCCCTTAACATTAAGAGAAGCAAGATCATACCTATATGTTCTTTGCAATGCTTAGCCCTTCAAAATGGTTAAATACATGGATCATGGCCGTTTAAAGGTGGCCTACATGGTGACGGTTCAGGCTTTACTCGAAGGCTAGAGGATGCCAGGAGGATTTTCTCAACAAAGTGCTAGTTTCTCTGAAATAGGATACAGTCCTTTTGTTCTGTGTCTGTACAGCGCCTAGCACAATGGTTCATGATACATCATCATAACAATAATAATAGTTAATCTTTCCACCAGGCTGTCCTCGCCCTCTGTTTGCTAGAGGTCCTCAGCTACCTCTCCCACAAGTCTGAACAGTAAGGTCACAAAAGCCATAAACCAAATTACAGCTCTCCCCAACCCAACTGCATGGCCAGCGGAGGCCACTCATTAGCATCAGTCTCCAACTATTGCTAATGGAGTTTGTAATGAGCTAGCAGCATGTTAGCTCTAAACACTATGACCAGTCCGCACATGGTTAATACTTAGTAACAATGGCAACCAAACATTTCCCTCCCCACCAGAGGCCTAGGCTGGCACATAGCTGTCTTCCCAGGGCCAATTCACCACAATTGTTTTGCATTGTCGACAGGACCGCAAAATAGTGCTTATGTAACTAGTTTGGCTGGCCCGACCTCCTCCCAGCCTTCTGCGCATTACGATACCCTAGTGCGCATGGCTCCAAGTACTGCTGGTTCTCCTCTGCAGGCACATCTGAGAGGCAGTCTACTCCCCCCAACGAAACAATGAGACAGCGTCCAGGGTTTTCCCAGAATTTACCAAAGCAAATGCACTTAGGCAGAGAAGAAGGTGCAGGCGCATGTCAATAGTTGCCCCGGGGGTGTGTAAAAGAAAAAAGCTGATGTGTGGATGCAGCTCAGCCACGTTTGTGTAACCAGGTCAGATGCCACCATGACCAGGTTATAAGAATGTTGTGCTGGTAATGCTCATGGAGCCTTGAGCTGTGCATTTCTTTCCATTTTAGTTAACCCAGAGATTACAGCTTCATGGGATCCACTATTCGCATTCTCAAGAGCTCTTGACAAGAACAGCCAAACAAGGGAAGGTGGAGAAGTTTTTCTATATTTTAATAGTTTAAAAAAAAAAAAAAAGAACAAAAAACCCCACAGATTTGTATGGGAATGAAGAAGGTAGGATGGAGAGTGGCTGGGACAGGCATATGTACTTGGTAGTATGGGCTCTTTCTGAGGGTACTAAATACCACTTTGGCACCTGCTCATATTTTTTTTGGGGGGGGGGGGGGAGGGATAGCTCAGTGGTTTGAGCATTGGCCTACTAAACCCAGCGTTGTAAGTTCAATCCTTGAGGGGGCCATGTAGGGATTTAGTCCTGCTTTGAGCAGGAGGTTGGTCTAAATCTACTGAGGTCCCTTCCAACCCTAATAATCTATGATTCTATGACTTTGGAGACAGTCATTGTACATAGCAAAGGCAGCTTCTCACTTTGTGGGTCACATTTAAACTACATGCCCATGAAAACGATCACCAGGATCATGTCATTACCCTGACTACTTGATATTCAGGCTTCCTCAGAGGCTCCTGGAACAAGCCAACGATGCTTCCTCATTTTCAAACTAGCCCAGTGTTCATAGAATCTCAGGGTTGGAAGGGACCTCAGGAGGTCATCTAGTCCAACCCCCTGCTCAAAGCAGGATCAAACCCAACTAAATCATCCCAGCCAGGGCTTTGTCAAGCCTGACCTTAAAAACCTCTAAGGAAGGAGATTCCACCACCTCCCTAGGTAACCCATTCCAGTGCTTCACCACCCTCCTAGTGAAAAAGTTTTTCCTAATGTCCAACCTAAACCTCCCCCTCTGCAACTTGAGACCATTACTCCTTGTTCTGTCATCTTCTACCACTGAGAACAGTCTAGATCCATCCTCTTTGGAACCCCCTTTCAGGTAGTTGAAAGCAGCTATCAAATCCCCCCTCATTTTTCTCTTCTGCAGGCTAAACAATTTCAGTTCCCTCAGCCTCTCCTCATAAGTCATGTGCTCCAGCCCCCTAATCATTTTTGTTGCCCTCCGCTGGACTCTCTCCAATTTATCCACATCCTTCTTGTAGTGTGGGACCCAAAACTGGACACAGTACTCCAAATGAGGCCTCACCAGTGCTGAATAGAGGGGAATGATCACATCCCTCGATCTGCTGGAAATGCCCCTACTTATACAACCCAAAATGCCATTAGCCTTCTTGGCAACAAGGACACACTGTTGACTCATATTCAGCTTTTTGTCCACTGTAACCCCTAGGTCCCTTTCTGCAGAACTGCTGCCCAGCCATTCGGTCCCTAGTCTATAGCAGTGCATGGGATTCTTCCGTCCTAAATGCAGGATTCTGCACTTGTCCTTGTTGAACCTCATCATATTTCTTTTGGCCCAATCCTCTAATTTGTCTAGGTCCCTCTGTATCCTATCCCTACCCTCCAGCGTATCAACCACTCCTCCCAGTTTAGTGTCATCTGCAAACTTGCTAAGGGTGCAATCCACACCATCCTCCAGATCGTTAATGAAGATATTGAACAAAACCGGCCCCAGCACCGACCCTTGGGGCACTCCACTTGATACCGGCTGCCAACTAGGCATGGAACCATTGATCACTACCCGTTGAGCCCGACCATCTAGCCAGTTTTCTATCCACCTTACCGTCCATTCATCCAGCCCAGACTTCTTTAACTTGCTGGCAAGAATACTGTGGGAGACTGTATCAAAAGCTTTGCTAAAGTCCAGAAATAGCACATCCACTGCTTTCCCCTCATCCACAGAGCCGGTTATCTCATCATAGAAGGCAATTAGGTTAGTCAGGCATGACTTGCCCTTGGTGAATCCATGCTGTTGTTATGGTAAAGCCCAGTGAAGTACTTGGCAATGCTGTTTTACAGTAAAAGCTGTTTTATCCAGTACTATGAGGGAATGGGGGTGTGCCGGTAAGTGAAAAATGCCGGTTAACTAAGAGGGAGGGTGTTTGGGTGTGGGAGGGGGCTCGGGGAAGGAGGTTGGGGCATGGGGTGCGGGATCCAGGGTCACTCACCTCGGGCAGCACCTGCTGAGCCGCCTGCTGCACCACCACCTAGGAGCGCCAGGACAGGCCACTGCTTGTGGGGAGCTACCCGAGTAGAGCACCCACCAGATGTGGCACCCCGGCCCCCTCTCGCAATCTGAACCCCTGATGGCCATTTCTCTGCCCAGGAGGAGCAGGGACATGTCGCCACTTCTGGGGAGCCACGCGGCGCCACGTAGGGAGCCTGCTGGCCCCACACCAACCGGACTTTCTATGAAGATTAGAAATGTTGGTTTATAGAGCTTGCCGATTGGTACAGGGCCTGATAAACTATTTACAGTAAAAGCTGTGTTCACAATGCCAGCCTGGCTTTATGTACTGAGAGACTGCTCTAGGCCAGGGATGCACAAACTTTTCCTGTCGCACGCCCCACACCCCCTTACCGTTAATGGAATCTCTCCTCCATTACTGCACAGTGGGCTCAGCAGAGGAGCTTGGGCTGAAGGCGGAGCTGGAGACGGGGCTGGGCTGCAACTAGGAGCAGAGCTGGGCTCCAGCTGAGTGTCGCCCCCTCCCTGGCCCCTGTGGGGGCTGGCCTAGGCCCTGCTGCATGCCCCCTAGGAGGGGTGCGCCCCACGATTTGGGGGCCGCTGCTCTAGGCCATTAAAAAAAATCATTAAAAAAACAAACAAACTTTCACCATTCCCCAACTACCAAACAGATTAGTTCCTTCACTTTACTTAGCTCTTCCTCTGCCTTGCTCAGCCCTGTCTCTCTCCAGTGAGATCTAATCTCCCCGCTCTGTCTCCATTAACAGCTCTCTCAATGCAGGCCAGAGCAGTTCCCCGAAGTTGAAGCAATTCTTCGGAGAAATCTCTTAAAAGGTCTAAGAGCGCGAGAACAGAGTTTTGTAGCAGGTGTGGATGGGCTACATGGCACAGAGGAATGGACTGACTGGGCAGAGACAAGCACAGCTATTTTAAGAGACAGTTGGGAGCTGACCTAGGGCAGACTGGAGGGATTTTGTTCTTGCTCTACTCTGCCAGAGCATACAACATTTTATTGTTCAGTCTTTGTTCATGAAACTGCCAGTGGGTACAACCACCTCAGTGACACTCTGTAACAAAGGGTTTGGGGGAGAGGACCAGGAGCACACCTATAACCCCTTATTGACAGCACTCAGTTCAGAGTGTGTGGAGGAGGGTGAAAGGAGCAGCGAAGTTATTGACTCCCAGGAACATGGTTAACAAGCCAAGGGATGAAAATAACCAATATGCCAGTAAATAGTAGACAGGGCCAAAGCCACTACAATATCCACCACTTCAATATATTCCTCCAGAACGGGTAAAAACACTGTTCCATCTTCAAGCATACATGGCGCAACTATGTTTTAACTGACCTGTGCTAAAGACTTGGACAAGCAAGTCTATACCACATTACACCACCAGACAGGACTACATCAAGGGACAATGACTGTAACCTGGTCCCCCAACAGTTTTTCCTGTAGTTTAGACAAGCCCTTACTCAATTCAAACTACTGAAATCTTCATGGAATCTTTCAGCATCTGCCTCCATTTCAGAGTATTGCTGTACTCACTAGGACAAGGATATATGCTAACTGCTGTTTATTGTGCTTACCTTGCTCTTCCCATTAAGCCTTGACCCTGAAAGTAAAGCAAAACCTTCAGCAGTAAGATTGTGTGTAACAGCAGGTATGGGCTGAGGCCCTGGAGCATGAGCCAAGCTGGTACTGCACAGGTGCTAAAGGAGTGTCTAAGCCATCCTCACAGCCCTGATTTTTCAGCCATAACTCCCCTCCACATCAAATAGCTCTACAATAAAAAGAAATTCTATAAAGACCTGCTGCAGTAAAGTCCTTAGTGGGGAGGGTCTCCCCACAGTATGGGAGATTGGTACAAGGAACCACGCTCCAACACTGTAAACTCTGAAAGGAGAGGAGCAGAAACAATACAGGGCCAGTTCAGATTTTGTACTGTTGTAAATCATGGCATGTTGCCCCAGAAGTCAGTATAGTAAAATTGCTGTATGGTCAGACACCGACAAAGTTCACGCGTATGAAATTTGAAAGGAGAAAGTTCCTAGACACTCACTGTCCAAGACCTTGCATCTTTGGAGCAGAGTCAGTTATTCCCTTTGGGGGTAATTCACATGCATTATATCCAATGGTACCAGTGGCTACAACCTTCCACAGTTGGTAACATACAGCCACCCCCAACTACACTTATGCTCACCACCCCCAGCCCAAAAAGAAATCCAATTCCTATCAGCAAGAGGCTAAAAATTGCCAAGCTAAAAATCAACCCCCACATCTGAAGCCAGGTACTTGCAATCTTTCGCAATTTTGCAGACTACCAAATTTTGGAGGGTGGCCCAGGAAGAAATAACACATTTGTTTCCATCTGCAACCTCCTCACAAGACACACACACACAAAAGAAGGAAGCACTCTCTCCCCTCCAGAGATTTTATACAATGCACACAAATGGGAATACAAAGCCACTAACTGGCAGTCTGACCCCACCACTAGGGGAGGAGGAAGAAGTCACACTTATATGGCACTTTTCATCTGTAGATTTCAAAGCATCATCAACCTTTTACAGATAGGCAGACTGTAAGAGAGTAAGTGAACGCTCCACTGCAGAAAAGTCACCCAGCAGAACTCAGGCCACCCAGGATATCACTAGTCTGATACCCTATACACTAGATTACCTATACTGCCTCCTTTAGCACTCTTAGGGCTGGTATACACTAGTGGGGGTATTGATCTAAGATGCACAACTTCAGCTACATGAATAGCGTAGCTGAAGTCGAAGCATCTTAGATCGATTTACCTCGGGTCCTCACGGCGCGGGATTGACGTCCGCGGCTCCCCGTGTCGACTCTGCTACCGCCGCTCGCTCCGGTGGAGTTCCGGAGTCAATGGGAGCACATTCAGGGATCGATATATCGTGTCTAGATGAGACGCGATATATTGATCCCCGAAAAAAATCGATCACTACCCACGGCGGGTAGTCTGGACGTACCCTTAGTCTTCAGCAAATCCTCACAACTGCCTTGTGAGGAGTATCATCCCTATGCAGCCAGTGAAAACAAAGGTCAAGCGATTTGACCAAGACCACAGAGGGAATCAGTATCAAAGCTGGGAGCAGCACCTTTAGTTCCTTGCTCCTGGTCTTGTGTTCAGGTCACAGCACAAAGTTAAATTAAAAGAAAATAACCCCCCTCCACTTTATTAAAGAGAGTTACCATTTAAATGCTAACTATGTTAAAGACACTGTAATTTTTCAGGAAGTGAACCGCAATTAGACATTTCTATCACTAGTTCCGCCATGAGTTAATGGCCTTTGGAAACCTGTTCCCAGGGACACATTCAATTTACAATTTGCTCTCACATGGAAATCAAAGACACTCTAATTGTTCCTACATTTTAAACTTGAGTTCCAGGTATGGGGTTATTGAGGGTTTGGGTTTTTTGTAGGGTTTTTTTGGGGGGGGGTTGGCCACGATTTCTTCCCTCCCTCCCCCACAAATGCCTCTCCTTCTGGCCTCAGAAACTTTATTTCTGCTGTCTTCTACAGCACATGACTGGAAGATCGCAGCAGCTTGCTGATCAAGAGCCTCAAAAATTCATACCAATGAAGGAAATCATAAGAGGTTTTTCCTCCTCCCCAATGGATATGGTGGTTCTTGGCAGCTGTTCAGCAAGGAATGAAACCCTGTGTGTGGCACTTTTTTTAAATTCCCAAATTCATTTTGAAGCACACTGAGAAAACCACACTGCGTAACCACTCTCTGCTGCAAAAGGTATCTTCACTTTCTTAAAAATAAACCACTTAAACAAAAATAGGCATTCAAAATAGACTTACATTTTGCCTCGGACAGATTCTGATTAGGTGACCAGACCAGCATGCCAAGGTTCTCTCTCTCCTGACAGCGCCTTGCAAGTTTGGCTTAAGAAAAAACAGATATACAGCAAAGTTAAAAACAGACTCAAGAATCTTACCGCCAGCTAGTACTGAAACAAACTGGGTACAAGAGTGACTTATCGCCCAGCTTTTAGTCAATCTAACAAGGTTAAAAGCCTTCCTCCCTCTCCCCCTTTAGATCAGAGGCCTCTGTTTGTCTCTTCTATACATCACTCTTAATACATTGTGACAGAGGAAGTATATCCACCCTTTCGTGCAGGAATTAACATTCTTCCATCAACATACTTGATTATTTCTCTTCTGCCTTTTGTTAAATGAAGGGGAGGAGCAAGAACCGGACGCTATGGATACAAGATCCTGAATGCTGTGGTCACTTCCTTGTGTAGTTAGGTCAGGACTTCAGGACAGGCACATGGAATGAAGAACGTTCTGGGATTTTTTGCAAATCCCTGTTAATTATCTCAAGTCATCCTCCAGTTCCAACTAAGTATTTCCACACCGACATTTCATACACACTGGACCAGATTCAAATCTTGGTTATATTGAGGTCACTGGGATTAGAATCTGGGCCTTTGTTTGTCCAGTTACTCTAAACAGGGAAATGGCTCTCTTTGTTCATGGGTCTGTTACATCACAATAAAGAGCTGCCCAGCATAATGCATTAAAATCTTCAATTCAAAGCCACGTGCATGTATGGTTCCTGATCTCTTGCTATGCGAGTTGCTCTTTCTGAAACCAATGCAAGTCTGTGCACAGCAAATTTTTTGACAGTCTGCTGTTCAATTCCTTACACCATTAGCCTGGTACAGTAAAAATATTAGAAGAGAGAGTTATCAGAAGTAGACACACCAAAAATGGAGAGAGCAGAACAAAAAGCCTTGCTCTGTTGAGACAGCAGATGTAGGTAAATCCATTACTAGTACTGGCAGCACCATGTTAACTAGATATTAGAGTTTTTCTCTTATCAGTGGAGTACTGGGTATTCTTATTCCTACTGCAAAACCTCTCTGGAGTGCTAAAGATCTACAGTGCTTCACATACAGAATGACACATACCCTGCCCCGATCTGATTAATAATATATAAACACAACAGGACCAAAGTTCAGAAGAAGAAATTCTTCGGGTACATCTAAACTGAACTGCCTCCTGCATCAGTGTCACAGACGCTGTGGGGCTAAAAACAGCAGTGTAGATGTTCCCACTTGGGCTAGAGCTCAGGCTCTGAGATGACCCACACCCCCATCACTGGGTTTCAGAGCCTGGGCAGGAACATCTACACTGATATTTTTAGCCATGTAGTGCGAGCCCCCACAAGCCTGAGTCTATAGACCCAGGCTCAGACTCACTGCTGTATGTCTTTTTTGCCATGTAGACATACCCTTAGTGATGAGAAGCAGCGAATAGAGACCGTACCCCAGGGTACTACACATGTGAAGTCAGAACAGGATTGACTTTTATAACTCATTTGCAGCAGATACAGAGAGTTATGGTCTCTGGAAGCTTGGTGCTGGTAAGTACGTGTTCTTCAGGTTACATCAAAACATTTGGTGAGTGCATGCAGTGAACTTTAATGTTTTGACTGCTCAGGCTGCATTGATTTTTAACATTGCCTCTCCTTAACTTGCCATTAGACAACAAACCTAAGTTATGTTTTCAGGTAACAGTTTAAATCCCAATAATACCATTTTAGAAACTGACATGTTATTAACCTCTAATTCAAAGCAAAGATACCGATTATTTTTACTCCCAATTGTCTGGATGCTGAAATTTGCATCATCTCTACACCTCAGCACACTAATGCAAGAAAGTGTATTTTCTCTCTGTTCTGCCATGAAGATGCTGAGAAATTAATGACCTTTTTCTCTAGTATTAAGATGCAGTTGCCAATCTTCTTTCGAGTCACAGTCAAACTCCAAGTATCCAGAAGACTCTGCCTTGGAATATTGTGAGCAGTACACATTTTCGAGACTTTCTACATTAGGCAGAAAGTTGGGGGGGGAGGGGCACGAAAAGAGAAGCCAACATTCTCTGGAGGAGAATGACAGGGTGGAGACGGGATGTTCTATAGAGACTATAAAAACATCTTAATTTAGAACGACAATAACTGGACTTTGAACAAAACCTGCTATGATCTTGAAACATTCAGGATTAAGCTTCACCCTCTCATCTGTCCCTGACAAATCAAGATTATGGAGTTGTGAGAAAGTAAATAGGTAACCCCGATGCCATTCACTTGTAGAATGCTGCTCCACTGCATTATGCATCTCACTTCTATTCACCCATTGTTCAGCCTACTACAGAAGTATCTGAACGGAAAAAAAAAAACAAAAAAAAAACCACCCTACCACTATAAGAGGTTATATCTAAAAGAGAACCTCACACCATTTGTGGATACATAGATAAATGCACAAGAACTAGTGAGAGACTCCAGTTAAGATTTACTTTAAGCAGTGACAGTCGACTACACCCCAGAAGATGTATTAGGCTGTATTTTGTCAGTTAGGATTCAGGAGTCAGTTATTTAAATGCCAAAAAGAACTTTGTTAACAGAGTTAAGGGTTGCCCAGTGGTGCCTCGTGCCCCTCCAAAATGTGAAGAGTAGCTAAATGTAAAGCCTCTGAAAACCAGGAAATACCTTATTTACTGGTTTTCAGAGATTAAATTTAGCCACTCTGCACATTATGGAAGGGCACAAGGCGCTACACCTTACCCTACAGCAGCTGTAGCAGCACAATTACAGTATTGCAGCTATGCTGTTGTAATACAGACACTTCCTGTCAATGAAAGGGATTTTTCCTTCAATAAAGAAGGTAATCCACCTCTCCAAGAGCTGGTAACTAGGTCAACGGAAGAATTATTCTGTCAACCTACCTGTGTCTACAGTGAGGGTAGGTTGACCTAAATACATCACACAGGGCATTAAATTTTTCACAGCCCAGATGATGCAGCTGGGTTGACCTATATATTAGGTCTAGACTGGGCCAGCAGTTTTCTGGTCCGCAGACCCCTCGGGATCTGTGGACTGTGTGTAACTGGTCCATGAAAGGTTGTCATTACCACAGAACAGTGATTTTCAACCTGTGCTCCATGGATAGGGCTCTGCAGACTAGGTCTAAGATTCCCAAAGGGCTCCGCATCTCCATGTGAAATTTTTTAGGGGTCCACATGAGGGAAAAAAGGTTGACCACTGGACTAGGCCTAATTCGGAATTAACAACAATTGGGGGCTTTTAAAGGTTTTTTTTTTGTTTTTTTTTTAAAACAAGGAAAAGACTTTCGTACCATACACACACACACACCTATAGCCCAGCTCTCCTCCTTCCTTGCACCTGGCGCCTTGGCAAGGATTACCCCACCCACACAACACACTGTATGTTAAACCCCTTCGCTGCATCGGCATCTCCCCTCTCATCTCCCCTCTCTCTGCCTGTCCAGCACAGCTTGGTTCCCCCTCCTCCCCACACAGAGGCAGGCATCAGGATGGGGCCCACAGACTAAGGAGCTGGGGAAAGGTGCAAACAGTGGGGATGTTTTTGAAAGGGTGAGACAGACATGGGGTGCGTGAATATGGGTTTTTGAGGGGAACAGATGACGCCTTGGTTGACCCACTTCTTTCCACAGCCTTCCAACCTCCAATATTCTCTCCAATGTCTCAGATTTCCCCCCAGACTGCTCCAACTCCAATGTTACCGCCATCACACCCATTGCTCATCTTAGTGGCTGCTCTCATCCCCTTTCCCTTGCACCTTTAGTATCCTTGCTAACACATGGGGAAGGTGGGGAGACGGGTTAAGACTGCCCTGCCCCCAACAGAGGTATAAGGGGCCCCAAGATATTGGTTTACACATGGGGGAGTCGCTGCCCTCTCTAACACTGGGTGTAGCTGCCACCCCATTCCCAAATATAGCCTAGACTAGAGGTTTTCAAATTGCGGGGCTCAGCCCCCTAGGGGGACATGGAGGAACGCGTGGGGCTCAGGCCAGCCTGGGGCAGGGCTTGGGGAAGGAGTGCCGCCTCCGACTGACTTCAACGGGCCCCCCAGCCTGTGGCTCAATGGCACCACCCGCCACAGTCACACCGATTTCTGCTTCTGGCAGCCTCCATGCCCAATGCTGGCTCTGGCCCCAGAGACCTTCCCACGCGCCCTCCCACACCCTAAAAATCCGAGGGAGGAGGGGCAGGTATTGCGTCTATTTTTGTGTGTTGGGGGAGGTGCAACCAAAAACTAATTCAAAGGGGGGCTCAGCTCAAAAAATCGGAAAACCTCTGGCCTAGTCAAACCTACAATAAGGTGGGTGCACAACTGATTAGAAAAGCATACTCAGAAGGCAGTTAGCTTAGGGTTCGCAATTAAGCTGGAAGGGCATAACGAGAGGGGTCTCACAAGGATCTGTCCTGGCTCTGGTTCTAGTCAATATCTTCATGAATCATTTGGATAATGGTGCAGAGAGTACACTTAAAGTTTGCAGAGGATACCAAGCTGGGAGGGGTTGCAAGTGATTTGGAGGACAGGGTTAAAATTCAAAATGATCTTGAGAAACTGGAGAAATAGTCTGGAATAAACAGGATGAAATTCAATAAGGACAAATGCAAGTACTATACTTAGGAACAGACAATCAATTGCACAAATACAAAATGGGAAATGACTGCTTAGGAAAGAGTACTGCAGAACAGGATCTGGGGGCTATAGTGGATCACAAACTAAATAGGATTCAACAATATAATACTGTTGAAAAAAAAACCCGCAATCATCATTCTGGGGTGTATTAAGAGTGTTGCAAGCAAGACATGAGAAGTAATTCTTCTACCCTATTCAGCACTGACAAGGTCTCAAGTGGAGTATTGAGTCCAGTTTCGGGTGCCACGCTTCAGGAAAGATGTGAACAAATTGGAGAAAGTCCAGAGGAGAGCAACCAAAATGATTAAAAGTCTAGAAAGCATGACCTATGAGGGAAGATTGAATAAACTGGGTTTGTTTAGTCTTGAGAAGAGATAGTCTATAACAACCTTTTACATACTTGAAAAGAGGAGGGTAATAAATTGTTCTCCTTAACCACTGAGGACAGGACAAGAAATAATGGGCTTGAATTGCAGCAAGAGCAATTTAGGTTGGACATTAGGAAAAAAACTTCCGAATTGCCAGGGTAATTAAGCACTAGAACAAATTACCTAGGAAAGTTGTGGGATCTCTGTCACTGGAGGGTTTTAAGACCAGGTTAGACAGATACCTGTCAAGAATGGTCTAGATACTCAATAGGTGGCTCACCAAGGCTTCCTGTGTGGCCAATCAACTCACCTTAAAAAATGTTTATAATTATATTCATGAACAGTGATGCACAGCCTATCCTTTGCCTACAACTTCCTTAGTAAGTAACTTACTGCTGGATCTTAAGTTCTTACGATAGCACCGGCTACGATTGAGCTAGGACATTGCCTATTTTTTCCATCAGTGACGGTAATGGAGCCAAAAATGAACGCCAATGTAAGTGAATGTTGCAAAATCAACAGCAAAAAAACCAAGCTTTTCACCCAAGCTGGAGAGTGGATTTTTTTTTATTACACCACCTCATTTAAACGCAACACTTTTGTGTTTAATGTGCCAAACCACTGTATCCGTCTGTAAAGTCATCAGTGCGAAGTGCCACTTTGAATCAAAGCACAGTAACACTCAACATGGCCATTTCCTGGCAGTGTTGCAAGACGTGACAAAATTGAAAATCTGAAGTCTTCGTATCACACTTCAAATGTCTCCTCACAATATCAGTGACTGTGCAGGACAAAGTAACAGCTGCTTCTCTTCAGATACTGTTGGTGCTAGCTAAAAAGAGAAAGCCTTTCCTGGATGCTGAGCTTGTGAACAAGTGCACATCAGAAATACTGGAGGAGCTTTTTGCTGGAGATAAAAACAAAGATGATATTGTGAACCATGTGAAGCAAGTTCCCGCCTGATTCCCTGGCAGCACAAAGATTGGAGGTAGTTTATGATGACTGTTTATCAGCACTGCTGTCCAATTTAAAAAACAAAACAAACACCACCAAATGCATGTCTCTGGCAGTGGATACATCAAGCGATTTAAGTGACACTGCCCGGCTATTACTGTTTGTTAGATTTTATGATGGTGATATTTTCAAGGAAGAATTTTTATGTTTAATACCATTAGAAACCTACACCACAGGAGAGGTCATTTTTGAAAAGGTAAATGGATTTTTTGGGGAAAAAATGCTTTATATCTGCAGAAAATAAACTTGCTTGTTACAAACGGAGGTCCCTCCATGATAGGAAAAAAAGAGAAGGACTTTGCTTCACATTTGACAGAGTTACACCCTTCATTAAATACACTTCACTGCATCATTCACCAGACTGTCCTGTACAGTAAGTTGTCTGGGGATTTGAAAAAACAATGGGTATTCTGATGAAATTAGTGAACTACATATGCTCAACTTTTAGCTTGCAACAGCGGCTTTTTAAAGCTCTTTACAGTATGTTTCAGCCAAATACAGTGAGTGACCTGTTGCAGCACAATGATGTTCACTGGTTAAGTAGCAGGTCTGCGTGTTAGTGAGGTTTTGTGCACTTCAGACTCTTTCAAAGCCACAAGACAAACAAGGTTTACGAGTTCCTGGAATTTATGAATTATTTCCCCTCTATCAATCTGTGTGATATTACTGGTCACATCAATTCCCCTAAATTGTAGTTCCAAGGCTGGGCAAGCAGTATTGGGGATGGGTTTGAAAAAGTGTGTGCGCCTTTCAGAGGAATCTTGAAATCTTTCAGTCTTATCAGGAAAGATGTACTTCCCTACATTTCCTGTGAAACTACAGATGAAACTTCGCTGAAAACAATGCAAGAATTCCTAAACAATCTGATTGAAAAGTTTACAATTCCAAAGGATTTGTTTTTACTTGTTTGTTGTCTCTGCCAACAGACTTTGCCCTTCCGAAGCAAAGAACATTCTTGATTCAAATTGATGAAGGTGCTTCTCAATTAGAAATTGTAAGGCTCCAGAGCACAGATGTCTTGAAGGCAAAATTCAGAGAAGTGGGACTTCGCGATTTCTGGACTCAGTATGCTGACTAATAACCAGAATCCAGCCATCTATCTTTTAACAATGTTCGGATCAACGTACCACTGCGAATCTGGGTGTTCTACCATGAACATTATTTTTTAAAAACCACCACAATCGCTTGACAGATGAGCATCTTCACCAGTGCATATGCCTTGCCCGGACCTCCTACAAACCACTCTTCACAAAGCTTGCCAGAGATCGCTGATGTCACCTCTCCCATTAGCAATTGCCACAAACCCAGGTAATAATGTCGATTTATAAACTTTGTTAAAAGATAGAAACCCTAACACTTATGTTGTAATCAAGGTTTTTATTTATTGGCAGCTGAAGGGGTTATTATTTTGTCAGCATTCTGCGCAAATGGCCGCCTCTTGTCATAAAATTGTCAAGTCAGCCTGAAAGTAGATCTAATTGAGTATCACTAGTCTATGTAATACTTAGCCCAGCCTCAGTGCAGGGGACTGGACTAGATGATCTATCAAGTTCCTTTCCAGTCCCACATTTCTATTATTCCCTTACGTCAGGTACAACTCCCCTCTGGCCCCTAGATATTGCCCTGAGAAATGGGGCTATGAATGACATCTCCTACCAGGACCCAGCGTGTCCAGCAGCCTTAAACAAGAGAGGAGAACACAGGAATAAAAGGCTCCCCACCTCCCAATCATCCCCCATTTCCTCTGCCACCCACCTCATCCTCCACTATAACAAGTGACACAGCTAAGAGCAGCTCAAGCACTTGTCTATGCTTGGAATGTACAGATAATTACTCCAGAACAGTTATTTCAATATAACCCTCATGTGGGCACAATCTAGAATAACTATTTTGGACTTGTTATTTTCGTACATTTCTGTGCACAGGCAAGCCCTACAACCCACCCATGTTGGAGGGAAACTAAGCCCCCTCTTGCACCTAATTCAGTGCTTTGACAGGCTATTCCGCCAAAGAGCTAACCCTGGCACATGAAGTTTCATTAAAAATCATCCCTTTAATTAAAGCTGTTTTTAGGACACTTGTGCGGCTTTTTGTGTTGACACTCTTACACTGATTTACATTTGGTTTATAGCAGCTGAAACCTGTAAGTTTAAATGTGCAAGCTAAACCAATATAATCAGTTTTAAACAGATATACAAGTGTCCACACAAGTGTTCGCAGCTAAACAAATTTTTAATCAACGGGTTTTTAACCAGTTTCAGTTAAACTGTTTCAAGCTGTGTTTTGACAATAGCAGACAAGGAAGTGCTGATGTTCTGTTATAAGACTGAGGCCTGCATTTTCAGCCATCCTATTTAAATGCTGACCAAGTAGTTGAGTTGTGTACAGACACCCAATACATCACTACCTAAGAGTCTCTATCACAGTTGCTAATCTCCCAGTGATTTCCCTACACCCCCCTGAATTTCCCCCAACATTCCCGCCCCCCAGTTTTGTGAACTAGTTACATGCCAATTTAGTGACTGTTTGGAAATTTGAATTGAAATTGAAACATTAATACACACTTTAAAAGCATATACAGTGTATGATAAAATACATGTATCTGAAAAAGCAGAATAGATTTGAAAAGTATGAACATAGACTAGCTGTTTTTTATGACAATGTCAGTGCATTCATTTCGGTGATGTTGGCCAACCTAATCATTTCAAATGATGATTTGTAAGCAAAGTCTAAATGAGCTCTCCCTGACAGCTAGTGATGAGCTGGGGCCGGGGGAAAGGCTTCAGGACCAGACTGTATTTACATTCACACCTAATCTACCTAGGTATCCAGCAAACAGAGCTGTGTTGAGCAAGTGATAGATTTTGGCTGGGGTTGGGTTACAAATCACTTGAATTCGGGGAGGGGGGGCGGAAATATGAAACGTTCTTATTGTATGAGTAAAAGGCAGTAGAACTGTACTTAGCTTGCACTGATTGAGGGCATCAAGAGAGAGGGTGGGGACCTGTCCCACTCCACTGTTTAAAGACAGAGCTGATTAGGCTCCATAGATAGACCTGATTATCAGTGGTTTCAGCTGCAGAGGTCACTTAACAGAACAAAAGACTAAGTGTTTAGACAGTGTTTCTGTGGAAGAGACGGCCCACACTGCACTAGCAGCGAGGTTCCCCCACTGAGAGCTCAGCTGAAATCACTGAGAGCTGGGTGGAACCTCAAGAGACCAACTCGCAGAGGTCACAGTGGCAGCAGAAGGTGACCGCGCAGGGCCATTGGCAACAGAGTAGTGGAGTGAATGGTGGCACAATGAACAGCAGTGGCCAGAGCGAACAGCGAGCAGCTGGAGGAACGAGCAAGGTGCCTTCTTGCTCCTCACCTGGGAGGTGTATTCATGTGACAGCACCTCTGAACTCTGAGTCTCCACTGATCAAGGACAACACCGGTGAGTGGGGTGCGGTGGAGGGAAAAGTGAGGGGCACGTTAAACAAACATTTGTTTGTTGGACTATATTTTAGTGACTTTGCTCCAGAATGCTAGATTTGTGACTGGGAATGGACACATATAAATATGTTTCTTAGTAGGCCAAGATTTTTAAAATGCAGTATTTGCCAAGGTTGTTATCTCGCATCATTGCTATCTTGAGAGGTCATTATGTTGGGGAGTTTCTGTACTAAACATTTTTATTATAATTAATTTTTACATAAGAATGGTCATACTGGGTCAGACCCATGGTCCATATAGCCCAGTATCCTGTCTTCCGACAGTGGTCAAGGCCAGGTGCTTCAGAGGGAATGAACAGAACAGGGAATCAAGTGATCCATCCCCGTTGCCCATTCCCAGCTTCTGGCAAACAGGCTAGAGACACTCAGAGCATGGTGTTGCACCTCTCCCCATCCTGGCTAATAGCCACTGATGGACCTATTCTCCAGGAATTTATCTAGTTTTTTTTTAAATCCTGTTATGGTTTTGGTCTTCACAGCATCCCCTGGCAAAGAGTTCTACAGGTTGACTTTATGTTGTGTGAAGAAATACTTCCTTTTGTTTTTTTAAAACCTGCTGCCTATTAATTTCATTGGGTGACTGCTAGTTCTTGTGTTATGTGAAGAATTAAATAACATTTCCTTATTCACTTTCTTCACACCAGTCAAGATTTTATAGACTTCTATTGTATCCCCCCCTTAGTTGTCTGTTTTCTACGCTGAAAATTCCCAGTCATTTTAATCTCTCCTCCTGTTTCATACCCCTCATCATTTTAGTTACCCGTCTCTGTACCTTTTCCAATTCCAATATATCTTTTTTGGGATGGGGTGACCAGATCTGCACACAGTATTCAAGGTGTGCACATACCATGGATTTATATAGAGGCAATATGATATTTTCTGTCTTATTATCTATCCCTTTCTTAATGATTCCCAACATTGTTTGCTTTTTTAACTGCCGCTGCACATAGAGTGGATGTTTTCAGAGAACGATCCACAATGACTCCAAGATCTCTTTCTTGAGTGTTAACAGTTAATTCAGACTCCATCATGGGACTTAACTATCTTGAATAGTTTTGTATCATCTGCAAATTTTGCCACCTCACTGTTTACCCATTGTTCCAGATCATTTATGAATATGTTGAACAGTAATGGTCCCAGTACCAACCCCTCAGGGATACCACAATTTCTCTCTCTCCATTCTGAACACTGAATTTATTCCCACCCTTTGTTTCCCCATCTTTTAACCACTTACTGATCCATGAGAGGACTTCCTTCTGATCCCATGATGGCTTACTTTTCAAAAGTCAATTTAAAATTAAATACATTTAAAAAAAAAATTTTTTTTTAGAAATCTAGACCTGTTATGTGTTTTGGTGCAACTTGCATTATCCTTATGTTAAATTTGCATTATCCTAACAAAACATTTACTTTATTCATATCTCTTTGATATATCTATCTATCATCGGCCCTGACACACACACACACACCCCATAAATTCAAACACGCCCCCTAATTTCAATTCCTGGGGAAACCACTGTAGATTCCTAGTGTTACAGAGGGGGAAGAGAAGAGCCCCAATTTGCCCTTCTCCCAAGCATTGTTCATAGCATTGTTTGCACCCTGTTGCCCTCCCCTCTGCCTACCACCATTGCTGAGCTTGAGGCAAGTAGGAGCCAGATCCTTCCTCTATCTGCAGCAGAAGGGCCTGCTACTGCATCCAGCCACTCCGGCATAGTCCCAAACTTCACCACCCCCAAGAGTCATAAATCACCACCTGTTCCCAATGGAGCAATGCAGCCCTATTGTAGATTCTCAGCAGTGGAACAGCTTTCTGGGTGAGGCAGCTATATCATTGGAACAAAGCAAGCTGTTTATTAGTTTATGCTGGCTGTTTGCATTTTTTGCCTTTGCTTTTCCTTATGTTCTTGTTTGTTCCTAGTTCAGGTGTGGTCAGGCTTCCCTTCCTGTCTCCACTAGCTCACTGCTATCAGCACGCATGGCATACAAGACAGCAGTGCAATCTGAAGGTGCAAAGCATGAGCTACTCCTGACGGCATTCTGCACCAAAAATTTTTTAAATTCTGCAAGTTTTATTTGTCAATAAACAAACAGATACAGAGGCTCCAGCATGGCGGTAGGGAGCACAGGCCACTGGCTGCACGAAGGTGGAAAATCACCCCAAAGCCCCACCCCACCCCCAGGACACGGACTCAGTGGTGAGGCTGCATCCGACCCAGACATAGCACAAGGCCTGGGGCCCTGCCCTTCTGTGCCAGGTAGGCTCAAAAAGGCAGGATCCAAGTGTGGAGGGGCTCAGTGTGTGGGGGGGCGGGGTCCAGGTGTGGGGTGAGAGGATTCTGTGTGGGACAATCTGGGTGCAGGTAGCTCAGCAGGGGGGGTCTAGGTTTGGGGGATCTGGATGCACAGAGGCTCGTGAGGGGGAGGTTTCCCAGGTGAAGGTTGTTGGGGTTTGGGTGTGATGGGGATTGGTCTGGGTGCTGGGGAAGGAACCACTCTTACACCAGACACACCAGAAGACTAATTGTAAACTGTCTTGGCCCATTCAGAGAGACAAGGTGGATGAGGCAATATCTTTTATTGGACAAACTTCTGTTGGTGAGAGAGAGACGAGCTTTCAAGCTTATACAGCTTCCCAGTCCTGAAGAGAACCCCTGCGTGGTTCGAAAGCTTGTTTCTCTCATCAATAGACCTTGGTCCAATAAAAAAAAAAAAGAGATATTGCCTCACCCACCTAGTCTCCAATATTCTGGGACTGACCCAGCTACAACAACACTGGATAATGGCCCATTCAGTCCTTCAAGTTTGTATTATTTCCCTGCTGTGAGGGTGACAACAGGGCAGACTCATCCCCATCTGTAACTCTTCTGGGGCCACCAGATGTACAGTTGGCCAGTTTTCATTTGGATACTAAAGAGCTAGACAGAAGGGTGTTGGCCCTCTTCTCCCCCCTGCTTAAACCCTTCCGGAAAAACACTCCCCAGACCTGAATAACCAGGCTTGGTGCAGAAGGTTCGGAGGAGGTAACGGAGGTGGAGGGGGATGAATAATTTCCCCCATCCCTAAAGAAACATCATACCCACTCCACAAGATGTGTGCGTCCCTATGTATATCTAGTGCAGAAGCGAGGGGATCCCCAGTTGGCCCTTGGTCATGCCACGCTCCCCATTGGGGTACAAGGAGCTCCTACAAAGCAGTGCAATGGAGCTTCTCAGTCCTGGCCCTACTGATCTCACCAAGTGTGGGAGCCTCTTCAGGGTAGAATCTGTTGAGCAACACTATGCCTTCAACAATGTGAAGGACTTTTTCATTAGCCATCTGCCTTACACTGACTTTCATCCCAAGACACCTGCATACTAATGAATATAAGGTCCAGTCCTTCTCCCATTGAAGTCAATGGGAGTTTTGCCATTTACTTAGTGGACAGCAGGATCAGGCCCTTAAATGTAATAGTTTCTGCAAAGCATCTTGAAGTGAGCAATGTATGGCTGCTATTAAAAAGCACCCCATGCCAAACACACAGGCTAGCTAGTCACATACACAATATTAGATCTTAAATAAGAGTTCTCCAGCAGATCCTGCAATTTCCTATTTTCTTAAGAAAATGCTAATTCAGCTGTCACTGGAGTCAGGTGTATGCAGTGTGTGATAGAATATTAAGTTCTCCAGCAGATTCTAATCAACATGAATACATCTAAGTTGACACCAAGTGATATGAGATGGGTTGAATCATCGACTCCTTGTTAGAGTTCACTCAAGGACTGAGAAAAATATAGCATATGTGTGTTCTAGAGGCAGCGTAACAATGCATTCCAGTCACTTTGGGTCATGTCTCCATGATCCATATGCAGAAAGCTCATCTTCTGCATCAGTGCCCCTCCTTTCTGCCCCACACCACCAGGTTTGTGCAGTCCAGGATCTATGCAAGTGTACAGGGAGGGGAAAATGTGTACACACACACACACACCCATCCCAGACGCTACTGGGAAAGGATAAAACAGCTTAGAGCTCTATTACAGCTTTCCAATGAAGCTTCATCTACAGAACAGAAATACCCTTCCACCCCCACCCCAAACAAGGGCAGGACTTGGAACAGCTGCAGTCGGTGGTGGGGGAAAGAGAAGAAAGAATGCTTACTAGCCATATTATGCAGCTGGTCCCAGCCACCTGCAGGTACCCCAAGACACACCCCACCACCATCTGTAACGATCGGGGAGGATTTCTGCCAAGCAGATCCTCCAAGTTTCCTTCTGTCTTAACACGTCCTGTGGGCTTTACCGCTACAAGGGTGATTCAGCCCTCTATTTTTTTGGCCTCCTGTGGAGGTCACTACTGTGCAGAGAGCTATGGAGTTTACCTGCAGTGGCATAACTCAGAAGCACCTTGCTACCAGCCTAGATATAACCAAGTCTGCAGTTAACAAATGTCACTGTTCCCTAAAGTACTGGAATTCTGCAGACACGGAGGTCACACAGTATCTATTGTTAGAGAACAACATGAAAGGCTTTCAGCACCACCACTGAACTTTGTTGAATTATTTAAGTTTATGTGCAGTCCAAAACTGAAATCCCCCAAGTATTGATGGTGAGAGTCCAACACTCAAAAGACTACTGAATAATTAGCAACAGCATTTACTGAACCTCTGTCATATCTGGCAGTAATTAATGGTTTGATGTTTTATAATAGGGGTATAGACTTTTTTGGGGGGACTAGAGTTAAGTGAAATAAAAGCTGTTAAATATCGCTTTCATGAGTAGTTTCATACCTCCACTAAAATATAGCCACTTTTTAAATAAAGTGATATAAACATAACACCCGGCATTTTCTTAATTTATTAATGAAATCCTTACATTTTTGGCTGAGCAACTCCCTCCTCCATATACACACACAAACTTGTCTACACCCATGATATACAATAGAAAAAAAAAGTGTCAGCCTGGGCTCCAATCATTTCAAAAGAGACCATTTAAAACTCAATATTATTGCCCAGTTAAATCAGCATTACCGACTTCAGAGTGGTACTGCATTTCAACAAGAATTAGCTTTAACAAAAGTTGTGCTGATGCAAAAGAATTCAAACCATTTTGAGAACAATTAAAACAGGAGAAAAAAGTTTTCCCATCCTCTTTTCCTCTTGCCAGTGCTAACTGTCTCAGGCAATGATCCAATGAAATTCAAAGCAGTGCCCTGCTACACATCTGCTTTCTTGTGCATGTGACTTATCCTTGGTCAGCAGATTATGCTTGTGACCCCCTTTCATTTCTATTTCAGCAGGACTGCCTAGATTTAATTGCTAGTATCTTGATGAAGTAGTTTTGTACATACTGTAGTAGTGTTAAATGCAGCAGAACATTTCTAGACCAAAAACCTGTAAGTCAGGGGACTTTTTAATTAAAAAGGTTATAAATTAAGCAGCAGTTAGCTCTTCCTATACATAGCTACACCTGATTGGCACTATAATCTATATGCAAATAAAGTGCTGAGGGCAAATTTGTATCCACCCATGAAACAGAAGCTACTATTTAGAGTGCTATATATAAAAGCAGCACCCTACACCACAGGAGTAAATGAAGGTGCTGTACTACAAACCCAGAGGTTGATGTAATAACCATTAAGAGTGTGTGAAAATATTGCTTTAAAAGTTACTGAGTTACAGAGTAATCATCCAGCACGGGTTAAGGAGGTCATTTTGCACTTCTAAATGAAGAACATTAAAAGAACTGAAGGAAAATGAGCTCAGTAAGAGAGACACTATTCCATTACTAAGAATGAAGAAGTTCAACCCAAATCTAGGCTGAATTTCATGTATTTAGTTTTTTTAATTATCTGATGCAAGATGCTACTTTTTTTTAGATTAATAATTGGAGGAGGATGATTAAAGTGCAAACAAATAAAAAAACCCCACCCCAAACAAAAAAAGTATCTTGATTTTCTCACAGTCAAATCCAGCTAATGAAAAAAAATAGATCATTTTCCATATTTCTGCATATGCACTCCAGAGTGCTGGTTCTGAGGAAATTCAAATCACCACCCTGCCCCCAAACTTTCAGCTGTAAGAAGCTATTTTGTTTATTTTTTTAATACTCTGCATATGCCATCTTCAAAACATAAGAGATTGCTGCCCTATGGGCCACTTCCATGAACAAAATACCCCAAACCTTAGGCTGTAAGAAGCAGTTTTATTTATGTCTTTGTGTGGTTTTAAAAAAAAAAAAAAACACGGCTCCAAGTTTCTGGTCTTGCTTCTAACCTTTGTAGGTGTGACTGCACCTGATCTGGATAAAAGGCCATGGTAGTTTTATCCTTTATTCCTGTCTGTTTTGATAAAGGCTTAACAATTTTAAACAGTGTTACCATTTTGAGGCATCGCCTTGATTTTTTTGCTTTATGAGTCCACTCATTCTTTCCTGCAGGCAGGTGGCACCAATGTGCAGCCATAGCAGCTGTTTGATCAACTATAAGTGAATGGTCTTTATACACAGAAAATGTAAGTTTATATTTTATACATACACAGAACTGGCCCTAATTCTGCAGTGAACTCTGCACGGGCAGACCCCTGTACCTACACACAAAACTCATTTCAGGACTAGGTCATAATTTAATGCACCCAGGAATTTTAGTGCACAGCATTCAGAAAATCTAGTAATATTCTCATCACCATGCAGCAGCCATCTTCCACAAAACTGTGCCACAGGATACATTATTGTATGACATCTGCTTACAGTTTTGCTATTGGTTAGAGCCCTAAATTTTGGATTTCCTAATTTTTGGACATGTCTCAGCCAGAGTCACATTTATGTATGGTTTATACACCAACAAGGCACCTGTCCATTTAAGAGTCAAGCTGTAAACAGATACATTTTCTTATCCATGTCACTAAAATTTAGATTATCTGAAGTTAAATATTTTTAAAACCCCAGACTTGGTTATTATTTTGGATCAATTTTTTTTCCCCCCTCAAACGGAGGAAATTAACAATGTCAGTTTCGCTTTCAGGTTTTTAGTGGTGCAGCGTCTGGGGTGTTTTTAAATGCAGATTGAGTTTAACTTTTCAAAAAGACATGGTCAAGCCTAGCTACTAACAATCCATTAACATTTTTTAAAGGCTGTAAAACCCATCTATACTAGTGCTGAAAAGCGTGAAGGCATGTCTACGTAGGGCAGGGGTGGCCAATCTGTGGCTCCAGAGCCGCCTGGGACTCTTCAGAAGTTAGTATGTGGCTACTTGCATAGGCACCAACTCTGGGGCTGGAGCTACAGATGTCAACTTTCCAATGTGCTGCTCAACCCCTGACTCTGCCACAGGCCCTGCCCCTACTTCACCCCTTACCCCAAGACACTCGCTGTTCCTGCCCCCTTCCCTGAGCCTGCCATGCCCTCACTCCTCCCCCTCCCTCCAGAGAAAGGAGGGGGAGGTGCTGATCAGCAGGGCTGCAGGCAGGCGGGGGGGTGGGGGGGCTGCTGATGTATTACTGTGGCTCTTTGGCAATGTACATAGGTAAATTCTGGCTTCTTCTGAGGCACGGGTTGGCCACCCTGACATAAGGAAATAGCCCTGAGTAGCTTCTCTGTATGTCCTCTGTGTAGACACTTATTCCACACACAGTGTGTCTCTGTGGTTTAAAAACAAAAACAAAAAAGTCACACCCTCGCTTATTTTGCAGTAGTCTCCTTGTATAGAAAAGCCCCAAGTTTACACTACTTACACTTTCTCAGGCCTTGTCTTCATGCACACACAGTGTGTTCTTTACTAGGATTTTAACTTAACTTTTAGTTATGACAAGGCAATTGTAGTTGTCACATGAGTCAGCAGGTTGAGTTTATACTTCCCCATAACAGGTCAAGTTATTCCCTATGGGGGAGTATAAACTCAACCTGTTAAGTCCTGTGACAGCTACAATTGCTTCATCTTCATTACATAAAAATGTATTAACTCAAATTAAAATCCTGCTGAAGGCAGGCCTTTGTCCGGGCAGCCAGAATTTCAAACCAAAAGGAACCGGGTTGGGAGGTTTTGTTTGTCTGATGTTTAATGAGAACTGAAGCACTGGATTTAAAAAAAAAAAAATTATTGGACTGGAAATGTTTGCTGGGCTTTATAAAAAGCTTGTTTTTACAAAAACCCTGAATCCTGTGTAAAGTTTAAGAGTAACACAGTTCATTTAAGTTTTTTAGTTTATTAATTATTATTATTATTATTATTATTAAAGAAAGGACTAGTGAGCAACTGTTTACTGAAACAACCATGTGCATGTGTTTCATTGTACAGTCAACCACACTTACAACACACATTTCAGTATGCAACTACCCACGTGCTTCTGCCTTGCCTCTCACCATTGAGGCAGAACTTCACTAACTGCACTGAAGGCTCCCCTCTACCCATACCCCTGCCACTTTCAATGGAAAGCAAACCATACCCAACAGCCACACCATAATTATTACTGTAATTTAGAAGAACTCTTCAGGAAATCAAGTCAGAATTCATTTTTAAGCAAAAGTATTTTAAAAGCAAGTTAATAAATTAATAAACGTGAACTCCAAAAAAATCTAGGAGTTGCTTCTACTCCCTTTCTTCAAGAAGAGTTACTCCACACAACAAGTGTTCTCCCTCCCATTTCCATGCCATTAAAACAAACAAAAACATTTAGGATCCAATCCTGCAGGCAGCCTAGTCATACAAGTGAGTAAGGAAGATATGACAACAAGCACGAGTCTTGCAATTTCTTCATCAGTTATCACTCATGTAAGAACACAGCCCAATGGGGCAGGTAAAGATATCTGTGCCACCAGGCCAGTTTAGCTGTTTATAAGACTTATCAATAAGGAAGTAAAGACAAGACACCTTCTTCCTGTCCCTCCCCAGCACACCCTATCAATTCTGCTTTCCCACCTCCCCTAGATAATCTGACAGCCTCCAAACTGGACATGTCCCTGTGTTCATAAAGTCTTGGCTCCTTTATGTAGTAAATCCTATGGTCGCCTTCCTCCCCTTCCTACCCACTAATGAAAGGGCCTCTTCTGTCATTCTTCTCCCCTTCTGCTCTTCTCCAGGTGAGCCATTCTACTGTCCCTCCCCTGCAGGGAAGGAATCAGAGGGGTCCAAAATGCAAGCCTGTCTCTGGCTCTCCCCCCTTTCCCTTTAAAGGAGCAGCTACTTCTCCTGCCCTCTCCTCCAGGGAGGGCTTCTGGCTCAGCTCTCTTCAGACAAAAATTTCTACTCACCCTGGGACAGCAGAAAAGCATCCCACAGCCCCCAGCCTCGATGAGGAAGCACAAAACCTACTTACCAAAAGGAATGTGTCCACAACTTATTTGAAAGCTTCAGCTCAGTGGTTTGAGCATTGGCCTGCTAAACCCAGGGTTGTGAGTTCAATCCTTGAGGGGGCCACTTAGGGACCTGGGGCAAAAACTGGTCCTGCTAGTGAAGGCAGGGGGCTGGACTCAATGACCTTTCAAGGTCCCTTCCAGTTCTAGGAGATTGGTATATCTCCAATTATTATTTTTACAGTCCCACGCAAGTAGCTGCAACCTGAGTATCACAGTATCGTGCTAGTGTGTGCAGAAGAACTACGGCGTTACTACATCTTGAAATGGAACCTGCTGGCCTGTTTCAGTTGCCCAGTGTAAGAAACAGCATAAAGAGTAAAAAGTTTCTGTAGTCTGAAGTGTTAGCAAAACAAATTGATTGCTTTGTATTTTGGGGAGAGATGGTGCTAAAATACATTCGTTAGCATGCCCATATCCCTTTAAGGCAACTTGTGTTGATTTGTGGAACTCTAAGTCAGTGTCTGGAAAATGCCAGCGTTGTTATAAAATGCAGATACTTGCTTGGCAAAAGATAACTACAAAGAAATGTTCAGTGTTTCTGTAACCCCTCTGGGGTTTAGAGAGCATGGCCCTTTAAATCTTTTTCCTAGGGGAGGAGCGGGAGAGTGAGAAAAAAAGAAAGAAGGGAAACTCCAGGGGCAGTGCTTCTATATCCTGGGAAATTTCCCAAAATCCAAAAATTTGTGAGTATAATGTTTCAACTTGGGACATTGGGAATTTTCATTCAAAACCTAAATAATCCTGGGAAAATTTCATAAAAAGTAAAATATTTGTGCTTCTTTTAAATTTCCCTCAAAATGCGTTCTTCCATTGGTGAACATTTGTCATGTGATTTTCATAATTGGGCTCTGCTGCTCTCCTATTGGTGGTGCTCCAACGTACTATATCATGACAGCACAAGTGAAGTGACAAGTGCGCACATGCACTCACAACAAACCAACCTCAGCAACAGCTGGCTGGCAGGTAATGAGGAGATGGTTATCAAAATTTATCTTCTAGGTAAGGTTTCTTCCAATAATTAAATATATTGCAATATTTACTAATTATGATTAGTGTCTTGATCTGTCATTAAATCTCTAAAATTGTGTCTTTTGTGCTTGCAGTTGCACAGAGAATGTGGACCAGAGCATTCGGCTATTCATAAATTTGTAACAGCACCTTCCTCCAGGCAAATATTAAATATCTTCACCTACTATGTTAGGTAGTAATATACATGTTCTCTTCTGTGATTTAACTATAAACTGAAATATACATTATACTAATTATTGCATTCCATTATTTCAGAGATCGCTTTCCTTTTTTTTAATCTAATGTAAAAAATGAATAAAGAGACCGGTAAGGCTGGTGAGAAGAGGAAGAGGACTGCAGGGGTAAAGGTAATAGGTAATAATTGGAGATATACCAATCTCCTAGAACTGGAAGGGACCTTGAAAGGTCATCAAGTCCAGTCCCCTGCCTTCACTAGCAGGACCAATTTTTGCCCCAGATCCCTAAGTGGCCCCCTTAAGGATTGAACTCACAACCCTGGGTTTAGCAGGCCAATGCTCAAACTACTGAGCTATCCCTCCCCCCAGACAAAGATCCGTCCACGTCAAAATGAAAACAATGGGATAGCACCCCCAACAGAGTAAAACTCAGAGATTATAATAAGGAAAATATAAAATATAAAAGTGTTATTTGTTCTGTTTGCTTTTTTATCTTATTTTATAAGTATATGTTTACTTTTTATTTTTTCAAAGTAACTGATGTACAGTACACTGCAGGGCACAAGCTGTACTTATTAATACTTTTGTATTGTAATACTTTAGTGAAATTTGTGTAAAATACATTGTTTTCTATCATTTCAATCCTACTCCTCATGTGCTAAATATTTTATTTACTGTATAAGTAACAAATTTTAAATTGAAAAACATGTCTATACGTATAAAAATAATAAATGTGAAATCTCAAACGAATAAGAATAATCGCCATCTTGGCCACGAGGGCGCTGAAGTTACATTTCAAAATCCTTACTGATGGGTGGTCAGATCCAAAGAGCAAGGAATTAGAGTCCAATTTAGTGGAAAATGAAGTTTAAAGAAAGCTCAGGAAGCTTTAGACAAATCAGGACGAGCTATTCCTTCTGAGGCTTCCAATAGCAACAATCTTGGTTTATAGAACATGACACTGATGGTACTACTGTAGCTTCACCAAACAATAGGAATGAAACGTGCTAGTACAGAACATTCTGTGGAATCTCAGTTTAACAAAATTTGTCCCCC